>NC_091977.1:91159378-91855771 GCF_044704955.1 Pristiophorus japonicus
CTTCTCTCTCTTTTTTCTTCTTCTTCTCTCTCTTTTTCCACCACACACACACATCACACACACCCCCCCCCCCCCTTCTTCTTCTTCCCCTCTCTCTCACCACTCTCTCACTACAACCCCCACACACCACCCACCCCACACACACCACCACCACCCCCACACACACCACCTCCACCCCCCTCACACACCACCACCACCCCCCACTCACACCACCTCCACCCCCCACACACTCCTCCTCCTCCCCCCACTCTCACCTCCACCTCCCCCCTCTCACTCCTCCTCCTCCCCCCTCTCTCTCCTCCTCTCCCCCTCTCTCTCCTCCTCCTCCCCCTCACTCTCTCCTCCTCCTCCCTCCCTCTCTCCTCCTCCTCCCCCCTCTCTCTCCTCCTCCTCCCCCCTCTCTCTCCTCCTCCTCCCCCCTCTCTCTCCTCCTCCTCCCCCCTCTCTCTCCTCCTCCTCCCCCCTCTCTCTCCTCCTCCTCCCCCCTCTCTCTCCTCCTCCTCCCCCCTCCCTCTCTCCTCCTCCTCCCCCTCTCTCTCCTCCTCCTCCCCCCTCTCTCTCCTCCTCCTCCCCCCTCTCTCTCCTCCTCCTCCCCCCTCTCTCTCCTCCTCCTCCCCCCTCTCTCTCCTCCTCCTCCCCCCTCTCTCTCCTCCTCCTCCCCCCTCTCTCTCCTCCTCCTCCCCCCTCTCTCTCCTCCTCCTCCCCCCTCTCTCTCCTCCTCCTCCCCCCTCTCTCTCCTCCTCCTCCCCCCTCTCTCTCCTCCTCCTCCCCCCTCTCTCCTCCTCCTCCCCCTCTCTCTCTCCTCCTCCTCCCCCCTCTCTCTCCTCCTCCTCCCCCCTCTCTCTCCTCCTCCTCCCCCCTCTCTCTCCTCCTCCTCCCCCCTCTCTCTCCTCCTCCTCCCCCCTCTCTCTCCTCCTCCTCCCCCCTCTCTCTCCTCCTCCTCCCCCCTCTCTCTCCTCCTCCTCCCCCCTCTCTCCTCCTCCTCCCCCCTCTCTCTCCTCCTCCTCCCCCCTCTCTCTCCTCCTCCTCCCCCCTCTCTCTCCTCCTCCTCCCCCCTCTCTCTCCTCCTCCTCCCCCCTCTCTCTCCTCCTCCTCCCCCCTCTCTCTCCTCCTCCTCCCCCCTCTCTCTCCTCCTCCTCCCCCCTCTCTCTCCTCCTCCTCCCCCCTCTCTCTCCTCCTCCTCCCCCCTCTCTCTCCTCCTCCTCCCCCCTCTCTCTCCTCCTCCTCCCCCCTCTCTCTCCTCCTCCTCCCCCCTCTCTCTCCTCCTCCTCCCCCCTCTCTCTCCTCCTCCTCCCCCCTCTCTCTCCTCCTCCTCCCCCCTCTCTCTCCTCCTCCTCCCCCCTCTCTCTCCTCCTCCTCCCCCCTCTCTCTCCTCCTCCTCCCCCCTCTCTCTCCTCCTCCTCCCCCCTCTCTCTCCTCCTCCTCCCCCCTCTCTCTCCTCCTCCTCCCCCCTCTCTCTCCTCCTCCTCCCCCCTCTCTCTCCTCCTCCTCCCCCCTCTCTCCTCCTCCTCCTCCCCCCTCTCTCCTCCTCCTCCTCCTCCCCCTCTCTCTCCTCCTCCTCCTCCCCCTCTCTCTCCTCCTCCTCCTCCCCCTCTCTCTCCTCCTCCTCCTCCCCCTCTCTCTCCTCCTCCTCCTCCCCCTCTCTCTCCTCCTCCTCCTCCCCCTCTCTCTCCTCCTCCTCCCCCCTCTCTCTCCTCCTCCTCCTCCCCCCTCTCTCTCCTCCTCCTCCTCCCCCCTCTCTCTCCTCCTCCTCCTCCTCCCCCCTCTCTCTCCTCCTCCTCCTCCCCCCTCTCTCTCCTCCTCCTCCTCCCCCTCTCTCTCCTCCTCCTCCTCCTCCCCCTCTCTCTCCTCCTCCTCCTCCCCCCTCTCTCTCCTCCTCCTCCTCCCCCCTCTCTCTCTCCTCCTCCTCCTCCTCCTCCCCCCTCTCTCTCCTCTCCTCCTCCTCCTCCTCCCTCTCCTCCTCCTCCTCCTCTCCCCTCTCCTTTCTTCCTTCTTCTTCCTCTTCCCTCTTCTTTTTTCCTTCTTCTTCCTCTTCCCTCTTCTTTTCTACTCTCTATCTTCTTGGTGAACCACTGGCTGGACAGGCTGGATTTTGTATGTGCAAGCAATGAGGAAGGGACAAGGATAGAGTTGTGGTGAGGGGAGGGCAGGAAAACAAGAGTTGCATGCTTACACCATGTGCACATTGTAAATCAGAAGATATTGTGGGATGAGAGGGAAGTGGGATGTTAGAAGGAGGATAATGTGTGAGGAGACCAGCATCTTGTATCCTTTCCGCCCCACTGCTGGCCAAGGGCTCAGCCATGCCAAGAATGGCCAGCACTATCTCCTCCAAGGGGGTGATGTCAAGCTAGGACTGTGAGGTGTGTCTTGTGTTTGTACAGATTGTTGTTAGGTGAGTGATGGTGGTGGGGGAGGTGGGGACATTGTTGTGCAATGAGCAGTATGTGAGGCTAGTGGTGTAGTTGGTAAGAGACGGCTTTTGAAGATGCATTCACTGACCTTGATCACTTGAAGTTTCTTTGAGCACTGGAGCCAGGTTATGGGGGCAACACAGCTGGCATTGATGGCTTTGGTGATCTGGTCCCACATCCTTCTTTCTGGAGGGCATCCTAGCATCTTCAAAACCCTTCACTTGCCAACACAGACTTCAAGGGTTAAGTTACGACCTGAGATTACACAAATTAGGGTTGTATTCCCTAGACTTTAGAAGTTTAAGGGGTGATCTGATCGAAGTTTTCAAGTTAAGAGGAACAGATAGGGTCAATAGAGAGAAACTATTTCCGCTGGTTGGGGATTCTAGGACTAGGGGGCATAGTCTAAGAATTAGAGCCAAATCTGTCAGAAGTGAAATTAGGAAACACTTCTACACACAAACTGTGGTAGAAGTTTGGAACTCTCTTCCTCAAACGGCAATTTGTGCTAGATCAATTGTTAATTTTAAATCTGAGATTGATAGCTTTTTATTAACCAAAGGTATTAAGGGACATGGGCCAAAGGTGGGTATATGGTGTTAGGTCGCAGATCAGCCATGATCTCATGGAATGGCAGAACAGGCTTAAGGGGCTGAATGGCCTACTGCTGTTCCTATGTTCCTACGTTATTATGTTCCCTGTAAGTGGAGGACCTCTCCTGTAGTGTTGACCACCTGCACAAAGCTGGAGTGCTGTGACAGATACCCTGGGTACCCTTTCTCTGGCTTGTTGAGCCACTTGTGTTAGTGTTGAAGCACTTTTAGCAATTTTTTAATGTGCAGAAGGCAGTTCAATTTTAAGAGCTGAAGACTGTCATTTCAGAATTTTTTTTAATGTTTTTTTTTTCAGACGGCAGTTAAGCTCCAAGGGCTAAAGCTTTCCTATTTTTAAATGATTTAATTCTTTTTCATTTTAGAAGACTGTTCCCCTTTAAGGGATTGAAACTGCTTTCTAAAAAGACAGCCTAGCTTTAAGAGAATGCTGCCTTGCTCCAGGAATGCTATAGCAAGGCAACAGGCGGCCTTCTGCTGAGACTACCACCAAAAACAACGCATTAGCGCAGTGCAACACTTGCAGAGTAATGTAAATCAGCAGGCAGCACCAAAATACCAGTGCTGCCTGCACTCCTTTTGCGGGTGGCCATTAACTTCAGCCCTCAGTGGCACCGGCAGGTTTCGGGCCGACTCAAATTTCTAGGCCAGGTTTTCTAGTGTATGGTGCAGAGTTGCATGGTGTTGCTCCACACAACTGTTTTATTTTAGTGTTTAATATCATTTTCATTTGCTTTGTGGTTTTACGGTATACATTTACTGTATGAGAGTGACTGGCCTCTAATACAATCCCTCTGTCCTCTTGTAGCTAGCCAATATCTCGCTGAAATATTTGTGTAAAACTGAGGGAAGATTAAAGAGAATCCGTTGCGCTTACCGAGCTAACACTATTAAATGTTAGTAAAAAGTTTGATTTACTTACACTTTGATGACATCTTCTCCCGTTCTTGCACTCGAGATCCATACAGAGGTGTCCAAAGAGCCTTGTGGCAGCATGAAACATAGAAAATAGGTGCAGGAGTAGGCCATTCGGCCCTTCGAGCCTGCACCACCATTCAATATGATCATGGCTGAACATGTAACTTCAGTACCCCATTCCTGCTTTCTCGCCATACCCCTTGATCCCCCTAGTAGTAAGGACTACATCTAACTCCTTTTTGAATATATTTAGTGAATTGGCCTCAACAACTTTGTGGTAGAGAATTCCACAGGTTCACCACTCTCTGGGTGAAGAAGTTTCTCCTCATCTCGGTCCTAAATGGCTTACCCCTTATCCTTAGACTGTGACCCCTGGTTCTGGACTTCCCCAACATTGGGAACATTCTTCCTGCATCTAACCTGTCTAAACCCGTCAGAATTTTAAACGTTTCTATGAGATCCCCTCTCATTCTTCTGAACTCGAGTGAATACAAGCCCACTTGATCCAGTCTTTCTTAATATGTCAGTCCCGCCATCCCGGGAATCAGTCTGGTGAACCTTCGCTGCACTCCCTCAATAGCAAGAATGTCCTTCCTCAAGTTAGGAGACCAAAACTGTACACAATACTCCAGGTGTGGCCTCACCAAAGCCCTGTACAACTGTAGCAACACCTCCCTACCCCTGTACTCAAATCCCCTCGCTATGAAGGCCAACATGCCATTTGCTTTCTTAACCGGCTGCTGTACCTGCATGCCAACCTTCAATGACTGATGTACCATGACACCCAGGTCTCATTGCACCTCCCCTTTTCCTAATCTGTCACCATTAAGATAATAGTCTGTCTCTCTGTTTTTACCACCAAAGTGGATAACCTCACATTTATCCACATTATACTTCATCTGCCATGCATTTGCCCACTCACCTAACGTATCCAAGTCATTCTGCAGCCTCATAGCATCCTTCTCGCAGCTCACACTGCCACCCAACTTAGTGTCATCCGCAAATTTGGAGATACTACATTTAATCCCCTCGTCTAAATCATTAATGTACAATGTAAACAGCTGGGGCCCCAGCACAGAACCTTGCGGTACCCCACTAGTCACTGCCTGCCATTCTGAAAAGTGCCCATTTACTCCTACTCTTTGCTTCCTGTCTGACAACCAGTTCTCAATCCATGTCAGCACACTACCCCCAATCCCATGTGCTTTAACTTTGCACATTAATCTCTTGTGTGGGACCTTGTCGAAAGCCTTCTGAAAGTCCAAATATACCACATCAACTGGTTCTCCCTTGTCCACTCTACTGGAAACATCCTCAAAAAATTCCAGAAGATTTGTCAAGCATGATTTCCCTTTCACAAATCCATGCTGACTATCATGTCACCTCTTTCCAAATGCGCTGTTATGACATCCTTAATAATTGATTCCATCATTTTACCCACTACTGATGTCAGGCTGACCGGTCTATAATTCCCTGTTTTCTTTCTCCCTCCTTTTTTAAAAAGTGGGGTTACATTGGCTACCCTCCACTCGATAGGAACTGATCCAGAGTCTATGGAATGTTGGAAAATGACTGTCAATGCATCCACTTTTTCCAAGGCCACCTCTTTAAGTACTCTGGGATGCAGACCATCAGGCCCTGGGATTTATCGGCCTTCAATCCCATCAACTTCCCCAACACAATTTCCCGATTAATAAGGATTTCCCTCAGTTCCTCCTTCTTACTAGACCCTCTGACCCCTTTTATATCCGGAAGGTTGTTTGTGTCCTCCTTAGTGAATACCGATCCAAAGCATGCTAATTGCTTTTCCATAGTCCTTGTACCTGATCTGTTTAAGAAGTGCAGACTATTAATTAAAATGTGCTTCTGTTCCCCGTGACTTGATAAACAGGAAACAGTCAGATTGTGCCCTGAAGCAGGAGCTAGATGTTGAAACAAACTGGATACTCTTCATTGTTTGAAACACAATTGAAACATGTATTCCTGGCCCTGCTGATGCCAAGTTAAAAATATAATTACTAATAAGATGAAAGGATTTATCTGATTTCCAAGATAAAGGCCCAGAAATTGGGCTACTTACCGGCATGCGTTAACACCGCAATCCTGGCGCAAAATGGTGGCCTCCACTTTAACACCCTTCTCTGGTGCAGGATTTGGTGGCCACCAATTTGGTGAGGGCCTTAGCACTTCTGATAGCAGTGTTGGCCCTAGAGATGCAAATATGGAGAGCATGACGTCATGCCCTGCGAACTTGGACCTTAGCCCTGAGTTTGGTGCTGGGTCCTAAGCTCGCTTTGAAAAGAAAGCAGCAGACAGACAGAGACACTTTCAGCGCTTCTAAAAAGGATGCAGACATCTTTCAGGTAACTTTACATTTAAGCTTTTGCACTGGATTTTTTTATATTGTATTGAAGTAGTAGCTTTAAAGTGTGCAGGCTGTGCAGGGAGAGCTGCTGAGTGCTTGCAAGACCTCAGATAGTAGTTTGGGAGGAGCAAGCATCGCAAGACCTGAGCGGGTTCGGGACTACAAAGGTCGGCGGCAGTCGGAGGAGCTATCTACAGCAGTGACAAATGTAAGGGACAAAAAGTAAAAAGAATCAACATCGAAGTGTGACGCCACAGCCAAGCAGGTAAGTGATTGGCTGGTGGATTGGCGAGTATTTTTCTTTTCTTCAAAAAACCTTGGGCATTGGTGTAAGTTAGGAACTGCAATTAAATAGATAAGTGATCATTATTAACTAAGGAAAACTAATTAATTAAATCAGTTATTTGCTGAGTAGCGGCTGGGTGTGTTTTGCTAAGGTTTAGAGTTTAGTTCTACGTGATAAGTTCCAAGTGTAACTAGAGGAATGGTAGGGCAGCTCAGTCCCATGGATTGCACATCCTGTGGCATGTGGGAAATCCTGCATGCTTCGCGCAGCCGGGACGACCACATGTGCAGGAGGTGTATCCAGCTGCACCAACTCGAGCTCCGGGTTTTGGAGCTTGAGCGGCGGCTGGAGTCACTGCGTGCATCAGTGAGACTGAGAGCTACGTGGACAGCTTAATAGTGTGAAAGCAGATAGGATAGGGTGACCGCCGGACAGAAGAGGAGGACTAGGCAGGTAGTGCAGGAGTCCCCCGAGTCCATCTCGCTCTCTAACCGGTATTCTGTTCTGAGTACCGGTGAGGGCATGGTGGCTTTGGGGAGTGCAGCCAGAGTCTAAATCTAGCTGCATGGGGTGGTGGGGGGGGGGGGGGGCGGTGAAGAAGAATGGAAGAGCTATAGTGGAAGGGGATTCAATAGTCAGGGGAGTAGATAGGCGTTTCTGCGGCCGCAGACGTGACTCCAGGATGGTATATTGCCTCCCTGGTGCCAGGATCAAGGATGTCACTGAGCGGCTGCAGGGCATTCTGGGGGAAGAGGGTGAACAGCCAGAGGTCGTGGTCCATATCGGGACCAGTGACATAGGTAGGAAGAGGGATGAGGTCCTGCAGGCAGTGTTTAGAGAGCTAGGAGAGAGATTAAAAAGCAGGATCTCAAAGTTAGTAATCTCCGGATTACTCCCGGTGCCATGAGCTAGTGAGTACATAGCATGGTTGAATTTCAAATTCAGATGGAGGGTGAGAAAGTTGGATCTCTAACCAGCGTACGAAGCTTAAATACAGGAGACTATGAAGGTATGAGGGCAGAATTGGTCAAAGTGGACTGGAAAAATAGATTAAAGTGTAGGACGGTTGATGAACAGTGGTGTACATTTAAGGAGATATTTCACAACTCTCAAGGAAGATATATTCCAGTGAGGAGGAAAGGGTGTAAAAGAAAAGATAGCTATCCGTGGCTAACTAAAGAAATAAAGGACGGTATCCAATTAAAAACAAGGGCATACAAAGTGGCCAAAAACTAGTGGAAGGACAGAAGATTGGGAAGCTTTTAAAGCCAGCAAAGAATGACTAAAACATGATTAAGAAAGGGTAGATAAACTATGAAAGTAAACTAGCACGAAATATGAAAACAGATAGCAAGATATATAAAAAGGAAAAGAGTGGCTAGAGTGAATGTTGGCCCCTTAAAGGACGAGACCGGGGAATTAGTAATGGGGAACATGGAGATGGCAGAAACTCGGAACAAATATTTTGTATCAGTTTTTACGGCAGAGGACACTAACAATATCCTAACAGTGGATAGTCAAGGGGTTATAGGAGGTGATACTCAGTAAGATAGTGGGACTAAAGGCGGATGAATCTCCTGGGCCTGATGGCTTGCATCCAAGGGTCTTGAGAGGTAGCGGCAGGGATAGTGGATGCATTGGTTGTAACCTACCAAAATTCACTGGATTTTGGGGAGGACCCAGCAGATTGGAAAACTACAAATGTAACGCCCCCATTTAAAAAAGGAGGCAGACAAAAAGCAGGAAACTATAGACCAGTTAGCCTAACATCTGTGGTTGGGAAAATGTTGGAGTCCATTATTAAAGGAGCAGTATCAGGACATTTGGAAAAGCATAATTCAGTCAGGCAGAGTCAGGATTTATGAAGGAGAAGTCATGTTTGACAAATTTGCTGGAATTCTTTGAGGATTTAATGAACAGGGTGGATAAAGGGGAACCAGTGAATGTGATGTATTTGGACTTCCAGTAGGCATTTGACAAGATGCCACATAAAAGGTTACTGCACAAGATAAAAGTTCAGGGGTTGGGTAATATATTAACATGGATAGAAGATTGGCTAACAAACAGAAAACAGAGAGGTGGGATAAATGGATCATTCTCGGGTTGGCAGTCAGTAACTAGTGGGGTGCCGCAGGGATCAGTGCTGGGACCCCAACTATTTACAATCTATATTAACGACTTGGAAGTGTAACATAGCCAAGTTTGCTGATGATACAAAGATGGGAGGAAAAGCAATGTGTGAGGAGAACACAAAATATCTGCAAAAGTACATAGACAGGCTAAGTGAGTGGGCAATAATTTGGCAGATGGAGTATAATGTTATTGAGGGAGTGCTATTGAGGGAGAACATAAGAACATAAGAATTAGGAACAATTTTGAGCCTCCAATACTTAAGTCAGCTACATTCAGGGTACACAAACCTAAATAAAATTCCTCAGCATGTCAAACTTTTTCTGCATCTGTGTCAGTGGCTTCCTCAGGTGTGAAATGGCATTCATCTGCCCTGCCTCCTCTTCCTAGGCAGTTTATGATAGAGTTTTGAAAAGCATGTCTCACAATCCAGAGTTAGCAACCCTTCTTTGCTGTGCCTCTCTGTTTTCAGGATGTTCTCTATAAAGGAGGCAGCAGCTTATTATGATTCATGCGGTTAAGATTCAAATTTTTTGATTTGAAGAACTGAAATCTTGGATTGTCTAATGCAGAATCCATAGTCCAAGTTTCCTAATACTGATCCCATACCTGCTATACCTATTTAGTTCTGCTCACAGATGAAGTGCAGAATCTGTGGCCCGTGCTCAGTTTAAGACAAAAGGATATTGATTCAGAATTCCAAATGCAGACAAGAAATGGAGACCTGGAAAAATATGTGGTTGCAGAGGCATAATATAACAGTAAAACATTCTTTCATACTACAATTGTAAAAGCACTGCCGGAGAAGTGGCGAGAACATTAACAGATGCAAATGGTCTTGAAATGATATCAGGTGTAAATATTGTGAATGATTATTTCATCTAAGGATTCACAATGGAAAACATGAACATGCCCTAGTCCTCTCCCCCCGCAGAAAGTGCCATGGCATAATTCAAGACTTCCATATAAAGTCCTAGACAAGCTAAAAGGACTCAAAACCCCACGGTTAGATTGCATTTCTCCCAGATTATTGAGACTGTCGAGGGAGGAGGTTTTGTGAGGCACTGATTATCATTGCGAGGGACTCAATGGACACTGGGGAGGTACCAGTCGATTGGAAACCGGCCAACATGATGCCCAGATTGAAAAAGGGTGAAAAAGCAGACATAGGCAACTACAGGCTCATGAGCTTCATTTCAATTCCATGGATGATCGGGAATACAATTTAGCAATACCTATACAACAAAAACCTAGTACATAAGAACATAAGAATTAGGAACAGGAGTAGGCCATCTAGCCCCTCGAGCCTGCTCCGCCATTCAACAAGATCATGGCTGATCTGGCCGTGGACTCAGCTCCACTTACCCGCCCGCTCCCCGTAACCATTAATTCCCTTATTGGTTAAAAATCTATCTATCTGTGATTTGAATACATTCAATGAGCTAGCCTCAACTGCTTCCTTGGGCAGAGAATTCCACAGATGCACAACCCTCTGGGAGAAGAAATTCCTTCTCAACTCGGTTTTAAATTGGCTCCCCGTATTTTGAGGTTGTGCCTCCTAGTTCTAGTCTCCCCGACTAGTGGAAACAACCACTCTGCCTCTATCTTGTCAATCCCTTTCATTATTTTAAATGTTTCTATAAGATCACCCCTCATCCTTCTGAACTCCAACAAGTAAAGATCCAGTCTACTCAATCTATCATCATAAGGTAACCCCCTCATCTCCGGAATCAGCCTCATGAATCGTCTCTGTACCCCCTCCAAAGCTAGTATATCCTTCCTTAAGTAAGGTGACCAAAACTGCACGCAGTACTCCAGGTGCGGCCTCACCAATACCCTATACAGTTGCAGCAGGACCTCCCTGCTTTTGTACTCCATCCCTCTCGCAATGAAGGCCAACATTCCATTCGCCTTCCTGATTACCTGCTGCACCTGCAAACTAACTTTTTGGGATTCATGCACAAGGATACCATCTTGCCGTCCGGAGGAGGCGGGGGTCCCCGATGGAGGGCACTCTACGCAGGGGTCCTCCCACTATTCATCGGGGACTTGGCCTGGAGGGTGGTGCACGGAGCAGTGCCGTGCAATAAATTTTTAAGCCGGTTCACGGACTCCCAGGCCGCCTGCAATTTCTGCGGTCTGGAGGAGTCCGTGTTCCATGTTTTTATTGAATGCACAAGGTTGCAGCCCCTGTTCCATTATTTGAAGGGGCTGCTCCTGAAATTCTGGCTGCACTTCAGTCCCACTCTCCTGATCTTTGGGCACCCTGTGCGGAGGGGAGCGGGTAGGTCCGAGGGCCTCCTCGTAGGACTGCTCCTGGGCACGGCCAAGGGTGCCATCAGCCGGTCCAGGCAGCGGGCGGTCGAGGGGGTCGTTCAACCTGACTGCCTGCCTCTCTTCCGCTCTTACATCCGGTCCAGGGTGTCCTTGGAGATGGAGCATGCGGTGTCCACCGGTACGCTCGCGGCCTTCCGCGAGAGGTGGGCACCGGAGGGACTGGAGTGCATCATCACGCCCGGCAACCAAATTTTAATTTGATTTTACATTTTAAAGTTTAATTTGTTTTAATTGCCGGTGCTTTTAGTGTCCCCCTCTCCTTTTATAGGGGGCACTGGAAAAAGGAAAAATTTGATTTTAGTGCCCAAAAAAACACACAAAAAAAAAAAAAAAAAAACCCAAAAAAAACCAAAAAAAGGGCCTTGTAAATGTCTTGTGTGTGTCATCCAGGTCGGGTGGCACGGATACATGTTTTATGTTTTGCAGGTTAACTCAAAAGAGTTTCATGCACAAGGACCCCCAGGTCCCTCTGCACCTCAGCATGTTGTAATTTCTCTCCATTCAAATAATATTCCCTTTTACTGTTTTTTTTCCCCCCAAGGTGGATGACCTCACACTTTCCAACATTGTATTCCATCTGCCAAACCTTAGCCCATTCGCTTAACCTATCTAAATCTCTTTGCAGCCTTTGTGTCCTCTACACAACTCGCTTTCCCACTAATCTTTGTGTCATCTGCAAATTTTGTTACACTACACTCTGTCCCCTCTTCCAGGTCATCTCTGTATATTGTAAACAGTTGTGGTCCCAGCACCGATCCCTGTGGCACACCAATAACCACCGATTTCCAACCCGAAAAGGACCCATTTATCCCGACTGCTTTCTGGTCGCCAGCCAATTCTCAATCCATGCTAATACATTTCCTCTGACTCCGCGTACCCTTATCTTCTGCAGTAACCTTTTGTGTGGCACTTTATCGAATGCCTATTGAATATCTAAATACACCACATCCATCGGTGCACCTCTATCCACCATGCTCGTTATATCCTCAAAGAATTCCAGTAAATTAGTTAAACATGATTTCCCCTTCATGAATCCATGCTGCATCTGCTTGATTGCACTATCCCTATCTAGATGTCCCGCTATTTCTTCCTTAAATTATAGCTTCAAGCATTTTCCCCATTACAGATGTTAAACTAAACGGCCTGTAGTTACTTGCCTTTTGTCTGCCCCCTTTTTTAAACAGAGGCGTTACATTAGCTGCTTTCCAATCCGCTGGTACCTCCCCAGAGTCCAGAGAATTTTGGTCGATTATAACGAATGCATCTGCTATAACTTCCGCCATCTCTTTTAATACCCTGGGATTCATTTCATCAGGACCAGGGGACTTGTCTACCTTGAGTCCCATTAGCCTGTCCAGCACTACCTCCTTAGTGATAGTGATTGTCTCAAGGTCCTCCCTTCCCACATTCCTGTGACCAGCAATTTTTGGCATGGTTTTTGTGTCTTCCACTGTGAAGACCGAAGCAAAATAATTGTTTAAGGTCTCAGCCATTTCCACATTTCCCATTATTAAATTCTCCTTCTCATCTTCTAAGGGACCAACATTTACTTTAGTCACTCTTTTCCATTTCATATATCTGTAAAAGATTTTACTATCCGTTTTTATGTTTTGCGCAAGTTTACCTTCGTAATCTATCTTTCCTTTCTTTATTGCTTTCTTAGTCATTCTTTGCTGTCGTTTAAAATTTTCCCAATCTTCTATTTTCCCACTAACCTTGGCCACCTTATACGCATTGGTTTCTAATTTGATATTCTCCTTTATTTCCTTGGTTATCCACGGCTGGTTATCCCTTCTCTTACCGCCCTTCTTTTTCACTGGAATATATTTTTGTTGAGCACTATGAAAGAGCTCCTTAAAAGTCCTCCACTGTTCCTCAATTGTGCCACTGTTTAGTCTGTGTTTCCAGTCCACTTTAGCCAACTCTGCCCTCATCCCACTGTAGTCCCCTTTGTTAAAGCATAGTATGCTCGTTTGAGACACTACTTCCTCGTCCTCAATCTGTATTACAAATTCAACCATACTGTGATCACTCATTCCGAGAGGATCTTTTACTAGGAGATCGTTTATTATTCCTGTCTCATTACACAGGACCAGATCCAAAATGGCTTGCTCCCTTGTAGGCTCTGTTTCATACTGTTCCAAGAAACAATCCCGTATGCATTCTATGAATTCCTCCTCCAGGCTACCCCGTGTGATTTGATTTGACCAATCGATATGTAGGTTAAAATCCCCCATGATTACTGCCGTTTCTTTTTCACATGCCTCCATTATTCACTTGATTATTGCCCTCCCCACCGTGAAGTTATTATTTGGTGGCCTATAAACTACACCCACCAGTGACTTTTTCCCCTTACTATCTCTAATCTCCACCCACAATGATTCAACATTTTGCTCATTAGAGCCAATATCGTCTCTCACAACTGCCCTGATATCATCCTTTATTAACAGAGCTACCCCACCTCCTTTCCCTTCTTGTCTATCCTTCCGAATTGTCAGATACCCCTGTATGTTTAATTCCCAGTCTTGGCCACCCTGCAACCATGTTTCTGTAATGGCCACCAAATCATACCCATTTGTAATGATTTGTGCCATCAACTCATTTACTTTATTTTGAATGCTGCGTGCATTTAGGTGGAGTGTTTTAATACTAGTTTTTAAACCATGATTTTTAGTTTTGACCCCTCCTGTAGCCCCTTTATATTCAGTGGCCCTTTTTGTTTTTTGCCTTGGGTTTCTCTGCCCTCCACTTTTACTCATCTCCTTTCTGTCTTTTGCTTTTGTCTCCTTTTTGTTTTCCTCTGTCTCCCTGCATTGGTTCCCATCCCCTGCCATATTAGTTTAACTCCTCCCCAACAGCACCAGCAAACATTCCCCCTAGGACATTGGTTCCGGTCCTGCCCAGGTGCAGACCATCCGGTTTGTACTGGCCCCACCTCCTCCAGAACCGGTTTCAATGCCCCAGAAATTTGAATCCCTCTCTGCTGCACCACTGCTCAAGCCACGTATTCATTTGAGCTATCCTGCGATTCCTACTCTGACTAGCACGTGGCACTGGTAGCAATCCTGAGATTACTACTTTTGAGGTCCTACGTTTTAATTTAGCTGCTAGCTCCTTAAATTCGTCTTGTAGGACCTCATCCCTTTTTTTACCTATATCTTTGGTACCAATGTGCACCACGACAACTGGCTGTTCACCCTCCCTTTTCAGAATGTCCTGCACCCGCTCCGAGACATCCTTGACCCTTGCACCAGGGAGGCAACATACCATCCTGGAGTCTCGGTTGCGGCCGCAGAAACGTCTATCTATTCCCTTTACAATCGAATCCCCTATCACTATCGCTCTCCCACTCTTTTTCCTGCCCTCCTGTGCAGCAGAGCCAGCCACGGTGCCATGAACTTGGCTGCTGCTGCCCTCCCCTGATGAGTCATCCCCCTCAGCAGTACTCAAAACGGTGTATCTGTTTTGCAGGGGGATGACCGCAGGGGACCCCTGCACTACCTTCCTTGCACTGCTCTTGTGCTGGTCTTCCATTCCCTATCTGGCTGTGGACCCTTCACCTGTGGTAAGACCAGCTTGCTACACGTGTTACTCACGTCATTCTCAGCATCGTGGATGCTCCAGAGTGAATCCACCCTCAGCTCCAATTCCGCAATGCGGACCATCAGGAGCTGGAGGCGGACACACTTCCCGCACACGTAGTCGTCAGGGACACCGGAAGTGTCCCCGAGTTCCCACATGGTACAGGAGGAGCATGTCATGTGACCGAGCTCACCTGCCATGACTTAACCCTTAGATACACTTAAATTAGCAACAACAATGCTAACGTTTACTCACTGTTGTAGAAGAGAAAAAAGAAAAACTACTCAGTGCAGCAAAGGTTCATCAGACTGATTCCCGGGATGGCAGGACTGACATATGAGGAGAGACTGGATCACCTGGGCCTTTATACATTGGAGTTTAGAAGGAGGAGAGGGAATCTCATTGAAACATATAAGATTCTGACGGGACAGGACAGGTTAGATGCGGGTAGAATGTTCCCGATGTTGGGGAAGTCCAGAACGAGTCTTAGGATGAAGGGTGGGCCATTTAGGACTGAGATGGGGAGAAACTTCTTCACTCAGAGAGTTGTTAACCTGTGGAATTCCCTGCCGCAGAGATTTGTTGATGCCAGTTTAGTGGATATATTCAAGAGGGAGTTAGATATGGCCCTTACGGCTCAGGGGATCAAGGGGTAAGGAGAGAAAGCAGGAAAAAGGTACTGAGGGAATGATCAGCCATGATCTTATTGAATGATAGTGCAGGCTCGAAGGGCCGAATGGCCTACTCCTGCACCTATTTTCTATGTTTCTATGTTTCTAATGTTGGAAAGTCTGAGGTCATGCACTTTGGCAGGAAAAATCAAAGAGCAAGTTATTATTTAAATGGGGAAAAATGCAAAGTGCTGCAGTACAGCGGGACCTGAGAGTACCTGTGCATGAAACACAAAAGGTTAGTATGCAGGTACAGCAAGTGATCAGGAAGGTCAATGGAATCTTGGCCTTTATTGGAAAGGGGTTGGAGTATAAAAGCAGGGAAGTCTTGCTACAGTTATACAGGGTATTGGTGAGGCCACACCTGGAATACTGCGTGCAGTTTTGGTTTCCATATTTACGAAAGGATATACTTGCTTTGGCAGCAGTTCAGAGAAGGTTCACTAGGTTGATTCCGGAGTTGAGGGGGTTGACTTATGAGGAAAGGTTGAGTAGATTAGGCCTCTACTCATTGGATTGCAGAAGAATGAGAAGCGATCTTATCGAAACGTATAAGATTATGACAAGGTGGATGCAGAGAGGATGTTTCCACTGATGGGGAGACTAGAACTAGGGGGCATAATCTTAGAATAAGGGCATGCCCATTTAAAACTGTGATGAGGAGGAATTTCTTCTCTGAGGTTTTAAATCTGTGGAATTCGCTGCCTCAGAGAGCTGTGGAAGCTGGGTCATTGAATAAATTTAAGACAGAGATTGACAGTTTCTCAACCAATAAGAGATTAAGGGGTTATGGAGAGCAGGCAGGGAAGTGGACCCGAGTCCATGATCAGATCAGCCATGATCGTATTAAATGGCGGAGCAGGCTTGAGGGGCCTACTTCTGCTCCTATTTCTGATGTTCTTATGTAGTGACGGAAGCCTTCTAAGAAGACAGAAAATGCTAGAAATACTCAGCAGGTCAGAAAGCAGCCGTGGAGAGAGAAGCAGAGTTCGAGTCTCTGGTTGAGATGCTGCCTGACCTGCTGAGTATTTACAGTTTATGCTTTTATTTCAGATTTACTGTATTTGCTTGCAAAGGGAAGAGGATGACTCAGAAGGGGAAGAAGTAGAAGAGGAGGAAGCAGAAGAAAGAAGGCAACCCAGACAGCCCCTTTCTGGCCGGCATATCCGGGATGAAAGTATCCGCTTGCGGTACCAGTGACCACAACCCTAATTCCCTTTTCATCATTTGTCGCACACCTTCCCTTCCTTCTGTTACTGACCACCACAGCATCCTCTTGGCCACCACAAAGCAAACTTTCCAATCTAACTTTATACATCTATCCATCCAATATGACATCAAGCAATCGACTAATCATCCTTGTGCATTTCTTAAGTTCTGTCATGTGTCTGCCTTTGCCTATCCTACCGATGTCACGCAGTGCTACTCCAGTGGCTGCAGCATGGCTGTTGGAAGGCTGCTGACTTTCAGTGGTGGATACTGCAAGGAAGAGATGTGAAACTAGGAATGTGAGGTGTGCCTCCTTATTGTTACAGATCTGTGATAGATCAATGATTGGTGGTGAGACAGGGGAAAAGTCTTGCATTGAGAAGCCTGTGAGGCTAGTAGTGCAATTGGTAGGAGATGGCCTTTGAAGATGCATTCACTGACTTTGAGCACTGATCTCTGAGGTCATGAAGCTTCTTTGGGCACTGGACTGTTTTAAGGGACAGCCTTGCTTTAAGAGAAAATTGTTCTTGCTACAGCCATGCTACATTGAGCCTCCTGCCGGGACCAATGCTACGGAAACAGCCTTGCACGGTAAGTTTAGCACTGGACTAATGTTAATTAGCAACCAGCGCCATCAATTCCAGTAGTAGTTAACTCAAGCCAACGGTGGCACTGGCAGGTTTTTGTTTGCCATGTAAAACCATTCTTTACAGGTGAGAAAGCCCTAGAGACTAGTTGTAATGGGTGTAAGAAATAAGTAATGCTGAAGGACATGGTTTGACATGATTCTGTATTAGATCCAAAAGAATGCTCAATACTGCTATAAAACTTAATTTGCTATCATCTAATTATCCCAATAATTTGTACATAATTTATCTTAAAAGTTCCTTTCAATGACCCATCACTGGCTCATTTCTCATGCTCTACATTATCCAATTGGATGACATAAATTATGCAATTGCTTTTGCAACTCTACAATTGTTTGTGACATGTCATAATTCTTCACCTAGTTAATTAATGATTTTCTCTGTCACGGCTTTTATCTCTGTTGTGAAATACTTGCCTCTATTTGTCTTATAGTAAAACTTAAATTTTTTTTTATACGTTTCACAAAAGCATGCAAACTGAATGATAATGCGAGGGATGCAATTTATAAAGAAAATATGAGTTCTTACCATTTGTTGTTTTATAAGGGTGTCGTTATCTGAATAAAGCCATTTCTTTCATGCTGTGTCAATAGGTTCAAGAGAAATATATTTGACTAAAAAAAAAGTCGCCAAAAACAAGATACCTTGGATAAATAAAGAGGTGAGGTTAAAGCTGAATCTAACAATATGGCATATGCACAGTGTGTAAAGGAGAGGATGACAAAAGGAATATGATGAGCTTAGGAAAAAGTTAAAAAGACAATTAGGAAGGCAAAGAGGAAATATGAAATAAAAATATCAAAGAATATAAAAATAAATAGCAAAGTATTCAATAGGCACATAAGTAATAAAAAGAGAATTAAGATAGGGATAGGGTCACCAAGAGGTGAGAAAACTCACATCAGATGGCACTGAAATGGCTGGGCTATTGAATAGATACATTGCCTCAGTTTTCACTGAAGAGACTAGCAAAGATGAAATGAAAACAGTAAAATAAGTCAAGAGGGTTATTATAACAGCTAAGATAGAAAGAAAGGATATACTAGACAAACTTATGAAAGACAAGTCCCAGATCCAGATGGATTGCACCAACGGATACTCAAAGAAACAACAGAGGAAATAGCAGAGGCACTAGTATCCATATATAAAAATTCAATAGAAAAATTAATAGTGCCAGAGATTTGGTGAATAGTAATTATAATTCTGATCTTCAAAAAGGGAGATAGAACTCACCTCCGGAATTATCTTAACTCAAGTGGTAGGAAGGATACTAGAATCTTTGCTAAAAAAATCACGTAACAAAATATTAATAGACGGAGACTATAATAAAAAATTGTCAGCATGGATTTCTGAGAGGAAGATCATGTTTAACCAACTTTATTGAATTCTTGGCAGAAGTAACAGAAAGAGTAGACAAGGGCAATGTAGTATACATGGAATTTCAGGATAAGGTGCCACATAAGAACTTTTGGCAAAGATCAAGGCATGTGGATTAAGGGGCCAGATAGTAGAACGTATTGACAGATGGTTACAAAACAGAAATCAGAGGATAGGAGTAAAGGGAAGTTTCTCAAACTAGCAGGTAATGGTAAATGATGTCCTGCAGGGATCCATGCTGGGGCCACTGTTTTTCACCATATACATAAATAAGTTGGACGCAGAAATCGGAGATATGGTGTTGAAATTTGCAGATGAAACCAAATTGGCAGTATAGCTAATAATGTGGCTGACTGCACCAAAGTACAGGAAGACATAATTAGGCTTGTAGAGTGAGCGGATAAGTAGCAAATTATATTCAATCTAGCAAATTGTGAGGTGGCTCATTTTGGTAGGAGCAATAAGGAGGCCATTTATTCCTTGGAAGGTTATGAAATTAAATGGGGTAGAGGAACAAAAAGATATGGTACATAAATCATTAAAACTAGCAAGAGACATTGATCAGACCATTAAGAGTAACAAAGTCCTGAGGTTCATTTCTAGATGAATAGAATACAAAAACAGGGAGGTAACAGGATGGACACTTGCTGTCATCTAATTCATGACCGCTTTTGAGAAATGTCCTCCACCATCAGACTTCAGAGCATTGTTGCCACATGCCTTACCTTCCAGAACTGAGGATCCATCAAGAAGTCCACCATATGCACTCAATCCTTTCAACCCCTTCCCCATGAAGAACACACTAAATAAGACCACCAATTCCACCACTACCTAATTACCATAATCACTCTTTATCTAGAGCAACACAACAAGCAATGAAACATGACACAACCAAAAGCTCTTACAAATATTAAACAATTCACCTTCGTGGCTATTGTATAAATGCTTGGTCCAGAAATTTGTTTGCCCCCAAAAAGGGAGCACAAGATTCATGCTGCCTGCTCATTTCCATGATTGAGATGTTCAGCCCACCGCTGAGGAAGAAAGTGGTGGAAAAAAAATAAATGAATGATAGTACAATAGGGGAGAGAACATGCACCAAAATTCTCTAATGCAAGGCTGGAGGCCTTGGTGCTGGCTGGAGGTCAATAGAAGGAGATAGGTCCTCTTTCCACAGGGGGCGAGGAGCAACTCCAGGCTACAGAGTGCAGTGGGAGCAGATAGCCACTAGGGTGAATGCCAGCAGTGTGGTCCTGAGGACATGGACGTAGTGCAGGAAGTGGTTTAATGACCTCACACGAGTGGATAAGATCAGTGAATTCATCTTCAGATGCCATATCCCATAGATTACACCACTAGCCTCACACACTGCTCAATTCACCACACCCCACCAACATTTTCTATCAATCATGACTCATCTATTACATTCACATGCTCCATCTCACCCTCGCACACTTACCAATGCTGCAAGCCTCACACCCACATCTCACAGCTTGCACACACTATCAGCAATTCAACCATGACCGACGCATCACCCAAACACATAGTACCACACTCACTTATATACTTCCCATCCTTGCATGAAAAGGTGGCACATAACCAGTGCGAACAGAACCTAACCGGTGGGGGACAAGCTCGCTGCATCAACTCACCGCCATGGCACAGATGGTGCTGGCCATTTTTGGAAAAGGCATGGCTGAGCCACGG
Organism: Pristiophorus japonicus; assembly: GCF_044704955.1. Lineage (NCBI taxonomy): Eukaryota > Metazoa > Chordata > Chondrichthyes > Pristiophoridae > Pristiophorus > Pristiophorus japonicus. The sequence goes on from NC_091977.1 coordinate 91,179,633, forward strand.
CCAGTAGCATGGCTAAAAAAGTACAAGATGATGGTATCCTGATAAATTATCCTCCTTCACACATCCCACTTCCCCCTCATCCCACAATCTCTTCTAACTTAGAAGCTGCACATGGTGCAAGCATGCACATCTTGCTTTTCACCATCCCCCAAACCACAACCCTACCCTTGTGCCTGTCTCATTTCAGAGATCCAAGACATCTAATCAGCCCAAACATTAAAAAAAAGAATGAAAGACTTGCATTTATATAGTGCCTTTCATGACCACTGGATGTCTCAAAGTGCTTTACAGCCAATGAAATACTTTTGGAATGTAGTCATTCCCACAAACAGCAATGTGATAATGATGAGATAATCTGTTTTTGTTATGCTGATTGAGAGATAAATATTGGCCAGGAGACCAGGGATAACTCTCCTGCTTTTCTTTGAAATATTGCCATGGGATCTTTTATGCCATCTGAGAGGGCAGACAGGGCCTTGGTTTAACGTCACATCTGAAAAACAGTGAGGCCAAAATTTCCCCTTTCCTTAAGACCTCTTAACACCAGAAATCGGCGGCCATGCTGCAGAGTGTATTGGCCTCCGACTTATCGTATAATGGCCGCCATTATCAAAATTCCGCTCCTGTGGTATCCTGGCGGTGACCCGCTCCCCTCCTACCACTCCGCTGCAGCCGATTCGTGCTAAGTGCGTCATCACAATGCGCACCACCGATGTACCCCCCCGACGGCGAAATTCCATCGTGAAAATCTTCCTCCTGCCGGGTGGTGCTAAAACCTGCTTTTTCCCGGCGGTGCAGTGAAGCTGAGGCCTCCTGCAATGGTGGTGCGGCTCCCATTATAGGGGAAGATGCACTGCCACTGCTGTCATGTTTTTTTTGTCGGCCGACTGCTACGTTGGCCTGACAATTATGCCCCCGGGTTTGGCTGGGTTGCCAAAAAGGCAGTCTGACACCCCTTCTTGGGTGCCAGGCCGCTGGCCTGGCCGAAACCCAATGGACCGAACTTTAGAAATCGCGCAGGCTCTCCCCTTTAATGACGTTGGGCCGTGATGATGTCATTAGCTTGGATGATGTGGAATCGGTATGGGTGGAGCTACAGAATACCAAAGGGCAGAAAACGCGAGTGGGAGTTGTGTACAGACCTCCAAACAGTAGTAGTGATGTTGGGGAGGGCATCAAACAGGAAATTAGGGGTGCATGCAATAAAGGTGCAGCAGTTATCATGGGTGACTTTAATATGCATATAGATTGGGCTAACCAAACTGGAAACAATACGGTGGAGGAGGATTTCCTGGAGTGCATAAGGGATGGTTTTCTGGACCAATATGTTGAGGAACCAACTAGCGGGGAGGCCATCTTAGACTGGGTGTTGTGTAATGAGAGAGGATTAATTAGCAATCTCGTTGTGCGAGGCCCCTTGGGGAAGAGTGACCATAATATGGTGGAATTCTACATTAGGATGGAGAAGGAAACAGTTAATTCAGAAACCATGGTCCAGAACTTAAAGAAGGGTAACTTTGAAAGTATGAGACGTGAATTGGCTAGGATAGATTGGTGAATGATACTTAAGGGATTGACAGTGGATGGGCAATGGCAGACATTTAGAGACCGCATGAATGAACTACAACAATTGTACATCCCTGTCTGGCGTAAAAATAAAAAAGGGAAGGTGGCACAACATTGGCTATCAAGGGAAATCAGGGATAGTATTAAAGCCAAGGAAGTGGCATACAAATTGGCCAGAAATAGCAGCGAATTCAGGGACTGGGAGAAATTTAGAACTCAGTAGAGGAGGACAAAGGGTTTGATTAGGGCAGGGAAAATAGAGTACGAGAGGAAGCTTGCAGGGAACATTAAAATGGACTGCAAAAGCTTCTATAGATATGTAAAGAGAAAAAGGTGAGTAAAGACAAACGTAGGTCTCCTGCAGTCAGAATCAGGGGAAGTCATAACGGGGAACAAAGAAATGGCAGACCAATTGAACAAGTACTTTGGTTCGGTATTCACTAAAGAGGACACAAACAACCTTCCGGATATAAAAGGGGTCAGAGGGTCTAGTAAGAAGGAGGAACTGAGGGAAGTCCTTATTAGTCGGGAAATTGTGTTGGGTAAATTGATGGGATTGAAGGCCGATAAATCCCCAGGGCCCGATGGTCTGCATCCCAGAGTACTTAAGGAGGTGGCCTTGGAAATAGCAGATGCATTGACAGTCATTTTCCAACATTCCATAGACTCTGGATCAGTTCCTATGGAGTGGAGGCTAGCCAATGTAACCCCACTTTTGAAAAAAGGAGGGAGAGAGAAAATAGGGTATTATAGACCAGTCAGCCTGACATCGGTAGTGGGTAAAATGATGGAATCAATTACTAAGGATGTCATAGCAGCGCATTTGGAAAGAGGTGACGTGATAGGTCCAAGTCAGCATGGATTTGTGAAAGGGAAATCATGCTTGACAAATTTTCTGGAATTTTTTGAGGATGTTTCCAGTAGAGTGGACAACGGAGAACCAGTTGATGTGGTGTATTTGGACTTTCAGAAGGCTTTCGACAAGGTCCCACACAAGAGATTAATGTGCAAAGTTAAAGCACATGGGATTGGGGATAGTGTGCTGACGTGGATTGAGAACTGGTTGGCAGACAGGAAGCAAAGAGTAGGAGTAAATGGATACTTTTCAGAATGGCAGGCAGTGACTAGTGGGGTACCGCAAGGTTCTGTGCTGGGGCCCCAGCTGTTTACACTGTACATTAATGATTTAGACGAGGGGATTAAATGTAGTATCTCCAAATTTGCGGATGACACTAAGTTGGGTGGCAGTGTGAGCTGCGAAGATGCTATGAGGCTGCAGAGTGACTTGGATAGGTTAGGTGAGTGGGCAAATGCATGGCAGATGAAGTATAATGTGGATAAATGTGAGGTTATCCACTTCGGTTGTAAAAACAGAGAGACAGACTATTTTCTGAATGATGACAGATTAGGAAAAGGGGAGGTGCAACGAGACCTGGGTGTCATGGTACATCAATCATTGAAGGTTGGCATGCAGGTATAGCAGGCGGTTAAGAAAGCAAATGGCATGTTGGCCTTCATAGTGAGAGGATTCGAGTACAGGGGCAGGGATGTATTACTACAGTTGTACAGGGCCTTGATGAGGCCACACCTGGAGTATTGTGTACAGTTTTGGTCTGCTAACTTGAGGAAGGACATTCTTGCTATTGAGGGAGTGCAACGAAGGTTCACCAGACTGATTCCCGGGGTGGCGGGACTGGCATATCAAGAAAGACTGGATCAATTGAGCTTGTATTCACTGGAGTTCAGAAGAATGAGAGGGGATCTCATAGAAACGTTTAAAATTCTGACGGGTTTAGACAGGTTAGATGCAGGAAGAATGTTCCCAATGTTGGGGAAGTCCAGAACCAGGGGTAAGCCATTTAGGACCGAGATGAGGAGAAACTTCTTCACCCAGAGAGTGGTGAACCTGTGGAATTCTCTACCACAGAACGTTGTTGAGGCCAATTCACTCAATATATTCAAAAATGAGCTAGATGTAGTCCTTACTACGAGGGGGGGTCAAGGGGTATGGTGAGAAAGCAGGAATGGGGTACTGAAGTTGCATGTTCAGCCATGAACTAATTGAATGGCGGTGCAGGCTCGAATGGCCTATTCCTGCACCTATTTTCTATGTTTCTATCAGTGCTACGCTGATAACTGACAGCAGCAGTCCGTACACTCCCCCCCGCCCCCCTCCCTCCCCTCAACTTCCGCCCCTCTGGTGTACTTACCGCTCCACTTCCGCCCCCATTATAAGTGACTTCCGGTCCGCCTCAAAAATAAACAAAGAGTGGAATTTCGCTCAAGAGGCCACCTCAGCGGTAAAAACACTCAAAACAAGGTGTATGTGCTCCATTTTGGGTAGAGGTCACTTTCGGCACCAGCAAGTCTGCCAGTGTAGCACTCCCTCAGCACTGTACTGGATTGTTAGCGTAGATTTATGTATTTAAGTTTCTGGAGCGGGACTTGAACCTACAACCTTCTGCCTCAGAGGCGAGTGTACTACCTACTGAGCCACAGCTGACACCATTGGTTCAAGCAGAAGGAGTGGAGTGAGATGAAGAAGAACCATCATCACTTTATCTGACAGTCGCAACCACCAGCTCAGATACCAGCACTGCATGGAATTTAGAGGGTAGCTTAGAACTGGTGAGTAACTGGACACGGGCAGCTGCAGCCAGGGCCGGGGAGAGGGGAGCACAGGTTCCAGCTCCCCAGAGGGCAAGGTCGCATACAGGTTCTGCTGCAGAGGACTCAGATGAGGATTTCGATGGGCAGGCCTATAGAAGAAAGCTAATGGGTATGCACAACAAAATGCTTGGTGCATTGGCAGGCCTGCCAGAAAGCCTGAGTGGAATTTAAGGAGCATGGAGGAGTCCGGCACCAACCTTGCACAGGCTTTGCAGAAAGCTTGGAGTCCAACTTTTCCAGCATAGAAGGGGAGGGCAGATCTATTAGCGTCCTTGTGGGCCCAATCATCATGCAGTGTCCGATGGCTGATGTCTCAGCTTCCATTGCAACACATGCACAAACCACCCTACATCTGAGTGCTGCAGTGGAAGCACAGTCTGCTGTCATGCAAGCTCAGCATTCTGCCACACAAGGGAATATTTAATTTGTGGAGGCTTTTATTTTTGCATTGTGGCCAAACGGACATTGTGATGGTCAGTGGCAGAGGAAAGGTAAGGTGTGGGATTGTTGGTGAAAGGGGAACTAGGGCTGTGGATACCGGTTTTGCACTGGGTTGACTTCTTCACAGACAGCCCAGCAAGGAAGAGGCAGTCTAAGTTGCATCCGCCCTTCCTCTGCCTCCTCCTCCTCCTCTTCTTCTTCTTCCTCAGCTGCTCATCATATAGCTGGTGGCAAGGGCTGTGCCCTCATGATGGCAAAGCTGCGTAGCATGCAGCAGACCAGCACGAATCTTGACACCCACTGCAGGGCTCCTCCAGAGCGGTCCCAGCAGCGGAAGCATTGTTTCATCATGCCAGTGGTCTGCTCTATCATATTTCGTGTGTCAGCATACTTTCATTCTATGCATGCTGCACACAAGTGGTGGGTTGCTCACCAGATTAATCAGCCAAGTCATCAGCGGATAGCCCTTGTCGCCCAGTAGTCACCAATGGCACCCTGCACGATGGGGAAGCCTGCAATCCTAGTGAAACCATGGGCTCACTCTGCCTGTTGCTTTCTGGCAAGAAAGAATGAAATGTAGTCAGCTCTCTTTGAATAAAAGAGCCTCGATGACCTCCCATACAAAACAGTGGATGGCAAACTGCGAGATGTTGCAATTACTACCAAGTCCAGCCTGGAATTAACCCAAGGCATAAAAGTTCATTGCTACGATCAATTTCACAGCCACTGGCAATGAGGTCCTTGCCCTGCTCTAAGGTTGCAGTTATGGATGCAGCAGGTGTCAGACTTCAGTGAGGACGTCCTTAATGAAGCAGAGACATCTCACACATTGTTCCTTGCTGAGCTTCAGGAAGAAGAATTGCTCCCTGAACATCCTGGACTGATATGGCCTCCTGCTGAGTGCCCTTCTACCCCTCCTCCTCCCTCTTTCAGCAGCTTGTCATGCTCTGCGTGGCTCCTGCTCATTCTTCCAGTCATGTTGAATTCCAAGGGGAATGCCTACTGGTGCACCCATGTCTGGCAGCAAGTGGTATGTACTGAAACTTTTGAAGTCAGGAAAAAGTCCTTCAGTACCTGCCACACCTCTCCCTGTAGCTTTTGGCAACTTTAAACAAATATAGAAAGCACCAAATGCTTGTAGATGCGTACCAACAGCCAAAAGAAATCAACCGGCAACTAACCTATAAAAGTTGATGATCCCTTAAGATAGTGCTGGTGGGAGTCCTTCCTGCTGATGAATACATGTTCAACCATGCAAGGTTGCAAGAAAGGGTCAGCTGGGGTGTTGAGCTCCAAAATGGCAGCAACCCTGGTGTCAAATCAACTTTGCATGCTGATTGACATCATGATCTGCCTACTCTACATACTTCCAGTGGGCGTCCACTGCACTGTGAGCTCACACTCTCACCAATATGGCAGCGGTGCGATTCACTGCATAAGTGTGTGTACACCGCAGATGCCATTTTGGATGGCTAAAGACACCCATAGCCCCAAAGATACGGCACCTCTCTCCACAAATGCTGTCTGGCCTGCTAAGTATTTCAAGCATTTTCTGTTTCTATTTCTATGTAAATGAAGCTTGGTTTATTATGCTTTATATTATAATGGTCCAAGAATGTTTTCTTTATTTAGCTAAATAGAAGCATGTACTCTCGAAGGATACTGGCGTGCCACTTGAAAGCCAAGGGGCAAGCATATCAATCAGGGGTAACATTGTGGATGCATATGTCAAAATTCAATCTGAATCTACTTCATTTCAACTGAGGCACGAAGAGGATATTTTTTCCAAGAGTGAAATCTCATGAACAATTAGAGGGAGATGCAAAAGGTAATTCAATACAGAGCTGTGCTTAGTTTTCAAAATACAACTACAACAGAAATGTTATTAACATAAGGGAGTCACACTTGAAATGTGATCAGTACAAACATGGACTGAACTCCAATTTATTTAGCAATACAATTTTTATTTGCAACTTTATCAAATTCACTCCACTAAGCCTATTTGTTTTGTATTGTTACCTGCTGGCACAAATTAACAAAAGTGTTACATGTGTTGCTCTGGCACAAATTGCTTTTCTGCCCATCTTTATATATTTCACTATCATGGTAATGGCAAAATATTAATTGTGTCACACTTGCTATTTTTCCTACTCCTTCAAATGCTGGCAGTAGGGAAAAATAGTGAGGTTCATAAAACTCATATTGGGCCGGATCTTGCTGGAGCGGGGCACGTCGTGACGTATACCATTTGTTAGACTTTGCCCTGCACCTTTCAGCTTGAAATAATTTTACAGCATAGCTTGCTGGAAGTGCGAGCTGATAATGGTGTGGTGATGGCAATGGGACATCTGCGACCTTAGTGAATGACGGGACCAACAGTGTATAAGAAACAGAGGAATGACGGACAATGAGAGTGCATTGGAGCCAAATCAGGTACAGAAAGAGAAGGAAAGAAAGATTGGATTAAGAGAGATTTAACAAGCAATAGAAAGGAAAAGTAAGAAAAAAAATGTTAAATGTAAAACATTTTCATTTTTAAAATCTTTAATGCCAATTTACTACAGGCAGGAATGAGATAAGCAGAAATTGTTCCCTTTCTGGGCCGGAGAGGTTGATTGGCATTGTATTAACAATGATCACGTTATTAAAAAGGTACTTACGGTATTAATTACCAGACTTAACTTTCTGTGGAGAGTTTAATCGGCAATTAATGTGAAAATACAGCAAGTTCTTAAAAATAACAGGGAGGCCAAGGGTGAAATTCTGTTTATGCAAAGCAAAATAAATTGACCAGCAAGTTCTGTAGATTCGCAACTCACGATGGATCCCCTGAATTTGCTGGCCGATCCATGTTTGTACTGATCACATTTCAAGTGTGACTCCCTTATGTTAATAACATTTCTGTTGTAGTTGTATTTTGAAAACTAAGCACAGCTCTGTATTGAATTACCTTTTGCATCTCCCTCTAATTGTTCATGAGATTTCACTCTTGGAAAAAATATCCTCTTCGTGCCTCAGTTGAAATGAAGTAGATTCAGATTGAATTTTGACATATGCATCCACAATGTTACCCCTGATGCGGTGTGTTGTTAACACATATTTTTCCAAGATCCATCCCATTGTGTCAGTGATTGGATTCACTCACACCTGCTCATTCTATCTTACATTTGTCACAATTTTTTGTGTGGTGAAGAGCAGCCAGAAGCAAATTGAATATTCCAGACAGAAAGAGAATTCTGTCCCCTCTGAGAGAAAGCATTATATAGCTTTATCATCTAAATTGTTTATACCTAGCTTAGATTTCAAGGCACATTATGTGACATTCGAATTCCCCAAGCAAATTATCAAAATTGACCTGGAGATGGGCAGTGAATGCCAGTTGTAGTTTTAAATTAGTTGCAAGCAGGTCTTTGCGACTGGCCCTATGCCACAAACAAAATTGTGAGTCTGAGGGCCCAAGTTACCCTAAAAAAAGATAATGGCGCTCACTTACCTGGACGCCCGTTTTTATTTGGCCCCTCAGTGCTGAAAATAAAAAAATGAAGTCTCCTGCCACCATGCGCACCTTCTGGCGCCGGCACTACCCGAGCTGAACTGGCAGGGCGTGGCTTCAAGTGAGCGCCGGAAACGCACAATGCATGCGCTTCAGAAAAAAAAGGGCAAGTAATTGCGCACACGCACAAAAAAATAGCAGCAGGGCCGTGTGGGTGGAGGACCTTCGGCCGGGGGCTAGCAACGGCTGCAGTCGAGGAGGAGAAACGGCAGAAGGCTGCCCTTGCTGCTCACAGAAGAAAACTTCATTTTTCCAGCTTCTTTGAAAAAGCTGGTGGATGTCTCGGAAGATGGAGCCTGGTGGAATGAAGAATTTTTGAAGATTTTGGTTGATTTTGGGACCCAGAAACATCAATAGAAAAAGGTTAAATGTTTTTTATTTTATGGCCAGAATGCAGTTTAACATCGCAGGAGCAGCATTCTTGGTAAGTTTTCATTTAACAATTTTATTTTTATACTTACAGGAAATGTAGTATTTTTAATTGTACTAAAAGTTAGAGTATTAGCGAGGCAGTCCATTCGGCCGGGGATAGGAGCGGGCCAGCGCGGGATTCTCCAGTTGAAGGTAAGGCTTTTTCCCACGGTGATTATAGGGTCTGTATGGCGGGTTAAACATTTTCGTAGGGTAGAAACTTGGCCTTAAGCCTTGAAATGGCGCGGGAACCTTCTTCACAGGTACACTAGTGCCAGAATGTATGGCGCCAAACATTCTGGTGCTGGTAGTACACGCTGGCACCCCAACACTGGGGAAGCTTTGAACTGGGCTTCGGCGCCAAAAAACTCACTGGCCGCTGAATAAATGGAGCCCAGTGCTGGGGAAAATTTGGGTCTAAGTTCTGGCAGTACTCTAGTGCCTTAGTGGCAGAATTTGTGCTAACACTACTGAAATGGAAATGAATGTTCTCAGTGCTGATATTTTCACTGCTTGGGGTTAATTAATCTGATTATTGGTATCAGTCCATCAGGTGCATAATTCCATAAAACATTAGTTAGCACTATTTCCAAAAGATTATTATAGTCTAGTTCAATCAAGGACAAGACAACAAATGACGGTCCTCTCAGGCGGACCTAACAGACCCCTAGCACTATTTCTAAGAAGAGCAGGGCAGTGCTCCTTGGTGTCCTGGCCAACATTTATCCTTCAACCAACATCACTAAAAAAATTGATTATCACATTGGTTTTTGTGGGACGTTGGTGGAACCATCTTTCTTACATTACAAGTGACTACACTTCAAAAGTACTTCACTGGCTGTAAAATGTTTTGGGACATCTTTCGGTTATGAAAGATGCTATATAAATGCAAGATCTTTCTTTAATCCATGGGGGTGATTTTGGCCTCGTTACCAGAACTTTTTGCAATGGGAATGGTGCAGTAGTGAGATGAAAAACTTGCGGCCATATTCCTACCCAAGGCGTGCCAGTGATATTTGTGAGTCAGCCTCGATATAAGTGGCTAGCGTTTCCAGAAACAAGAAATAGCCTCATTAGGCAATGTAAAGCGGCATCCAATGATGTAAATAGAACCCCAATGCATTTTTGTCCAGAAACACCCAGCGTCCACACAGTGCAGGATCCACTCACTGACTCCAGCATGAAGCAGCCTCAACTAGCATCCCTTAAAGGGAGTTCTGGTAGCCATGCTGAAACCGCCACTCTCCGCTATATTAAGTTATTATTATTGGTCACTACATCATTTAGAACATCACAAAATCAGGAAAAAAATCACAAAGGCTAATATTAGCAGACAAATACAATGCATTCAGGAGGGTCAATGAGGGCAGTGCATAAGATGTAGTGTATATGGATTTTAGCAAAGCTTTTGATAAGGTCCCACATGGCAGACTTGTCGCAAAAGTAATAGCCCATGGGATGCAGGGCAAAGTGACAAGTTGGATCCGAAATTAGCTCGGAGGCAGGAAGCAAAGGGTAATTAATGGTTGATGGGTGTTTTTGTGACAGGAAGACTGTATCCAGTGGGGTTCCGCAGGGCTCAGTGCTGGATCCTTTGCTTTTTGTGGTATATATCAATGACTTGGACTTGAATATTGGGGGTATGAAGTTTGCAGATGACACTAAAATAGGCTGTATGGTTGATAACGAAGAGGAAAGCTGCGGATTGCAGGAAGATATCAATGTACTAGTTAGGTGGACAGAACAGTGGCAAATGGAATTCAATCCGGATAAGTGTGAGGTAACATAAGAACATAGGATCATAAGAAATAGAAGCAGGAGTAGGCCATACGGCCCCTCGAGCCTGCTCCGCCATTTAATACGATCATGGCTGATCCGATCATGGACTCTGGTCCACTTCCCTGCCCGCTCCCCATAACCCCTTATTCCCTTATCGTTTAAGAAACTGTCTATTTCTGTCTTAAATTTATTTAATATCCCAGCTTCCACAGCTCTCTGAGGCAGTGAATTCCACAGATTTACAACCCTCTGAGAGAAGAAATTTCTCCTCATCTCAGTTTTAAAAGGGTGGTCCTTAATTCTAAGATTATGCCCTCTAGTTCTAGTCTCCCCTATCAGTGGAAACATCCTCTCTGCATCCACCTTGTCACGCCCTTCATAATCTTATACGTTTCAATAAGATCACCTCTCATTCTTCCGAATTCCAATGAGTAGAGGCCCAACCTACTCAATATTTCCTCATAAGTCAATCCCCTCACCTCTGGAATCAACCTAATGAACCTTCTCTGAAATGCCTCCTAAGTAAGTATATACTTTCGTAAATATGGAAACCAAAACTGCACGCAGTATTCCAGGTGTGATCTCACCAATACCCTGTTTAACTGTAGCAAGACTTCCTTGCTTTTATACACCATCCCCTTTGCAATAAAGGCCAAGATTCCTTTGGCCTTCCTGATCATTTGCTGCACCTGCATACTATTCTTTTGTGAATCACGCACAAGTACCCCCAGGTCCCGCTGTACTGCAGCACTTTGCAATCTTCATTTAAAAAATAACTTGCTCTTTGATTTTTTTTCTGCCAAAGTGCATGACCTCACACTTTCCAACATTATATTCCATCTGCCACATTTTTGCCCAATCATTTAGCCTGTCTATGTCCTTTTGCAGATTTTTGGTGTCCTCCTCCCACATTGCTTTTCCTCCCATCTTTGTATTGTCAGCAAAGTTGGCTACGTTACACTCGGTTCCTTCCTCCAAGTCGTTAATATAGATTGTAAATAGTTGGGGTCCCAGCACTGATCCCTGCGGCACCCCACTGGTTACTGATTGCCAACCAGAGAATGAATCATTTATCCCGACTCTCTGTTTTCTGTCAGTTAGCCAATCCTCTATCCCTGCTAATATATTACCCCAACGCCGTGAACTTTTATCTTGTGCAGTAACCTTTTATGTGGCACCGTGTCAAATGCCTTCTGGAAGTCCAAATACACCACCATCCACTGGTTCCACTTTATCCACCTTGTTCATTACATCCTCAAAGAATTCCAGCAAATTTGTCAAACATGATTGAATTTTTTGAGGAGATAACCAAGAGGGTCAATGAGAGTAGTGCGTACGATGTAGTATATATGGACTTTAGCAAGGCTTTTGATAAGCTCCCACATGGTAGACTGGTCATGAAGGTTAAAGCCCATGGGATGCAGGGCAAAGTGGCAAGTTGGATCCAAAATTGGCTTAGAGGTAGGAAGCAAAGATTAATGATTGATGGATGTTTTTGTGACTGGTAGGATGTTTACAGTGGGGTTCCGCAGGGCTCAGTACTGGGTCCCTTGCTTTTTATGGTATATATCAATGATTTAGATTTGAATATAGCGAGTTTGATTAAGAAGTTTGCAGACGGCACTAAAATTGGCTGTGTGGTTGCTAATGAAGAGGAAAGTCATGGGCTGCAGGAGCATATCAATCTACTGGTCAGGTGGGCAGAGCAGTGCAAATGGAATTTAATTTAGTAAAGTGTGAGGTGATGCATTTTTGGAGGGTTAATAAGGAACGGGTACACACATTAAGAGGTAGGCCACTTAATAGTGTGGATGAACAAAGGGACCATGGAGTGCTTGTCCACAGAACTCTTTTTGGGAGGAAATTAAAACATTAAATCGTGGCCCCCCGATCTGGGGGACGCACCAAACATTTACACGGCCCTTTTTTTTTTTTTTTTTGTGTTTTTTTTTGGGCACTAAAATCATATTTTTTTTCTCCTAGTGCCCCCTATAAAAGGGGAGGGGGACACTTAAAAACCCCGGCAATTAAAACAAATTAAACTTTAAAACTTAAAATCAAATTTAAAATTTGGTTGCCGGGGGTGACGATGCACTCCAGTCCCTCCGGCGCCCACCTCTCGCGGAAGGCACCGAGCGTACCGGTGGACACCGCTTGCTCCATCTCCAAGGACACCATGGCGCGGATGTACGCGCGGTAGAGAGGCAGGCAGTCAGGCTGAACGACCCCCTCGACCGCCCGCTGCCTGGGCCGGCTGATGGCACCCTTGGCCGTGCCCAGGAGCAGTCCTATGAGGAGGCCCTCGGACCTACCCGCTCCCCTCCGCACAAGGTGCCCAAAGATCAGGAGTGTGGGACAGAAGTGCAACCAGAATTTCAGGAGCAGCCCCTTTAAATAATAAAACAGGGGCTGCAACCTCGTGCATTCAATAAAAACATGGAACACGGACTCTTCCAGACCGCAGAAATTGCAGGCGGCCTGGGAGCCCGTGAACCGGCTTAAAAATTTATTGCACGGCACTGCTCCGTGCACCACCCTCCAGGCCAAGTCCCCGATAAATAGTGGGAGGACTCCCGCGTAGAGTGCCCTCCATCGGGGACCCCCGCCTCCTCCGGACGGCAAAATGGTACGCCATGGCGTGTCCGGACGGCAGGCGAGGATGGCAAAGTTGAGAGTGTGCAGGAGCAGCCCGTACAGGAAACCCCTCCGCGCGGAACTGAAAGGCACGGAGGGGATTCCCCGAGGCGGCTCAAGTTGTGAGACGCCGGCTCCCGAGGGAGGTTCCGGGGTTTGGCGCCGATGAGAAATTCCGTCCGGACGGGGGTCAGTTCGGACGGGATCTCCCCACGTGCTTGAGCCTCCTCGATGCACCTAACGGAGTCAGGGCCCAGAGCTGTTTTTAGCGACTCGATGGCATCGGCCGCGCGGTGGACGTTGGCCAAATTTAGGCGCCGCGCCAGCGTGTCTGGCGCCATCCAGCCCGCTCCTCCGCCATCGAGCAGGTCCCTGACCCTGGTCACCTCACCAGCCACAGCCCTCTCGTCCGACCGCCACCTAAAACCTCGGTCGTGGAGGTATGGATTCCCGAGCAGCGGCTCCTGCAGGACAGCCGCCACTCCAGCCGGTGGAGAGCTGCGCTTGGTGGAGACTTTGTTCCAGACCCTGATGAGTTCCTTGTAAAAGACAGGCAGCTCCTGGAAGGCGGTCCTGACGCCCCCCGAGCTCACAAACAGGAGCTGCGTGTTGTAGTTGAGGCCGTGCTGCTGGCGGAAGAAATATGTCGCCAGAGCACGCCACCTAGGAGGGGGCTCGACGTAAAGGTATCTCTGCAGGGTCTGAAGACGGAAAGTCGCGAGCTGGGTGCTGACGCACACCAATGACTGACCGCCCTCCCCAAGCGGGAGACTCAAGACCGTGGCAGAGACCCAGTGCTTCCTGTTGTTCCAGAAGAAGTCCACCAGCTTCTTCTGTATCTTGGTGACAAACGCAGGGGGAGGGGTCAAAGTGACCAGCCGGTAGCACAACATGGCGGCCACCAGCTGGTTTATGACTAGCGCTCGACCCCTGTAGGACAGCACTCTGAGCAGTCCTGTCCAGCGCCCTAGGCGAGCGGCGACCTTGGCCTCCAGTTCTTGCTCGGGGCTAAGGTAGACTCCCAGATAGAGGAGATGGGTCGTGCTCCAGGCAAAAGGCCTGAGCTCCTCCGGCAGGGAGTCCACCCGCCACTGACCCACCAGGAGTCCGGAACATTTCTCCCAGTTGATCCTGGCGGAGGATGCTGCCGAGTAAATCTCCTGGCACTCTCGCATCCTCCGCAGGTCAGCGGGATCCTCTACCACGAGGAGCACGTCATCAGCGTAAGCCGAGAGGACGACCTCCACGCCCGGCCCTTGCAGAGCCAGTCCCGTCAACCTCGTCCGCAGGAGGCGCAGGAAAGGCTCCACGCAGATGGCATATAACTGGCCGGACATGGGGCATCCCTGGCGCACCCCTCTCCCAAAGCGAAGGGGCGCCGTCAAGGACCCGTTAACCTTTATCAGACACTCCGCGGCGGCGTACAATAGTCGGATCCGGGCGACGAAATGCGTCCCGAACCCGAAAGCGCGCAGAGTCCCGAACAGATAGTCGTGATCCACCCTGTCGAACGCCTTCTCTCGGTCGAGAGATAGGAAGGCGACCGACAGACCAGCCTCCTGGAAATGATGGATGAGGTCCTGGACCAGATGGATGTTATCGTGGATTGTCCGGCCCTGGACCGTGTAGAACTGGTCGGGGTGGATCATGTGGTCCAGCACGGCGCCAAGGCGAGCAGACATCGCCCTGGCGAAGATTTTGTAGTCCGTGCTGAGGAGGGAGACCGGGCGCCAGTTCTTGAGGTGGAGATCGCCCTTCTTAGGCAGCAGGACGATGACTGCCCTGCGCCAAGAGAGGGGCATCTCCCCGGTCGCCAGACTTTTCCCCCAGGACCCGCGCGTAGTCGCCGGCCAGGACGTCCCAGAACGCCCTGTGGAACTCCACGGTCAGCCCGTACAGCCCCGGGGCTTTTCCCCTCGAGAGCCGGTCGAGGGCGTCGGTCAGCTCCGCCAGGCTTAGCGGAGCTTCCAGATTTTCGGCGCCCTCCGGGCCGGCCTTCGGCAGGTCCTCCCACAAAACTCTATGCGCTTCCTCGCTGGACGGCTCCGGAGAGAACAGAACCCCGTAATATTCACAAGCCCTGTTGATGACGCCCTCCGGATCCGAGACGAGAGCGCCGCCGTCGGCCAGCAGCATCAAGAGCTGCTTATGGACACTTTGTCTTTTTTCCAGCGAGTAGAAGAAGGGGGAGCCGCGGTCCAGATCCCGCAGGAACCGGATCCGCGACCTCACGAATGCGCCTCGGGACCCGACGAACTGCAGGTCCTTCAGCGCGGCCTTCTTCGCTTCGTACACCATCCGCAGGGCCAGGTCCTCGACGACTTGACCGAGATGGGACTCCAGGTCGAGCATCTCTTTTTCTCGGCGCCCAACCCTGGCCGCCCGCCTCTTGGTCGACTCCCTCGCGTACTCTTGACAGAAGACGCGGACGTGAGCCTTGCCCACGTCCCACCATAGCCTCAAGGAGGGGAAGCCCCCCTGCTTCCTTCTCCAGTTGGCCCAGAAACGACGGAACGAGTCCTGGAACCGCATGTCCTCCAGCAGCTGGTTGTTAAGATGCCAGTACGCGGACCCCGTCCTCGCGCAGAGCGAAGCGAGCTCCGCCCACACCAGGTGGTGGTCCGAACACGGCACCGGCCGCCGGGATGCAGAAAACGTACGCCCGAGACACGTAAAGGTGGTAAGTACTGCAGGGAGAAGAATACGGCCAGGGTGATCTCCTGGAGTAGTTTCGATCGCTTGGATGGGCCGGAGAGGAATTTTCCCAGATTTTTTTTCCCTAAATTGGCCTGGGTTTATTATCTGGTTTTTGCCTCTCCGAGGAGATCACATGGCTCCGGTTGGGATGGAGTGTAGAGTGTTTCAGTATGAGTGGTGTTGCAGTTGTGTGAGGCCGACTGGTTTGGGCTGGATGCTCTTTGCCTTTCCGTCATTGTTCATAGGTTTATATGTAACCTTTGCGGCTGCTGACCAAGGGCCGTGCGGCTATTTGTCGGCCGGCGTGGGCACGATGGGCCGATATGGTCTCCCTCTGCGCTGTAAATTTCTATGTTTCCAAGTCATATGAGGAGCTGATTGAACTCATTCGTGACCAACTGAAACCGAAGGAGAACATCCTCACGGCCAGACATAAATTCTACCACCACTGCAGACCTGAGGGCCAGGATGTCACCAAATATGCTGCGGACATCTGGAGACTCGCGGTGCCATGTGATTTTGGCACACACCTTGACGAGGCGTTGCGAGACGTTTTTGTTCCAGGAATTGGCCATGAGGGTCTCCTTCACAAGCTGCTATCCACTGAACCTACAGTCAGCCTGCAGCAAGCCATCATCATCAGCCAGGCATTTATGACCTCGACTTGCAGCACCAAGCAGATGATCCACACAGTCTCGAACCCGGCAGGCACTGTCCAAGGATAGCGCCCGTCATGGACAAAAGTGCAGAACGTGGCTCTGCCCAGGGCAGAGAGCACGGACCTCGGGGTCCTGGAACTCAGAGTTCGCCGAGGGGGGCACATCGAGTAGCACCATGCTGGCGCTGCGGAGGAAGCCATGGGGCTCACCGGTGCAGGTTTGCGGAATATACGTGCAATACCTGCCACACGAAAGGCCACCTTCAGCGTATATGCAAAAGAAACCTGACTCACTGTGTGGCTGAGGAGATGGTAGATGATCCACCATCCAGCGAGGAGCAGGTAGAAGATGATGAGGTGTTTGGATTGTATACTTCTACCGACGATTCATAGAAACATAGAAAATAGGTGCAGGAGTAGGCCATTCGGCCCTTCTAGCCTGCACAGCCATTCAATGAGTTCATGGCTGAACATGCAACTTCAGTACCCCATTCCTGCTTTCTCGCCATACCCCTTGATCCCCCTAGTAGTAAGGACTACAACTCCTTTTTGAATATATTTAGTGAATTGGCCTCAACAACTTTCTGTGGTAGAGAATTCCACAGGTTCACCACTCTCTGGGTAAAGAAGTTTCTCCTCATCTCGGACCTAAATGGCTTACCCCTTAGACTGTGACCCCTGGTTCTGGACTTCCCCAACATTGGGAACATTCTTCCTGCATCGAACCTGTCTAAACCCATCAGAATTTTAAACTTTTCTATGAGATCCCCTCTCATTCTTCTGAACTCCAGTGAATACAAGCCAGTTGATCCAGTCTTTCTTGATATGTCAGTCCCGCCATCCCGGGAATCAGTCTGCTGAACCTTCGCTGCACTCCCTCAATAGCAAGAATGTCCTTCCTCAAGTTAGGAGACCAAAACTGTACACAATACTCCAGGTGTGGCTTCACCAAGACCCTGTACAACTGTAGTAACACATCCTTGCCCCTGTACTCAAATCTCCTCGCTATGAAGACCAACATACCATTTGCTTTCTTAACCGTCTGCTGTACCTGCATGCCAACCTTCAATGACTGATGTACCATGACACGCAGGTCTCGTTGCACCTCCCCTTTTCCTAATCTGTTCCAGTGGTTCGGCCCCAGTGGTTTTGGAAGTCAAGATTAACAGAGTCGCAGTGAGTATGGAAGTGGACACTGGATCAGGTCAGTCGCTGATGAGTCAGGAAACTTTTGATAAACTGTGGATCTACCCAGCTGCATGACCCAAGCTGGTCCCAGTCACGGCGAAGCTGCGCACCTACACCAAGGAACTGATACCTGGTCTTGGCAGAGCGGGTGTGCAGGTATCTCACGGGGGCGGGACGCACGGTTTACCTTTGTGGATCATTGCAGGCGATGGGCCGACATTACTCGGCAGGAGGTGGATGGGGAAGGTCCGTGGGAGCTGGGAAGACTTCATTCCTCCACAGACCGCTGTCCCCCGGGTTCCCAAAGAGCATCGCCGACCGAGCTGCTCCAGCAGGCACCGTCGGCCTGTGGGCAGAAGCTGGCTCCGGAGGATGCGGCGGTGCGGGGGCCGGTGTGTTGTGGCTCCTGGGTGTGGTCGAAATGTGGTGGATCCCGAGAGAGAGTCGAGAGCGAACTGTTAGGCAGCAGCAGGCTAGAGTTCAGCAGGGAAAACACCCAGCAAACCAACCTCGCAAAAGGGTCCGGAGAAGGAAAGCTGTTCATCGGTGATCTAAATCTCGACACAGACGAGCAGGCCCTGGAAGAAGTGCTCTCCAAGTACGGGCAGATCTCCGAGGTGAGAGTGATCAAGGACACCCAAGCGTCCCGCGGTTTCGGCTTCAGCACAATTGTTCTTGCCCGTTTTTTTGCTGACACCTATTCCTTCTTTAAACTCAACCCCATCCACATCTGCGTGAAGAGAGTAACATGTCATGCCAGAAGCCTTTGAATTCTCGACCTCTTGGAAATGCAGACGGCACCCTCTGCGCTTGCAAAATAGATGTAGAGCAGAAACGGGATTCACATTTATCTTCTCAAACTCGTTCAGCAGTGCAGTCAAGCCACTCACATCCTCAATTGGTTCAGTAATTGCAGGAATTTCCTCCTCAACAAAATGAGTGTTTAACATACTCCTTTTCTGTACCATTTCTTCAGGTACGCTACGTCTCTTTTGGCTTGGAACCTCATTTTCTGTAATCGGCTGCAACTGTTGGCGGAGTTGTTTCAATGTAAAGGGGCACAGTGAGCTCAAGATGGTGACGAGCCTCATGGCAGCAGAGTGCTGCAGAGAAAGGCAAGCAGAGCACCTAAAATGGCGGCGCCCAGTGGAAGCCTTGTGGGAAAAACAAGATGGCGTCTTAAAAGGGAAATGTACCCGGGAGTCTTAAAAGGGTCTTACAACGTTGGTAGTCCCCACAAAGAGACTTTTGTAAGGCAAGAGCGAGTCTAAATGAGTAATGTGACTTGTATGATGACGTGATTTATGACGAGTTAATATTTTGATGCTGAAATGATTACTGTGTTTAAAATGATGGATATGATTTACGAAAAGTGTTAATACCACGAGGTACAAGTAAAAGGGTAAATTGATCTGGACTAATGCGATTTCCGATTTAATGTGATTCATGCAATGGTTCAGCGGCTGCAGATGAGCTGCAAAGGCGACTACTTTCTGAGAACAGAGGCAACGCACTAGTTGCGATACCCTGTCTCAGCGCAGTCCATTACCTCGGGCAAAAAGGAGCTGTATGCCGCCACCGCACTCAGTGGAGCTGGGATTAAATAACTGTTCAGTGTACCTGCAACCTTTTGTTATAATTCTTCAATGCATCTATATGTACCATACAAATGTACTGTCTATGTATACCTGCTTTCTGTTGGAGGTTATGCTCGTGTACATCATCACCCATGTAAGGACTGCAAATACCACATGCTTGCACCGGATCACAAACATAATCTCTACATGGGGGAGAAGAGGGAAGTGGATGGTCATGGACTCACACTCACAAATCAACCAGGATGAACAAGGCCAAGGTTACCAGCAATGGCTTTTGGAACTGCGGGGGGAGTGAGATGTTATGTATTGTCCAGGTACATTAAATGTATGGTTACAATGGTGTGCCACAGAGGGCGCTGTGGTGGGAGACCTGAAAGTACCTGCAAGACAGAGTATAAAAGGCTGCCTACCACACCTGAGAGGCCTCTGGAGTTACACAATAAAGGACTAAGGTCACAGCAGTTACTACAACACCAGACTGTGTGGAGTCAGTGATTTGAGTGCTACATACATCACACTATGTTTTTATGATAACCCCTTCATAAATCCATGCTGACTCTGCCTGACCGAATTTTGCTTTTCCAAATGTCCTGCTACTGCTTCTTTAATAATGGACTCCAACATTTTTCCAACCACAGCTGTTAGGCTAACTGATCTATAGTTTCCTGCTTTTTGTCTGCCTCCTTTTTTAAATAGGGGCATCACATTTGCAGTTTTCCAATCTGCTGGGACCTCCCCAGAATCCTGTGAATTTAGGTAAATTACAACCAATGCATCCACTATCCCTGCTGCTACTTCTCTTAAGCCCCTAGGATGCAAGCCATCAAGTCCAGGGGATTTATCTGCCTTTAGTCCCATTATCTTACTGAGTACCACCTCCTTCGTGATTGTGATTGTGTTAAGTTCCTCCCCCCCCATAGCCCCTTGACTATCCACTGTTGGAATATTGTTAGTGTCCTCTACCATAAAGACTGATACAAAATATTTGTTCAGAGTTTCTGCCATCTCCATGTTCCCCATTACTAATTCCCCGGTCTCGTCCTCTAAGGGACCAACATTTACTTTTAGCCACTCTTTTCCTTTTTATATACCTATAGAAATTCTTGCTACCTGTTTTTATATTTTGTGCTAGTTGAATTTCATAGTCTATCTTCCCTTTCTTATTCATTTTTTTAGTCATTCTTTGCTGGCTTTTAAAAGCTTCCAAATCTTCTGTCCTCCCACTAGTTTTGGCCACTTTGTATGCCCTTGTTTTTAATTGGATACCATCCTTTATTTCTTTAGTTAGCTACGGATGGCTATCTTTTCTTTTACACCCTGTCCTCCTCAATGATATATATTTTTCTTGCGCTTTAGCCAACTCTGCCCTCATACCTTCATAGTCTCCTTTATTTAAGCATGGTACGCTGGTTAGAGATCCAAATTTCTCACCCCCCCCATCTGAACAAGGCAATGCCATACACATTAAATGGTACGATACTGAAAAGTGTAAAGGAACAAATTGACCTTGGAGTGCAGGTCCACAGATCCCTGAATGTAGCAGGCCAGGTAGATGACATAGAAACATAGAAAATAGGTGCAGGAGTAGGCCATTCGGCCCTTCGAGCCTGCACCCCCATTCAATAAGATCATGGCTGATCATTCACCTCAGTACCCCTTTCCTGCTTTCTCTCCATACCCCTTGATCCCTTTAGCCATAAGGGCCACATCTAACTCCCTCTTGAATATATCTAACGAACTGGTATCAACAACTCTCTGCGATAGAGAATTCCACAGGTTCACAACTCTCTGAGTGAAGAAGTTTCTCCTCATCTCGGTTCTAAATGGCTTACCATTTATCCTTAGACTGTTACTCCTGGTTCTGGACTTCCCCAACATTGGGAACATTCTTCCTGCATCTAACTTGTCCAGTCCCATCAGAATTTTATATGTTTCTATGAGATCCCCTTTCATTCTTCTAAACTCCAGCCTCTAAACTCCAAACTCTAAACTAAATTCTAAAATACAAGCCCAATCGATCCAGTCTCTCCTCATACGTCAGTCCTGTCAACCTGGGAATCAGTCCGGTGAACCTTCGCTGCACTCCTTCAATAGCAAGAACCTCCTTCCTCAGATTAGGAGACCAAAACTGAACACAATACTTCAGGTGAGGCCTCACCAAGGCCCTGTAGAACTGCATTAAGACCTCCCTGCTCCTATACTCAAATCCCCTAGCTATAAAGGCCAACATACCATTTGCCTTCTTCACTGCCTGCTGTACCTGCATGCCAACTTTCAATGACTGATGTACCATGACACCCAGGTTTTGTTGCACCTCCCCTTTTCCTAATCTGCCACCATTCAGATAATATTCTGCCTTCATGTTTTTGCCACCAAAGTGGATAACCTCACATTTATCTACATTATACTGCATCTGCCATGCATATGCCCACTCACCTATCCTGTCCAAGTCACCCTGCAGCCTCTTCGCATCCTCCTCACAGCTCACATCGCCACCCAGCTTAGTGTCATCTGCAAACTTGGAGATATTACACTCAATTCCTTCATCTAAATCATTGATGTATATTATAAATAGCTGGGCTCCCAGCACTGAGCCCTGTGGCACCCCACTAGTCACTGCCTGCCATTCTGTGAAGGACCCGTTTATCCCTACTCTCTGCTTCCTGTCTGCCAACCAGTTCTCTATCCACGTCAATACATTACCCCAATATCATGTGCTTTAATTTTGCACACTAATCTCTTGTGTGGGATCTTGTCAGAAGTCTTTTCAAAGTCCAAATACACCACATCCACTGGTTCTCCCTTGACAACTCTACCAGTTACATCCTCAAAAAATTCTAGAAGATTTGTCAAGCATGATTTCCCTTTCATAAATCCATGCTGACTTGGATCGATCCTGTCACTGCTTTCCAAATGCGCTGCTATTTCATCTTTAATAATTGATTCCAACATTTTCCCCACTACTGATATCAGGCTGACCAGTCTATAATTCCCCATTTTCTCTCTCCCTCCTTTTTTAAAAAGTGAGGTTACATTAGCTATCCTCCAGTCCATAGGAACTGATCCAGAGTCAATAGACTGTTGGAGAATGATCACCAATGCATCCACTATTTCTAGGGCCACTTCCTTAAGTACTCTGGGATGCAGACTATCAGGCCCTGGGGATTTATCGGCCTTAAATCCCATCAATTTTCCTAACACAATTTCCTGACTAATAAGGATTTCCTTCAGCTCCTCCTTCTCACTAGACTCTCGGTCCCCGAGTATTTCCAGAAGGTTATATGTGTCTTCCTTCATGAAGACAGAACCAAAGTATTTGTTCAATTGGTCTGCCATTTCTTTATTCCCCATTATAAATTCACCTGATTCTGGCTGCAAGGGATCTATGTTTGTCTTCACTTATCTTTTTCTCTTCACATATCTATCGAAACTTTTGTAGTCAGTTATTATGTTCCCAGCAAGCTTCCTCTCATACTCTATTTTCCCCCTCCTAATTAAACCCTTTGTCCTCCTCTGATGCATTCTAAATTTCTCCCAGTCCTCAGGTTTGCTGCTTTTTCTGGCCAATTTATATGCATCTTCCTTGGATTTAACACTTTTCCTAATTTCCCTTTTTAGCCATGGTTGAGCCACCTTCCCCGTTTTGTTTTTACTCCAGACAGGGATGTACAATTGTTGAAGTTCATCCATGTGACCTTTAAATGTTTGCCATTGCCTATCCACCATCAACCCTTTAAATATCATTCGCCAGTCTATTCTAGCCAATTCACGTCTCATACCATCGAAGTTACCTTTCCTTAAGTTCAGGACCCTAGTCTCTGAATTGTGTCACTCTCCAGCTTAAGAAAGAATTCTACCATATTATGGTCACTCTTCCCCAAGGGGCCTCGCACAACAAGATTGCTAATTAGTCCTTTCTCATTACACATCACCCAGTCTAGGATGGCTAGCCCCCTAGTTGGTTCCTCGACATATTGGTCTAGAAAACCTAATACACTCCAAGAAATCCTCCTCCATCGTATTGCTACCAGTTTGGTTTGCCCAATCTATATGTAGATTAAAATCGCCCATGATAACTGCTGTACCTTTATTGCATGTGGTTAAGAAGGCATATGGAATACTTGCCTTTATTAGTCAAGGCTTGGAATACAAGAGCAAGGAGGTTATGCTTGAACTGTATAAAACACTGATTAGGCCGCAGCTGGAACACTGTGTGCAGCTCTGGTCACCACATTACAAGAAAGATGTGATTGCACTGGAAAGGGTGCAGAGGAGATTTACAAGAAATGTTGCCTGGACTGGAAAATTTTGGCTATGAGGAAAGATTGGCGATGCTGGGTCTGTTTTCTTTGGAACAAAGGAGGCTAAGGGGATACCTGATTGAGGTATATAAAGTTGTAAGGGACCTGTTTCCCTTGGCAGAGGGGTCAAAAACCAGGGGACATAGATTTAAAGTAATTGGTTGGAGGTTTAGAGGAGATATGCGGGGAAATGTCTTCACCCAGAGGGTGGTGGGGGTCTGGAATTCACTGCCTGAAAGGGTGGTAGAGGCAGAAACTCTCACCACATTTAAAAGAAACTTGGATGTGCATTTAAAGTGCCATAACCTACAGGTCTACGGACCAAGAGCTGGAAAATGGGATTTGGCTGGATAGCTCTTGTTCAGCTGGCACGGACACGATGGGCTGAAATGACCTCCTTCCATGATGTAAATTTCTATGATTCTATGATTCATTCTTTGTTTGTAACAAAAAGTAACTGGCTTCTTGTTGGTAACTGTAAAACTAGAAGGAAACCAGTGAGAAATAATTGATTTGACCAATTGCAATGCAATCCTACTATTAAATGACAAGAGTTCACAAACTTCACGGGATCCATTCCCAGCATAACACAGTCAATTCACCCTGCAAGAATTGAGTTGCATCATTTTTTGACCATTCAATGGAAATACAATACTCCTTTAATTACCGGAGACAAAAAGGTAGCTTATAAATACTGTATTGCGTAATCATACTAATCTAATTAAAATATGGGACAGCTATATTCAGTGTGGCTTTGTCAGAATGTTGTGCTGTACTTGACAGAGAGGAATGCATATCCTCCAGCTAAGTAATTGTGAAACAAGATTATCATCCAAAACGTCATTCACCAGATTTTGTAAGATGATGATTATGGGAAAAAAGCTTTTGCATAAATCTTCATCACCTTACTGCAGTTATTTTAAGCTCCTGATTTCTTGCCTTTTTCACTATGTTTATTCATGAACATTAGAAGTTAAATATATTTGATTCACAAAGAAAAAAGAAGTAATGCATGTTGAAATGTCAAGAGTTCTGGGGGTCGAAATTGCCCCTTTCAATAAGCCATGGCCACCTGAAAGTGGCGGCAATGGGTCGGTAAGCACTTACTGTTCGATTGCCGCGGAGGGGCCGCCATTTTGAAAATTGCTCTCAAGGATTTTCCCAGTGGAGAACGTTTCCGCTCCGCCCATTTTGCCGTCCTTTTGCCCCCATACCGACCGGCTGCGACCCCGTTTCCGCCCATGTAGGAAATTGCCTCACGGGAAATTACCCTGCAGGAAATTGCCCCAGGGGAACGGATCCACCGCCGGTTGGTGTCACTCATAGCTTTACCCAGCGGGTACCTTCTTGTGGCTGGGTGGCGCATCTGCCCTTAAACGGGAGGGCGCTCTGCCGTGGCGCCATTTTATTTTAATTGTCGGCTGACTGCCAGGTCGGTCCGACAATGGTGGCCACTGGTTCTGCCAGTACCCCCTCTTGGATGCCAGGCGACTGGCCCGGCCGAAACCCTCCCTGGTGGCCCAGTGTTTGCCACTAAAGTGGCTGCAGAGTTCGCAGTGGCCCTCCCCTTTAACTGAAAGGTAGGGACGTTGTGATACGTCAATCCGACGCGGTACGTCCGCATTGCGCTGACGTCATCAACGATGCACTGATGACTCAGATTGACGACCGCTCCGACCCGCCCCCATTTCTGCCCCTGTCCCGATGGCCACTCCAACCTGCACACACTTCCGCCCCTCTCCTGACACCAACACTGCTCCGACCGGAAACAAGAAATAAAGTGCTGAAAATCGGAGGATTGTCCGCGCCATGCATTGCGGCGGAAGGAACACTTTAACATCAGTCAGTGTGCCCTGTTTCGGGCAGATTGCAATTTTGGCCCCCTGATCTTTAATACTTTCAAATAAATAATTGAGTCATCCTGCTTAACAAATCAACACATAGGAGTTTGTCACTGATATAACATGCCGTGTTACCAGTAAATAATGTGATTGTGTTAAAAATCCGTTTATCTGATTAAGCAATGAATATTTATATCAATTAAAATATTTCTCATTAAATCACACTGAATTGTAACAGCTGAAGTAGCATCAAATAACTCACATTTGGAGGATGGATATACATTGCATCAAACAAACCGTAAATTCTCCAAATTATTGACATTTTTACTTTTTCGACTGGAATCTATTTTAAACATCGAGCCTGCTCACACATCTTTGTCTATATTGCAACATTCTATAGAGTGCATTATTATAATACTGCTGCTAAAGCCCTGTGTGTCATTCCACTCACTGATAACCAGTAAAGAGTGTTTACTAACCTTTAGGAACACAGTGCAAGAAACCTGCGCACCATGGATATATCTGTTTGAACAATGATTTTAAATGGTTCGCATTAGTTTGTGAGGAAGTGATAAAGTCTGGTTGTAATATATCCCTTCAAAGGTTGCTGTTACCTTTATAGTGTTACAAGTTTCAAGTTTTATTAAAGGGTAATTATTTATCTCTGCCCAAACGTCTGTAAATGCTTTATACTTTCTGTTGTCCTATAATGCATTGTTTATTGACTGACAGGCAGCTATGAAGTTAAAATGCAAAAAACAAATTTAAAATGATCATATTTAAATTATGCAATAGTTGATCATAAATTATCTATTTTTCATAAATATCAAAAATGTGTTATAAAATAACAACCCATTAAAATGTTCCAAGACACAATTAATGTGATGAACTCTTACAATAAAATTATACTTGACTGAACAACACAGCCAACCACAACCTATAAACGCCACTAATACTGAAGGAGCATTACTACAAGGATCTGCAGGATAATTACCTTCTTTAAGCTAGTTTTACCTACAAGGAGCTCTAAGTAAGCAGTTCGGAGATGGCTGGTGAGTAAACCCAGTATTTGGCAAGCAGGCAAGTCATCTGTTATACTCTAAGGCCAAAGGAGTAGGAACAGCTAAGCCTTAGTAAGGTTATAGGTCAAAATGTGACATGCAAAGACAATTCTTAAGCAGATCTGATGATGCGTCAGAAGGAAAATTGGGATCCAAGAGACTGGCTTAAGCTGCCCAGGAAGGCCAGAAATCAAAGGATGTGGTCAGAGTAGGATCGGGTCAAAAATCAAGGTTACAATGGGTCGTAAGTTAGAATATTTAGGTAGTAAGGCAGAGTAGGGCTAGCCATCTCAACACAGCAACTTATTCAGGTGTGGAACTAAGCAAAAGCAATCAGCTGGACAGAGAGGTCTTTGCAGTAAATGTACCTGTCCAGGCACTGTTGGGTTGCAGGGGCCACTAATGGCTTTACTTGTTGAGTTTGACAGATGTGACCATGTCAATCCTCTGTGCTTTTTACTGGCTACAACGCCACATTTAAAGCAGAGAACATTGAATTAGATGCAACAGTTTTGTTAGGCAGAAGCTTTAACAGTGCTCCTGAGATTTCTTTCCTCATGGCTAATTTTGGCACAAGTTCCTGCTGTATGCTGTAAATCACAGGAGATGCTGTAACTCTCAATGAAATCCAAATTGGAATTTTATTGAGGATGTAAATCGGGGCACAACATTCCTAAACTGCAAAATGTGGAACAATTTCAAATAAAAATAGATTTTTTTTCATTTCTGATATTTTTGGATATTTAACATGGAAACATAGAAATTGGTTGCAGGAGCATGCCAGTCGGCTCTTCAAGCCTGCACCGCCATTCAATAAAATCATGGCTGATCATTCACCCTCAGTACCTCTTTCCTGCTTTCTCTCCATACCCCTTGATCCCTTTGGCCATAAGGGCCATATCTAACTTGCTTTTGAATATATCAACGAACTGGCCTCAACAACTTTCTGCGGTAGAGAATTCCACAGGTTAACCACCCTATGAGTGAAGAAGTTTCTCCTCATCTCGGTCCTAAATGGCTTACCTCTTATTCTTAGACTGTGACCCCTGGTTCTGGAACTCCGCAGCAACGGGAACATTCTTCCTGCCTCTAACCTGTCCAATTCCGTCAAAATTTTATATGTTTCCATGAGATCCCCTCTCATTTTTCTAAACTCCAGTGGATACAAGCCCAGTTGATCCAGTCTCTCCTCATAAATCAGTCCTGCCATCCCGAGAATCAATCTGGTGAACCTTTGCTGTACTCCCTCAATAGCAAGAATGTTCTTCCTCAGATTAGGAGACCAAAAGTGAACACAATATTCCAGATGTGGCCTCACCAAGGCTCTGTACAACTGCAGTAAGACCTCGCTGTTCCTATACTCAAATCCTCTAGCTATGAAGGCCAACATGCCATTTACCTTCTTCACCGCCTGCTGCACCTGCATGCCAAACTTCAATGACTGATGTGCCATGACACCCAGGTCTTGTTGCACCTCCCCTTTTTCTAATCTGTCATCATTCAGATAATATTCTGTCTTCCTGTTTTTGCCACCAAAGTGGATAACCTCACATTTATCCAAATTATACTGCATCTGCCATGCATTTGCCCACTCACCTAACCTGTCCAAGCCACCCTGCAGCCTCTTAGCATCCTCCTCATAGCTCACACCGCCACCCAGCTTAGTGTCATCTGAAAACTTGCAGATATTACATTCAATTCCTTCATCTAAATCATGGATGTATATTGTAAATAGCTGGGGTCCCAGCACTGAACCCTGTGGCACCCCACTAGTCACTGCCTGCCATGCTGTGAAGGACCCATCTATCTGCCAACCAGTTCTCTATCCACATCAGTACATTCCCCCCAATACCATGTGCCTTAATTTTGCACACTAATCTCTTGTGTGGGACCTTGCCAAAAGCCTTTTGAAAGTCCAGATACACCACATCCACTGGTTCTCTCTTGTCCACTCTGCTAGTTACATCCTCAAACAATTCTAGAAGATTTGTTAAGCATAATTTCCTTTTCATAAATCCATGCTGACTAGGACTGATCCTGTCATTGCTTTCCAAATGCGCTGCTATTTCATCTTTAATAATTGATTCCAACATTTTCCCCACCACCGATGTCAGGCTAACCGGTCTATAATTCCCTGTTTTCTCTCTCCCTCCTTTTTAAAAAAGTGAGGCTACATTAGCTATCCTCCAGTCCATAGGAACTGATCCAGAGTCAATAGAATGTTGGAAAATGATCACCAATGCATCCGCTATTTCTAGGGCCACTTCCTTAAGTACTCTGGGATGCAGTCTATCAGGCCCTGGGGATTTATTGGCCTTCAATCCTATCAATTTCCCTAACACAATTTCCTGACTAATAAGGATTTCCTTCAGTTCCTCCTTTTCGCTAGACCCTTGAACCCCGAGTATATCCGGAAGGTTATTTGTGTCTTCCTTAGTGAAGACAGATCCAAAGTATTTGTTCAATTGGTCTACCATTTCTTTGTTCCCCATTATAAATTCACCTGATTCTGACTGCAAAGGACCTACGTTGGTTTTCACTAATCTTTTTCTCTTCACATATCTATAGAAGCTTTTGCAGTCAGTTTTTATGTTCCCTGCAAGCTTCCTCTCATTATTTTCCCCCTCCTAATTAAATCCTTTTTCCTCCTCTGCTGAATTCTACATTTCTCCCAGTCCTCAGGTTTGCTGCTTTTTCTGGTCAATTTATGTGCCTCTTCCTTGGATTTAACACTATCCCTAATTTCCCTTGTTAGCCACGGTTGAGCTACCTTCCCCGTTTTATTTTTACTCCAGACAGGGATGTACAATTGTTGAAGTTCATTCATGTAATCTATAAATGTCTGCCATTGCCTATCAACTGTCAACCCTTTAAGTATCATTTGCCAGTCTATTCTAGCCAATTCACGTCTCATACAATCGAAGTTATCTTTCCTTAAGTTCAGGACCCTAGTCTCTGAATTAACACTGTCACTCTCCATCTTAATAAAGAATTCTACCATATTATGGTCATTCTTCCCCAGGGGGCCTAGCACAACCAGATTGCTAGTTAGTCCTCTCTCATTACACAACACCCAGTCTAGGAAGGCCAGCTCTCTAGTTGGTTCCTCGACATATTGGTCTAGAAAGCCATCCCTAATACACTCCAGGAAATCCTCCTCCACCGTATTGCTACCAGCTTGGTTAGCCCAATCTATATGTAGATTAAAGTCTCCCATGATAATGCTGTACCTTTATTGCACGCATCCTTAATTCCTGTTTGATGCTATCCCCATCCGCACTGCTACTGTTTGGTGGTCTGTGCACAACTCCCACTAGCGTTTTCTGCCCTTTGGTATCTTGATACCACATGAGTGTAACTTTGCACAGATTGGAAAGAAAGATACACAACTCCATAATTTTTTTTAGCTTTTTAATGTGTGTCTCAGGAAATACAATTAGCTGAATGAAAATAAGTCCCACTCCAGATACATAAGCACATAATCTAGACTGACACTCTACTGAGGGAGTGCTGTACAGTTGGAGGTGCCCTCTTTCAGATGAGCTGTTAAACCGAGGTCCCGTCTGCCCTCTCAGGTGGATGTAAAACATCCCATGGCATTATTTGAAGAAGAGCAGGGGAGTTCTCCCCTGTGTCCTGGCCAATATTTGTCCCTCAACCAAAATCACTGAAACAGATTATCTGGTCATTATCACATGGCTGATTACATGGCCTTGTTGTGCACAAATTGGCTGCCATGCTTCCTATATTACAACAGTGACTACTCTTCAGAAGTATTCATTGGCTGTAAAGTGCTCTGGAACATCTTGAGGTCATGAAAGGCACTATAGAAATGCAAGTTCTTTCTTTCTTTTCTTCTATTAGCTACAGTTTGCATATCATGTAATGAAGAGTAGTAGATTTAATTTCAGATTAAAAGGTAGTGCCTTTAAAGAACAGTAAAACCTGATTTGCTTCAGCATTTTATGATTAAAAATACAGTAATATCAGTAAAGTGTCTCCAGTGTTCCCAGTCTTGAGTCTGCCTTTGAACAGTCCTCCCGGAGAGCTACAAATTATTGTTTCCATCTGGTACTGTGGTTTCCAAAGAGAAAAAAATGGCAAATGAAATTGCTTTGCTACTTGGAAAAATATGGGTTAATAAATGAAAGCCAGCATGGATTTGTTTGAGGCAAATCATGTTTGACTAATGTGATTGAGTACTTTGATGAAGTAACTGAGAGAGTGGATGAGGGTAGTGCGGTCGATGTGTATATGAGCTTTCAAAAGACATTTGATGAAGTACCACATAATAGACTTGTTAGCGAAGTATGTTTTTGTTGCTTTAAAATTTTGTGCTGAAACAAGGTGCTTCCGGACATGGTGGCCTGGTAGAGCTCCTCTGGGAATTGAGCATGTCTGGGAGAATGAAGAAAGGTCACGCAGAGCAGAACAAGCTGCTAGAAGAGGGAGGAGGACGAGGAGGAGAAGGACTCTCAGCAGGAGTTCATATCCGCCAAGGGTCTTTAGGGTTCAATTCTCTGACCTCAACTTCAGCAACGACAAATGCTCATGACGTCTTTGCTTCACAAAAGATGCCGTGACTGAAATCTGCTAACTGCTGCAGCCACAACTGCAACCTTAAAGTAGGGCAAAGACAGCATTGCTGTGGCTGTCAAGATGACCATGGCTCTCGACTGTTATGTGTCTGTCTCCTTCCACACTGCTGCTGAAGATATAAGCAACATCTTGCAGTTGGCAGTAACTGCTGGATAAGGGAGGTCACAGAGACACAGCTTCATCTCATTCCCTCTTGCCAGAGACAAGCAAGCAGAGTGGGCATGAGGGTTTTCATGGATTGCAGGCTTCCCCATGGTTCAGGGTTCCATTGACTGCAGGTACATTGCCTTGCGTGTGCCCCATGTGAACTCAACCATTTTCATGAACCAAATGGAATTCCACTTGCTCAATGTTCAGCAGGCAGCTCATCATACAGGTGAATGCCCATTATCCTGACAGCAGTCACAATTCCTTCATTCTTCAGCAGTCCTTTGTGCCACCTGCATATGAGCCAGCACCGCAAGTCAATGGCTGGCTACTGGACGACAAGAGTTATCCACTCATGACATGGCTCTTGACTCCGGTCCATACCCACACACATGTGCGCAGCAGGCCTACAATGAGAACCATGCTCCCATAAGGAACATTTTAGAACACATCATTGGCATCCTCAAGTAGCATTTCGGCAGCCTGGACCACTCTGGAGGAGCCCTGGAGTACTTAGCTGAGCAGGTATCAAGTTTTGTGATAGTATGTGGCAGGCTGCACAACCTGTCCATTATGAGGGAACAGGCCTTGCTAACACCTATCAGGTGAGAAGCTGAGGAGTGGAAGCACGAGGAAGAGGAGAGGAGGATGAAGTGACAGAAGTGGAGGAACATGAAGAGGAAGGGAAGCTACAACATAGACAGCCTTTCTGCTCAGGCTGTACATGATTAAATAATTCATGAGCAATACAATTAACCTCAACCACAACTCCCCAGTCACCAACAGTCCCAGACTCTTTACCTTTCCTCTATCACTGACCATCACTGGGAGCACTGACACCAGGACTGGGATAAGAGGGAGCTGTTCCGTTGGGACGGGCTTCACTTAAACCAGGTTGGGACCAGTGTCCTGGCGAATCGAATAACTAGGGCTGTAGATAGCGCTTTAAACTAAATATTGGATGGAGGTATCAGGTGAGCAGAAATTTAAAAAGTCAAAAAGAAAGGAAAAGGCAGGGTAATGATAGGGGTAATGATAACCAGAGTGTAACAGGAAGGGACAGAACATATACACATAAGAGTGCATCAGAAAGTGGGGTCAGAGTAGGAAGAAATGGTAAAAAGACAAAATTAAAAGTTCTTTATTTGTATGCACGCAGCAGTCATAAGAAGATAGATGAGTTGATGGCACAAATAGAAATAAATGTGTATGATCTGATAGCCATTACAGAGACGTGGTTGCAGGGTGACCAAGGCTGGGAACTGAATATTCAGGGGTATTTGCCATTTTGGAAGGATAGGCAGAAAGGAACAGGAGGTGGGCTAACTCTTAATTAAGAATGAGAGCAGTGCAGTAGTGAGAAATGATATTGGCTCAGAAGATCAAAATGTAGAATCAGTTTGGGTGGAGGTAAGAAATAATAAGGGAAAGACGCCACTGGTGGGAGAATTCTATAGGTCCCCTAAGAGTAGCTACACTGTAGGACAGAGTATAAATCAAGAAATAATGGAGGCTTGTAAGAAAGGTAAGACAATAATCGTGGGTGATTTTAATCTTCATATTGATTGGACAAATCAAATTGGCAAAGGTAGCCTTGAGGAAGAT
This sequence comes from Pristiophorus japonicus, assembly GCF_044704955.1. Classification (NCBI taxonomy): domain Eukaryota; kingdom Metazoa; phylum Chordata; class Chondrichthyes; family Pristiophoridae; genus Pristiophorus; species Pristiophorus japonicus. The sequence continues at coordinate 91,212,382 of NC_091977.1, forward strand.
TTCATCGAGTGTATTCGGGATGGTTTCCTAGAACAATATGTTGTGGAACCAACCAGCGAGCAGACTATTTTAGATCTGGTAATGTGTAATGAGACTGGATTAATGAATGATCTTATAGTAAAGGATCCTCTTGAGAAGAGTGATCATAATATGGTAGAATTTCAAATTCAGATTGAGGGTGAGAAAGCTAGGTCTCAAACTAGTGTCCTGAACTTAAATAAAGGCAATTACAAAGGTATGAATGCAAAGTTGGCTAAAGTGGACTGGGAAAATAGATTAAAGGGTAAGATGGTAGATGAGTAGTGGCAAACAATTAAGGAGTTATTTCATAACTCTCAGCAAAGATATATTCCAGTGAGAAAGAAAGATTCTAAGAGAAGGATGAACCACCCATGGCTAACTAAGGAGGTAAAGGATGGTATCAAATAGAAAACAAAGGCATACAATGTTGCGAAGAATAATGGAAGGTCAGAGCATTGGGAAATTTTTAGAAACCAGCAAAGGATGACTAAAAAAATATAAAGAGAATGAAGATAGCTTATGAGAATAAACTAGCAAGAAATATAAAAACAGATAGTAAAAGCTTCTACAGGTATATGAAAAGGAAGAGAGTAGCTAAAGTAAACATTGGTCCCTTAGAGGATGAGACTGGGGAGTTAATAATAAGAAACAGGGAAATGGTAGAGACTTTGAACAAATATTTTGTAGCGGACTTCATGGTAGAAGACATTAAAAGCATCCCAATAATTGATAATCAAGGGGCGATTGGGAGGGGGGAACTTAAAACAATCACTATCACTAGACAAAAAGTACAAGGGAAACTATTGGGACTAAAGGTGGACAAGTCCCCTTGACCTGATGGCATGCATCTTAGGGTCGTAAAAGAACAGGCTGCAGAGGTAGTGGATGCATTGCTTATAATCCACCAAAATTCCCTGGATTCTGGAGAGGTCCCCATGGATTGGAAAACCGCAAATGTAATGCCCCTATTGAAGAAGGGAGTGAGACAGAAAGCAGGAAACTATAGACCAGTTAGCCTAACATCTGTCATTGGGAAAATGCTGAAGTCCATTATTAAGGAAGTAGTAGCAGGACATTTCGAAAATCATAATGCAGTCAAGCTGAGTCAACATGGATTTATGAAAGGGAAATCATGTTTGACAAATTTACTGGAGTTCTTTGAGGATGTAACGAGCAGGGTGGATAAAGGGGAAACAGTAAATATCATAAGTTTGGATTTCCAGAAAGCATTCGATAAGCTGCCACATAAAAGATTACTGCACAAGGTAAGAGCTCACGGGATTGGGGGTAATATATTAGCATGGATAGAGGATTAGCTAACTAACAGAAAACAGAGAGTGGGGATAAATGGGTCATTTTCAGGTTGGCAAACTGTAACCAGTGGGGTGCCACAGGGATCACTGCTGGGGCCTCAACTATTTGCAATCTATATTAATGACTTAAATGAAGAAACCGAGTGTAATGTAGCCAAATTTGCTGATGATACAAAGATAGGTGAGAATGCAAGTTGTGAGGAGGGTGCAATGAATCTGCAAAGGGATATAGATAGGCTAAGTGGGTAGGCAAACATTTGACAGATGGAGTATAATGTGGGAAATTATGAGGCTATCTGCGTGGTAGGAAAAATAAAAAAGCACATTATTATTTAAATTGACAGAGATTACAATATGCTGAGGTACAGAGAGATCTGGGGGTCCTTGTACATGAAACACAAAAAGTTAGCGTACAGGTACAGCAAGTAATTAGGTAATCAAATGGAATGTTGGCCTTTATTGCAAGGAGAATGGATTTTAAAAGTAAGGAAGTCTTGCTACAACTGTACAGGGCATTGGCAAGACCACAGCTGGAGTACTGCGTAGTTTTGGTCTAACTTAAGGAGGGATTGGAGATAGTTCAGAGAAGGTTCACGAGGTTGATTCCTGAGATGAAGAGCTTGTCTGATGAAGAAAGATTGGGCACGTTGGGCTGAGACTCATTGGAGTTTAGAAGAATGAGAGGTGATCTTATTGCAACGTATAAGATTCTGAGGGGGCTTGACAGTGTAGATACAGAGAGAATGTTTCCCCTCGTGGGGGAATCTAGAACTAGGGAGCATAGTTTCAGAATAAGGGGTCACCCATTTAAAACAGAAATGAGGAAGAAAATAGAGAGTGGGGATAAATGGGTCATTTTCAGGTTGGCAAACTGTAACTAGTAGAGTGCCACAGGGATCACTGCTGGGGCCTCAACTATTTACAATCTATATTAATGACTTAAATGAAGAAACCGAGTGTAATGTAGCCAAATTTGCTGATGATACAAAGATAGGTGGGAATGCAAGTTGTGAGGATAGTCTCTCAGATGGTCGTGAATCTTTGGAATTCTCTACCCTAGAGAGTTGTGGAGGCTGGGTCATTGAATATATTTAAAGTGGAGATAGACTGATTTTTGAACGATAAGGGAGTCAAGGGTTATGAGGAGCGAGCAGGGAAGTGGAGTTGAGGCCAAGATCAGATCAGCCACAATCTTATTAAATGGCGCAGCAGGCTCGAGGGGCCAAATGGCCTACTCCTGCTCCTATTTCTTATGTTCTTATGTTTTTCTGTTCTTATGTTCTATCACATCGTCCTGTTTCAGACAACACAAAAATAAAACACACCAAAAGATGCACATTCTAATCAAATTTTATAAATTCAATTACAACCTAAGGCATATAAAAATAAATGAATCCCCTTGTGCATTACCTTAGTGCCTGTCTTCTGTGTGCCTTTGTCTCTCCTAGTACTCCTAAGAGGTGTTTCTCCAGTGGCTGCAGCATGGGTGGTGGAAGGCTGCAGACCTTTAATTGAGGAAACTGCAGTTTACCTTGGAGGGCGACCAAAAGCAGCTCTGTGGCTGCACCATCTCAGCCTGGGCTGCAGCAGTCTGGATGGGCTGGCTGACAGCAACAACAAGTGTCCTGGCAGAGTGGTAGAGATGGCTGCTCAAATGCTGTCATCCTGAGAGAGGAAAGCAGGTTTGTGTGTCATCGAACCACTGCCACTCTCAGGGTGGGACCTCCACAATTCTACTGATCTGTTGGAGAACAGTTTGATGGACGACTGTGATGTCCTGGAAGCCCCTTTGAATACTGGTATCCAGAGCCATGATGGCAGCAGTCTGAGCTTGCATGGCAGCACTCAGGCGTTGGGTGGATGCTGCTTATGCTTCATTGGAAGCTGAGTCATCAGCCATCAGATGCTACATCATGGCTCATTCCACAGGTGTGCGAATGTTGGACAAGATGGTCTCCAAGGTCTGCGCAAAGCCTTGTGCCAAGTTGGTGCTGGCCTCCTCCATGCTCCTTGATAATGAGTTCAGGCTTGCTGTCAGGCTTTCCAATGCAGCAAGCATTTGGTTATGTACACCTATCAGTCTTTGTCTATAGCCGGGACCATCAAAATCATCATCTGAGTCCTCTGCAGCAGAACTAGTATGTGACCTTGCTCTCTGATGAGCTGGCATCTGCACTATCCTTTTCCCCTCATCGCCCCCTGCCCCCCCCCCCCCCCCCCCCGCCCCCAGGCTCCTGAGCACGTGTGCCCAGTGTCTCACCACATGCAGATCCCTCTTCTATCCTAGCCTCTAAAATATGCTCAGTGTCAGGGTCTATGCTGGTGACTGTGAGTGTAAGATCAAGTAATAATGTCACTTCATCTTCACTATCTTTTTATGACTGGAAAGATTCCAGTTTTTGTGTATCTGAAGTTAGAAAGGGACAAGGGTTATTTTTGTGTTGTCTGAAACAGGACAATGTGATAAAGGCAGAGGAGATTGCAATAAGTGCATGCTTGCACCATCTGCAGCTTGTATGTCAAGAGATTGTGGAATGAGGGAAAAGTGGGATGAGAGGAGGATGATGATGATTAGGACTCCCACTTAGATAAGCCTACAGCTTCCCTCTGTGCCTCTCTTGGCATCCTCAAAGGGTCCATCAAGGCCCTCATCGCTGCCCCCTTATGAACAGCAATCCCAAGTGCCCATCCTGCTCTCTCGCTGACCTTCCCGGCCAGTGCGCCAGTTGGGGGTTAATCTTGCTAATCTCTTCCCCGTCCAACGCACCCCTCCCAGTGCTGACCCTGTGGATCAGCTATCACTGTTTCTCTCCACATCTCCCTCCAGAATGTCCTGTTGCTTGTGAACATGGTTGTTGCCATCCATGAGCTTATTGTGGATGATTGTATCAATATCATGGTCTTAACGGAAGCCTGGCTGAGGGGTCATCACACCTTACCCCTAAATAAAGCTCCCTCGCTGGTTATACCTTCTGCCATTTGCCCTGCCCAGACCATCGCAGTGTCAGTGTGGCTGTTACTACCAAATCACATCTTGGTCTGTCCCCCTGCTCCTCTGGCACTTTCTCCCCATTTGAGCATTGTCATGTATCTCACACTACTGTACATAACTGTATCTTACCATGCTATACGTGACTGTAACCAGAGATGACCTGTAACCACAAGCTTACCTTACCACCAGGGGTGCACTTGCAGGAGACATTGGATACCTGTCGCAGACAGGTATATAAGGACAGGTCTCAGGCAAGTGCAGCATTCGAGAGCTGTGTAATAAAGGTGCAGGTCCTGAGTGACCTTGACTTCACTATGTGCCTCGTGTGAATCTGTACTGAGGGGACAGGACTTTACAGTGGCGACGAGTTACGGGATTACAGAATCGACAGAATGGTGAACAACGGCTCAGATGAAAAATACAATGCTGGAGATAATTGGGAGGACTTTATAGAAAGGCTCCAGCAAATCTTTGTAACCAAAGACTGGTTAGGCGATGACAAGGCAGACAAGAGAAGAGCCCATCTCTTGACCAGCTGTGGCTCGAAAACATACGCTTTAATGAAGGACCTGCTGGCACCCGAGAAACCAGCAAGCAAGTCGTTTGAAGAGTTGAGCACACTGGTAAGAGACCACCTGAAGCTGGCGAGCAGCCTACACATGGCCAGACACAGGTTCTACAACTACAGATGCTGTGTGGGCCAGAGCATACCCGACTTCGTGGTGTTGGCTAGCTTATGTGAGTTCTCTGATGAACTAAGGAGAGAAGTACTGAGATACTTTTTTTTGAAGGAATAGGCCACGTAGGCATATTCTGAAAGCTCATAGAAACCAAGAACTTGACCCTAGAGGCGGCAGCACTGGTTGCACAGACATTATTGGCAGGAGAAGAAGAAACGAGGTTGATCTACGCTGCGGGTACGACAACTAACGAAACATTGGAACAAAGGGATCACAGCATGAAACAAACTGCTACCCCCACACACATACAAAGGCAGGAGAGCAGGCCCTCAACAGCAGTCAGTGGGGCCAGAAGCCATCAAGGGCCACATGAATGGCTGTTCACACCTCATCAACCCACAATGCGAGCAATCAACTACAAACTGAGAGAAGCTCAAGAGAGATCAGCCAGACGCAGCTCATTCTTTGGAAACAATGGAAGCGGTCTCTGCTGGAGATGTGGGGGAAGGCACTCATCAAGGGGGTGTCAATTTCAGCATGCTGTTTGCAGAAACTGCGACTATACAGGGCATCTGGCCCGCATGTGCAGAAAAACAGCAGCTCGGCTGGTATACGAATCGGAAGGGTCGGAAAGCGGACCAGAAGACGGTGGGGACAGTACCCGGGACACTGATGTACAGTGGGTCAACACGATCAATGGCCACTGTTCCGACAACAAGATGCCTCTAATAATGATGAGGGTCCTACTCAACGGGATACCCGTCAACATGTAGCTGGATACGGGAGCAAGTCAATCTCTCATGTGCGCTCAACAATTTGAACAGCTATGGCCGCACAAAAGAGGCAGACCAAAACTCACAAGGGTTGACACCAAACTAAGGACCTATACCAAAGAAATCGTCCCAGTCCTCGGCAGCGCCATGCTATCCGTCACACACAAAGGGACAGTGAACCGACTTCCCCTGTGGATTGTCCCCGGAGATCTCCCAGCACTGCTGGGGAGAAGCTGGCTGGCAAAACTAAACTGGAAATGGGATGATGTTCATGCCATGTCGTCAGAGGAACGGACCTCCTGCTCAACAGTTCTAAGTCGATTTGAACATCTCTTTCAGCCAGGTGTGGGCACCTTCAAAGGGGCTAAAGTCAAAATCTACATCACACAGGATGCTGGACTGGTCCATCACAAGGCTTGAGCTGTGCCCTATGTGATGAGGGAAAAGATTGAACATGAACTGGACAGGCTTCTCTGGGAAGGCATTATCTTACCTGTGGAATTTAGCGACTGGGCAAGTCCCATCGTCCCAGTCATGAAGCCTGATGGATCCGTACAAATCTGTGGGGACTACAAATCTACCATAAACAGAGTCTCCCTACAGGACCAATACCCGCTGCCCAGAGCGGAGGACTTATTTGCCACGTTGGCTGGAGGAAAACTTTTCTCAAAACTAGATCTCACATCTGCGTACATGACGCAAGAATTGACCGAGGAGTCCAAGCTATTCACCACCATCAACACACATCGAGGCCTTTTCATGTACAATCGATGCCCATTTGGCATCAGGTCAGCAGCTGCCATATTCCATCGCAACATGGAGAGTCTGCTCAAGTCCATCCCAGGGACGGTTGTATTTCAAGACGACATACTTATCACTGGCAGGGACACCGACTCCCATCTCCGCAATTTGGAGGAAGTACTAAAGCGGTTGGATCGGGTAGGCCTAAGAGTTAAGAAATCCAAGTGCCTGTTTCTCGTGCCCGAGACTGAATTTTTGGGCAGAAGGATTGCCGCTGATGGAATCCGCCCAACAGTGTCCAAAACCGAAGCAATTCGCCTGGCACCCAGACCCCGGAATGTCTCAGAACTGCGCGCCTTTTTCGGGCTACTCAATGACTTTGGGAACTTTATGCAGAACTTAAGCACGCTGCTGGAGCCTCACCACATGCTACTCAGAAAGGGGTGCGATTGGTTTTAGGGGGACGCTCAGGAACTCGCCTTCAATAAGGCACGCAACCTTCTGTGTTCCAACAGTGTTTTGGCTTTCTTTGATCCAGGTAAAAAGGTAGTACTTACATGTGATGCGTCAGCGTACGGGGTCGGGTGTGTTTTACAACATGTCAATGGTGCGGGTAAATTACAACCCATAGCTTATGCCTCCAGGTCACTTTCGCAGGCGGAGCGCTGGTACGGAATGGTGGAGAAGGAGGCACTCGCGTGCGTGTACGGTGTCAAAAAGATGCACCAATACCTTCTCGGGGCCAAGTTCACGTTAGAAGCCGACCACAAGCCCCTCACGTCCCTACTATCCGAAAGCAAGGCAATAAACGCCAATGCCTCGGCGCGCATTCAACGGTGGGCACTCATGCTGGCGTCTTACGATTACACCATAAGGCACAGACCAGGCACAGACAACTGTGACGACGCGCTCAGCAGGCTACCCCTGGTGACCACAGAAGGGTCTGACGAACAGGACTGTGAGATAGTCATGGCAATCAATGGCTTTGAGTCCACAGGTTCGCCCATGATGGCTCGCCAAATCAGAGCCTGGACGACCAGCGACCCCACGTTATCCCTAGTAAAAAGATGTGTCCTAACCAGTGACTGGGCAGAGGCTCGCAATGCCTGCCCCGAGGAGATCAAACCTTTCCATAGGCACATGCATGAGCTGTCACTTCAAGCAGACTGCCTGATGTGGGGCAGCCGAGTAGTTATGCCTCTGCGAGGCAGAGAGGCATTTGTCCGGGAGCTCCACCGTGAGCATCCGGAGATCATTCTCATGAAGGCCATAGCCAGATCCCACGTCTGGTGGCCTGGCATTGACGCGGACTTGGAGTTCTGCGTCTGACGGTGCACCATTTGTGCCCAACTCAGCAATGCCCCCAGGGAAGCCCCCCTGAGCCCTTGGCCCTGGCCCATCAAACCGTGGTCGCGGGTGCACGTAGACTATGCGGGCCCATTCATGGGCAAAATGTTCCTTGTAGTTGTAGATGCATTTTCTAAGTGGATCGAATGCACCATTTTAAACTCGAGCACCACCTCCACCACTGTAGAGAGCCTTGGAACCATGTTGGCAACACATGGCATTCCTGACATATTGGTCAGTGATAATGGTCCATGCTTCACCAGCGCAGAATTCCAAGATTTTATAAGTTACCACGGCATAAATCACGTTAAGACGGCACCGTTCAAGCTGGCCTCCAACGGCCAGGCGGAGCGAGCAGTGCAGATCATTAAACAAGGCATGCTCAAAATTCAAGGTCCCACGCTGCAGGGCCACCTGTCGCGACTGCTGCTGACATCCAGATCTCGTCCGCATTCATTGACTGGAATTTCCCCCGCGCAACTATTAATGAAACGGACATTAAAGACAAGGCTCTCATTAATCCTCCCAGACATGCGTGAAATCTTTGAGGCAAAGTGCCGTAAGCTAACCGAGTACCATGACCGAAATTCGAGGGGGAGGTGGAATGAGATAGGGGACAAAGTGTTTGTGCTAAACTATGGCAGGGGTCCCAAATGGCTTTCAGGGATAGTAACAGGCAAGGAGGGAAACAGGCTACTGCTAGTACAAATGAACAATGGACAAACCTGCCGGAGGCATGTAGACCAAGTAAAAAGTAGATTTACCAACAACACTGCTGAACCAGAGGCAGACTACAATGTGGAACTCACACCACACCTGGTGGACAGACAGAGGGAACAACCTGAGGAAAGGGCAATCCCAACAGACAGCCCAGGCGAGACACCAACAATCACACTGAACGAAACAGACAGCCCAGGCGAGATACCAGCAATGACCCTGAAAGAAGAACAGGCACCAAGGCAAACAACTGAACCACAACTAAGACGCTCCATGCGAGAGCGTAGACCACCTGAGAGACTGAACCTATAAAGACAATAAGACCTTGGGGGAGGGTGATGTCATGTATCTCACACTACTGTACATAACTATATCTTACCATGCTATACATGACTGTAACCAGAAATGATCTGTAACCACAAGCTTACCTTACCACCAGGGGTGCACTTGCAGGAGACACTGGATACCTCTCCCAGACAGGTATATAAGGACAGGTCTCAGGCAAGTGTGGCATTCGAGAGCTGTGTAATAAAAGTGCAGGTCCTGAGTGACCTTGATTTCACTATGTGCCTCGTGTGGATCTGTACTGAGGGGACAGGACTTTACAAGCATCTCACCTTGTTCCACTTCTTTCACCTCTCATTTAAAATCCTCATTCTCTACTGCCCACCCGTGTACCATGAAAAATTTCTCACTGAGATATCTTCACTCCTTTCCTCCCTCAGCCTCTGCACAAGCGACTTCTCATCCTCAGTGATTTCAACCTCCATCTCAATTTATCATACTCTCTTTCCTCTGAGTTCACTACCCTCCTATCCTCTCTTAATGTCTCTCTACATGTAAACTCCCCAATCCATATGGACGGCCACCCCCTTAATCTTCCTATCTCATGTGTCAATCACAGATAAGGCCATCTCTGACCACTTCCTTGTATCGTTCTCCACCCACATCCCTCTTTGCACTCCCAACCCTACTTACTTTTATGTCCACCCCTGAAGAAAAATTCTCTCCCAATTCACTTTCAAAGTCCAGAGAGGGTGAAATTCGATAATGCTGAAAATTGTGCGCGGGCACCGCAATGCGAGATATGCCCGTGCCCATTCAAAAAGCACAGGCACCAAGTCATAAGAGGAGCACATAGCCTTGCGCGGAATGCACTGCTGACAGTCTGTGCGCTCTGCAGGGTCCGAAGTTCGCATGATTGGAGCGAGGCTAGCTTTACTTTTCCTGCAATCTCAAATCGTTTCCCACAAATGTATTTCATCTCATTTTCAGCCTACCTTAATTAATCCAGTGATCATTCTCTGACACTCTCGCCAAGCCTTTCATTACTCACTCATTCAACAGGCCTTGCCAACTGTTGTATTCTTCTTTGATTTTCTGTCACTACTGGTTCAAGACAGTCTGCAGCTCTAAAAGCTGAACAGCCTCCTGCACACACATTTTTTTTTAAATCCTTCAGAAATAGGCAGTCTGCCACATTTAAAGCTTCGCTGCCTTCTGCACATAAAATATGCTAAAGTGGTTCAGCATTTACACAATTGGCTCAACAGGCCAGGGAAGGGGCACCCAGGGTCTCCTCTACCCACAGCAGGCCATGAGGCCCTCCAAAAAGAAAAATGTGGGACCAGATCGCTGAGGCCGTCACTGTCGCTCCCACCACATGGCTCCAGTGCCCAAAGAAGTTTTATGACCTCAGACCAGTGGTAAGGTCAGTGAATGCATCTTCAAAAGCTGTTACTTCCAACTCAGCATCATCATAGGCAGTCCCTTGGAATCGAGGAAGACTTGCTTCCACTCCTGAAGTGAGTTCTTTGGTGGCTGAACAGTCCAATATGAGAGCCACAGACATTGTCACAGGTGGGGCAGACAGTAGCCGAGGGAAGGGATGGGTGGGACTGGTTTGCCGCACGTTCCTTCCGCTGCCTTCGCTTGACCTCTTCACGCTCTCGGCATTGACTCGAAGTGCTTCGCGCCCTCCCGGATGCACTTCCTCCACTTAGGGCATGTTTTGGATTGATAATAATAGACCCAGGTTCGGGATCTGGATGAATGTTAAATAAGAGACAAGACAAATGAAGTAAAGAATAAAACACCATTTACTGAGAGAAAAGAAACATAATAATACAGTTTACGAAGAAAATAGAAGTATGATAAGATGCAACAAAGCTCATGGCCATCAGCCCGTCGGGAACTCCGCAACGACGGGTGGTCTGGAGCCTTGGGGGTCCCGGCACTGCTCGCGAATCACGGTCCAAGGTGAAGTTCAAAGAGCCACTGGACAGTCCGCTCCTTTATACTAATGAACAAACATACTATTGAACAAACATGTGGCTTATGGCCAACACCTAATCTGTAAGGCCCCAGCTGCTTGTCCACAAAGCATGAGATCTCGAGGCGCCGGCCATTCCATAAACAAGCTGGTGTGCGTCCCAAGGTCGGTCTCTCTCTTTCTCACTGCATCAACAATAATCCACGAGGCATGAAGCAGAAACACACTGTAAAAGACTAAATATCATAATTAACCCTATGTGATTAACCCTATACAATACAATCCACCCTTGATATTTAGACATTCTAAGTAATATAATCGAGTTGACGGCGTAATGCATCAGTTACACGTTGAGTATGCGCAAGCAATGCCCGCAATCTACACCAAAGAATACATACAAGCAGTAATATCAGTAATAACGCGATGAGTAAAACAACGATAGGATGTATTAACAGCTTCAAAGCGGCAGATGTTTTTGGGGACCATCCGTAAAAGATGTCCCACCAATGGTGTACTGTAAGGTTGGTGACCATTGTCGCAACTCTGACCAAGGCGCCTTCACTGTAACTGATAGCAACTTGCAGAGTATGAAGAGTATACCCTCGTTTGCTCAATTCATCAGTGCCCTTTCGATTATCTTTTAGAAATTGAGCTAAACGAGTTAGGTCTACAGTGGGAGGAAGGTTAGTAATGCCTAGGACGGTGTGATGGCGCACAACATTTTTCTATCGTCCCAATCGATATGACCTTTTAGAATGAAGGCCATTCTAAAAGGTATACACATCTTTAAAGCAAGCATTTAGAGGAGGATCTTTACGGGCGCCGTCAAGATAAATGGGATAGGTACTAGTAATACAAACATGATTCTGTCTGATTTCATGTAAAATTGTATCATTGTATGGTACAAGTGTCCAAATACATGTTCCCGCTGTATGCTGTCGGGAGCATGGTTCAAACACAGGTGTGTGCAAAGGACACACCATACCGAAAGGCCATATTCGACAATCTTGAGCTTGGTGAGTTCTATTGCTAGCATCAATTCATCCACCCTTGAATTCGGGTACCCACAGATTTTGGCCATACAGGTGGGGAAGCACTATAAACTGGCACCAAATGTTGATTTTTGTGATATTGACTATTCTCATAGTAAAGTTACACCCCTGGTCATCACAATGTGTATGTTGCATATCAGGTTTTACCCCTAGATTTCTGTTGCAGAAGTGGAATATTTTGCTCCAACTATCTGCATGCCCTGACATGGCAATACGTTCCAACTCGGCCCTTAATAGTTGCCGGGTTACTTCTTCAAACATGCATTGTGTGTGATGACCTCATTCTTCTTGTCGCCCGGTGACACTCCCTATCTCTTGACTAGTTTTATCTATGTGTTTCCATCGCATTACGTCCGACAGCCAACTAGAAAACATCTGTTCTGTGAGAACTCTGTCCCATGCATTTCGCAATCAAATTGCATCTCCACAGTCTCCCTACCTGTTGTATTTTGTTTTGTAAGGTCTCGATATCCATAGAGTTTAATGCTCCTATTCCTGTTCCTATGCCTCCTAATATTGTGGCTAACATATCATGCCTTTGTCTCACTAACGTTTTCAGATTTGCTTTAATTGTTGTTATATTACAAGTGGCTTGTCCGCATACCGGACTTGTAGTGTGAGATTTAATATGGGTGGGGATGTAAGCACAGGTGTACATGTAGAGTGTAGTCGTTGCAAATGATCCATGGGGCTCTTAGAATGCTTAACCACACGCATTGACCAAAAGTGGCCCATTATCCCCCTACCAGTGATTAAGGAGGCATTTGTACATCCATACCGTAGAGACGCATTTAACTTAATTTCGTCTGACATAGTGTCATTGCTTGACGTAATGTTGCGGGCCCAACTCCTTAACCATGTGACATTGTGCAATAACGACACATGGGAGTGCACATTGCTTTTAATCATTGTCATATCTTTTTGCCACTTGATTGATAACGTGATGCTAGCCCCCATGCTCACTGTTAATAGCACCTGTCCTGCGCATCCCCAGTGCCCGCAGGCATCACAAGTGACGCTCCAGTGTCCTGTAGTGCAGGCTTGCCTGGAAGGACAGGTAAAATTGTCTTGCATGCGATCAGTGTTAGCTAACCGCCACCCTATACGGCCATTCCATGCTGTGTGTGAGGATGGAAACAACACAGTCACAGAAAACGAGACACAGAGACTTGCCAGCACGAATTGGTAAGTCGCCATTTTAGGCAGAATCCCTGTGGGAGGAAGCATAAGTATTTTAATTCTGCCCCGTTTAGTCAATTTACCCTTGTCAACACAGAGAGGAATATCTTGACCAGTCAGGAGCACCCAATAAGTGTTTCCTTCTCCTTTCGCTAATTTCCCCTGCTTGTAAAGGTTTCTGGGGGTACTGTACCCACACTTTTCCTCCTTCACAAACTGTGTCCTAAGTCTGATTTTCTTTTTCAATAGTAGGGTCACTTGCTTTGCCTAACATGTGGCTTATGGGAGTTCCCCCCCCCGCAATGGTCGGTGATTCAGATTGCGCACTGCTTGTGGTAAGACCTTTAACCACCTTTGCAATGTGTTAGTGGAAGTTAATATTTTAATCTGTTGCTTAAGTAGTCCATTCATGTGTTCTATTAACCCTGCAGCTTGCGGATACTAAGGTATGTGAAACATCCAATAGATCCCGTTGTCTACCGCCCACTGTTGCACTGTTTGACCTGTGAAGTGCGACCCATTATTGGACTGTACTTCTGCTGGCTCACCGTAGTATGTGATTAAATTCTCCAGTTCTTTAATCGTACTTTGTTGATTTGCTTTAGTCACTGGATAAGCTATCAAAAGTCCAGAATAGGTATCAACAGCAGTGAGCAAATATTGGAACCGTTGTTGCAATGGTAAAGGTCCTACATAATCAACTTGCCATACTTGTGCTGGTTGAGTCCCTCTCTTAATATGGGCACCGGGTTGTCGTTGTAGGGGAAAATGCTTCACCTTTTGACAAATTTCACAGGTGTTTATGATCTGATTAACACCGTCCGTAGTCAAATGTAACCCCCTATTTTGTGCCCATTGTATCGTACCCTGACTGCCCAAATGTCCAGATTTGTGGTGGGCCCACTTGCCTATGCCATATTCTTCCTCTTCCGCTTCTTTGACAGCCCATACCCGGGCTATATTATCAACGGTGTTATTATATTCAGAGGTCTTTGAAGGGTTTTTCATGTGAGTGTCCACATGATATACAGTTATTTTCATCTTCTGGGCTTTGGACCATATTTGTTCCCATAGATGCTTTCCCCACAAGTCTTTCCCAGTTATTTGCCAGTTATGTTCATGCCAGTTTCGCATCCAGCTCGCCATGCCATTGGCTACTGCCCATGAGTCAGTATATATGTGTACTTGTTGCTGTTCCTCTTCTAACGCAAGGACTACAGCTGCTAGTTCTGCTAGCAGGCTGGAGCCTCCCACGCCCTCATCATGCACAATTGTCTGGGTTTTTGGATTGAAGGCAGCGGCTCCCCATCGCCAAAGGCCGTTTCACCAGACCGTTGAGCCATCTGTGAACCAGGCATGGCTACGTTCTTCAGGTGTTAACTGTTCAAAAGACACGCCCCAGGAGATTGGTGACTCTTTGGTTAAACTGACAGACGACTGCGTAAGTTCACTCTCAGCTGATTGTGGGTATTCAGCCACATGCTCATGTAGTCGGGTGATTCCTTCTTTTCCTTTACTTGCTCTGTCTGCGTTATACCATTTCCAGCGCACTATGGAGCTTTGCTGCGCTCGCCCGACCTTGTGTGTCTCATTTTCTGAGAGAACTCAGGATAACATGGGTAGAAACATAGAAACATAGAAACATAGAAAATAGGTGCAGGAGCAGGCCATTCAGCCCTTCTAGCCTGCACCGCCATTCAATGAGTTCATGGCTGAACATGAAACTTCAGTACCCCCTTCCTGCTTTCTCGCCATAACCCTTGATCCCCCGAGTAGTAAAGACTTCATCTAACTCCCTTTTGAATATATTTAGTGAATTGGCCTCAACTACTTTCTGTGGTAGAGAATTCCACAGGTTCACCACTCTCTGGGTGAAGAAGTTTCTCCTCATCTCGGTCCTAAATGGCTTACCCCTTATCCTCAGACTGTGACCCCTGGTTCTGGACTTCCCCAACATTGGGAACATTCTTTCTGCATCTAACCTGTCTAAACCCGTCAGAATTTTAAACGTTTCTATGAGGTCCCCTCTCATTCTTCTGAACTCCAGTGAATACAAGCCCAGTTGATCCAATCTTTCTTGATAGGTCAGTCCCGCCATCCCGGGAATCAGTCTGGTGAACCTTCGCTGCACTCCCTCAATAGCAAGAATGTCCTTCCTCAAGTTAGGAGACCAAAACTGTACACAATACTCCAGGTGTGGCCTCACCAAGGCCCTGTACAACTGTAGCAACACCTCCCTGCCCCTGTATTCAAATCCCCTCGCTATGAAGGCCAACATGCCATTTGCTTTCTTAACCGCCTGCTGTACCTGCATGCTAACCTTCAATGACTGATGTACCATGACACCCAGGTCTCGTTGCACCTTCCCTTTTCCTAATCTGTCACCATTCAGATAATAGTCTGTCTCTCTGTTTTTACCACCAAAGTGGATAACCTCACATTTATCCACATTATACTTCATCTGCCATGCATTTGCCCACTCACCTAACCTATCCAAGTCACTCTCCAGCCTCATAGCATCCTCCTCGCAGCTCACACTGCCACCCAACTTAGTATCATCCGCAAATTTGGAGATACTGCATTTAATCCCCTCGTCTAAATCATTAATGTACAATGTAAACAGCTGGGGCCCCAGCACAGAACCTTGCGGCACTCCACTAGTCACTGCCTGCCATTCTGAAAAGTACCCGTTTACTCCTACTCTTTGCTTCCTGTCTGACAACCAGTTCTCAATCCACGTCAGCACACTACCCCCAATCCCATGTGCTTTAACTTTGCACATTAATCTCTTGTGTGGGACCTTGTCTGGTCTTAAATTGACTAGGTCTGGTCTTAAATTGACTTTGTCGTCCACTGTCTGTCCTTCTGTTTCAGTTGGGGCCCAATAACATGCTAATAATTGTTTCTCAAATGGAGTGTAATGAGTAGCAGCATCTGTCAATTTTCTAGACCAGAACCCTAACGGTATATGAGTGCCATGTTGAACCTGCCACAAACTCCATGCTGCAGTATCATTGGTAACGGATACCTGTAGCTCAAAAGGCTGCCTACGCACTCGTGGGGCTAGGGGTAAAGCTTGAGCTACGGCTTCTTTGGCTGCATCAAAAGCCACCTGCTGTTCCTTTCCCCACTCGAAGTGGGCCTTTTTTCGTGTTACGGCATACAGCGGTTTTAATAACATTGTGAGGTGAGGTATGTATCTCCTCCAATAACCCAGTAGTCCCACGAACCGTTGTGTCTCAGTTTTATTCATGGGCATGGCCATTTCTTGAATTTTATTCTTCACAGGCTCGGGTATGATGCGCTCACCCCGAGACCATTGGATCCCCAGAAACTGGACAGTCTGGCTAGGACCCTGCACCTTCTTCGGATTTATCTCCCAGCCCCTGTCTCGCATATGTTGGACTAAAGTAGCTAGGGCTTCTGACACCACTGCCTCGGTGGGACCCCTTATTAGTACATCATCGATGTAGTGTGCCAGTGAGACATTAGGAGCCAAGGTGCGCATGTCCAGGTCCCGGGCCACCAATCCATGGCATAGGGTAGGGCTATGTAGGTAACCTTGAGGTAGGCGTTTAAACGTGTATTGCCTCCCTTCCCAAGTGAATGCAAACTGGTCCTGGGATTCTTCCGCTATTGGAATGGAGAAAAAGGCATTGGCCAGGTTGATTACCGCATACCACTCCGCACCTTCTTCAGACAGCCGCTCTGTTATAGTTACTACATCTGGGACAGCAGTTGCCAGGGGAGGGGCAAATTTGTTCAGTTGTCGGTAGTCCACAGTCATCCTCTTCCGCTTTTGTCGGGTTTCTGCAAAGGCCAAACAGGGCTATTGTAGGGGGACACCACATGTCTAATGATACCCACCTCCAAGAGCCCTTGTATGATTTCCCCTATTTCTTTGTGTCCCCCAGGTATTCGGTACTGTTTCATAGTCACTATACGCGATGGCCGTGGTATTACCACTGGTTCCCACTTTGCTTCCCCTGCAATCACAGTGATCACCCGTATCCCGAATGATAATCGCCCGAATGAGGTGTTGTGTGTGGTTCCCTTTAAAAGGACCATCCCAATAATATGTTCCTTTACTGCCGACATTAAGAGAGTTACCCAGCGTGGAGGCCCATTTCCCAACGCCATTCTGATAGTTGTTCAGACAGCCGGCGTTTCTGCCCCTCCGAACCCATTAATCATCATATGGGTCCCTGTGTGTTTCCTAGGATTTCCATGGATAATAGTAACTTCTGCCCCTGTGTCTAGTAAAGCAACATCTCTTTGTATGTCCCCCCCCCCGCCAATGTATTGTAATCGGAATGTGTGGCCTCAGATCCCCGGGATCTTGGATTGATGTGGTTCTAACGGGGAGTACTCCCGGATCCCGGCCACACCCCTAGTCGAGGGGATTACTAGCCTTCCACAGCTCTTCTACGTTGGGGTATAGGCTAGCGGGAGGTGGTTTCTCCACATCCGCAGACTTATTGCGATCCGACTTAGTCTCCCTTACCTCCATCCTTTCACTCTTCCCTGTTCCCGGGACGCAGTGTTGCTTCCACATAGAATACATCGCTCCTGTTGGGATCCCATCAATTTTTTCCTTGGGGACCCCTGCCTTCAGTAAAGCCACGAACATGTCCCTCTTCGTAATTCTTTTTTTTGTCTTTCCTGACCCTGTACCTTTCCCAGAGGTCGAACCTTGTCGCTGGTCCCGATCCCCCTCAACATTAGCCGTTCTCAACTCTCGCACACTATCTTCTACATCCTCTAACTGTCCTAACAATAGGCAAGCGTGCCCCACCCGCTGTCCTTGGGCTGGTCCCAATAATGCGAGTAGCGCACCCCTCATCATAGGAGGGCCACTCCTCATCAGGCAGCTCCGCAGTCCTGCCTTAAAGAGCTCCTGATCTGGTCCCCATATGGTTGGTGATATATTCCTCCCTGTGTTGCCATGTTGCGCAACTGTATCGCACCCTCTGCCATAGTATTCCAAGGTTTTACCTCCCCTTCCCAATTAACGGCAGAGGGATATTTTTGTCGGACCCCTCTAGTAACCATGTCCCATAGTGAACGTGCCCTGGACATTCCGTAGCACTGCTGTGATAAGGTGGTCCGTAGTCATAGTCCCCATTTTTGTTAACTCTTCGGGGTTAAGTATTACGCCTGATGCTCCCTAGTCCCAAATTCGGGTTAGCCATTCTGACAATGATTCCCTGGGTTTTTGGCGAAATTGAGACCCTATTTCTTGTAACTCACTAGTGGTGAAGTCACGCACCCCTCTAGTGGTTACCGGCTGTTCCCCATTCTGCTGTTTCATCTTATTTGTCATAAGGGGTTTAGCTTCTGTGCTTGGAGCATAAGGGGGAGGGTTTTTAATTTCCTCCCGTTTCCCCCCCCTCTCCATCTGTCCACTCATATTCTGAGTTAAAGGAGCACCAGATATTTTTGGTGCACCACCCACAATTTTTTCCAGCTTGTATACATTCCCCACATGATTCAGCATTGGCTTTTAAACACTCACTGGGGTCTGATTGAGCAAGTCCCTACCACATGCAGCAGCAAATCAGTGCAGTGCAAAGGATATATTTCAAATCTATCTGTAATTTCCATCATCTGGCTTTCTTTTTATTTTGTACTGTCGCCAGACGGCATATTAAAGTTTCTGATTGTTCATTGACCTTATCCACCTGTTCTTGTGCAGTGCGGACCGCTTCAGTCAGGGTCGAGTTTTGACTTTCCAAAACCTTAGCAGCTGTTTTTAACTGTAGGTTTTCTGCCTCACTTTCCTTAAGTTGTTTACACATCGCCCTTAAGGCTGTCAACAAAATCCATCCCATTTGTGGGGGACTATTTTTCTCCTGTGGGAAGCCCGCTTCCTCCAGGAGAGACAGTACTGCGTGGGGTACAGCTCTATCTTTGTTCTGTTCCAATAACAGCGTATCCCCATGTTGCGGGGGTCCAAACCAGGCTAGCACTTTGGCAAGAGAGCCAAAACCCTCATCCCTCGTGTCCCACCCTGGTATTCTATACTTCTCTCCCACAGGAGGAGACTGCTTCTTGTCTTTTCTCTTCAACATTTTACCAGATCCTGTTCGTAACGCCAAAATGTTTTGGATCGATAATAATAGACCCGGGTTCGGGATCTGGATGAATGTTAAATAAGAGACAAGACAAATGAAGTAAAGAATAAAACACTGTTTACTGAGAGAAAATAAATATAATAAAACAGTTTACGAAGAAAAGAGAAGATAAGATGCAACAAAGCTCACGACCTTCAACCCGTCGGGAACTCCGCAACGAAGGCTGGTCTGGAGCCTTGGGGTTCCCGGCACTGCTCGCGAATCACGGTCCAAGGTGAAGTTCAAAGAGCCACTGGACTGTCCGCTCCCTTATACTATTGAACAAACATACAATTGAACAAACATGTGGCTTATGGCCAACTCCTAATCTGTAAGGCCCCAGCTGCTCGTCCACAAAGCATGAGATCTCGAGGCGCTAGCCGTTCCATAAACAAGCTGGTGTGCGCCTCAAGGTCGGTCTCTCTCTTTCTCACTGCATCAACAACAATCCACGAGGCATGAAGCAGAAACACACTGTAAATGACTAAATATCATAATTAACCCTATGTGATTAACCCTATACAGGGCGGTCTTGGGCCAGGGACTCCCAGATGTCAGTGGTAATGTCGCACTTTACCAGGGAGGCTTTGAGGGTGTCCTTGTAACGTTTGCACTGCCCACCTTTGGCTCGTTTGCCATGAAGGAGCTCCGCATAGAGCACTTGCTTTGGGAATCTCGTGTCTGGCATGTGAACCATGTGGCCTGCCCAGCGAAGCTGATCGAGTGTGGTCAGTGCTTCAATGCTGGGGATGTTAGCCTGGATGAGGACACTGATGTTGGTGCGCCTGTCCTCCCAGGAGATTTGCAGTATCTTGCGGAGACATAGTTGGTGATATATTTCCAGCGACTTGAGGTGTCTTCTGTACATCGTTCATGCCTCTGAGCCATACAGGAGGGCGGATATTACTACAGCCTTGTAGACCATGAGCTTGGTGGTAGATTTGAGAGCCTAATCTTCAAACACTCTTTTTCTCAGGCGGCTGAAGGCTGCATTGGCGCACTGGAGGCGGTGTACCAACTGCACCACTAGCCTGATACACTGCTCACTGCATGGCCCATCCTCCCATCACTCATCTACCAACTACCTCACATCCCTCGCTTCACCTTACCCCCTTGGAAGAGACAATGCTGGCCATTCTTGGCAAGGGCATGGCTGAGCACTTGGCCAGCAGTGGGGTTGAAAGAATACAAGATGCCTGTATCCTCATACGTTATTCTCCTTCTCACATCCCACTTCCCCCCCATCCCACAATCTCTTTGGATTTACAAGCTGCACATGGTGTAAGCATGCACATATGCTTTACCCCCTCCCCTCAGCACAACCCTACCCTCGTGCCTTCCTCATTTCAGACACCCTGAAATATAGGCTGCTTTCAGTGGTTAGCCAAGAAGAGGGAGGGAGTGGAAAAGAAGAAGAAACACCATCACTCAGTTTCATTTTTCCAGCCACCGGATCCTCGAGGTCGTCCTGCAAGGCCATCTGCAGTGACACCCACTGAAAGTCAGCAGCCTTTCACAGAAATATTGCAGTCACTGGGGTAGCACTGTGTGACAAAGGCAGATGCAAGACAGTCACTAAGAGAATGCACAAGCATAATTAGTTGACTTTTTGATGTAATAATGGATGCACATATGGATGAAGTTGGATTTGAAAGTTTATTTTGTAGTGGCTCTGTGGCCTCTATGGCTTCAGCATTGTAGCCAAGAGGATGCTACGATTGTCAGGAGCAGAGGGAAGGTAAGGTGTGGGACAAATGTTGAATTGGGGCCGTGGTCACTGGTACCGCAGGAGGATGAATCTCTCCCAGATATCCCAGCCAGAAAGGGGCTGTCTGTTTTCCTGCCATCCTTCTGCTTCCTCCTCTTCTGCTATCTCTTTTGCTTCCTCTGTTATGTTCAGAATAACTCCACAAGACTATGCTGTAAGCTCAAACTGTTGTGACCTTGGTCTATTTAATGTAACTCCAGAGTGAGGAAGCAGCATGGTAGATTGCCTTTTATACTTGCCCAGGATGTGCAGGTAACCCTTGGGTCTCCCACAGGTGTGTCCCCTGGTGGCAAATCTTACACATTGGGAAAGTTTAGATACATAACATCACTCCGCCTCCACCTCCCCACCCCCCCTGCCCCAAAGTCTTATGTACAAGTTATTTACAAGTTGAGGCGATCCGGGGCTCTGTGTTCCCGGGTTGATCGCCTGGGTTGAAGTCCTGGCATGGGTGAGTCGGTCGGATCATTGCGACGTGGCTGGTCTGATCGGACTGTCGGGCATGGTGGGTTCATCCTTGTGGTTGACCGCGAGGTTGATTGCTGGTTGGGTGTGTGTAGGTGGATCAATGATGGTAATGTCCTCTTCAAACTGTTCTTGATTGTCAGTGAATCACAGTTTGGTCTGATCCAAGTGCTTTCTGCATATTTGTCCAATCAAAAGCTTGACAACAAACACTCGATTCCTCTCCTTGGCTAAAACAGTGCCAGCAACCCATTTGGGACCATGACCGTAATTAAGAACAAACCCAGGGTCATTAACCTCAATGTCACATGATACAGCCGCGCGATCGTGGTACACGTTATGCCGGTAATGCCGGGTTTCTACGTGATCATTGAGATCCGGGTGGACTAAGGAGAGCCTGGTTTTGAGTACTCTCTTCATTTGCAATTCTGCAGGGGGGACCCCAGTAAGCGAGTGGGGTCGCGTCCGGTAGCTGAGCAGAATCCAAGATAACCGGGTCTGCAGGAAACGGTCCGTCAAGCGTTTCAAGCTCTGCTTGAAAGTTTGGACTGCCCGTTCCGCTTGATTATTGGATGCAGGCTTAAACAGGGCAGACCTGACATGCTTGATGCCATTGCGGGTCATGAACTCGTTGAATTCTGAGCTGTGAAATAACTCCACAAGACTGTATGTTGTAAGCTCAAATTGTTGTGACCTTGGTATATAAAAGGGGTCAGAGGGTCTATTAAGGAGGAGGAACTGAGGGAAATCTTTATTAGTCGGGAAATTGTGTTGGGGAAATTGATGGGATTGAAGGCCGATAAATCCCCAGGGCCTGATGGACTGCATCCCAGAGTACTTAAGGAGGTGGCCTTGGAAATAGCGGATGCATTGACAGTCATTTTCCAACATTCCATTGACTCTGGATCAGTTCCTATCGAGTGGAGGGTAGCCAATGTAATCCCACTTTTTAAAAAAGGAGGGAGAGAGAAAGCAGGGAATTATAGACTGGTCAGCCTGACCTCAGTAGTGGGTAAAATGATGGAATCAATTATTAAGGATGTCATAGCAGCGCATTTGGAAAATGGTGACATGATAGGTCCAAGTCAGCATGGATTTGTGAAAGGGAGATCATGCTTGACAAATCTTCTGGAATTTTTTGAGGATGTTTCCAATAAAGTGGACAAAGGAGTACCAGTTGATGTGGTATATTTGGACTTTCAGAAGGCTTTCGACAAGGTCCCACACAGGAGATTAATGTGCAAAGTTAAAGCACATGGGATTGGGGGTAGTGTGCTGACGTGGATTGAGAACTGGTTGTCAGACAGGAAGCAAAGAGTAGGAGTAAATGGGTACTTTTCAGAATGGCAGGCAGTGACTAGTTGGGTACCGCAGGGTTCTGTGCTGGGGCCCCAGCTGTTTACATTGTACATTAATGATTTAGACGAGGGGATTAAATGTAGTATCTCCAAATTTGCGGATGACACTAAGTTGGGTGGCAGTGTGAGCTGCGAGGAGGATGCTATGAGGCTACAGAGTGACTTGGATAGGTTAGGTGAGTGGGCAAATGCGTGGCAGATGAAGTATAATGTGGATAAATGTGAGGTTATCCACTTTGGTGGTAAAAACAGAGAGACAGACTATTATCTGAATGGTGACAGATTAGGAAAAGGGAAGGTGCAACGAGACCTGGGTGTCATGGTACATCAGTCATTGAAGGTTGGCATGCAGGTACAGCAGGCGGTTAAGAAAGCAAATGGCATGTTGGCCTTCATAGCGAGGGGATTTGAGTACAGGGGCAGGGAG
Source organism: Pristiophorus japonicus (assembly GCF_044704955.1). NCBI lineage: Eukaryota > Metazoa > Chordata > Chondrichthyes > Pristiophoridae > Pristiophorus > Pristiophorus japonicus. The sequence continues at coordinate 91,235,600 of NC_091977.1, forward strand.
GTGTTGCTACAGTTGTACAGGGCCTTGGTGAGGCCACACCTGGAGTATTGTGTACAGTTTTGGTCTCCTAACCTGAGGAAGAACATTCTTGCTATTGAGGGAGTGCAGCGAAGATTCACCAGACTGATTGCTGGGATGGTGGGACTGACCTATCAAGAAAGACTGGATCAACTGGGCTTGTATTCACTGGAGTTCAGAAGAGTGAGAGGGGACCTCATAGAAACGTTTAAAATTCTGACGGGTTTGGACAGGTTGGATGCAGGAAGAATGTTCCCAATGTTGGGGAAGTCCAGAACCAGGGGTCACAGTCTAAGGATAAGGGGTAAGCCATTTAGGACCGAGATAAGGAGAAACTTCTTCACCCAGAGAGTGGTGAACCTGTGGAATTCTCTACCACAGGAAGTAGTTGAGGCCAATTCACTAAATATATTCAAAAGGGAGTTAGATGAAGTCCTTACTACTCGGGGGATCAAGGGGTATGGCGTGAAAGCAGGAAGTGGGTACTGAAGTTTCATGTTCAGCCATGAACTCATTGAATGGCGGTGCAGGCTAGAAGGGCTGAATGGCCTGCTCCTGCACCTATTTTCTATGTTTCTATGTTTCTATGGTCTCTTTAATGTAGCTCCAGAGTGAGGAAGCAGCATGGTAGATTGCCTTTTATACCTGCTTGTCCAGGGTGCGCAGGTGACCCTTGGGTCTCCCACAGGTGCGCCCCTGTTGGCAAGTCTTATACATTGGCAAAGTTACATACATAACATCCTCCTCCCTCTGTGAGCAGCTTGTCCCCTTTGCTGTCTCTGCTCCATTTCCATGTCATGCTGCAGCCCAAGGGGGACTGGACTGCAACTAGAGCCCCCAGGACTGGGAGTAAGTGGTATTCCCAGAGGTCTTCCTTCAACAGCCAAAGCCTTGCAAACTTTGAACGGCATTCCCTGCACACTTCAACAACTTTTTAAATGAATTGTACCAACCCACTACTCCAATAAAAATTCCAAAAGCAAAAGTCTAAACTTACCTGAAAAATGTGGATGTCCTTTTAAGAAGTACTAGCCGCATCTCTGCTGTACTGCTACATGTATGTTCTTCTATGCATGGTTTGGAGAGGCCGGTATTAAAAGCAGCGACGTTGAAAATCATAGATCATGTGTTAATTCACTCGTTGCATGTTGATTGATGTCATGATCTGCATCATTTTAATATGTGCAGCAAATGCAGCAACTGCAGTGTTGCTGACCTGCCCAAATAGCAGCGGCCACCGCCTTCCATGGCAGAAGCAGGTGGAATCAAAGTGGCTACCATTTTTTCTGCATAACTGGCCTTAATGGCCAGCACCAGAGGTCCCAATTTTGCAGCCATATTGTCTAGCCTTATGCCCTCCATTCACTACGACATTTCTGCAGCAACCGATCTGTTCACCTCCACTTTTGATGCCCTAGTTTCCATTAAAACCATTACTCTCTTATTCACCCTGGCTGCTACCCTTGGTATAGCCCTTATCATCACTCCCTTAAGTCCAAGTGACACAGGGCTAGGAATTCCTTTGTGCCCAATTTGGGGCGATAACTTTTGAAATCTCTGAAAAGTATCGCCAGGTGATAATTATTTTTTGCTCCTGGGAAATTCAGCTTTAACTCTCCAAGAGGGAAATGGAGCACGAAATCAAGCGCTAAAGTGTGTGAGCGGGGCAGTAGCGGCAAAACGCTGTGCAGTGCAGTGCTATCGGCATCAGAGGCTCCTACCCTCGCTTAAAGAAAAGTGCCAATGTTGGTTTACAACATTCTTGGAGTCAGTTCTGTGTGGCCAGGGGCCCTGCACAACTGCCATTACAGCCCGAATCACTCTCAGAGAGTGAAGGGCTTGGACATTGGGCAGATGAGGCTTGAAAAACATTCAGCAGGCACCAGACTGGTGCAAAAAGTAAAGTTTGGCCTACCTGAACACCACTGCCTTTAAGTATTGCTCCCCAAGCGGCCAGCGGAGGTGACAACGCCTCCTCTTTCTGCCGTTGTTGACGCCTGACGATGCAGCAGGGGGCAGGAGCGAATTTCACATCCGGGGCGGTAACGGGGTGCTGTACATTTGATGACATTACAATCTACGGGGCACTAGAGTCTGAGGCGGTAAGCGTTAGCACCAGCGCAAAACCGTGAGGGAAGTTTGCGGGCGTCGCTGAATTCACTGCGCCCGGTTGGTAACCCCTTAGCGCCCCGTTACTGCCCCCCGCTGACGCTAACTAGAGGCGCAAAGCAGCCAAATTTCTCCCTCACAAAGTTGAATAGGTGTAGTGGACAACACGGTTAGCCATTTACCACTGGATGTGACTGGACCGCATAAAGCACTTTCAGGTTCTGCTCTTGTCTGCTAAAACTTCTCACTATTTCAGGACCATCCTGGAATGCAGAGATAAACCCGTGATTCTTTTCTCTACTGCAAATCTTTTTTAATCTCTCTCCCCTGTCTCCTGCACCCTCATCTCCAACAATAAGCGCACGGAGTTCATGGACTTCTTTGTCACTGGGATTAAGACCATCTGATCGCCTGCCTCTGCCACTTCCCTTCCTTCCCCTAGCCACCGGGCACTAACCGGGCAATCCTTCCTCTAAGGTTTCCCCGCTGTCCTAACCCTGAACTCACATCTTTCTTCAGTTTTTTCCAATCTCCCTTCATGCCCTCTTTGAGCTCATCTTGTCCATGAGATCAACTTCCTGTTCCCTTGACCCTATTCCCACTAAACTGCTGACCGCCCAATTTCCCTTCCTGGCTCCCATGTTCGCTGATATTGTTAATGGTTCTCTCTCCTCAGGTACTGTTCCCCTCTCCTTCAAATTTGCCATCATTACCCCTCACCTCCAAAAAAGAATCCTTGATCCCCCGGTCCTTGTAAAATACCGCCCCATCTCCAAAAAACCTTTCCTCTCCAAAGTCCTTGAACATGTTGTCGCCTCCAAATCCTTGTCCATCTTTCTCAGAACTACATGTTTGACCCTCCAATTAGGTGTCCGCCCCTGCCACAGTAAAGAAACGGGTCTCATCAAAGTCCCAAATGACATCCTATGGGCTGGATTTTCCATTTGGGATTGCTGGGCTATCGCCCATTTATCGCCCAAAGAGGCAGACTATCGCCCATTTATCGCCCAAAGAGGCAGACTATCGCCCATTTATCGCCCAAAGAGGCAGACTATCGCCCATTTATCGCCCAAAGAGGCAGACTATCGCCCATTTATCGCCCAAAGAGGCAGACTATCGCCCATTTATCGCCCAAAGAGGCAGACTATCGCCCATTTATCGCCCAAAGAGGCAGGCTATCGCCCATTTATCGCCCAAAGAGGCAGGCTATCGCCCATTTATCGCCCAAAGAGGCAGACTATCGCCCATTTATCGCCCAAAGAGGCAGACTATCACCCATTTATCGCCCAAAGAGGCAGGCTATCGCCCATTTATCGCCCAAAGAGGCAGACTATCGCCCATTTATCGCCCAAAGAGGCAGACTATCGCCCATTTATCGCCCAAAGAGGCAGGCTATCGCCTATTTATCGCCCAAAGAGGCAGACTATCGCCCATTTATCGCCCAAAGAGGCAGGCTATCGCCCATTTATCGCCCAAAGAGGCAGGCTATCGCCCATTTATCGCCCAAAGAGGCAGACTATCGCCCATTTATCGCCCAAAGAGGCAGACTATCGCCCATTTATCGCCCAAAGAGGCAGACTATCGCCCATTTATCGCCCAACGAGGCAGACTATCGCCCAAAGAGGCAGACTATCGCCCATTTATCGCCCAACGAGGCAGACTATCGCCCAAAGAGGCAGACTATCGCCCATTTTGCTTGAAAAGTGGAAAGTTGGGCTGGAACATTGCTGAAAAATTGCTGGCCCAACTTTCGTGTCACATCGCCGAGGTGATCGCCCACACATCACCCACACATCGCCCAATGCATCTTTCGGCACATCGCCCACATATCGCCGGGCTGATTGCTCGCCGTGAAGATCGCTAGACATCGCTGGAGAAAAGTTGCTCTTACCCGACGTTCCTCACAGAACTCGGCACTACGGACGCCATTTTGAACGTCAGAGGAAGTGAAAGGCTGCTTAAGGATGGGGCTTGTAATTTGTGAGTTATTTAAGGGCCTTTTACTGATAGATCCACTCACATTTATACATATTTATTTTAGTACAAAGCGCATTTATAGCATAAGTGATAGTGATGGGGTCTGTAACTTCTCTATCATTACTTGTAAATGCCCACATGCTGGAGTCTGAAGTTGGGTTTGGTGGCAGATTAATGCGGAGGCGGAGGAGGAGAACGTACCCCCGACGAACTTACAGGGAAAAGCAATCATGTCTGATAACACGTGCCTTAGGAGGCTGCACTTCCGAAAGGAGGTCATCGATGAGATATGCCAGCTCATCAAGGGAGATCTGCAGCCTACCAGCACCATCAGGACCGCACTGCCTGTTGAGGTAAAGTTTTACTGCAGCACTATTCTTCTACGCATTGAACTCCTTTCAGGCTTCAGCTGGTGACATCTGTGGTATCTCTCAGCACGCCACACATTGCTCCGTTCGACAGGTGACTCAAGCCCTTTACGCTCACAGGATGGACTTTATAAGCTTCCCTATGACCGGGGAGGCACAGACCGGGAGGGCTTTGGGATCCTCGAGAATGGCAAACTTCCCCAAGGTGCAGGAAGCAATAGACTGCATGCACATCGCCCTGAAAGCACCTTTACAGAATGCGGAGGTACTTCATAACCGAAAGAGATTCCACTCCCTGAATGTGCAGCTCATTGTCGACCACAACCAAATAATCATGGCAGTAAATGCTAAATTTCTAGGCAGCATCCATGATGAGCACATCCTGCGTGAGCGCGCTGTCTCTGACCTGTTTAACAGTCAGCCACAAGGTCATGGTTGGATGCTGGGGGATAAAGGATATGGCCTTGCCAGGTGGCTCATGAGCCCCCATCCGTAATCCCCAGACAGAAGCCGAGAAGCGTTACAACGAAAGCCACATAGCCACACGCAATATTGTCAAAAAGACAATTAGAGTGCTGAAGCAACGCTTCAGATGCCTGGACCACTCTGGAGGCAGCCTACAATACCACCCTGACCAGGTCGCTGAGTTTATTGTGGTGTGCTGCATGTTGCATAACCTAGCTATAAGGAGAGGACAACAATTGCCAGATGGGGCTGCCAGTCCACCTCAGGAAGGAATGGAGGCAGATGAAGCAGACGAGGAGGAGGAGGAGGCTGGTGAGGACCTCAGGGAGGATAATCAGCCTAGCGATGAATCCATGGCCCCACGCCCTCCCTCCCCTTCCCCCCCGCAAGACTAGAAAAACTCTGTGGGAGTTACGCGGCTGCAAAGCTGTTGCGCCAGCAGCTCATAAATGAACGCTTTGCATGAACTTACGTTTGGGATAGTCACAGTTACAGTTACGGAAAGACAACAGTTGCAGTTGTGTTACCTTTCATCCTTGCCTGGTCTGTCCTGGTCATTGTTTTCCAACAGTTGTATTCATGTTTTACCTTACCTTACGTTATTAGAAGACACTGCACAACAATTGTAAAGTGAAATTACATTTTTAATGATTTAACAAAATTTAAGAATAATGTAACTGTAACAGCCCCCTCACCATCCCCACCCACTTCACCCACACCCCAACATTGAACCAACAATAAATATAAAAAAACAACAACAATGAACAGTATAACAACAATAACAATAACATCAACAACAGCAATAAAGCACCCCCCTCCCTACCTACGGCCACGTTTCCCTCCATGTTCTTTACCACCTCATGTCTTAAACCCCCACACCCTTTTGATCCCCGGGCACTGAGACGAGTCGGGAGTGCAGCAGGCGATGGCAAGACTTCCTGCATGGCGGGGGGGGGGGGGGGGGGTTGGGAGGCACGGTGACGGTGGCTCGATTGGCTCTTGGGGTGTTGGAGGGGAAGACATAGCTGTGAGATCGCTTTCCAAGTCAGAAGGAAGTGCTTCCTCCTGACTCGCTTCTGTGCTGATGCTGGTTGTATGTACGATGGCACCTTGGAATGCGGTACCAAGTCCCGTCACTATTGCATGTCGCAAGGCATTGATGGAGGTGGTCTGCGCAGGCATCTCCCGGATCATCTACTGCATATCCTCCGAACTGCAATCAGACACCCGGGACATGTCCCTCGAGTATACCACGAATGTCTGGAGGAGCTCGCGACTTATCGCAACACTCTCCATGCACAGCCTGGTCAAGCGCTTCCAGCACTGGTCAGATCCCCTGGCCTCGTGGGATGCAGACGAGACTACGTCGGCGATCTCGCCCCATATTTTTCTATAGATAGGGTGGAGATTTCCCATGCCCACCCCAGGTTAATTGGGCCCACCGGGAGTGCACCTCAGCGATTAGGGCCTCGTTCACCTCGTCAGAGAAGGGTTTGGCCCTCCGCCTGCCCCCCCTCCACATCTTGCAAGCTATGATCTGAATCAGACATTTGAAACTGCTCATTATCTTTAACTCAAACTGCTCTTTCTCTCTCTTTTCTCTCTCCTATCTGTCTCTGCCTTCCTCCTCTCTCTCTATCCTCTCTCTCTCACTCTCTCTACCCCTCCCTTTGCCTTCTGTGCATGCGTGGATGATCCCTGATCTCCCGAGTCGTGGGAAAACCTGTTTACCAAAAAATAACAACATGTGCAGAAGACCGTTGCTAGGGAAGCCATGCCTGCCACATCGCTGAGGCCTATTTCGCATCGCTAGGGCCCATTTCACATTGCTGGGCTATCACTGGGTTATCTGATGATGATGATGATGATGATGACGACAATCGTCCTCCAAAAAAAAGCCAAAAATCGTGATCCCAAAAATGGGTGATGTTCCAGCGATCATGAAGGCAGAAACATCGCTAAGGCTGGAACATCGCCAATTTTTTGGACACTAGCGATCTAAGTGGAAAGTCTAGCCCCTATGTATCTGTGACAAAGACAAACTATCCCTCCTTGTTCTTCTCGTCTGTCTGCAGCATTTGACATGGTTGACCATACCATTCTCCTCCAACACTTCTTCACTGTTGTCCTGCTGGGTGGGACTGCACTCGCCTGTTTCCATTCTTATCTATCTAATCTTAGTCAGAGAATCACCAGCAATGGCTTCTCTTCCCACTCCCGCACCATTACCTCTGGTATCCCCCAAGAATCTATCTCTGGCCACCTTATATTTCTCACCTACACGTTGCCTCTCGGCGACATCATCCGAAAGCATAGCGTCAGTTTCCACATGTACGCTGACCACACTCAGCTCTACCTCACCACTACCTTTCTCAACCCCTCCACTATGTCCAAATTGTCAGACTGATTGTCTGTCATCCAGTACTTGATGAGCAAAAATTTCCTCTGACTAAATATTGTGAAGACAGAATCCATTGTCTTTGGTCCCCGTCACAAACTCCATTCCCTAGCCACCAACTCCCTGTCAACTCTCTGAGGCTGAACCAGACTGTTTGCAACCTTGGCATCATACTTGATTCTGAAATGAGCTTCCAACCACACATCCATGCCATCACTAAGACCACCTATTTCCACCTCCACAACATTACCCGAATCCGCCATTGCCTCAGCTTAACTGCTGCTAACATCCTCATCCATGCTTTTGTTACCCTAAATTTGACGATTCCAATGCTCTGCTGGCCAGCCTCCCACATTCTACCTTCCGTAAACTTGAGGTCATCCAATACTCTGCTACCCATGTCCTAACTCGCACCAATCCCATTCACCCATCACCCCTGTGCTTGCTGAACTACATTGACTCCCATAAGCAACACCTCGATTTTAAAATTCTCATCCTTGTTTTCAAATCCCTCCAGGGCCTCATCCCTCCTTATCTTTGCAATCTCCTCCAGCCCCACAACCCTCCGAGATATCTGTGCTCCTCTAATTCTGTCATCTTGAGCATCCCTAATTTTAATCGCTCCAGCATTGGTGGTCATGCATTCACCTGCCAAGGCCCTAACCTCTGGAATGTCTTCCATAAATCTCTCTGCCTCTCTACCTCTCTTTCATCCTATAAGACGCTCCTTAAACCTAACTCTTTGATCTGCTCTAAGATCTCCTGATGTGGATCGGTGTCAAATGTTGTTTTTTAACACTTCTGCGAAGCACTTTGGGACATTTTACTCTGTTAAAGGCACTATATAAATACAAGTAGTTATTTTTGCTGTTGTGAGGGTGATCTAAAGCATACGAATTGAAGGGTTAAGTATCGATTGATAGATTGTTGGTAGATGGGTAATAGAACAGTGGATGAGGGTATTGGTGCAGCTGTTTGATATGCCATTGAAGATGAACTCACTCACCTTGACAACACGTTCTGTCGTTAAACCTCTTCCTGCAGTGTATCCATGTTTTTGGAGCAACACTCCCGGCATCGACCTCTGCTGCTATTTGTTCCCACTGCCTACTGAGCAGATGTCTGGAGTGCCTCTTGCCTCCCTGCAGATAAAGGACGTCTCTCCTTCTTTGCAACTTTTACACCAGGACCTCCATTGTCTGAAAACCTTGGTGCTCACTCTCTTGCATGTTCAGTCATTGCTCAAAGTATCACCACCCAGTTTGACTAAAAAAAATCTTCCAGCACTTATTGCAGCCACAGCGCACCTCCGCTTTAACAAGTGCAGGCTGCCTTTAAGTAGCACTAACCACTCACGATATTGGGACCCCTGCTGATGCATGCAGCCAATAAATAGTGTGGGAAATGCTGGCTGCATGCAGCAATCATTTAAAAGAGCAGCGAGCACCAATTTAACGGCTGCCTGCAACACAATGCAAGAGCGTGGATTAATCACGTACTACGATCCCCATGCCTGTTTTCAGGGGTGAGCCAATTTCTCCCCCACTGACTTTATTTAGTACATACCACAGATCTGTGGCAGCTCCAGTGAGTGTACACCTTCTTGATGTAATAATGCCACATTCAGTTAATTCTTCGAAAAGCAAACACTTAACTGATAACATGAAAGACGCAAATTCAATCAGTGCATTAATGTAAGGATAAAATGAGGACCGGTTTAAAAAAATTATTTTAATAATATTTAAATGACAAACAGTATCACAGTTACATTGTTTTAACTTAATAAAGTTTCCTCTGGTGCCAACTCAAGAACAAACCAGGTTAAGTTAAATAAAGTTGTTACATTTTGCTTGTAAAAATAATCTGAAAGTAGTAGCTTTATTTTGGGTTTCACAGCAAAATAGCAAACATATGGCCTCACTTAAAAGAGCTGCCATCTTTCATTACAGCACAATGTAAAGTACAAAGACTACAAAGAATTACCATATTGATGTACAGATAGGCCGCACCTTGAACTTGAATTTTCACCTCTAGGAAAAAAGATAACTAGTAACTCAAACTGATTTGTTGCTGTAAAATAGTGCAATCTATATACGAGTCAATTCAGTACTGTGCTCATCATTACATCATACCTGCATGTCTATTTATGTTTAATAAAACATTTTACAAAACCTTGAACTGTTGGCAGAGTGCATGAATATAGTGATGTACAGATTTAGTGCAAGCCGATTCATAAAGATATAAGGGTGCTACCAATGCGAAATGGCACTCGCAATGAATGCTCCTCAGGGAATCACAAACTTATGATTTTCTAAGCATTTCCCAAAATCTGCTCCTGGCTGAAAGTGCCAAATAACTGAATCACCCCCTATAATTCCCTACATGATCAGTTACTAGACTCAGGAAAGGCATCAGCAAATGCAAGGGACTTCCTGAGAGGAAAGTCATCACACACCTAAGGACTGTTACAGGAATAACACTGGCAGGTAGCACAGGCTGGCATATGATGTAAGGGGAAGTAATTTTCAGCATAAAGTGGAGAGGAATTCAATTCAGAAAGTGCTATCCAGAAATATGCCAGAGCCACGGCAAGAAGTCACAATGGAGAGGCAGGACATAGTCACACCTAAGTAACCACATTCCTGCTATTTTCCAAGAATGATAGGAATTGGTAGGACTAAGGAGGTGGTACTCAGTAAGATAATGGGACTAAAGGCGGATAAATCCCCTGGACTTGATGGCTTGCATCCTAGGGTCTTAAGAGAAGTACCGGCAGGGATTGTGGATGCACTGGTTGTAATTTACCAAAATTCCATGGATTCTGGGGAGGTCCCAGCAGCTTGGAAAACTGCAAATGTAACGCCCCTATTCAAAAAAGGAGGCCAACAAAAAGCAGGAAACTATAGACCAGTTAGCCTAACATCTGTGATTGGGAAAATGTTGGAGTCCATTATTAAAGAAATAGTAGCAGGACATTTGGAAAAACATAATTCGGTCAGGCAGAGTCAGCATGGATTTATGAAGGGGAAGTCATGTTTGACAAATTTGCTGAAATTCTTTGAGGATGTAACGAACAGGGTGGATAAAGCAGAACAAGTGGATGTGGTATATTTGGATTTCCAGAAGGCATTTGACAAGATGCCACATAAAAGGTTACTGCACAAGATAAAAGTTCACGGGGTTGGAGGTAATATATTAGCATGGATAGAGGATTTGCTAATGAACAGAAAACAGAGAGTCAGGATAAATGGTTCATTCTCGGGTTGGCAATCAGTAACTAGTGGGGTGCCGCAGGGATCAGTGCTGGGACACCAACTATTTACAATCTGTACTCACAACTTGGAAGAAAGGACCGAGGTAACATAGCCAAAATTGCTGACGATACAAAGGTGAGAGGAAAAGCAATGTGTGAGGGGGACACAAAAAATCTGCATAAGGACGTAGACAGGCTAAGTGAGTGGGAAAAAATCTGGCAGATGGAGTAAAATGTTGGAAAGTGTGAGGTCATGCACTTTTGCAGAAAAAAAATCAAAGAGCAAGTTATTATTTAAATGGAGAAAGATTGCAAAGTGCTGCAGTACAGCGGGACCTGCAGGTACTTGTGCATGAAACACAAAAGGTTAGTATGCAGGTCCAGCTAGTGATTAGGAAGGCCAATGGAATCTTGGCCTTTAATGCAAAGGGGATGGAGTATAAATGCAGGAAAGTCTTGCTACAGTTGTGCAGGGTATTGGTGAGGCCACACCTGGAATACTGCGTATAGTTTTGGTTTCCATATTTACGAAGGATATACTTGCTTTGGAGGCAGCTCAGAGAAGGTTCACTCGGTTGATTCCGGAGATGAGGGGGTTGATCTATGAGGAAAGGTTGAGTAGGTTGAGCCTCTACTCATTGGAATTCAGAAGATTGAAAGATGATCTTATCGAAACGTATAAGATTATGAGGGGGCTTGACAAGGTGGATGCAGAGAATATGTTTCCACTGATGGGGGAGACTAGAACTAGGGGCATAATCTTAGAATAAGGGGCCGCCCATTTAAAACTGAGATGAGGAGAAATTTCTTTTCTCAGAGGGTTGTAAATCTGTTGAATTCATTGCCTCAGAGAGTTGTGGAAGCTGGGACATTGAATAAATTTATGACAGAGATAGACAGTTTCTTAACCGATAAGGGAATAAGGGGTTATGGGAAGTGGGCAGGGAAGTGGACCTGAGTGCATAATCAGATCAGCGAAGGTCATATAAAATGGCGGAGCAGGCTCAAGGAGCCGTATGGCCTACTCCTGCTCCTATTTCTTATGTTCTTATGTTCTTATGACAGAAGAATAATGATTTCTGTTCTGTTCTTCATGAAAAAGTATTTGAAAACATTATTTTTTGTTTGAGGGGAGTCACAAGCTAGAAGACTCATGTATCATTTTCACCACAGTGATGCCATGCAGTACTGAGTAGTGCTGTTCATATGTCAGCAACGTGCATTTATATAGTGCCTTTAAAATAGTGAATATCCCAAGCTTTTTCACATAGGAGAAACAGATGTTGAGCAGTGACAGAAAAGTTAAGGGAGTTGACAAAAAGCACAGTTAATTAAATCATTTTTGAGGAGGCTTTTGAAGGTGGGGAGAGAGAGGTATCAAGAAAGAAGGTTTTAGGAAGAGAGTTCCAAAGAGTAAGGCTAACACAGCTGAAGTCTCTTCCACCAGTGGAGTGAAGAGAGGTGGGATGCGCAGGAGGCCAGAGGTGGGAAACTGAAAGACAGGACTGGAATGTAGGGCTGGAGGAGATTGCAGAGGCAAAATCTATGGAAAGATTTGTACACAAGGACAAGAACTTTGAATTCAATGTGTTGAGGACAGGAAGCCAATGAAGTTTGGCTAGGACAGGAGTGATAGGAAAGCAGGATTTAGTGAGGAACAGGATAAGGGAAATGGAGTTTTGGAATAGTTGAAATCCATAAAAGCTGAAGCTACAGAGTCTTATCAGGTCAGGGTTAGAATAGAGCTGGCAGACTTGGGACAGGAGAGGATGAGGAGACTGAGGCGGCTGAATGGATAATCTCAATCTGAGAGACAAAAAAATCCAAGAGTTTATCACACTTGGAGTTAGGGATGAGGATGGAGGGTGAGTGAAAGGATTGGGGATGGTTCTTTGCCACTGAGTCTGCATTTGCCCTTACCTGCAGGTATAAACCTGGATTAGTACAACAATTAGATAGAGTGAGGCAGTACTGTTTGAAGTGATCCAGACAGATCTGGCAGTGGATAAGCAGGCTGGTTATGCACCAGTGGGCTTATGTCTGTGGCCTTTGGTGTTAAGAGTGCTAAGGTAAGAACTGTATCAGGGAAACAGGATGGGTCAAAGACTACGGGGCACTCAGTGAAGGCATCAAAGACAGAGCAAGGGGAGCTCTTGACCAGATGAACAGATGCAGCTGGGTCATATTGGGTGGGGCGCCAGAAATGTGGCAGGGGTACATTTTTTCTAAAGAGTGAGAGTGAAGGTAGCAGAGGGTTGGGAAATGTGGATGCTGAGGGAGGTGAGGAGGTAATAACAGGTGATCAGATGGCCTTGTCAATTTGATAGAATCATAGAATTTTACAGCACAGGAGGAGTCCATTTGGCCCATCGCACCTGTGCCAGCTTTATGAAAAAAATATCCACTTAGTTCCATTGGGCTCAGTTTTCTCCAAAGCTGTTTTTTTGGCATACTTGAAGAGTTATGCCCATTTTTTGCGGGCCTAAGTACGCCAAAAAAAAAATCTTTCACGTTTCCCCGTTTGATTTCTTCATTTTGGCACAGCCTAGCCTGTCATTTAGTTTTGGGGGTGGAGCTTTAATCTGCACCAAAAAGATCGGGTTGCCACAGTAACCAGGGATATAATGCGGGCTGAGGCTGGAAAATGAAACATACAGCCAGCTCGCAACCTGCAAAAGTACATTAAAATACATTGCAGCAGCTTACCACGCACATTAAACATTGCAGCAACTTATCGCCATTAAATTATTAAAGTCATTCCCCCACCCTCCGATGCCAGTGCAGGTCCCCGCTCCCATCCCAGGCCAAAGGGCCTCCCAGTGCCGGTCCCGATCCCCGCACCTATCCCTGGCTGAATGGGCTCCTCCTTCCCGATCCCCACACCTATCCCTGGCCGAATGGCCTCTCGGTCCCGGTCCCCACACCTATCCCTGGCCGAATGATCTCCCGGTCCCGGTACCCGCACCTATCCCATGCCGAATAGCCTCTTCCCTCCTGATCCCTGCATCTAACTATACCCGAAAGGATTCCCCCCCCTCTCTCCCACTCTTACCTCTCCTGCTGCTGCTGTCTGGGCATCTGCTGCACTGATTTACTTACCTGCGCCGATTTCCTTAAGTCACCAGAAGGTTTTTCTACAGAGGCCACAATCGCCGGCCTAAGAAGAATTGGAGTAACTCTGAGCTGACCAAACTTGCCCAACTGGCCAGAATTGGCGCGGGTGGCAGGTTACGTCCCCTTTGACTGAAAAAAAAACTAACCTAAAAAAATCGTAACTAACTGTTGTTATGCTGGTGCAAATTGATTGGGGAAACTGTATTTTTAAAATTAGGCCAAAAAAAGTGGCCTGCGCCAAAAAAATGGCACAAATCACTGTGGAAAATTGAGTCCATTACTTTGCTCTTTATACCCTTTTAATTATTTTCTTTTTGAATATTTATCCACTTCCCTGCTAAAAATTATTATGGATTTTGGTAGGGGATTCCATGTCCTAACAACCCTACTTGTAAGATGTTTTTTAATTACTCCCTTTGTTCTTTTGGTGACAATCATAAATTAATATCCTTACTTACTGAGGCATCAACAAGTGGAAATAATGAAGGGAACAACCCCTGCCTACCCTATCCCCCAGCTTACAAAGGGGTCTTGACATCTCCCTGGAAGGTCAGTCATGGACTGGACTTTCTAGCCTCTCTGGTGAGCAGAAATCCTAGCTGCGCCCCCGGTGGTGCAGGTGTCAGCCTTTGCCACACATAGCAGGAACCGACCCCCAACCTCTGACTCCTGACCCCACACACTTTGGAGGTCCTGGATCAGCACATAGGCTGGGATGTGTCCCCCTGCCCCCCCCCCTCTCCAACTTTTGGAGCTATTAATTTATTTACTACATTAAGTGTAGAATGCTGATGTTTTGCTTAATAAATTCAAATAGTCCTTAGCAATGAAAACAAGGCACAGACCAACCACAATCAGTGATATTTATTACCAATGAGCCAATATTGTTGAAACAAGCTTTGCTCGTTCCTGGAATCTAATAATTTTTCTTCGTTTTTCCATCCGTGCCTTGATAATCAGCCATTTCATGCTGTGAATTAATACTTTCCTGAAAAAGGGTAGTAAATTCTCTTGGAGAATGTTGCCACTATTACGCACAAGGGCCTCATTAATTTAACAAACACACCTTCGAAGTCCCTTTCATGTAGCCCTTTTCCTCCCTGCATCAAAACTAAAAGACCCTCATGGAATAAGCTAGAGATCACTTTGAACTGCTATTGATGAAATGCTACAAAGCTGGCTCACAGCATTCGCCTGGGGTATAAGATGAAAGCGCGAGGTGCTAGCTTGTCCTCCATCCAACTATTCTCTGCTCCTGATTCAGCTGTAACTCAATCCACATAGTTGCCTTGATACCTAACCATTGCATTTGAAAAATGCTTAAAGCCACTTTGTATTTAATTCATGTAAGATTTATTCATTTGTAATATTGAGGCCAAGTTTCCTGAATGATTAATAAAATACTGTTTGAAGATGGCATGTAATGCTCATTAGAATGTCTGTAATTAAATAAAATCCATTCACAGTTTGTAAAATTATATACTGTTGCTTTTTTCCTTTCATTTGTTAATGAAATGGAACTGCAGCAGCCCCACCAGTTGTCGTTCATTATTTTCTCATATGTAAGTTGGCGGTGAGGTAGGTGTCAGACTTGCCAATGCTATACAACTGTCGAAATACAATGAAGCTCACTGCAGCGGATGCAGCTCTGGCAGGATCAAATAGCTGTCACGATCTTTCTTTTCAGTAGTGCCCACTGATTGATATTGTGCCAACCCGTTGGTGTGGGGAAGCAATTCCATACAAAAGCACATCACTGATGTTTATTATGTGCCACATTTGGATACAGAAAGCAGCCATGAATCACTGGGATAGGTTTTGATTTAGTGCGATAGTGTAAAACAGGTGATAGTGAATTGGCAGCCCGTTTCATATCTCTCCCATTTTACATTTCTCCCATTGAAGTCATAAAATCGGGAGAGGTGTAGAACGAGCTGCCAATTCGCAGTCATCCATTTTACACTAGTGCACAATGTCAAAGGAGGAGAAATTTGTCTGCTTAGCACCTCCCGTTAGCGCCTGGGGGGGGGGGCGCTCAGGGGGGCACTCAGGCAGTAGCGCCATGGTGGGGTGAATCCAGCGCTGCACGTCACATTCGCCAGCCCTGTAGCGCCAGCGATAACAGTTAGCGCCTTGGCACCTCTCATCATGCAGATCATGATGTCAGCACTCGATCTGCAAACTTCAGTAGGGGCCCCCTGCCTTACTACCTCACGTCAACAGTGCAGCGAGTGCAAGTGTGAATCAGCCGTCTGGTGGGTTGTTACTTAAAGGGATGCACCCCAGTACTTCTGTTCCAAAGGTCATTTATGCACGGCAGAGAGAGTATGATCTGCAGGCAGATAAAGGCTGCTTAGTCCCCAGAGTGTTGCGGGCTGTCAAAAGCCTTTGCATTTCATCCCACATAATATCACCGTTCTGTTCTCCCCGAATCATTGGGGGCTGGTGTACAGACTCCAGTGTTCCTCCCCTTTAATGGCTGGAAGGCACCTTTGCCAATGTTCATCCCGATTACACAACACTTTATTTCCATTACCTCTTGGAGCCTAACGCCACTCACCTACACCATTAGTGTCTGATTTAGTGCTCCCCTGCATTCTTTCAACACAGGGACTCAATTTTGTGGGCGTGGAGAATGATTTGCACCTGGTGCTAAACTTACAACCTTTCAAAATTTAGCGCTCCAACCGAGGAGATACGGAATTTCTAGCCCAAACGCCAGTGTGTGTTGTATACCACATTATGCAAAAGTCTGTGCAAGCTGCATGCTTTTGTGCACTGAGATCTTTAATAAGTTTTTTTTCAACAGTTTTGACACATAACATGATTGGGTTCACAGACATGTTTTCCCTTCATTTTTGTTTCTTCCTTTCCTGAATGGAGTGACTTAGCCTGGAGTATTGTTTCACAGGCATCAACAGGCCCATAGCACTGCTTCCAATTGCTCATTCTTCAAATATAAGACTAGACTGCTAGGGGGTCATTTTAACCCTCAAGGATGAGTGGGTTGGGGGTGGGAGGAAGTAAAAAGGGGGAGAAATGTCCTCCTTTGCGGGTGCCCTTAACGCCTCCAGGGGGCGATAACAAGGTGCTAACAGCTTACCGACCGGGTGGTGATCAAGTAGGCCAAAATTTAATAATGTCCTCATAGTGCTGTGTTTCCAGGCCGCGATTGACCAGCCCTTCGGATGCTTGGATCACACATGCCATCGCCGACTATTCCCATCCATAGCCTCCAATGACCTCAGCATTGGCCCTTTCCTTTAAGGGACATTGTGCAATGCTCTGTTGCTACCACTCGTCTTGCTCTCTTTAGCGCTCCAAGGGAAGTGGTCATGCTTGATTTAGCACTCCACTTCCCTCTTGGAGCGCTAAACCATAAGTTTGCGGCGGTTTCAATTATGTGGCGCCCGGCAATATCTTTGTGCTCCCGCAAAAGTTATCACCCCAAATGGGGCACTACGCAATTTCTGGCTCATATGTTTAAAATCTCAAACCTGACTTCAACCAGGCCACTTACGGTTCCAATGGAGGCAGGTCAGGGGGTGGGTGACCAATCCACTCTCAGGCGGCAAGTCAGTTAGTAAAAGCTTTTAAGGAGGCTCCATTTTAACAGGATTTAAATTTTTTGCCCATAGAGGCTGAGTTTCCTGGGCTCAGGAATCTTGGCAGATAAAAGAGAAGGGCTAGATCCATGAGGTAAGTGCATTTACAGCACAGCTTATTAGCCGGCCCCACCCATCCCACCTTCCTGATCTCCAACTCCCCCCACCACCCCAATCTCCGATGCCCCCCACCCACACTGCAATCTCTGACTTCCCCCACCCGTGATCTCCTACTTACCAGACATCCGCACCTCGGCTGCTTTCCCGCCTGACATGCAGGCAGCCTTTCGATCAGGCCAGCCATTGGGTGGGAAATCTGCTGAAAAGTTTAAAAGATGTCCTGTGGTTAATTTCAGCAGGACGTTCAGGTTTCCCATTCATAAATCCAACCGCCCTCCCACCCCGCTCTCTTCACAGCTCCTGAGTAAATACCACAGCCTAATGTCAGTAGCCTGATCATGGAATCATAGAAATTTACAGCACGGAAGGAGGCGATTTAGGTTCATCGTGTCCGTGCCAGCTGACAAAGAGCTATCCAGCCTAATCCCACTTTCCAGCTCTTGGTCCGTAGCCTTGTAGGTTATGGCACTTCGAGTGCACATCCAAGCATTTTTTTAAATGTGATGAGGGTTTCTGCCTCTACCACACTTTCAGGCAGTGAGTTCCAGACCCCCATAACCATCTGCTTGAAGAAATTTCCCCTCAAATCTCCTCTAAACCTCCTACCAATTACTTTATATCTATGCCCCCTGGTTGTTGACTCCTCTGCTGAGGGAAATAGGTCCTTGCTATCCACTCGATCTAGGCCCCTCATAATTTTATACACCTCAATAAGGTCTCCCATCAGCCTCCTCTGTTCCAAAAAAAACAAACCCAGCCTATCTAATCTTTCCTCATAGCTAAAATTCTCCAGTCCAAGCAACATCCTCGTAAATCTCCTCTGTACCCTCTCCAGTGCAATCACATATTTCCTGTAATATGGTGACCAGAACTGCATGCTTTACTCTAGCTGTGGCCTAACTAGTGTATTATACAGTTCAAGCATAACCTCCTTGCTCTTGTATTCCATGCCTCGACTAATAAAGGCAAGTATTCCATATGCCTTCTTAACCACCTTATCTACCTGGCCTGCTACCTTCAGGGATCTGTGGACATGCACTCCAAGGTCCCTTTATTCCTCTACACTTCTCAGTATCCTACCATTTAATGTGTAATCCTTTTCCTTGTTAGCTCTCCCCACATGCATTACCTCACACTTCTCCGGATTGAATTCCATTTGCTACTGTTCTGCCCATCTGACCGGTTTATTGATATCTCCTGCAGTCTACAGCTTTCTTCTTTATTATTAACCACACAGCCGATTTTAGTATCATCTGCAAACTTCTCAATCATACCCCCTACATTCAAGACTAAATCAACCGTGAAGAAGATCAAATCTAATTCGAATCCAGTCTGCCCCATCATCCAATGTCCATGCACACCTTGTAGTAGGAGTCACTCAACAATAACCAAGGCTTTAGCTAAATGTATCAATCCCACAGGTGCTCGAACTTACATCAACTAATTCAGCGCAGACTAGGGATCAAACTTGGGGACTTTGTGACCCATGTAACTCTTTAACATACCAGGTGGTGCAATCAGGGAAGCTTCACTAACATCTTTCTCTCTCTGTCTTCATTCACACACAAATGCAAATATCTGTTTTGTACATTAAATTTGGCATGTGTTTCATTGAAATCGTTCATGTCAATCTTGCTCTTACATGAAAACCTAATTCCAATGCCTGTAGTACCGGTTACACCTGTAGGTGGTGCTGTGTATTTTCGACATAAAAGGAGTAACCATTCAGCCCCTCATGCCTGTTCCGCCATTCAATTTGATCTGTACCTCAACTCCATTTACCCACATTTGTTCCATATCCCTTAATAACCTTACCTAACAATCTCAGTTTTGAATTTTTCAATTGAACTAGTCTCAGTAGCTTTTTGGGGGTAGAGAGTTCCAGATTTCCACTACTCTTTGTGTGAAAAAATGCTGCCTGATATCATCCTTGAACTGCCTGCCGCTAATTTACAGGTTATGCCCACTTGTTCTGCTACACCTGCCTGGTGTCCCACACATTAGCTGCTATTTATTACAAATATATATGTGGCCACTATCTTAAATTGTATTTCATTTCTGTTGGTTTTCTGGAACTGCCTTTAGCCTGTTTAGTGATACTTAGTTTTGAATTGGTAAGAACTGGTAAGATTTTTTTTTAAACTCTTAATGCACATTTATATCTTTGTTTTTACAACCCTCTCAATTGTGTGGGTTTTATTTGTGTGCACTTGTTTTTTTTTCACTTCCATTCCCCTTGGCCATGGTTTTGTCGAATGTTGTTCATTTGTAATATCTCCCAGTTCTGATGAAGGGTCCACACCTGAAACAATGGTCTGGATTTTGTGATGGTAATGACAGCAAAACTGTCAGCGTTCACCATCATTATTCCTCTGAAACTGACTGTAGCTTCAGAAGTTAGTGCATCCACAGGTAAGTGAGAAAATCCTGAAGTTGTGGTCAGTCATTCCCTGCTCCGCTATACGCTGTGCTGTGGATCTCCCCAGAGCCGGCAATCACTGAAATCAGTTGAATTGACTTAAACTTTCCCTTTTCTGCTTTAATATCGCTGTTAAAAAACCCATAAAAAGTTAAGCCTTGTTGAAAGAGGTGTAACTGGGTTTTTAACAGTGTATTGACTGTGTATTTCTGGCCTTGAAAAACTAATTTTATAGTTGTGGAATGTCAAATTTCTCCATATGGTAAAAATTACCAGATTTTTAAAATAATAAAAAATATATATTTTTTAAGTTTGTTTATGATGTAGGATTATTTATGACTTTCACACCTCTCACATTAACTGCTAGAGTGGTGTTCATAGACCTGAATCCATCTTAACAGAAAACCACATAGATACAGAGATCCTTATTTAAACACTAACACACAGATTAAATAAGAACCTAACTTAACCTGTCCTGGAGTCTTCAAGTGCCCAATGGCCAAACCAGCAAGCACTTGAAGTCTGTTGAAATCTTTAGACATCTTCTTTTCATTAGACCAGGACACGTGTGCCCCAGCCGACTGCAGTAAAAAAAATAAAGTGGAGAGGAATTCAATTCAAAAAGTGTCAGTTCTTATATTTTTTTGTTCATATTCCTCTCGTGGCTCTTGCATATACACCTCAATGATTGGGTTCTTCAAGCTTGGCTTTTCCCCTTGTTATTCACGGTTGGTTCAAACACTAATGGGGTTACTTCATTATACGTGTCACTTATTGCAGTTTAATGAGGAACTTATCTCAAGACAGTTCTGGTCGAATCCGTTGGTTCCATCGTAACTCCAGATTTGTCCTTGATTACAATTGCTTTTTTTGTCTGAGTCATGTCTGTTAAAACTGTTCCTCCATATTTCTGTTCCCAACTTGCTTTTTAAAATGGTATAGCCATAATTAAAAGTTCTCTTGTGCATTAAAGTTCTTATTTTCTTTCAATGATATTTCAGCTTTTACCTTAACCTCATGTGTATGTCTGAATCTTTATTTTGTTCTCTGCAAAAAAATATTAAAAGTGACCGATAAAAGCTGCATTTTATTTCCTGGTTTGCTGTTTGTGAGAATTGTTCAATGTAATTGGCTGTTTCGACAGCTTGATGACGTCACTGCTGCTGTATGCTGGAGAGTCCATATAGACAGCGCTACAATCAAATTAAAGTAGAGAAAGCTAAAGTTTTCCTTACCGAGAACACGAGACCTTTGTGGGCAGCTTTCTTCAAGGTCAACGGCGAGTGTAATCACTTCACCACTGATCGCAAATTCTGAGCCATTAACTTGTCTGTTTTCTCCACAGATGATATTGTATGTTTCAAGCATTTTCTGTTTCTGTTATAAATTGAATCATAGAAACATAGAAACATAGAAAATAGGTGCAGGAGCAGGCCATTCAGCCCTTCTAGCCTGCACCGCCATTCAATGAGTTCATGGCTGAACATGAAACTTCAGTACCCCCTTCCTGCTTTCTCGCCATACCCCTTGATCCCCCGAGTAGTAAGGACTTCATCTAACTCCCTTTTGAATATATTTAGTGAATTGGCCTCAACTACTTTCTGTGGTAGAGAATTCCACAGGTTCACCACTCTCTGGGTGAAGAAGTTTCTCCTCATCTCGGTCCTAAATGGCTTACCCCTTATCCTTAGACTGTGACCCCTGGTTCTGGACTTCCCCAACATTGGGAACATTCTTCCTGCATCTAACCTGTCTAAACCCGTCAGAATTTTAAACGTTTCTATGAGATCCCCTCTCATTCTTCTGAACTCGAGTGAATACAAGCCCACTTGATCCAGTCTTTCTTAATATGTCAGTCCCGCCATCCCGGGAATCAGTCTGGTGAATCTTCGCTGCACTCCCTCAATAGCAAGAATGTCCTTCCTCAAGTTAGAAGACCAAAACTGCACACAATACTCCAGGTGTGGCCTCACCAAGGCCCTGTACAACTGTAGCAACACCTCCCTGCCCCTGTACTCAAATCCCCTCGCTATGAAGGCCAACATGCCATTTGCTTTCTTAACCGCCTGCTGTACCTGCATGCCAACCTTCAATGACTGATGTACCATGACACCCAGGTCTCGTTGCACCTTCCCTTTTCCTAATCTGTCACCATTCAGATAATAGTCTGTCTCTCTGTTTTTAACACCAAAGTGGATAACCTCACATTTATCCACATTATACTTCATCTGCCATTCATTTGCCCACTCACCTAACCTATCCAAGTCACTCTGCAGCCTCATAGCATCCTCCTCGCAGCTCACACTGCCACCCAACTTAGTGTCATCCGCAAATTTGGAGATACTACATTTAATCCCCTCGTCTAAATCATTAATGTACAATATAAACAGCTGGGGCCCCAGCACAGAACCTTGCGGTACCCCACTAGTCACTGCCTGCCATTCTGAAAAGTACCCATTTACTCCTACTCTTTGCTTCCTGTCTGACAACCAGTTCTCAATCCACGTCAGCACACTACCCCCAATCCCATGTGCTTTAACTTTGCACATTAATCTCTTGTGTGGGACCTTGTCGAAAGCCTTCTGAAAGTCCAAATATACCACATCAACTGGTTCTCCTTTGTCCACTTTACCGGAAACATCCTCAAAAAATTCCAGAAGATTTGTCAAGCATGATTTCCCTTTCACAAATCCATGCTGACTTGGACCTATCATGTCACCATTTTCCAAATGCGCTGCTATGACATCCTTAATAATTGATTCCATCATTTTACCCACTACTGAGGTCAGGCTGACCGCTCTATAATTCCCTGTTTTCTCTCTCCCTCCTTTTTTAAAAAGTGGGGTTACATTGGCTACCCTCCACTCGATAGGAACTGATCCAGAGTCAATGAAATGTTGGAAAATGACTGTCAATGCATCCGCTATTTCCAAGGCCACCTCCTTAAGTACTCTGGGATGCAGTCCATCAGGCCCTGGGGATTTATCGGCCTTCAATCCCCTCAATTTCCCCAACACAATTTCCCGACTAATAAAGATTTCCCTCAGCTCCTCCTTCTTACTAGACCCTCTGACCCCTTTTATATCCGGAAGATTGTTTGTGTCCTCCTTAGTGAATACCAAACCAAAGTACTTGTTCAATTGGTCTGCCATTTCTTTGTTCCCCGTTATGACTTCCTCTGATTCTGACTGCAGGGGACCTATGTTTGTCTTTACTAACCTTTTTCTCTTTACATATCGACAGAAACTTTTGCAGTCCGTCTTAATGTTCCCTGCAAGCTTCCTCTCGTACTCCATTTTCCCTGCCCTAATCAAACCCTTTGTCCTCCTCTGCTGAGTTCTAAATTTCTCCCAGTCCCCGGGTTCGCTGCTATTTCTGGCCAATTTGTATGCCACTTCCTTGGCTTTAATACTATCCCTGATTTCCCTTGATAGCCACGGTTGAGCCACCTTCCCTTTTTTATTTTTACGCCAGACAGGAATGTACAATTGTTGTAATTCATCCATGCGGTCTCTAAATGTCTGCCATTGCCCATCCACAGTCAACCCCTTAAGTATCATTCGCCAATCTATCCTAGCCAATTCACGCCTCATACCTTCAAAGTTACCCTTCTTTAAGTTCTGGACCATGGTCTCTGAATTAACTGTTTCATTCTCCATCCCAATGCAGAATTCCACCATATTATGGTCACTCTTCCCCAAGGGGCCTCGCACAATGAGATTGCTAATTAATCCTCTCTCATTACACAACACCCAGTCTAAGATGGCCTCGCCCCTAGTTGGTTCCTCGACATATTGGTCTAGAAAACCATCTCTTATGCACTCCAGGAAATCCTCCTCCACCGTATTGCTTCCAGTTTGGCTAGCCCAATCTATGTGCATATTAAAGTCACCCATGATAACTGCTGCACCTTTATTGCATGCACCCCTAATTTCCTGTTTGATGCCCTCCCCAACATTACTACTACTGTTTGGAGATCTGTACACAACTCCCACTAATGTTTTTTGCCCTTTGGTGTTCTGCAGCTCTACCCATATAGATTCCACATCATCCAAGCTAATGTCTTTCCTAACTATTGCATTAATCTCCTCTTTAACCAGCAATGCTACCCCACCTCCTTTTCCTTTTATTCTATCCTTCCTGAATGTTGAATACCCCTGGATGTTGAGTTCCCAGCCCTGATCATCCTGGAGCCACGTCTCCGTAATCCCAATCACATCATATTTGTTAACATCTATTTGCACAGTTAATTCATCCACCTTATTGCGGATACTCCTTGCATTAAGACACAAAGCCTTCAGGCTTGTTTTTTTAACACCCTTTGTCCTTTTAGAATTTTGCTGTACAGTGGCCCTTTTTGTTCTTTGCCTTGGGTTTCTCTGCCCTCCACTTTTCCTCATCTCCTTTCTGTCTTTTGTTTTTGCCTCCTTTTTGTCTCCCTCTGTCTCCCTGCATTGGTTCCCATCCCCCTGCCATATTAGTTTAACTCCTCCCCAACAGCACTAGCAAATACTCCCCCTAGGACATTGGTTCCGGTCCTGCCCAGGTGCAGACCGTCCGCTTTGTACTGGTCCCACCTCCCCCAGAACCGGTTCCAATGCCCCAGGAATTTGAATCCCTCCCTGCTGCACCACTGCTCAAGCCACGTATTCATCTGCGCTATCCTGCGATTCCTACTCTGACTAGCACGTGGCACTGGTAGCAATCCCGAGATTACTACTTTTGAGGTCCTACTTTTTAATTTAGCTCCTAGCTCCTTGAATTCGTTTCATAGGACCGCATCCCTTTTTTTACCTATGTCGTTGGTACCAATGTGCACCACGACAACTGGCTGTTCTCCCTCCCATTTCAGAATGTCCTGCACCCGCTCCGAGTCATCCTTGACCCTTGCACCAGGGAGGCAACATACCATCCTGGAGTCTTGGTTGCGGCCGCAGAAATGCCTATCTATTCCCCTCACCATTGATTCCCCTATCACTATCGCACTCCCACTCTTTTTCCTGCCCTCCTGTGCAGCAGAGCCAGCCACGGTGCCATGAACTTGGCTGCTGCTGCCCTCCCCTGATGAGTCATCCCCCCCAACAGTACTCAAAGCATTGTATCTGTTTTGCAGGGGGATGACCACAGGGGACCCCTGCACTACGTTCCTTGCACTACTCTTCCATTCGCTATCTGGCTGAGGACCCTTCTCCTGCGGTCAGACCAACTCACTACACGTGATACTCATGTCATTCTCAGCATCGTGGATGCTCCAGAGTGAATCCACCCTCAGCTCCAATTCCGCAACACGGACCATCAGGAGCTCGAGGCGGATACACTTCCCGCACACGTAGTCATCAGGGACACCGGAATCATCTCTATCTATGTGGTTTCATCAATTTTAAAGTCTTTACATGTTTTCATTCTTTTGTATATTTGTGGAAATTTAGTACAGCTTTGAATAGTTCTTTGTAGGTAAAATTTATTAAAACAAAATCTGTTTCGTAATTTTCTCCCATTTTTTCAATCTGTCTTTTGTAACCTGATTTGTATCTGAAATAGTGCTAGGTAGGCTAGATAAATGAAAAGTTAATTTTAGCACCAAGAATATACATATTTTCATTTTTACAAAAGCAAAATACTGTGGATGCTGGAATGTGGAATAAAAACAGAAAATGCTGAAAATCTCAGCGGGTTAGGCAGCATCTGTGGAGAGAAAGCAGAGTTAACATTTCGGATCGATGACCCTTTGTCAGAACTGGATAGCATTCGGAAAGAACACATTCTTAACACGCACTGAAAGGCAGAGGGGAAGAAAGAACAAAAGGGAAGGTCTGTGATAGGGTCGAGCACAGGAGAGATTAGAGACAAAAGGGATGATGGGCCAAATGAAATGATAATACCAAGAGTTAGAAAAACATTAGTCAAGATAGCGTGTGAATGGCAGGATAATGACCAGCTGCCATTAGAGACTGGGAGAAAAAAATAAACGGGTTCAAAGGAGGGGGGGGGGGCAAGGGAGCCAAAGATTGGCAGTGTTTACACTCTGAAATTGTTGAACTCGATGTTGAGTCCAGAAAACTGTAAACTGTAAACGAAAGATAAGGTGCTGTTCCTCGAGCTTGCATTGAGCTTCGTTGGAACAGTGTAGGAGACCTAGGGCAGAGATGTCAGAGTGGGAATGGAGTGGAGAATTAAAGTGACAGGCAACCCGAAGCTCAGGGTCACACTTGTGGACTGAACGGAGGTGCTCTGCAAGGCGGTCACCCAATCTACACTTGGTCTCCTCAATGGAGAGGAGACCACATCATGAGAAGTGAATACAATATACTAAATTGAAAGAAGTACAAGTAAATCGCTGATTCACCTGGAAGGAGTATTTCAGGCCCTGGATAGTGGGAAGGGAGGAGATAAAAGGGCAGGTGTTGCATCTCCTGCCCTTGCACGGAAAGGTGCCGCGGGAAGGGGAGGGTGTGCTGGGAGTGACTGCGGAATGGACCAGGGTGTCCTGTTTCGATGTCTGGGGATTAGTTTTGCAATCAATTTTAGGATATGTTAGCGTTTTTGCCCCATTGTTTAAGGTTTAATCATATAATTAATGCATTAAAATGATATTTGGTGTCCAGAACTCAATTTAGTCCAAGTCAGCATGGATTTGTGAAAGGGAAATCATGCTTGACAAATCTTCTGGAATTTTTTGAGGATGTTTCCAGTAGAGTGGATAAGGGAGAACCAGTTGATGTGGTATATTTGGACTTTCAGAAGGCGTTCGACAAGGTCCCACACAAGAGATTGATGTGCAAAGTTAGAGCACATGGGATTGGGGGTAGTGTACTGACATGGATTGAGAACTGGTTGTCAGACAGGAAGCAAAGAGTAGGAGTAAATGGGTACTTTTCAGAATGGCAGGCAGTGACTAGTGGGGTACCGCAAGGTTCTGTGCTGGGGCCCCAGCTGTTTACACTGTACATTAATGATTTAGATAAGGGGATTAAATGTAGTATCTCCAAATTTGCGGATGACACTAAGTTGGGTGGCAGTGTGAGCTGCAAGGAGGATGCTGTGAGGCTGCAGAGCGACTTGGATAGGTTAGGTGAGTGGGCAAATGTATGGCAGATGAAGTATAATGTGGATAAATGTGAGGTTATCCACTTTGGTGTTAAAAACAGAGAGACAGACTATTATCTGAATGGTGACAGATTAGGAAAAGGGGAGGTGCAAAGAGACCTGGGTGTCATGGTACATCAGTCATTGAAGGTTGGCATGCAGGTGCAGCAGGCGGTTAAGAAAGCAAATGGCATGTTGGCCTTCATAGCAAGGGGATTTGAGTACAGGGGCAGGGAGGTGTTGCTACAGTTGTACAGGGCATTGGTGAGGCCACACCTGGAGTATTGTGTACAGTTTTGGTCTCCTAACCTGAGGAAGGACATTCTTGCTATTGAGGGAGTGCAGCGAAGGTTCACCAGACTGATTCCCGGGATGGCGGGACTGACCTATCAAGAAAGACTGGATCAACTGGGCTTGTATTCACTGGAGTTCAGAAGAATGAGAGGGGACCTCATAGAAACATTTAAAATTCTGACGGGGTTAGACAGGTTAGATGCAGGAAGAATGTTCCCAATGTTGGGGAAGTCCAGAACCAGAGGTCACAGTCTAAGGATAAGGGGTAAGCCATTTAGGACCGAGATGTGGTGAACCTGTGGAATTCTCTACCACAGAAAGTTGTTGAGGCCAATTCACTAAATATATTCAAAAAGGAGTTAGATGAGGTCCTTACTACTAGGGGGATCAAGGGGTATGGCGAGAAAGCAGGAATGGGGTACTGAAGTTGAATGTTCAGCCATGATCTCACGCTGTACCAACACTCTAGAGTTCAATTAAAGGAGCTATGGTCACACTTACTCATTGCATATAGTACTCAGTTTATTATGAGCATAATAATTGGCAATGAGGTAACGAACAACCGCGCGAAAATGCAAAGAACTATTGGTAGCCTGGAGAAATGATCAGAAGGGGACAATTGGGAGGCCTTCGTGGAGAGACTCAACCAATACTTTGTGGCCAACGAGCTGGAAGGGGATGAGAACGCTGCCAAACGAAGGGCGATCCTCCTCACCGTCTGTGGGGCAACAACCTATGGCCTCATGAAGAATCTTCTAGCTCCAGTGAAACCAACAACCAAATCCTATGAAGAATTGTGTATGCTGGTCCAGGAGCACCTAAATCCGAAGGAAAGCATTTTAGTGGCGAGATATCGGTTCTACATGTGTCAACGGTCAGAAGGCCAGGAAGTGGTTAGCTATGTCGCCGAATTAAGGCGCCTTGCAGGACATTGCGAATTTGATGGATTCCTTGAACAAATGCTGAGAGACATTTTTTGCTTGGTATTGGCCATGAGGTTATCCTTCGCAAACTATTGACTATTGAAGCACCGAATCTGAGCAAAGCCATAACGATAGCCCAGGCATTTATGTCCACAGCAATAACACCAAACAAATTTCGCAGCATAAAGAGGTTTCGGCTAGTACGGTGCACAAAGTAACGCCGTTTTCAAGCAGGAATATACATGGCAGAACGTACACGCCAGCTGCTGTATGACCTCAGATGACCCAGAGTCCGCCATCAATCGTTAATGCGAGGCAATTAACACCCTGTTGGCGTTGTGGAGGTGATCATCGGGCCCATCAATGCCGCTTCAAGCACTATGCATGCAACAGCTGCAGAAAAATGGGACACCTCCAGCGAATGTGCAGGCAAGCTGCAAACTCTGCAAACCACCACGTTGCAGAGGAAGATCGATCCATGGTGGATCAGGCTGAACTACAGGCTCGAACCAAAGAGGCAGAAGTATACGAGGTACACACCTTCACCACAAAATGTCCACCGATTATGTTAAAAGTTGAACTGAACAGTATTCCAGTATCCATGGAACTGGACACAGATGCGAGTCAGTCTATAATGAGCAAAAAGACCTTCGACAGGCTGTGGTGTAGCAAGGCACACATGCCCAAGCTCAGCCTCATTCACACCAAACTAAGAACTTACACTAAAGAGCTGATCCCTGTAATTGACAGCGCAGATGGAGCAGTGCACAAACTCCCACTATGGATCGTGCCAGGGGATGGCCCCACACTGATCGGCAGAAGTTGGCTGGGAAAAATCCGCTGGAACTGGGACGACATCCAAGTGTTTTCGTCTGTCGACGATGCCTCATGCCCCAGGTTCTGAGCAGATTCCCATCATTGTTCGAGCCAGGCATTGGAAGTTTCTCGGGGGTGAAGGTGCAGATCCACTTGGTTCCTGGTACATGACCCATCCACCACAAGTCACGGGCGGTACTGAATATGATGCGAGAGAAAGTGGAAATTGAGCTAGAGAGGCTGCAGCGAGAAGGCATCATCGCACCGGTGGAATTTGTAAGGGGTGGTCTTCGGGGGGGGGGGGGGGGGGTCAGCTTTCCCTTCTGACCTTATGTGAGCGGTTTCGAATCGCTCCCACACCCTTGGTTCTCGACTCTGGAATTGTGAAGGGACTGTGACAGACTTGTTCAGACAATCGGTTTCAAGGTAGGAAGCAGATATGGCTTTATTGTGTTTAAAAGGAAGTAAAAGGCACACCTTTAATAACACACACAGAATAGTAATACCAATACACACTGAAGGGTACAACACATTGAATAAATTGTCAACATACAGCCTGTGGGGAAAAGAATACAACTTAAACTCTAAATGGGGTAAAGAGGAGAATGCAGATACATTTACACAAGTTATCCCAGCCTCCCCCTCCCAATTCCCCTAATGAACTAAGTTATAGCTCTGGGGGTTCAGGGACTATGCTCACCAATCCCTTTTGACAGTTGCCGGTGAATCGCGGTTTCGGGGTTCGCTGCACTTGGCCTTCTAGGCGAGCCGTACCCCGGATGGAGGAGAGGACTTCGGACTGCGTAGTCTTCAGTTGGAGTGAGTCCGTTGATGCGGTAAGTTGCGTTTTGGATGTATGGGGTAAATACCCACTTTCTTTGGTTAGGAATAGTTTTAGTTAGTCCTTTTTGGTAATTTCTCACCCGTTGGTCATTCAGAAGTAGATTGTAGAGTGGAAATAAATGTCGATTCTTCGGTTTTTGCTGAGTTGGTTTCGGTTGGTCGTTTCGCTGGTTGTGGTGGCCCGGGTTGTCAATTTGATTGCTGACAACCTTCCGTTTCATGCGCCTCTTGCTGTTGGCGGCTCAGTCGGTCCTTGATGATTTCTTGCAGTTTTCTCCACTACTCCATTTCTTCACTCCCCACCTCCGGCTGCTTGTGTTCTTTTCCTTGTAAAACTGGGAATAGATATACCCCAAAAAGTCTTCCTCATCTCCCACCAAATCTGGCCCAGCTCTTTGTTTCAAGGGAGCTGCTCATTAGTTTTGAGCTCTCTTCTTTGTCAGAATTTGTCGGGCTCGTTCAGCAGTAAATTTGATTATGATGTGTTAATGTGGAAAATCACCTGTTGGCATAGTTGAAGCAGTGTTTAAACTCTTGGGCGTTGGGCTGGGCCCGTGATTTCTATAGGTCTATTTGCACATGCATGCCACTAATGGTCTCCGGTGATTAGCCTGATAGCTCTTGATGCATTTTTTGTCACTAGGGAGTGAATTTTTATGTTTCTCAGTTCTTGTTAGTTATCAATTGACTCATTCTCCCAGACGCATTGAATTAGCTCCAATATCCAATTCCTGAGTGAAGTCCCACCCTCTGTTCTGGCAGTCTGTTCCAAAATGTTCCTTTAGAGATCTTAAACTTGTAAAGCTGTTAGGTATCTTCCTCAGAGTTTTTCCTAGGATACCAAAATGTTCATCGAGTTCCAAATTAAATTTCCTTTCCTATGAGTCCAAATACTGGGGGGGGGGGGTCTCCATGAATGCATCCCCTTTTATCCCCTGCTGGCCTTGTCTGCCCCTTTAAACTCGTCTGTGTCCCGAAGTTTTCCTTCCATTTTAAAAGTCCAGAAAGGGATTCTTCTCCTCTGCAGGGGAAAGGTACAAGGAATCTTTGTGAAATATTGGTAAATTCTACACTCCCCCCTGTGATACCATACCACTTATGGTATCATCTTCCAGGTGAGCAAAGTTCCTGACTGCCAAGAGATAACCTTCCCTGTAAATTAACTAAACTAATACCCAAAATATGCATTACACTTATGCAACATCACCATAGATACACACTTTTCCCTTTACAGGTACAAACATTTTACATTTACATCCACCCAGCTTGGAGGGGGTTCCATCACTACAGTTGCATTTCAGCACAGTTACATTCCATTTCAATTACATTATATTCACCAGCATGTAGGCAACGTAGAACCACATTACAGAAGGAAGAACATAGATTCAAATTAAACAACCTCAATTGGTCTCCTGAGGTTTGTCCATCACTCGGTAATGTCTGGATCGTACCCTTGAGAACTGCTCTCAGGCTGACACACAAGACAAACTTAATGCAAGGAGTATCCATAATAAGGTGGATGAATTAACTGTGCAAATAGATGTTAACAGATATGATGTGATTAGGATTACCGAGACGTGGCTCCAGGATGATCAGGGCTGGAAACTCAACATCCATGGGTAGTCAACATTCAGGAAGGATAGAATAAAAGGAAAAGGAGGTGGGGTAGCATTGCTGGTTAAAGAGGAGATTAATGCAATAGTTAGGAAGGACATTAGCTTGAATGATGTGGAATCTATATGGGTAGAGCTGCAAAACACCAAAGGGCAAAAAACGTTAGTGGGAGTTGTGTACAGACCTCCAAACAGTAGTCGTGATGTTGGGGAGGGCATCAAACAGGAAATTAGGGGTGCATGCAATAAAGGTGCAGCAGTTATCATGGGTGACTTTAATATGCATATAGATTGGGCTAACCAAACTGGAAGCAATACGGTGGAGGAGGACTTCCTGGAGTGCATAAGGGATGGTTTTCTAGACCAATATGTTGAGGAACCAACTAAGGGCGAGACCATCTTAGACTGGGTGTTGTGTAATGAGAGAGGATTAATTAGCAATCTCGTTGTGCGAGGCCCCTTGGGAAA
Organism: Pristiophorus japonicus; assembly: GCF_044704955.1. Classification (NCBI taxonomy): domain Eukaryota; kingdom Metazoa; phylum Chordata; class Chondrichthyes; family Pristiophoridae; genus Pristiophorus; species Pristiophorus japonicus. The sequence continues at coordinate 91,267,489 of NC_091977.1, forward strand.
GAGTGACCATAATATGGTGGAATTCTACATTAGGATGGAGAATGAAACAGTTAATTCAGAGACCATGGTCCAGAACTTAAAGAAGGGTAACTTTGAAGGTATGAGACGTGAATTGGCTAGGATAGATTGGTGAATGATACCTAAGGGGTTGACAGTGGATGGGCAATGGCAGACATTTCTAGACCGCATGGATGAACTACAACAATTGTACATCCCTGTCTGGCGTAAAAATAAAAAAGGGAAGGTGGCTCAACCGTGGCTATCAAGGGAAATCAGGGATAGTATTAAAGCCAAGGAAGTGGCATACAAATTGGCCAAAAATAGCAGTGAACCTGGGGACTGGGAGAAATTTAGAACTCAGCAGAGGAGGACAAAGGGTTTGATTAGGGCAGGGAAAATGGAGTACGAGAGGAAGCTTGCAGGGAACATTAAGACGGATTGCAAAAGTTTCTGTCGATATGTAAAGAGAAAAAGGTTAGTAAAGACAAACATAGGTCCCCTGCAGTCAGAATCAGAGGAAGTCATAACGGGGAACAAAGAAATGGCAGACCAATTGAACAAGTACTTTGGTTCGGTATTCACTAAGGAGGACACAAACAATCTTCCGGATATAAAAGGGGTCAGAGGGTCTAGTAAGAAGGAGGAGCTGAGGGAAATCCTTATTAGTCGGGAAATTATGTTGGGGAAATTGATTGGATTGAAGGCCGATAAATCCCCAGGGCCTGATGGACTGCATCCCAGAGTACTTAAGGAGGTGGCCTTGGAAATAGCGGAGACATTGACAGTCATTTTCCAACATTCCATCGACTCTGGATCAGTTCCTATGGAGTGGAGGGTAGCCAGTGTAGCCCCACTTTTTAAAAAAGGAGGGAGAGAGAAAACAGGGAATTATAGACCGGTCAGCCTGACATCAGTAGTGAGTTAAATGATGGAATCAATTATTAAGGATGTCATAGCAGTGCATTTGGACAGAGGTGACATGATAGGTCCAAGTCAGCATGGATTTGTGAAAGGGAAATCATGCTTGACAAATCGTCTGGAATTTTTTGAGGATGTTACCAGTAGAGTGGACAAGGGAGAACCAGTTGATGTGGTGTATTTGGACTTTCAGAAGGCTTTCGACAAGGTCCCACACAAGAGATTACTGTGTAAAGTTAAAGCACATGGGATTGGGGGTAGTGTGCTGACGTGGATTGAGAACTGGTTGTCAGACAGGAAGCAAAGAGTAGGAGTAAATGGGTACTTTTCAGAATGGCAGGCAGTGACTAGTGGGGTACCGCAAGGTTCTGTGCTGGGGCCCCAGCTGTTTACATTGTACATTAATGATTTAGACGAGGGGATTAAATGTAGCATCTCCAAATTTGCGGATGACACTAAGTTGGGTGGCAGTGTGAGCTGCGAGGAGGATGCTATGAGGCTGCAGAGTGACTTGGATAGGTTAGTTGAGTGGGCAAATGACTGGCAGATGAAGTATAATGTGGATAAATGTTAGGTTATTCACTTTGGTGGTAAAAACAGAGAGAGACAGACTATTATCTGAATGGTGACAGATTAGGAAAAGGGGAGATGCAACGAGACCTGGGTATCCTGGTACATCAGTCATTGAAGGTTGGCATGCAGGTACAGCAGGCGGTTAAGAAGGCAAATGGCATGTTGGCCTTCATAGCGAGGTGATTTGAGTACAGGGCCAGGGAGGTGTTACTACAGTTGTACCAGGCCTTGGTGAGGCCACACCTGGAGTATTGTGTACAGTTTTGGTCTCCTAACTTGAGGAAGGACATTCTTGCTGTTGAGGGAGTGCAGCGAAGGTTCACCAGACTGATTCCCGGGATGGCAGAACTGACATAACAAGAAAGACTGGATCAACTGGGCTTGTATTCACTGGAGTTCAGAAGAATGAGAGGGGATCTCATAGAAACGTTTAAAATTCTGACGGATTTAGACAGGTTAGATGCAGGAAGAATGTTCCCAATGTTGGGGAAGTCCAGAACCAGGGATCACAGTCTAAGGATAAGGGCTAAGCCATTTAGGACTAAGATGAGGAGAAACTTCTTCACCCAGAGAGTGGTGAACCTGTGGAATTCTCTACCACAGAAAGTTGTTGAGGCCAATTCACTAAATATATTCAAAAAGGAGTTAGATGTAGTCCTTACTACTCGGGGGATCAAAGGTTATGGCGAGAAAGCAGGAATGGGGTACTGAAGTTGCATGTTCAGCCATGAACTCATTGAATGGTGGTGCAGGCTCGAAGGGCCGAATGGCCTACTCCTGCACCTATTTTCTATGTTTCTAAAACAATCACCTAAACATTACTGCAACATTAAGCTTAATTCTAAACTAAACTTAAAATGTAAAACGGTGCAGTCAGCTGCCTTAAACTAAAAATTAGAGCTATGTACAACCGTCACCCGTCTCCGGGTGGCCTGGTTAATCCCTGTCAGGCCCATGCCTTGTGCGGCCTGATAGCCACCTGGATGCTAGGGTTTCCCCACAGCCGGTGAGCTGGAGACCCTTGTCTCTGGGACAGCTCGTTGCTACTGCTCCTGTGAGACCCTCACCGCTAGAGGCGGCTGGCTGGGGGTCCCTACTCTGAGTGGTCTCTTTACTTCTGACCTTTGGCCTTCCCTGCCAGGCTGCCCTTCTCCTAGGGTAGAATCACTAGGCTCAGATGCCGGTGACCATGGTATCTTTGGCCGTGGTGTACGGAGTGTCCTTCTCAGGGCTTGGGTTACTGGGGGTGTGTCCAAATCCCAAACAATGGGTGGGATAGCCCCTCCAGTACTGCAATTCATGGCCCCTATAGGCACGGTTTCTGAGCCTGCCACATTCCCTGTGGGCCCTCCACTGTCGGGGGTGGCCAATAGAGGGTCCCCGTCCTGAGGACGGTTTACCCCTCCTGGCTGCCCTCTATGCTTGGCTGACCCTAAGTTGTACAGCTTGCACTGGTTGATGTGGAACCACTTAGTACGGCGGGACAGCTTTATGGCATAGACCATCGCACTTGCCTTGTCGACAATGCTGTATGGCCCCATATATAATGCTTCAAAAACCCCTACCCGAGCATAGTTCCTCACCATGACCTGGTCCCCTATTTCCCATTCATGGTGTTTGTTGGGTTCTAGCAGCAATCGGTTACTCTGATGCTGTCTGCCCGTGTTACGAGTAGCCTGCCAGTGAATCTGTTCAAACAGGTTCCTGACAAACCGGTCCTGGTTCACCTCTCTGAGCTGACCTTCTGTGAGCACCAGGGCTAGGACATGGGTGAGGGTCCGCATGATCCGGCCAGTCATGAGCTCGTATGGGGAATACCCCGTGCTCTTTGACTGGCTGACTCAGATCCCCATTAGGACCAACGGTAAGACCTCCACCCACTTTTGGGGTGAGTCTCCCGTCTCCTTCCGCAGCCTTTCTTTAATGGTGCGGTTGAAACGCTCCACAATGCCCGATGACTGTGGGTTGTGGGCAACGTGCCATTTCCCCTCAATGCCGAGCACCTTAAGGGTTGTCTGCATTACCTGCCCGGTGAAATGGCTCCCCTGGTCCGACTCCACATACTGTGGGAGTTCCCACCGGGAGAACACTTCCCTCACTAGAATCTTAGCTGTCCCTAGTCCGGTGGCTGTTCAGCAGGGGAGGGCTTCAACCCATTTGAGAACACGTCCATCAGGACTAGGCAGTATTTGTAGCCTCCCTGGGCGGTGGGTAGGGGCCCGACATAGTCAATTTGGATTGACTGCCATGGTCCCTCTGCCCTCCTGATGTGTCCTAACGACACCTTCCTTTTCTGGGAGTCAGGGTTGTTAGCAGCACACACCAGGCAGTTTGCACAGAACTAGTGGACGTCCTCCCTGAGCCCCGGCCACCATCCTGCCTGTTCCACCCGTTGCCAGGTGGTCTCAGGCCTGGGGTGTCCCGCTCCTGGACCCTCTTGGGCCAGTTTTAGGAATTCTCTCTGGTCATGCTGCGGCACGACCCATTGTCCCTCTTTAAACAGCATGCCTTCCTTAATGGTAATGGCTGCTGTGCCGTACGGACCTTCTACTCTCTCTCCTCTAGCTAGCGCGTTCAGGACAACTTTTAGGGCCGGGTCCTGTGCCTGAACTGTTTTTAAGTCCGGGGTCAAAGCTATCCCTGTACTCTCTGCTGCCCTGTTCTTATTCTTGACCACTGCTATGCGGCCGGTGTCATAGGGGTCCCAGAACTTTCCCGTGCGGGCACCTTCTTTGGCCAGTTTGTCAGCTTGTTGGTTTCCCTCTGCAAGTGGTTCGGTTTTTGAATGGGCCTTCATCTTATGTATGTATACCTTTCCCTCTTCCCCCAACACTGTCATGATTTTCTCCAGCAGGGGCTTAATTGCCAGGGGTCTCCCGTCAGTGGACATGTATCCGCGACGGGACCAGATAGTCAGGTACTCTGTACATGAATTGCAGGTGAACATACTGTCCGAGCAAATTGTGCACAGGGGAGGGAATTCCTGGGGGTGGGTCACCACGTACATTACAGCAGACAGTTCAATGTGCAGGGCGCTCATGGTACTGGGGAGCTTGATTGCCAGGGCAATACCTGCCCTTGGGTCATAGACTTCGCACCCAGCAGATACCGTGCTGGACCCGTCTACGTAGATGTCCCGGTCTATATGATGTAACCCAACCTGAAGGCCAATGTTTACCTCCCATACCCCCTCTATGGAGCACCTGTGGGCTTTCCCTGGGTAGACTAGGTTCACTGCGAGCCTTGGCTCACGGGGGCCTTCTACTCTGAGGTCCATCTGGGAGAGGAGCAGGGTCCAGCAAGCAATGCGGGCACTGCTCACCGTCTCGTCCTTACTCCTCCCATCTAGGAGCATCTGAGTAGGTGTGTGTTGGGTTAGGAGTGTTAGAGGAGACCCTCCCATGAAGATCAAGGATCTTTTCACTGCCCAATGTGTGGCTAGGAGGTGTCTCTCACAGTTGGAGTACCCCTTCTCCACATCTGTGAGGATCCTGGAGGAGTAAACCACCGATCTCAGCTGGCCGTGCCGCTCTTGAAGCAGCACTGAGCTCAGGCTGTCCCCTCTGGCTGCTACCTCCAGGAAAAACTCCTTTCCCTCATCTATCGCTTCTAAGGCTGGCGCAGTCTGCAAGTCTTTCTTGAGCTGATTAAATGCTGCCTCGCAACCCTCATCCCAGTCCCACCCTACACCCTTGTGTAGCAGCCTGATCAGAGGGGCTGCAGTGGCTGCATAATCCTCAATAAAATCTCTGCAGTACCTGGTGAGTCCTAAAAAGGATCTTACCCCTGTCACTGAGTTGGGGGCCGGTAACTCCTGCACTGCCTCCCTTCTAGTCTTGTCTATGGCCCTTTCCCCAGCGCGCACAGTCAGCCCCAGGAATTTGACTTCCTTCTGGCCGATCTGTGTCTTCTTGGGGTTTACTTTAAACCCTTCTTCTTTTAGCAGCTCCAGCAGCTCGGCCAGGAGTGGGCCATGCTCCTCCCCCTGATCGGTGAACAGAAGCAGGTCATCCACATACTGCACCAACTGCTGGGGTCTGCTAAAGCCCTTTAAACAGTTCGCCATGCATTGGTGAAAAACGCTGGGGCTGTTGTGGAAGCCTGGGGAAGACAGTTCCACGTGTATTGTTGGCCCTTAAAGGTAAAGGCAAACTTGTACTGGTCCTCCCGTTTTAAAGGAATGGACCAGAAACCATTTGAAATGTCCAGCACCGTGAAAGTGGTCGCGGATGCTGGAATACTCCCTATGAGGTCTGCTATGGCTGCTACAGTGGGTGCACAGGCAGGGATATTCTTATTTAGTCCACGGTGGCCCTCCATGAGTTGTCCGGTTTCTTAACCGGCCACAGTGGAGAGTTCACATGGGTAGCTATCGGTCTTAACACCCCTTGTTCTACCAGTGATCCCAGCGCCGTTGTCAGGTCTGCCTCTGCCTCCCTGGGGAAGTTATATTGCTTTTGTGGTCGGGTCATGGGGTCCCCTTCTATACTAACTTCCACCCCCGTTACCCTGCCACAGTCATGTTTGTGGGTGGCGAAGGCTGCAAGGTGTACCCAAACATATGCCTGGTACTCCACTGGGGTGTTACTGACCAGTAATTCCAAGTCATAACCCTCCTTTGGCTTCACGGTACACAACGTTCCCTTGGCCCCTTTTTCTGGGATCACCGCCACCTCACTTTCCCTGTCTATCCCTATGGCTCCCCATAGACAGTGGTTCCTGAGATCCACTAGGATCTGGTGGCCAATGGTAAAATCAGCCCCCAGGATCCCTTTTCCCTCCTGCTCCCATTTCATCAGGACACACTTCCATTTGGTTTTGAGTGTCCCTAACTGAATGGTGAGCGGGATGGAAAACGAACCAGTTTGCTCATTGCCTGTGAACCCCACTAGACTGTACGGGACCCCGTTCGATAGAGGTGAGGTAGCTGGGTTATCTGCATATACAAGGGTGCTGGAAGCACCAGTATCTAGCAGGTGGGTCCCTTTCACTTTCTCCACCTCCATCGTAACGCACGGTCTCTTCCAGGCATCGTACTCTAGGGAACACAGGTACACAGGCTGCGCTGGCTTTAGTCATGCATCTGGGTGGGTTGGAGCAGATGGTTTTACCGTACCGGCTACTGCACCGGTTGCGATAGCTACTGCTCCCTGTCCATTTATGAGTGTCTGTAGGGCGGCTATGAGTGTCTCATATGAGCCGGGTGTGGGCTGGGGCTGGAGCGGCCTTTCCCTTAGTCTCTTTCCAGGGGTTCCTACAGTCCTTCCTCCAGTGCCCACTTTTCCCATACCCAAAACACTCGCCCCCTTTGTGGGGAGGGTTCCCACCTTCCTGATGCCACTCTCTCTTGCCTTGGCTGGGTTTAATCTCATGGACCCTCCCTTTAGAGGAGGGCTCCTCTGTCCCTCTACCGTTCCGGTAAGCCAGGGTCAACTGTCTGACCACTGCCTCCTCGGTGGTTCTGGGATCTCTTGGATCGAACCAGGCCTCGGCTTTTGCCTTTACTCCAGGTAAGCTGTTTGCCACCAGGCTGCGGAACCAGTGAGCCAGCTCGTTAAGGGTCAGGTGGGCCCGGTCAAGAACCCCACTACAGGCCCTTTCTTAGACCGGCCACAACCTGTCGGCGAAAGCCTGTGGAATCTCCCCATAGAGCTGCACTGTCTTCTCCACTCGGGACAAAGGACTCCCGTCGTTGATACCCATGGACTCTAGAACCTCCTCCTTAACCGTAGCATATGTATTTCGCCCCTTTCTGCTGTCTGCAGAGAGGGAATGGCACAGCTTGGTGACCAGCGAGAAGAGCAACAGCTTAGCCTGCTCTGAATCATCGCACCCATTAATATCCCCTGTGTGTTCCACTTCCAGGAAGTGTACCGAGGGATCCCCCTGTTGGGTGAGCTTACTTAGGTGGCCTATCATAGCCCTCAGTGTTTGGGGGTTGTGGGGGACTACGAAGCTGCTTTCTAGGGGTCCTGCTGCCCCAACAGCGCCAGGCGGGCCAAACTTTTGCTGCCGGACCGGGTGCATTGGCCCTGGTTCCGGCCCTTCTTGTAATGGCTCGCCCGTTTCCCCCTGCTGCCAAGCCGAGTTAAAACTCGGGACCGCCGGTGTTGGTAGTTCGCAATCCTTGCCTGCCCCCACACTCTGGCTGACACCCCAGCTCCTCCGGGCCGTTCCCAGGAGCTGCAGGCGGTGACTGAGGGGTTTCTCCTTGCTCTACCAGGTGTTCCTGGGCTAAACCCAGCACACCATGCCTTTAGCCCGGGATAGAGCAAGGTTCAAGCTTTGGACCTGCTGCTTGCAGGGGCCGTGGTCTCCTGCCTCAAATTCCCTGGTACTGGCTACCTTATAGGCTACCTGAATGTCTCTCACCCTCTCCCCATACTCTTTAACTTGTTTGGCGAGGCAGGAATTCTCTTCCCGCAATGCCCGTTCGCTATTCTTGGCTTCAATAATCTGACACTGTAAAAGGTCCAGTTGCCTTTTGTGCCTTTCTTTCGTGAGCTCTCTACTTTCCTTTAACTGTCCCACCTCTGTCCACAGCCTTTCCCTGACTGTTGCCCTTGCGCTGGACCTCTCTTCTGCCTGCCTCAATACTTCTTTTAATTTCTCATTCTCCTCATCTAGAAGCCAGATCTGTCGCTGAAGACAAATTAGCCAAATGGTCTTCTCTATCGACCTTTTATGGACCTTGCTCTAGGTCCATTGAGCTGCAGCATCTTCTGGATGCTCAGCATACAATAGATCGAGTACCCACTCCTTAGCCACATTTACCCTCTTAAATACATATGAGAAAATCCCCTCTTCCATTTTGCTTCTTTTCTTGAAACCAGTCTCTCTCATCACGTCCCTTGCCCCAGAGTCCCTTCGTGGTCGCAATTATGTAAGAGGTGGTCTTCGAGGGGGGGGTCAGCTTTCCCTTCTGACCTTATGTGAGCGGTTTCGAATCGCTCCCACACCCTTGGTTCTAGACTCTGGAATTATGAAGGGACTGTGACAGACTTGGACAGACAATCGGTTTCAAGGTAGGAAGCAGATATGGCTTTATTGTGTTTAAAAGGAAGTAAAAGGCACACCTTTAATAACACACACAGAATAGTAATACCAATACACATTGGGGGGTACAACACATTGAATAAATTGTCAACATACAGCCTGTGGGGAAAAGAATACAGCTTAAACTCTAAATGGGGCAAAGAGAAGAATGCAGATACATTTACACAAGTTATCCCAGCCTCCCCCTCCCAATTCCCCTAATGAACTAAGTTATAGCTCTGGGGGTTCAGGGGCTATGCTCACCAATCCCTTTTGACAGTTGCCGGTGAATCGCGGTTTGGGGGTTCGCTGCACTTGGCCTTCTAGGCGAGCCGTACCCCAGACGGAGGAGAGGACTTCGGACTGCATAGTCTTCAGTTGGGGTGAGTCCGTTGATGCGGTAAGTTGCGTTTTGGATGTATGGGGTAAGTACCCGCTTTCTTTGGTTAGGAATAGTTTTAGTTCGTCCTTTTTGGTAATTTCTCACCTGTTGGTCGTTCAGAAGTAGATTGTAAAGTGGAAATAAATGTTGATTCTTCGGTTTTTGCTGAGTTGTTTTGTTTCGCTGGTTGTGGTGGCCCGGGTTGTCAATTTGGTTGCTGACAGCCTTCCATTTCGTGGACCTCTTGCTGTTGGCAGCTCGGTCGGTCCTTGATGATTTCTTGCAATTTTCTCCACTACTCCATTTCTTCACTCCCCACCTCCGGCTGCTTGTGTTCTTTTCCTTATAAAACTGGGAATAGATATACCCCAAAAAGGCTTCCTCATCTCCCACCAAATCTGGCCCAGCTCTTTGTTTCAAGGGAGCTGCTCATTAGTTTTGAGCTCTCTTCTTTGTCAGAATTTGTCGGGCTCGTTCAGCAGTAAATTTGATTATGATGTGTTAATGTGGAAAATCACCTGTTGGCATTGTTGAAGCAGTGTTTAAACTCTTGGGCCCGTGATTTCTATAGCTCTATTTGCACATGCATACCACTAATGGTCTCCGGTGATTAGCCTGATAGCTCTTGATGCGCTTTTTGTCACTAGGAAGCGAATTTTTATGTCTCTCAGCTCTTGTTAGTTATCGATCGACTCATTCTCCCAGACAGATTGAATTAGCTCCAATACCCAATTCCTGAATGAAGTTCTGGCAGTCTGTTCCAAAAATGTTCCTTTAGAGATCTTAAACTTGTAAAGCTCTTAGGTATCTTCCTCAGAGTTTTACCTAGGATACCAAAATGTTCATCGAGTTCCAAATTAAATTCCCTTTCCTATGAGTCCAAACACTGGGGGTGGCGGGGTCTCCATGAATGCATCCCCTTTTATCCCCTGCAGGCCTCGTTTACCCCTTTAAACTCGTTTGTGTCCCGAAGTTTTCCTTCCATTTTAAAAGTCCAGAAAGGGATTCTTCTCCTCTGCAGGGGAAAGGTACAAGGAATCTTTGCGAAATATTGGTAAATTCTATAAAATCAACGAGTGGGCCAGTCCGATTTTCCCAGTACTCAAAGGTGATGGCACGGTCAGAATTTATGGAGACTATAAAGTAACGATTAACCGTTTTTCGCTACAGGACCAGTACCTGCTACCCAAGGCAGACGACCCATTTGCGACCCTGGCTGGAGGAAAGACGTTCACCAAGTTGGACCTGACCTCGGCCTACATGACGCAGGAGCTGGAGGAATCTTCGAAAGGCCTCACCTGCATCAACACACACAAAGGTCTAGCTACAATAGATGTCCATTTCGGATTCGTTTGGCCTTGGCAATTTTCCAATGGAACATGGAAAGCCTGCTAAAGTCTGTTCCACGCAGCGTAGTTTTCCAGGACGACATACTGGTCACAGGTCGGGACACCATCGAACACTTGAAGAATCTGGAAGGATTCTAAGTCGGCTAGATCGTTTGGGACTTAAGTTGAAACGCTCGACGTGTGTTTTCTTGGCACCGGAGGTCGAGTTCTTGGGAAGAAGAATCGCAGCAGACGGCATCAGATCCACGGATGCCAAGACGGAGGCCATCAAGAATGCGTCGAGACCACAGAACGGGACGGAGCTGCAGTCGTTCCTGGGACTCCTCAACCATTTTGGTAATTTCCTACCTGGGTTAAGCACCTTGCTAGAACCCCTACATGTGCTACTGTGCAAGGGAAACGACGGGTATGGGGGAATTCACAAGAGGCTGCCTTTGAGAAAGTCAGAAATCTGTTATGTTCAAACAAACTGCTTGTTCCGTATAACCCATGTAAACGGTTAGTGCTAGCTTGTGATGCGTCGTCATACGGGGTCGGATGTGTGTTACAACAGTCTAACGAATCGGTAATTTTGCAACCGGTCGCCTATGCGTCCAGGAGTCTGTCCAAGGCCGAAAGGGCCTGCAACATGATTGAAAAAGAAGCTCCAGCAAGCATTTAGCAGGTAAAAAAAATGCACCAGTATTTGTTTGGCCTCAAGTTTGAGCTAGAAACTGACCATAAGCCACTCATGTCGCTATTCTCAGAGAGCAAAGGGATTAACACCAATGCCTCTGCCTGCATCCAAAGATGGGTGCTCACGCTGTCGGCATACAACTATGTAATCTGCCACAGACCGGGCACAGGGAACTGCGCTGATGCTCTCAGTCAGCTACCATTGCCCACCACCGGGGTGGAAATGGCACAGCCAGCGGACTTGCTCATGGTGATGGATACATTCGAAAATGAAAAGTCACCTGTTGTGGCCCATCAGATCAGTACCTGGACCAGTCAGGATCCTTTACTGTCCCTGGTAAAAAATTGTGTCCTCCATGGGAGCTGGTCCAGCATCCCAGCAGAGATGCAGGAAGAGATTAAGCCGTTCCACAGGCGCAAAGACGAAATGTCCTTACAGGCGGACTGTCTTTTGTGGGGTAATCGCGTGGTTTTGCCCAAGAAAGGCAGAGAAACATTCATACACGACCTACACAGCACCCACCCAGGCATAGTAATGATGAAAGCCATAGCTAGATCCCATGTGTGGTGGCCCGACATCGACTCAGATTTAGAATCATGCGTGCGCTAATGCAACTCTTGCTCTCAACTGAGCAATGCACCCAGAGAGACACCGCTAAGTTTGTGGTCGTGGCCCTTCAAACCGTGGTCTAGGATCCACATTGACTTTGCGGGCCCATTTCTAGGCAAAATGTTATCGGTTGCTCTGGATGCTTATTCAAAATGGATTGAATGTGTAATAATGTCTGTAAGCACATCCACCGCCACCATCGAAAGCCTACGAGCCATGTTTGCCATGCACGGCCTGCCTGATGTCCTAGTCAGCGATAATGGGCTGTGCTTCACCAGTGTTGAATTCAAGGAATTCATAACCCAGAAGGGGATCAAGCACGTCACATCTGCCCCGTTCAAGCCTGCATCCAACGGCCAGGCAGAACGGGCAGTTCAAACCATCAAGCAAAGCTTGAAACATGTGTCGGAAGGCTCCCTGTACACCCGTCTGTCCCGAGTCCTGCTCAGCTACCGCACCAGACCCCACTTGCTCACCGGGGTTCCCCCAGCCGAGCTGCTCATGAAAAGGATGCTCAAAACAAGGCTCACTCTTGTCCACCCTGATCTCCATGATCATGTCGAGGGCAAGCGGCATCAACAAAGCCTCTACCATGTCATGTGATATTGAGGTCAATGACCCTGTGTTTGTACTCAGTTATGGACATGGTCCCAAATGGCTTGCTGGCACTGTCATAGCCAAAGAAGGGAGCAGGGTATTTCAGGTCAGATTGGCCAATGGACTAACGTGCAGAAAGCATTTGGACCAAACCAAATTGCGGTTCACTAACAGCTATGAGCAACCTGAAGAGGACACCACCAACTTCGATCCTCCAATACACATACAAGTGGCAACCGACATCACGGTTGACCACGAAGCTGAACTCACCATCCCCAGCAGCCCGGCAAGGCCAGCTACCCAGCAGCCCAGTGAAGAACCAACCAACTCACCCAAACCTACATTTGTACCGAGACGATCAACAAAGGAGCGAAAAGCCCCAGATCGTCTCACCCTGTAAATAAGTGTACTATTGACTTTATGAGGGAGTGATGTTATGTATGTAACCCTTGGTAACCTGTATCACACCACCACCAGAGGGCCTACCTGTTAGAGTCTCAAGGGATCCCAGCATCCCTTGGGAGCACTGTATATAAGCAGGCCTCCAACACTGTACCAGAACTCTGGAGTTCAATTAAAGGAGCTAAGGTCACACTTACTCATTGCATCCAGTAGTCAGTTTCATCCTTTATTATGAGCATAATAGTAATTATGCTAGAAATGGCATTACCATCCTAAAAAGACAGTTATAAGCAATAATTGTGCAGCAACATTTCACACACAGGATCGCTCTAGCCTTGGAAACTTCAATTCTACAATACTTATGATAGCTCTGCATATCCTCATCCCTGTTAATCACTGAATTTATTATTTCAAAAACCATTTATCGCACAGATTAATTATAAATAATGTATTTTTCAGATTGCAAGCTCAGAGATTGTAGTGATGAATTACTTGTAAGGTATGACTCAATGTTGGTTAGAAGCTTGCCTGCGGCTGAAAAGTAGCATCCATGTATTATTATTTATTTTATTTCATATTTATACATCATATATTTTATGCATCTGAAAACAGAAAGGAACCGCAAACACAAAGGAGTGCTGACATTGGATCCTACTGTATATTTGCACTGAATAAATAAACTTAGTCCATAGGGTACAAAGGATTAAACCACCATCTGCTATAGTGTACAGGCAGAATACAAACTGCTTGTCATCCAGGCTCCTGAAACATAACAGATACAGTTGTCAGTCTGCTGACTACAGTGGTTCACTATCAGTCATCCTTCTTCATAAGGCTTCTCAATATTAACCTTGCACCAGTGGAGAACTGGAGATGCAGCTGTATAGTCATACATCTCTAACAGTATTTTAAAAATTTGAAATACATAAATCCGGATTTTCCGGTTAGCGGGGAAGGAACGGCGCTCGCCGCTCATTACACGGACACCTGTGCATAAAGTTTTTGCGGGTTTTAGAGTGGAGACTTGCTCAAATCCGGTGTCTGATTCAGCACGGCACCCTCTACATAGGATCTGTGGCATAGCTGAGCAGGTTGGGCTCTGCTACCAATCAGCTTGAATAATCCTCAATGAGACACGTGGGAGTATAAACTGTCCACCCGCCTGAAACGGGGCGCTTCCACCCCATTTCGGTGGTTTTTCATCATCATCATAGGCAGTCTCTTGGAATCGAGGAAGACTTGCTTCCACTCCCAAAGTGAGTTCTTTGATGGCTGAACAGTCCGATACGAGAGCCACAAACCCTGTTACAGGTGGGACAGACATTTGTCGAGGGAAGGGGTCGTTGAGGCTGGTTTGCTGTGCACTCCTTCCGCTGCCTGCGCATGGCCTCTTCATGCTCTTTGCATTGAGACTCGAAGAGCTCAACGCCCTCCCGGATGGACTTTCTCCACCTCGAGCGGTCTTCAGTCAGGGTCTCCCAGGTGTCAGTGGTGATGTCGCACTTTACCAGGGAGGCTTTGAGGGTGTCCTCATAACATTTCCGCTGTCCTCCTTTGGCTAGTTTACCATGAAGGAGCTCTGCATAAAGCATTTGCTTAGGGAGCTCGTATCTGGCATGCAAACTATGTGGCCTGCCCAGCGAAGCTGATCGAGTGTGGTCAGTGCTTCAATGCTGAGGATGTTAGCCTGGTCGAGGACACTGATGTTGGTGCACCTGTCCTCCCAGCGGATTTGCAGGATCTTGCGGAGATATCGTTGGTGATATATCTCCAACAACTTGAGATGCCTTCTACACATCGTCCATGCCTCAGATCCATTCAGGAGGGCGGGTATTACTACAGCCCTGTAGACCATGAGCTTGGTGGTGGATTTGAGGGCCTGGTCTTCAAACACTCTTTTCCTCAGACGGCCGAAGCCTGCACTGGTGCACTAGAGGCTATGTTGAATCTCCGCATCAATGTCTGCCTTTGTTGATAAGAGGCTCCCGAGATATGGTTGTCCAGGACCGCGCTTTGGATCTTGATGATTGAAGGGTGGTGCTGAGCGGTGGTGACAGGCTTGTGGAGGACCTTTGACTTATGGATGTTAAGCGTAAGGCCCATGCTTTCATATGCCTCAAATGAATACATTGATGATAGCCTGGAGTTCAGCCTCTGAATGTGCGCAGACGCAGGCGTCGTCTGCATACTGCAGCTCAACGACAGAGGTTGGGGTGATCTTGGACCTGGCCTGGAGGCGGCGTAGGTTGAACAGCTTCCCACTGGTTCTGTAGTTTAGTTCCACTCCAGCGGGGAGCTTGTTGATTGTGAGGTGAAGCATGGTGGCGAGGAAGAGGGTTGGAGCGATGACACAGCCCTGTTTGACCCCGGTCTAGATGTGGATTGGGTCTATAATGGATCCATTGTTAAGGATCACGGCCTGCATGTCATCGTGAAGCAGGTGAAGGATGTTGACAAACTATTGGGGCATCCGAAACGGAGGAGGACGCTTCATAGACCCTCACGGCTAACAGTGTCAAAGGCCTTTGTAAGATCGAAAAAGGCCATGTATAAGGGCTGGCGCTGCTCCCTGCATTTTTCCTGCAATTGTCACGCTGCAAAGATCATGTCTGTTGTGCCCCGTATGGGACGAAATCCGCATTGTGATTCCGGGAGGAGCTCCTCGGCCACAGGGAGAAGACGATTGAGGAGAACTCTAGCGACAACTTTCCCAGTGGTTGATAGGGAGATTCCCCTGTAGTTGCCGCAGTTGGACTTGTCCCCTTTTTAAAAAATGGTCACGATCACTGCATCTCTGATATCTCCCGGCATGCTGCCTCCATCCAGATGAGAGAGATGAGGTCATGTATCCACGCCAGTAGCGCCTCTCCACCATACTTTAGCACCTCAGCAGGGATTCCATCCGCACCCGTAGCTTTGTTATTCTTGAACTGTTTTATGGCTTTGCCAACCTCGTGCAACGTTGGAGTTTCACTGAGTTGGTGGCGGGTCGCATGCTGCGGGATGGAGAACACTCGAGTCAAAGGCAGAGTCTCCATTGAGGAGATCTTCAAATTGTTCCTTCCATTGGGCCCTGACAGGCTTGGTGTCCTTGATGAGAGTTTCCCCATTCTTGACCAGGAGTGGGGTGGGGCTGTGGGAGTTTGGACCGTAGGTGGCCTTGACTGCAATGAAGAATCCTCGCATATCGTGGCTGTCGGCCAGTTGTTGTATCTCCTGTGCTTTCTCCATCCACCACCTGTCATTTAGGTCCCGAGTTTTTTGTTGGACCTGAGCCTTGAGCCGTCTGTAATGTTGTTTTGCAGCTCCCAAGTTGGGTTGTTGCTTGAGGCTCAGAAATGCTCTGTGCTTACGCTCTATTAGTTGCAATTCAGTTCGACTCTTCCGTGAAATTGCGCTCTTTGTTTTTTTTTTATTTGATCCAGAAGTCGCTCATAATAAGTTAACATTCTTCTGAATTCCAATGAATAGAGGCCCAACCTACTCAACCTTTCCTCATAAGTCAACCCCCTCATCCCCGGAATCAACCTAGTGAACCTTCTCTGAACTGCCTCCAAAGTAAGTATATCCTTTGGTAAATATGGAAACCAAAACTGCTGCAGTATTCCAGGTGTGTCCTCACCAATACCTTATATAGCTGTAGCAAGACTTCCCTGCTTTTATACTCCATCCCCTTTGCAATAAAGGCCCAGATACCATTGGCCTTCCTGATCACTTGCTTAACCTGCATACTATCCTTTTGTGTTTCATGCACACGTACCCACCAGGTCCTGCTGTACTGCAGCACTTTGCAATCTTTCTCCATTTAAATAATAATGTGCTCTTTGATTTTTTTCTGCCAAAGTGCATGACCTCACACGTTCCGACATTTTACTCCATCTGCAAAATTTTTGCCCACTCACTTAGCCTGTCTATGTCCTTTTGCAGATTTTTTGTGTCCTCCTCACACATTGCTTTTCCTTCCATCTTTGTATCATCAGCAAACTTGGCTACATTACACTCAGTCTCTTCTTCCAAGTCGTTAATATATATTGTAAATAGTTGAGGTCCCAGCACTGATTTTTGTGACACCCCACTATTTACTGGTTGCCAACCAGAGAATGAACCAGTCATGCCAACTTTCTGTTCTCTGTTAGTTAGCCAATCCTCTATCCATGCTAATGTATTACCCCAACCCCGTGAACTTTTATCTTGTGCAGTATCCTTTTATGTGGCACCTTGTCAAATGCCTTCTGGAAGTCCAAATACACCACATCCACTGGTTCCTCTTTATCCACCCTGTTCGTTACATTCTCAAAGAATTTCAGCAAATTTGTCAAACATTTGTCTTACAGGGGAGGATTAAGAAAAAAAGGGATGCTTATGTCATATATCAATGGCTAAATAATATAGAATCTTTAGAGGACTATAGAAAGTTAAGAGGAAAAATTAAAAAGGATATTAGGAATTCTATGAGAGAGCATGAGAAATTCTTGGCCAGTAAAATTAAGGAAAACCCTAAGATGTTCTTTAAATATATTAAGAGTAAGAGGGTAACTAAAGAGAGAGTGGGGCCTATTAAAGACCATGAGGATAATCTTTGTGTGGAGGCGGAAGATGTTGGGAGGGTTCTTAACGAATACATTGCATCTGTTTTCACAAAGGAAAGGGGCAATGCAGATACTGCTATCGAGGGAGAGTGTAATATTGCGGATGAAATAAATATAGTGAGATAGGAAGTATTAAGGGGTTTGGCAGCTTTGAAAGTAGACGTCCCCAGGCCCAGATGAAATGCATCCCAGGCTGTTAAGCGAAGTAAAAGAGGAAATAGCAGAGGCCTTGATCATCATTTTCCAGTCCTCTTTGGATCTGGGCATGGTGCTGGAGGATTGGAGGACTGCGAATGTAGTACCCTTGTTTAAGAAAGGAGAAAGGGATAGGCCAAGTAATTACAGGCCTGTCTGCCTAACCTCAGTGGTGGGAAAATTATTGGAAAAAGTCCTGAAAGGCAGGATAAATCTGTATTTGCAAAGGCAAGGATTAATTAGGGACAGTCAGTACGGATTTGTAAGGGAAGATCGTGTCTGACTAACCTGATTGAATTTTTTGAGGAGGTAACCAAAAGGGTCGATGAGTGTAGTGCGTACGATGAAATATATATGGACTTTTGCAAAGCTTTTGATAAGGTCCCACATGGTAGACTGGTCATGAAGGTTAAAGCCCATGGGATACAGGGCAAACTGTCAAGTTGGATTCAAAATTGGCTTGGAAGTACAAAGCAAAGGGTAATGATTGATGGATGTTTTTGTGACTGGTAGGATGTTTCCAGTAGAGTTCCGCAGGACTCAGTACTGGAACCCTTGCTTTTTGTGATATATATCAACGATTTAGATTTGAATATCGGGAGTATGATTAAGAGGTTTGCAGACATCACTAAAATTGGCTGTGCGGTTAAAAATGAAGTGGAAAGTCATGGGCTGCAGGAGGATATCAATCTACTGGTCAGGTGCGCAGAGCAGTGGCAAATGGAATTTAATTCAGAGAAGTGTGAAGTAATGCACTTTGGGAGGGCTAATAAGGAAAGGGTATACACATTAAGTGGTAGGCCACTTAATAATGTAGATGAATAAAGGGACCTTGGAGTGCTTGTCCACAGAACTCTTTTTGGGAGGAAACTAAAACATTAAATTGTGGCCCCCCGATCTGGGGGATGCACCAAACATTTACAAGGCCCTTTTTTTTGGGGGGCACTAAAATCATATTTTTTTTCTCCTACTGCCCCCTATAAAAGGGGAGGGGGACACTAAAAACAGCAATTAAAACAAATTAAACTTTAAAACTTAAAATCAAATTAAAATTTGGTTGCCGGGGGTGACGATGCACTCCAGTCCCTCCGGCGCCCACCTCTCGCGGAAGGCCGCGAGTGTACCGGTGGACACCGCGTCCTCCATCTCCAAGGACACCCTGGCGCAGATGTACGCGCGGAAGAGAGGCAGGCAGTCAGGCTGAATGACCCCCTCGACCGCCCGCTGCCTGGACCGGCTGATGGCACCCTTGGCCGTGCCCAGGAGCAGTCCTACGAGGAGGCCCTCGGACCTACCCGCTCCCCTCCGCACAGGTGCCCAAAGATCAGGAGTGTGGGATTGAAGTGCAGCCAGAATTTCAGGAGCAGCCCCTTTAAATAATAAAACAGGGGATGCAACCTCGTGCATTCAATAAAAACATGGAACACGGACTCTTCCAGACCGCAGAAATTGCAGGCGGCCTGGGAGCCCGTGAACCGGCTTAAAAATTTATTGCACGGCACTGCTCCGTGCACCACCCTCCAGGCCAAGTCCCCGATAAATAGTGGGAGGACTCCCGCGTAGAGTGCCCTCCATCGGGGACCCCCACCTCCTCCGGACGGCAAGATGGTACGCCATGGCGTGTCCGGACGGCAGGCGAGGATGGCAAAGTTGAGAGTGTGCAAGAGCAGCCCGTACAGGAAAACCCCTCCGTGCGGAACTGAAAGGCACGGAGGAGATTTCCCCGAGGCGGCTCAAGTTGTGAGGCACCGGCTCCCGAGGGAGGTTCCGGGGTTTGGCGCCGATGAGGAATTCCGTCCAGACGGGGGTCAGTTCACACGGGATCTCCCCACGTGCTTGAGCCTCCTCGATGCACCTAACGAGTCAGGGCCCAGAGCTGTTTTTAGCGACTCGATGCCATCAGCCGCGCGGCGGACGTTGGCCGAATTTAGGCACCGCGCCAGCACGTCTGGCGCCATCCAGCCCGCTCCTCTACCATCGAGTAGGTCCCTGACCCTGGTCACCTCACCAGCCACAGCCCTCTCATCCAACCGCCACCTAAAACCTCGGTCGTGGAGGTACGGATTCCCGAGCAGCGGCTCCTGCAGGACAGCCGCCACTCCAGCCGGCTCCCGAGGGAGGTTCTGGGGTTTGGCGCCGATGAGGAATTCCGTCCGGACAGTGGTCAGTTCAGACGGGATCTCCCCACGTGCTTGAGCCTCCTCGATGTACCTAACGGAGTCAGGGCCCAGAGCCTGGTGGAGACTTTGTTCCAGACACTAATGAGTTCCTTGTAAAAGACAGGCAGCTCCTGGAAGGCAGTCCTGATGCCCCCCGAGCTCACAAACAGGAGCTGCGTGTTGTAGTTGAGGCCACAACACTCTACGCGCTTCCACAGGGCCGGGTCCTCGACGACTTGACCGAGACGGGACTCCAGGTCGAGCACCTCTTTTTCTAGGCGCCCGACCCTGGCCGCCCGCCTCTTGGTCGACCCCCTCGCGTACTCTTGACAGAAGACACGGACGTGAGCCTTGCCCACGTCCACCATAGCCTAAAGGAGGGGAAGCCCCCCTGCTTCCTTCTCCAGTCATCCCAGAAACGACGGAACGAGTCCTGGAACCGCACGTCCTCCAGGAGCTGGTTGTTAAAATGCCAGTACGTGGACCCCGTCTTCACGTGGAACGAAGCGAGCTCCGCCCATTCCAGGTGGTGGTCCGAACACGGCACCGGCCGCATGGAGGCCGCCGGGACGCAGGAAACGTATGCCCGAGACACATAAAGGCGGTCGACTCTGGACCATCCTACTCCAGGCCTCACCGAAGTCAAGGCGCTGGAGTCGGGATGGAGATTTCGTCAGACGTCCACCAAGTCGAAGGACCCTACCAGGTCCCTCAACTTCTTCATCGCCGTCATGCTCTGCGGGGCACCGGAGCGGTCCCTCACCTCGAGGGTGCAGTTAAAATCCCCCCCGAGGACAATGCAGTCGCCGACGTCGACGGAGCCAAGAAGAGCGGACACTTCTTCGAAGAAGCGCGTTTGCTGCGGGCCGGGCTGAGGGGCGTACACGTTCACGAGATGGAGCGGCACGTCCCACAGGCGAACCGTGACGTGCGGCACGCGACCTGGCACGGGCTCCTCGACCCCCAAGATCTCTGGCTGAAAATGCGGGGCCAACAAGATGGCCACTCCACAAGAAGTGGTAGTGAGGTGGCTCATGCGAACCTCTCCTTGCCATTCCAGGAGCCACGTGGCTTCGTCTCCCGGAACGGTGTGGGTTTCTTGCAGGAAGCACACCGCATATTTCCCCTCCCGCAGGAGCGGAAATTTGTTAAATCTACGGCGTGCCTCTCTGCTGCCGTTGATGTTGAGGCTGGCTATGGTTATCTTCATGACAACCTCTACCTAACCTATTGTTGGGGGGGGAGTGGAGTCGTTTGTTGACCTCCACTCCTTCAGCAGCCCAGCGAGGAACCTTTTGAGCCGGCGCAGCTCAAGGCCTTGCGCCTTTGATAAGGGCCCACCCACGGCCATGGTCTTAGCGGCGGCGCGGATGGACTCAACGAGCAGCCCTGGCTCGGACCATCTTTCCAGGGCCAGATGGGCTCGGATGCGGCGACCCTGGCTCTGGACCAAAAAGACCCGGAGTTCCTTTGCAGGAATAAGGGGGGACTCAGCGGCGGGCACGAGGAGATGCACCGCCTCACTGGTGATGGACTCGAGATCTTCTCCCGAGTCCCCCACCGAGTCCCCGTCCCCCTCCGGGAGGTCGCTGCCAGCAGCCAGCCCGTCGACCGCACGAGGTACGGCAAACGGCCCGGCCGCTCCATCCGACCCTGGCTCTGCCCCGATCCCACCCCCAGGATCGTCGGCAGAGGAGTCCCCACTGGGCTCTTTTAAAAGCGGTGCTGGGTCAGGAAGCGACAGCGGAAGGGGTTCCTCCTCCGCCCCAGGAGCCGGGGAACATGGAGAGACCCGGCCAAAGAAATTATCCAGGTCCTCCAAGTACCCCAGCTCCAAAGTAGGGGGCGAGGGTTGTTGTTCTTCCCCCTCCCCGCCGCCACCCCCCGGCCCAGCGTGTACAGAATCATTAAAATTGTTAAAATTTTTTGTTTCTTCCGGGTCGAGCAACTCCCGGGGGAAGTTGGTTAATAGCTGGGCGGGCTCAGGTTCGGCCTTTTCGGCCCCACCCGCCTCAGTCCCCAGAACGTCGACCCGGTGGCTATGCATTCCTCCGCTGGCCCCATGCCCCCCACGACAGGCAGATCTTCCACACCATCCCCGGGAGGCAGAGGCTGGGCAATCTCGTCTGTCTCACCCTCCCCGGGGACAGACTCCTCTCGCCTACGGCGCAGTTTGGGAGCGCTGGTGGCAGACGTGGGACACGCGGCGGGCACCGACTCCTCCGCGGAGGGATGTTGTTCCCCCTCCGTCTCATTGGAGCGGCGCCTCCTTTTGTTCCTGGGGGTGCCGAGTCCTCCCGCTCCACCCCCCCCTTTTTCTTACCTTGCCCGCGCCCAAGCCCCTCTGCGGTAATGGTCAAGGGCTCGGGCACGGGCTCAGGGCACCCTGCGCTCGCCGATGACTGGGTTTGGCTGAGCGCAGTGATTAAACTGTCTGGCGCACTGAAGGGACCTGCCTCGAGATGTTTCGCCTTCCTCTGCGCCTTCTTTCCGATCGGACGCTCTGCCTCCCCCCTGCCGGAGGCCGTGAAAACAAAGGCCCCCGACGATGCCCGCGCACCTACGGCTCCCGGCACGCGGACGCAACTAGGGGGAGGGGTGGCGGCGGCGCCAGCCTTGGCCGCCTTTGGTGGTTTGGCGGCCTTGGAGGCGGGGCAGTTCTTGTGAACGTGCCCCACCTCCCTACAGTCATGGCACCGCACGCCGTCCGACGTCCAGAAGACATGGTAGGCAGTCCCCTCGTGCAGCACATTAAAGTTCCCCTCTGTCGTCTCCTCCCGCGCCAGCCGGACAAAAAGCTGGTGGCGGAAGGAGAACGCGTGGCGCAGGCTGTTCTCCCTGTGGCCGAGCGGTATGGGGTTGATCCCTGACCTTACCTCCCCCAGTTGGTGTAGGTGAGGGAGGAGGAGCTCAGCGGGAACAAAGGGCGGGACGTTCGATATGATGACCCTCTGCGCGGTGGCCTCGAGAGGGTCCACCGGCAGGAACGTCCCGCCCACCGTGAGCCCCTTTCCAAGGGCCAGGAACACCGCCCGCTCGGACCCCAGGAAGAACACTGCCTTCCCAGACATCTTGGAGGCTGCGACATGGCCGAGGGGCCGACTACCCCAGCCATCGCCCGCACGCACTCCTCAATGCTCA
Source organism: Pristiophorus japonicus (assembly GCF_044704955.1). Lineage (NCBI taxonomy): Eukaryota > Metazoa > Chordata > Chondrichthyes > Pristiophoridae > Pristiophorus > Pristiophorus japonicus. The sequence continues at coordinate 91,290,114 of NC_091977.1, forward strand.
TTGTGGGGTGAGTGTAGCTCTTGACCCCGTGTTTTTTAGTGAATAGGCCACGCCTCCAAAGCTCCACCATTGGTCCACAGAACTCTTTTTGGGAGGAAAGTAAAACATTAAATCATTAAATCGTGTCCGCCCTTTCTGGGGGACACAGCAAACATTTTCAAGGCCCTTTTTTTTGTGTTTTTGGTTTTTTTTTAGTTTTTTTTTTGGGCACTAAAATCATATTTTTTTCCTCCAAGTGCCCCCTATAAAAGGGGAGGGGGACACTGAAAACACCGGCAATTAAAACAAATTAAACTTTAAAACATAAAATCAAATTAAAATTTGGTTACCGGGCGTGATGATGCACTCCAGTCCCTCTGGTGCCCACCTCTCGCGGAAGGCCGTGAACGTACCGGTGGACACCGCGTCCTCCATCTCCAAGGAAACCCTGGCGTAGATGTACGCACGGAAGAGAGGCAGGCAGTCAGGCTGAACGACCCCCTCGACCGCCCACTGCCTGGACCGGCTGATGACACCCTTGGCCGTGCCCAGGAGCAGTCCTACGAGGAGGCCCTCGGACCTACCTGCGCCTCTCCGCACAGGGTGCGCAAAGATCAGGAGTGTGGGACTGAAATGCAGCCAAAATTTCAGGAGCAGCCCCTTTAAATAATAAAATAGGGGCTGCAACCTCATGCATTCAATAAAAACATGGAACACGGACTCTTCCAGACCGCAGAAATTGCAGGCGGCCTGGGAGCCCGTGAACCGGCTTAAAAATTTATTGCACGGCACTGCTCCGTGCACCACCCTCCAGGCCAAGTCCCCGATAAATAGTGGGAGGACTCCCGCGTAGAGTGCCCTCCATCAGGGACCCCCGCCTCCTCCAGATGGCAAGATGGTACGCCATGGCGTGTCCGGACGGCAGGCGAGGATGGCAAAGTTGAGAGTGTGCAGGAGCAGCCCGTACAGGAAACCCCTCTGTGCGGAACTGAAAGGCACGGAGCGGATTTCCTCGAGGCGGCTCAAGTTGTGAGGCGCCGGCTCCCGAGGGAGGTTCCGGGGTTTGGCGCCGATGAGGAATTCCGTCCGGACGGGGGTCAGTTCGGACGGGATTTCCCCACGTGCTTGAACCTCTTCGACACACCTAACGGAGTCGGGGCCCTGAGCTGTTTTTAGCGACTCGATGGCATCGGCCGCGCGGCGGACGTTGGCAGAATTTAGGCGCCGCGCCAGCGTGTCTGGCGACATCCAGCCTGCTCTTCCACCATCGAGCAGGTCCCTGACCCTGGTCACCTCACCAGCCACAGCCCTCTCGTCCGACTGCCACCTGAAACATCGGTCGTGGAGGTACGGATTCCCGAGCAGCGGCTCCTGCAGGACAGCCGCCACTCCAGCCGGTGGAGAGCTGCGCTTGGTGGAGACTTTGTTCCAGACCCTGATGAGTTCCTTGTAAAAGACAGGCAGCTCCTGGAAGGCGGTCCAGATGCCCCCCAAGCTCACAAACAGGAGCTGCGTGTCGTAGTTGAGGCCGTGCTGCTGGCGGGAGAAATACGTCGCCAGCGCACACCACCTAGGAGGGGGCTCGACGTAAAGGTATCTCTGCAGGGTCTGAAGATAGAAAGTCGCGAGCTGGGTGCTGACGCACACCAACGACTGACCGCCCTCCCCAAGCGGGAGACTCAAGACCGCGGCAGAGACCCTGTGCTTCCTGTTGTTCCAGAAGAAGTCCACCAGCTTCTTCTGTTTCTTGGTGACAAACACAGGGGGAGGGGTCAAAGTGACCAGCCGGTACCACAACATGGCGGCCACCAGCTGGTTTATGACTAGCGCTCGACCCCTGTAGGACAGCACTCGGAGCAGTCCTGTCCAGCGCCTAGGCGAGCGGCGATCTTGGCCTCCACCTCTTGCCAGTTCGCCGGCCAGGCTTCCTCGTCGGGGCTAACGTTGACTCCCAGATAGAGGAGATGGGTCGTGCTCCAGGCAAAAGGCCTGAGCTCCTCCGGCAGGGAGTCCACACGCCACTGACCCACCAGGAGTCCGGAACATTTCTCCCAGTTGATCCTGGCAGAGGATGCGGCCGAGTAAATCTCCTGGCACTCACGCATCCTCCGCAGGTCAGCGGGATCCTCCACCGTGAGGAGCACGTCATCGGCATAAGCCGAGAGGACGACCTCCATGCTTGGCCCTTGCAGAGCCAGTCCCGTCAACCTCATCCGCAGGAGGCGCAGGAAAGGCTCCACGCAGATGGCATATAACTGGCCGGACATGGGGCATCCCTGGTGCACCCCTCTCCCAAAGCGAAGGGGCGCCATCAAGGACCCGTTAACCTTTATCAGACACTCCGCTGCGGCATACAAAAGTCGGATCCGGGCGACGAAATGCGTCCCGAACCCAAAAGCGCGCAGATTCCCGAACAGATAGTTGTGATCCACCCTGTCGAACGCCTTCTCTTGGTCGAGAGATAGGAAGGCGACCGACAGACCAGCCTCCTGGGAATGATGGATGAGGTCCCGGACCAGATGGATGTTATCGTGGATTGTCCAGCCCGGGACCGTGTAGGACTGGTCGGGGTGGATCATGTGGTCCAGCACGGCGCCAAGGCGAGCAGACATCGCCCTGGCGAAGATTTTGTAGTCCATGCTGAGGAGGGAGACCGGGCGCCAGTTCTTAAGGAGGTGGAGATCGCCCTTCTTAGGCAGCAGGACGATGACTGCCCTGCGCCAAGAGAGGGGCATCTCCCCGGTCGCCAGACTTTCCCCCAGGACCCGCGCGTAGTCGCCCCCCAGGACATCCCAGAACGCCCTGTCCAGCCCGTCAGCCCGTCCAGCCCCGGGGCTTTTCCCCTCGAGAGCCGGTCGAGGGCCCCGGTCAGCTCCGCCAGGCTTAGCGGAGCTTCCAGATTTTCGGCGCCCTCCGGGCTGACCTTCGGCAGGTCCTCCCACAAAACTCTACGTGCTTCCTCGCTGGACAGCTCCGGAGAGAACAGAGCCCTGTAATATTCACGGGCCCTGTTGTTGACGCCCTCTGGATCCGAGACGAGAGAGCCGTCATCGGCCAGCAGCGTCAAGAGCTGCTTACGGACACTCAGTCTTTTTTCCAGCGAGTTGAAGAAGGGGGAGCCGCAGTCCAGATCCCGCAGGAACCGGATCCGCGACCTCACGAACGCGCCTCGGGACCCGACGAGCTGCAGGTCCTTCAGCGCGGCCATCTTCGCTTCGTACACCGTCCGCAGGGCCGGGTCCTCGACGACTTGACCGAGACGGGACTCCAGGTCGAGCACCTCTTTTTCTAGGCGCTTGACCCTGGCCGCCCGCCTCTTGGTCGACCCCCTCGCGTACTCTTGACAGAAGACGCGGACGTGAGCCTTGCCCACATCCCACCATAGCCTCAAGGAGGGGAAGCCCCCCTGCTTCCTTCTCTAGTCGGCCCAGAAACGACGGAACGAGTCCTGGAACCGCACGTCCTCCAGCAGCCGGTTGTTAAAGTGCCAGTACGCGGACCCCGTCCTCGCGCGGAGCGAAGCGAGCTCCGCCCACACCAGGTGGTGGTCCGAACACGGCACCGGCCGCATGGAGGCCACAGGGACGCAGGAAACGTACGCCCGAGACACGTAAAGGCGGTCAACTCTGGACCATCCTACTCCAGGCCTCACCCAAGTAAAGGCGATGGAGTCGGGATGGAGATTTCGCCAGACGTCCACCAAGTCGAAGGATCCAACCAGGTCCCTCAACTTCTCCATCGCCGTCATGCTCTGCGGGGCACCGGCATGGTCCCTTGCCTCGAGGGTGCAGTTAAAATCCCCCCCGAGGACAATGCTGCCGCCGACGTCGACGGAGCCAAGAAGAGTGGACACCTCTTCGGAGAAGCGCGTTTGCTGCGGGCCGGGCTGAGGGGCATACACGTTCACGAGATGTAGCGGCACGTCCCCCAGGCGAACCGTGACATGCAGCAAGTGGCCTTGCACGGGCTCCTCGAACCCGAAGATCTCCGGCTGAAAATGCGGGGCAAACAAGATGGCCACCCCACAAGAAGTGGTTGTGAGGTGGCTCATGCGAACCTCTCCCTGCCATTCCAGCAGCCACGTGGCTTCGTCTCCCGGAACGGTGTGAGTTTTTTGCATGAAGCACACCGCATATTTCCCATCCCGCAGGAGCGAAAAATTGTAAAATCTATGGCGTGCCTCTCTGCCGCCGTTGATGTTGAGGCTGGCTATGGTTATCTTCATGACAAAAGCATAGTGCAACCTCTACCTAACCTATTGTGGGGGTGGGAGTGGAGTCGTTTGAAAACAAAGGCCCCCGACAATGCCCGCGCTCCCACAGCTCCCGGCACGTGGACGCTACTAGGGGGAGGAGTGGCGGCGGCGCCAGCCTTGGCCGCCCTCGGTGGTTTGGCGGCCTTGGAGGCGGGGCAGTTCTTACGAACATGCCCCATCTCCCTACAGGCATAGCACCGCACGCCGTCCAACGTCCAGAAGACGCGGTAGGCAGTCCCCTCGTGCACCACATTAAATAATCGCTCCGTTGTCTCATCCCGCGCCAGCCGGACAAAGAGCTGGCGGCGGAAGGAGAACACGTGGCGCAGGCTGCTCTCCCTGAGGCCGAGCGGTATGGGGTTGATCCCTGACCTTACCTCCCCCAGTTGGTGTAGGTGAGGGAGGAGGAGCTCAGCGGGAACAAAGGGCCGGACGTTAGAAAGGATGACACTCTGCGCGGTGGCCTCGAGAGGGTCCACCGGCAGGAACGTCCCGCCCACCGTGAGCCCCTTTTCAAGGGCCAGGGACACCGCCTGCTCCGACCCCAAGAAGAATACAGCCTTCCCAGACATCTTGGAGGCTGCGACAATGGCCAAGGGGCCGACTACCCCAGCCATCGCCCGCACGCACTCCTCGATGCTCATTGTGGGGTGAGTGTAGCTCTTGACCCCGTGTTTCTTTGTTATTCGTCTGAATGGTGGCAGGGCAGCAGGAGGCGCAGGAGGCGCCGTGGATGTGAACGCCGCCTGCGCATATGTCTTTGCTGGCCCTGCCACTGGCGTGGATGGGGTCGCCATCACGGGGTCCCTTTAAGGGCTGCACCCACCCCAAAGTCACAGGCCTTAATGGTCTTAAATGGCCTCGTTGGTGTTTGAACAGAGAGAGCTCTAAAAGAGGCACACCTCTCCCCTAGTTGACAATTGGGGAGGGGCCTTGCTCCCTCTGCTCAGTTGTCTTAATTGGTTTTTCAATTAGGAGGAAAGGGGCTCTCAGAGAGAGAGGGGAGAGACAGAGAGAGAGTGAAAGGAGAGGAGGTGGGAAAGAGGGAAGCTGTGAGGGCAGGTCTCCCCTCATAGCAATGGGTGGGTGTTTTTCTTGGGGTGCACTCCCCAGATGATGGAAAAAAAAACACAGTCTTTGTAGATGGTCTTCGGGTGGGGGGAGAAGATGTCTTCACCTGGGACAGCTGGAGCCATCCAGGCACACACTCCCAACGATGTTAAATAGGTGATTAATAGTTCTTCAGCCAGGTATCTCCAGCTATCCCAGGCTAGGCAATGGGGGAGGGGTGCTTCAGTGGTGTGTGGGGCCTAGCTGTAAGCAAGACCCCCACACACACTTCCACACACACACATCCCCCGCGATGTTCCGGCCCTCTAGCAAGTCTTCGTTCCTACCCCCACCGGTATAACAAAGTCGTTCGGGGAATGCACCAAAACACACCCACCTTTGGTTGATGAAGTTTCTCCCTCCTTCCACACTGGATAGTTGTTGTTCTTTTTCCCCCTCTCTCCAACTCTTTGTAAAAGTAATAAAGTTGTTGAGTTTTCTGCTCTCCTCCTCTCCCTCTGGATGAATTGGAATTGTAGTAAGCCCCCTCCTCCTCTTCCTGTGCTGTTTCACAAGTCTCACAAAGGATTTCCAGGCAGGAGCAACAACAGGGAGCTCCTTCTCTCACTGCTCCAGCTTCCAAGTGAATAGGCCACACCTCCAAAGCTCTACCATTGGTCCACAGAACTCTTTTGGGAGGAAACTAAAACATTAATCCTTAAATCGTGTCCCCCCCGATCTGGGGGCACACCAAACATTTACAAGGCCCTTGTATTTTGTGGGTTTTTTTGTGTTGTTGTTTTTTTTAAAGTTTGTTTGGGCACTAAAATCATTTTTTTTTTTTCTCCAAGTGCCCCCTATAAAAGGGGAGGGGGACACTAAAAACACCGGCAATTAAAACAAATTAAACTTTAAAACATAAAATCAAATTAAAATTTAGTTGCCGGGCATGATGATGCACTCTAGTCCCTGCGGTGCCCACCTCTCGCGGAAGGCCGCGATCGTACCGGTGGACACCGCATGCTCCATCTCCAAGGACACCCTGGCGCGGATGTACGCGCGGAAGAGAGGCAGGCAGTCAGTTTGAACGACCCCATCGACCGCCCGCTGCCTGGACCGGCTGATGGCACCCTTGGCCGTGCCCAGGAGCAGTCCTACAAGGAGGCCCTCAGACCTATCCGCTCCCCTCCGCACAGGGTGTCCAAAGATCAGGAGTGTGGGACTGAAGTGCAGCCAGAATTTCAGGAGCAGCCCCTTTAAATAATAAAACAGGGGCTGCAACCTCGTGCATTCAATAAAAACATGGAACACGGCCTCTTCCAGGCCGCAGAAATTGCAGGCGACTTGGGAGCCCGTGAACCGGCTTAAAAATTTATTGCACGGCATTGCTCCGTGCACCACCCTCCAGGCCAAGTCCCCAATGAATAGTGGGAGGACCCCCGCATAGAGTGCCCTCCATCGGGGACCCCCGCCTCCTCCGGACGGCAAGATGGTATGCCATGGCGTGTCCGGACGGCCGGCGAGGATGGCAAAGTTGAGGGTGTGCAGGAGCAGCCCGTACAGGAAACCCCTCCGCGTGGAACTGAAAGGCACGGAGGGGATTTCCTCGATGCGGCTCAAGTTGTGAGGCGCCGGCTCCCGAGGCAGGTTCCGGGGTTTGGCGCCGATGAGTAATTCCGTCCGGATGGGGGTCAGTTCGGACGGGATTTCCCCACATGCTTGAGCCTCCTCGACACACCTAACGGAGTCAGGGCCCAGCGCTGTTTTTAGCGACCCGATGCCATCGGCCGCGCGGCGGACGTTGGCGGAATTTAGGCGCCGCGCCAGCGTGTCTGGCACCATCCAGCCTGCTCCTCCGCCATCGAGCAGGTCCCTGACCCTGGTCACCTCACCAGCCACAGCCCGCTCGTCCGACCGCCACATAAAACCTCGGCCGTGGAGGTACGGATTCCCGAGCAGCGGCTCCTGCAGGACAACCACCACTCCAGCCGGTGAAGAGCTGCGCTTGGTGGAGACTTTGTTCCAGACCCTGGTGAGTTCCTTGTAAAAGACAGGCAGCCCCTGGAAGGCAGTCCTGATGCCCCCCAAGCTCACAAACAGGAACTGCGTGTCGCAGTTGAGGCCGTGCTGCTGGCGAAGAAATACGTCGCCAGAGCACGCCACCTAGGAGGGGGCTCGACGTAAAGGTATCACTGCAGGGTCTGAAGACGGAAAGTCGCGAGCTGGGTGCTGACGCACACCAACGACTGACCGCCCTCCCTAAGCGGGAAACTCAAGACCGCGGCAGAGACCCAGTGCTTCCTGTTGTTCCAGAAGAAGTCCACCAGCTTCTTCTGTATCTTGGTGACAAACGCAGGGGGAGGGGTCAAAGTGACCAGCCGGTACCACAACATGGTGGCCACCAGCTGGTTTATGACTAGCGCTCGACCCCTGTAGGACAGCACTCGGAGCAGTCCTGTCCAGCGCCCTAGGCGAGCGGCGACCTTGGCCTCCAGCTCTTGCCAGTTCGCCGGCCAGGATTCCTCGTCGGGGCTAAGGTAGACTCCCAGATAGAGGAGATGGGTCGTGCTCCAGGCAAAAGGCCTGAGCTCCTCCAGCAGGGAGTTCACCCGCCACTGACCCACCAGGAGTCCGGAACATTTCTCCCAGTTGATCCTGGCAGAGGATGCGGCCGACTAAATCTCCTGGTACTCACGCATCCTCCGCAGGTCAGCGGGATCCTCTACCGTGAGGAGCACGTCATCGGCGTAAGCCGAGAGGACGACCTCCACGCCCGGCCCCTGCAGAGCCAGTCCCATCATCCTCGTCCGCAGGAGGCGCAGGAAAGGCTCCACGCAGATGGCATATAACTGGCCGGACATGGGGCATCCCTGGCGCACCCCTCTCCCAAAGCGAAGGAGCGCCGTCAAGGACCCATTAACCTTTATCAGACACTCCGCGGCGGCGTACAAAAGTCGGATCCGGGCGATGAAATGCGTCCCGAACCCGAAAGCGCGCAGAGTCCCGAACAGATAGTCGTGATCCACCCTGTCGAACGCCTTCTCTTGGTCGAGAGATAGGAAGGCGACTGACAGACCAGCCTCCTGGGAATGATGGATGAGGTCCCGGACCAGATGGATGTTATCGTGGATTGTCCGGCCCGGGACCGTGTAGGACTGGTCGGGGTGGATCATGTGGTCCAGCACGGCGCCAAGGCGAGCAGACATCGCCCTGGCGAAGATTTTGTAGTCCGTGCTGAGGAGGGAGACCGGGCGCCAGTTCTTAAGGAGGTGACTGCCCTGCGCCAAGAGAGGGGCATCTCCCCGGTGTCCAGACTTTCCCCCAGGACCCGCGCGTAGTCGACCCCAGGACGTCCCAGAACGCCCTGTGGAACTCCACGGTCAGCCCGTCCAGGTACGGGGCTTTTCCCCTCGAGAGCCAGTCGAGGGCACCGGTCAGCTCCGCCAGGCTTAGCAGAGCTTCCAGATTTTTGGCGCCCTCCGGGCCGACCTTCAGCAGGTCCTCCCACAAAACTCTACGCGCTTCCTCGCTGGACGGCTTCGGAGAGAACAGAGCCCTGTAATATTCACGGGCCCTGTTGTTGATGCCCTCCGGATCTGAGACGAGAGAGCCGTCGTCGGCCAGCAGCGTCAAGAGCTGTCTTTTTTCCAGCGAGTAGAAGAAGGGGGAGCCGCGGTCCAGATCCCGCAGGAACCGGATCCGCGACCTCACGAACGCGCCTCGGGACCCGACGAGCTGCAGGTCCTTCAGCGTGGCCTTCTTCACTTTGTACACCATCCGCAGGGCCGGGTCCTCGATGACTTGACCGAGACGGGACTCCAGGTCGAGCACCTCTTTTTCTAGGCGCCCGACCCTGGCCGCCTGCCTCTTGGTCGACCCCCTCGCGTACTCTTGACAGAAGACGCGGACGTGAGCCTTGCCCACGTCCCACCATAGCCTCAAGGAGGGGAAGCCCCCCTGCTTCCTTCTCCAGTCGGCCCAGAAACGACGGAACAAGTCCTGGAACCGCACGTCCTCCAGCAGCTGGTTGTTAAAATGCCAGTAAGCGGACCCCGTCCTCGCGCGGAGCGAAGCAAGCTCCGCCCACACCAGGTGGTGGTCCGAACACGGCACCGGCCGCATGGAGGCCGCCGGGACGCAGAAAACGTACGCCCGAGACACGTAAAGGCGGTCGACTCTGGACCATCCTACTCCAGGCCTCACCGAAGTAAAGGCGCTGGATTCGGGATGGAGATTTCGGCAGACGTCCACCAAGTCGAAGGACCCGACCAGGTCCCTCAACTTCTCCATCGCGTCATGCTCTGCGGGGCACCGGAGCGGTCCCTCGCCTCGAGGGTGCAGTTAAAATCCCCCCCGAGGACAATGCAGTCGCCGACGTCGACGGAGCCAAGAAGAGCGGACACTTCTTCGAAGAAGCGCGTTTGCTGCGGGCCGGGCTGAGGGGCGTACACGTTCACGAGATGGAGCGGCACGTCCCCCAGGCAAACCGTGACGTGCAGCAAGTGGCCTGGCACGGGCTCCTCGACCCCCAAGATCTCTGGCTTAAAATGCGGGCCAACAAGATGGCCACCCAACAAGAAGTGGTAGTGAGGTGGCTCATGCGGACCTCTCCTTGCCATTCCAGGAGCCACGTGGCTTCGTCTCCCGGAACGGTGTGGGTTTTTTGCATGACGCACACCGCATATTTCCCCTCCCGCAGGAGCGAAAAATTGTTAAGTCTACGGCGTGCCTCTCTGCCGCCGTTGATGTTGAGGCTGGCTATGGTTATCTTCATGACAAAAGCAGAGTGCAACCTCTACCTAACCTATTGTGGGGGGGGAGTGGAGTCGTTTGTTGACCTCCACTCCTTGAGCAGCCCAGCGAGGAACCTTTTGAGCCGGCGCAGCTCAAGGCCTTATGCCTTTGATAAGGGCCCGCCCGCGGCCATGGTTTTAGCGGCGGCGCGGACGGACGCGACGAGCAGCCCCGGCTCGGACCATCTTTCCAGGGCCAGATGGGCTCGGTTGCGGCGACCCTGGCTCTGGACCAAAAAGTCCCGGAGATCCTTTGCAGGAATGAGGGGGAACTCAGCGGCGGGCATGAGGAGATCCACCGCCTCACTGGCGATAGACTCGAGATCTTCTCCCTCGTCTCCCACCGAGTCCCCGTCCCCCTCCGGGAGGTCGCCGCCAGCTGCCGGCCCGTCGACCGCACGAGGTACGGCAAATGGCCCGGCCGCTCCATCCGACCCTGGCTCTGCCCCGATCCCACCCCCAGGATCGTCGGCAGAGGAGTCCCCACTGGGCTCTTTTAAAAGCGGTGCTGGGTCAGGAAGCGACAGCAGAAGGGGTTCCTCCTCCGCCCCAGGAGCCGGGGAATGCGGAGAGACCCGGTGAAAGAAATGTTCCAGGTCCTCCAAGTACCCCAGCTCCAAAGTAGGGGGCGAGGGTTGTTGTTCTTCCCCCTCCCCGCCGCCACCCCCCCGGCCCAGCGTGTACAGAATCATTAAAATTGTTAACATTTTTTGTTTCTTCCGGGTCGAGTGACTGCCGGGGGAAGTTGGTTAATAGCTGGGCGGGCTCAGGTTCGGCCTTTTCGGCCCCGCCTGCCTCAGTCACCGGAACGCTCGACCCGGCGGCTACGCATTCCTCCGCTGGCCCCACACCCCCCACGACAGGCAGATCTTCCACGCCATCCCTGGGAGGCAGAGGCTGGGCAGCCTCGACTGTCTCACCCTCTCCGGGGACAGACTCCTCTCGCCTACGGCGCAGTTTGGGGGCGCTGGTGGGTGACGCGGGACACGCGGCGGGCACCGACTCCTCCGTGGAGGGATGTTGTTCCCCGTCCGCCTCATTGGAGCGGCGCCTCCTTTTGTTCCTGGGGGGGCGCGGAGGCAGGGAGACCTCCATGTCTGTCGAGGCCTCCCGCTCCACTCTCCCCTTTTTCTTATCTTGCCCACGCCCGAGCCCCTCTGTGATATTGGTCAAGGGCTCGGGCACGGGCTCAGGGCACCCCGCGCTCGCCGGTGACAGGGTTGGGCTGAGCGCGGTGATCAAATTGTCTGGCGCACTGAGAGGACCCGCCTCGAGATGTTTCGGCTTCCTCCGCGCCTTCTTTCCGATCGAACGCTCTCCCTCCCCCCCGCCGGAGGCCATGAAAACAAAGGCCCCCGACGATGCCCGCGCACCCACAGTTCCCGGCATGCGGACGCTACTAGGGGGAGGGATGGTGGCGGCGCCAGCCTTGGCCGCCCTCGGTGGTTTGGCGGCCTTGGAGGCGGGGCAGTTCTTACGAACATGCCCCACCTCCCTACAGGCATGGAACCGCATGCCGTCTGACGTCCAGAAGACGCGGTAGGCAGTCCCCTCGTGCACCACATTAAATGATCCCTCCGTTGTCTCCTCCCGCGCCAGCCGGACAAAGAGCTGGCGGCGGAAGGAGAACACATGACGCAGGCTGCTCTCCCTGAGGCCGAGCGGTATGGGGTTGATCCCTGACCTTACCTCCCCCAGTTGGTGTAGGTGAGGGAGGAGGAGCCCAGCGGGAACAAAGGGTGGGACGTTAGAAAGGATGACCCTCTGCACGGTGGCCTCGAGAGGGTCCACCGGCAGGAACGTCCCGCCCACCGTGAGCCCCTTTTCAAGGGCCAGGGACACCGCCCGCTCCGACCCCAGGAAGAATACAGCCTTCCCAGACATCTTGGAGGCTGCGACAATGGCCGAGGGGCCGACGACCCCTGCCATCACCCGCACGCACTCCTCAATGCTCATTGTGGGGTGAGTGTAGCTCTTGACCCTGTGTTTTTTTGTTATAAGTCTGAACGGTGGCAGGGCAGCAGGAGGTGCAGGAGGTGCCATGGATGTGGACGCCGCCTGCACATATGTCTTTGCTGGCCCTGCCACCGACGTGGATGGGTTCGCCATCACGGGGTCCCTTTAAGGGCTGCACCCACCCCAAAGTCACAGGCCTTAATGGTCTTAAATGGCCTCGTTGGTGTTTGAACAGAGGGAGCTCTAAAAGAGGCACACCTCTCCCCTAGTTGACAATTGGGGAGGGGCCTTGCTCCCTCTGCTCAGTTGTCTTAATTGGTTTTCCAATTAGGAGGAAAGGGGCTCTCAGAGAGAGAGAGGGGAGAGACAGAGAGAGAGAGAAAGTGAGAGGGGGTGGGAAAGAGGGAAGCTGTGAGGGCAGGTCTCCCCTCACAGTGATGGGTGGGTGTTTTTCTTGGGGTGCACTCCCCAGATGATGGAAAAATAAACACAGTCTTTGTAGATGGTCTTCGGGTGGGGGGAGAAGTTGTCTTCACCTGGGACAGCTGGAGCCACCCAGGCACACACTCCCAACGATGTTAAATAGGTGATTAATAGTTCTTCAGGCAGGTAGCTCCAGCTATCCCAGGCTAGGCAATGGGGGATGGGTGCTTCAGTGGTGTGTGGGGCCTAGCTGTAAGCAAGACCCCCACACACACTTCCACACACACACATACCCCGCGATGTTCCGGCACTCTAGCAAGTCTTCTTTCCTCCCCCCACCAATACAACAAAGTCTTTAGGGGAATGCACCAAAACACACCCACCTTTGGTTGATGAAGTTTCTACCTCCTTCCACACTGGATTGTTGTTCTTTTTTCCCCCTCTCTCCAACTCTCTGCAGCAGTATTAAAGGTTGTTGAATTTTCAGCTCTCCTCCTCTCCCTCTGGATGAATTGGAATTGTGGTAAGCCCCCTCCTCTTCCTGGGCTGTTTCACAGGTCTCACAAAGGCTTTCCAGGCAGGAGCAACAACAGGGAGCTCCTTCTCTCACTGCTCCAGCTTCCAAGTGAATAGGCCACACCTCCAATGCTCCACCATTGGTCCACAGATCCCTGAAAGTCGCAGGTCATGTGGAGAAGGTGGTTAATATGGCATACGCAATGCTTGCCTTTATTGGCTGAGGCATAAAATATAAGAGCAGGGAGGTTATGCTTAAATTGTACAATACTTTGGTTAGGCCACAGCTGGAGCTGCAGTTCTGGTCGCCATATTATAGGAAGGATGTGATTGCACTAGAGAGGGTGCAGAGGAGATTTACTAGGATGCTGCCTGGAATGGAGAATCTTAGTTATGAGGACAGATTGGATAGGCTGGTTTTGTTCTCATTGCAACAGAGGAGGTTGAGAGGAGACCTCATTGAGGTGTACAAAATATTGAGGGGCCTGGGCATAGTGGATAGTAAGGGCCTATTTCCATTGGTGGAGGGGTCTATTATGAGAGGATATCATTTTAAGTTGGTTGGTGGAAGGTTTAGAGGGGATTTGAGGGGGGCTTCTTTATGCAGAAGGTTGTCGGGATCTGGAACTCGCTGCCTGGAAGAGTGGTGGATGCAGAAACCCTCACCACTTTTAAGAGATGGTTGGATGGGCACTTAAAGCGCAGCAACCTGCAGGGTTACGGACCTAGAGCTGGTAATTGGGATTAGACTGGATGACCTTTTGTTGGACGAAGCAGATATAATGGTAAGTATTGCTGGGAATAGAATATGGCCAGGGTTACCTCCTAGACTAGTTTCCATCGCCTGGATGGGTCGGAGAGGAATTTTCCCAGATTTTTTCTCCCTAAATTGGCCTGGGTTTTTATCTGTTTTTTTGCCTCTCCCAGGAGATCACATGGTTGCGGTTGGGGTGGAGTGTAGAATGTTTTAGCATATGGTGTGTTGCAGTTGTGGTGAGGCGGATTGGTTGGGCTGGGTGCTCTTTGCCTTTTCGTCATTGTTCATAGGTTTATATGTAACCTTTAGGGCTGCTGACCAAGGGCCGTGTGGCTCTTTGTCGGCCGGCGCGGACACGATGGGCCGGAATGGCCTCCTTCTGCGCTGTAAATTTCTATGTTTCTATGTTTCTATGACTTACCCTTCATAAATCCATGCTGACGCTATCTGACCAAATTTTGCTTTTCCAAATGACCTGCTACTGCTTTTTTAATAATGGACTCCAATATTTTCCCAACCACAGGTGTTAGGCTAACTGGTCTATAGTTTCCTGCTTTTTTGTCTGCCTCCTTTTTTAAATAGGGGCGTTACATTTGCAGTTTTCCAATCTGCTGGGCCTCCCCAGAATCCAGGGAATTTAGGTAAATTACAACCAATGCATCCACAATCCCTGCCGCTACTTCTCTTAAGACCCTAGGATGCAAGCTATCAGGTCCAGGGGATTTATCTGCCTTTAGTCTCATCATCTTACTGAGTACCACCTCCTTAGTGATTGTGATTGTGTTAAGTTCCTTCCCCACTATAGCCCCTAGACTATCCACTGTCGGAATATTGTTTGTGTCCTCTACCGTAAAGACTGATACAAAATATTTGTTCAGAGTTTCTGCCATCTCCATGTTCCCCATTACTAATTCCCCGGTCTCGTCCTCTAAGGGACCAACATTTACTTTAGCCACTCTTTTCCTTTTTATATACCCATAGAAACTCTGACTATCTGTTTTTATATTTTGCGTTAATTTACTTTCATAGTCTATCTTCCCTTTCTTAATCATTTTTTTAGTTGTTCTTTGCTGGCTTTTAAAAGCTTCCCAATCTTCTGTCCTCCCACTAGTTTTGGCCACTTTGTATGCCCTTGTTTTTAATTGGATACCGTCCTTTAATTCTTTAGTTAGCCACGGATGGCTATCTTTTCTCTTACACCCTTTCCTCCTTACTGGAATATATTTTTCTTGAGAGTTGTGAAATATCTCCTTAAATGTACACCACTGTTCATCAACCGTCCTACACTTTAATCTATTTTCCCAGTCCACTTTACCCAACTCTGCCCTCCTACCTTCATAGTCTCCTTTATTTAAGCTGAGTATGCTGGTTAGAGATCCAACTTTCACACCCTCTATCTGAATTTGAAATTCAATCATGCTATGATCACTCATTCCGAGGGGATCCTTTACTAGGAGATTGTTTATTAATCCTGTCTCATTACACAGGACCAGATTTATTAATCCTGTCTCGTTACACAGGCCCCTTGTTTGGTTTTGTTACATACTGCTCAAGGAACCCGTCCCTTACACACTCTATGAACTCCTCCTCAAGGCTACCCTGACCAATTTGATTTATCCAATCAATATGGAGGTGAAAATCACCCATGATTATTACTGGTCCCTTTTTACAAGCCCCCACTATCTCCTGGTTTATGCTCCAGCCAACAGAGTTGCTACTGTTAGGGAGCCTGTAGACTACACCTACCAATGATTTTATCCCCTTATTGTTTCTTATCTCCATCCAAACTGTTTCAACACTCTTATCATTTGAGCCAATATCGTTTCTTACTATTTCAGTGATTCCATCCTTTATCAATAGAGCTACCCCACCTCTTTTTCCTTTCCGTCCGTCCTTCTGGATTGTCAAGTATACCTGAATACTTAATTCCCAGTCCTGGTCACCTTGCAACCACATCTCTGTAATGGCTATCAGATCATACCCGTTTGTTTCAATTTGTGCCATCAACTCATTTATTTTGTTGCAAATGCTATGTGCACTTCGACAAAGTGCCTTTAAGTTTGTTTTTTTACCCTGTTTTCCTGCTTGTTTCGTTTCTCCTTCAAACTCACTTTCTTTATTTTTGCTGTCTAATTCCAGCTTTACTCCCCTCTCCACTGAATCTAATTTCAGGCTTCCATCCCCCTGCCAAGCTAATTTAAACCCTCCCCAACAGCACTAGCAAAACCCCCCACCCCCCAGCGAGGATATTGATCCCGGTTCTGTTGAGGTGCAACCCCTCCGGCTTGTACAGGTCCCACCTCCCCCAGAAGTGGTCCCAATGCCCCAGGAAAATAAAGCCCTCCTGCCTGCACCATCTCTCACAGATTCATCTGCTCTATCCTCCGATTTCTGTACTCACTAGCTCATGGCACTGGAAGTAATCCGGACTACCTTTTGAGGTCCAGCTTTTTAATCTCTCTCCTAGCTCCCTAAACTCTGCCTGCAGGACCTCATCCCTCTTCCTACCTATATCATTGATACCGATGTGGACCACAACCACTGGCTATTCACCCTCTCCCCCTAGAATGCCCTGCAGCCGCTCAGTGACATCCTTGACCCTGGCACCAGAGAGGCAACATACCATCCTGGAGTCACATTTACAGCCGCAGAAACGCCTGTCTGCTCCCGTCTATTGAATCCCCTACCACTATAGCTCTTCCACTCTTCTTCCTCCCCCCTGTGCAGCTGAGCCACCCATGGTGCCATGGACTTCGCTCTGGCTGCACTCCGCAGAGCCACCATCGCCCCCACCGGCACTCAGGACAGAGTAACGGTTGGAGAGCATAATGAGGCTGGTGACTACACCTGAGAGGCAAAAACACCGTGGCGGTGACAGCAACTGGGGGGCGGAGGTTGGGTGTGATGCGGAATCACGGCTCTCTCCTTCACTTAAAGGGGAGCGCCTCAGCGCTTTTAAAACTTCGGGCCAGTAGCCACCAGGGAGGGTTTCAATCGGGCCAGTAGCCTGGCACCCGAAAGAGGGTGCCAGGATGCCTGTTGGTGGCCCGGTCGAACCCAGGGGCATATTTGTCGGGCCAACCTGTCAGTCGGCCGACAATAAAAAAAACATGGCGGCAGCGGGAGTTTGCCCTCCCCTTTAAGGGAAGCCGCACCGCCGCTATAGAAGGCCACAGCCTCAATGGATCACTGGGTGAATCTTGTTTTGGCACCGCCGGGCAAGCCGAAGATTTTCAGAGGGTAATGTCGGCGTTGAGGGAGTAAATCGGTGGTGCGCATGGTGATGACGTGCGTACCATGGATTGGCAGCAACGGGGCGGTAAGTGGGGGATCGGGACACCACCGTGAAAACTCGGGAGGGCAACTAGACTAACAGCGGCCTTTTCACCAAAAGTCGACGGCCACTCCACTCCGTAGTGTGGCCGCCGATTTACGGTGGTAACAAGCCTTAAGGAGAGGGGCAATTTTGGCCCCACAGAGTCTAAACCAGGAAGTATAAAGCAGGAAGTATAAATTAGATTTAAATCATGTACACAAAGCAAAATAAAGGTTTGGAAATACAGATGGAATTAAGGGAGAGAGATAAAAGAAACAGACAGAAAAAGTAAAAATGAAAATTATTTCAATTTAAAAAAATATCCAACACTAATTAACATCTGAAGGAATGAGACTCCACACTTGTAAAATTAAATTTTCAGGGCCAGAGAGGTTGTTTGGCAGTAATTATTAATTAACATGTCATTAAAAATGTACTTACTCTTGACTGCACCAGCCTTAATTTTTTATTACATTTTTATTGGGAACAAATGAGCAAGTTCTGCAACTTCACGCCATTGAATTGATTTTAATGCTGAGTCTATTGGTAAGCTGTTATAGAGCAGCCTACGCAGGAGCGGGGTATCTCTGACAGCAACTTTCAGATTTCCGTATTTAAATGTGCATTTGCGGACTCCGGAAGTTGCTGTCCAATTTTCCCCGTAATAATGGTGATAATATTGCTAATAATAACCTCACCGTTATTCTCCATGCAGAATTTCGGCCATACGATATAGCATAGCCTATGGACATAGGGTACAGGAAAGATAGGGAAAATGGCAGAGGGGGAGGAGCAGCCTTAGTGATTAAGGATGAAATCACTTCAATGATAAGATAGGGTATAATGAGAGCTAAACAGGCAGTGGAGACTTTATGGGTAGAATTAAGAAATAGGAAAGGATTTAAAACTAACAGGAATTGTATATAGGCCCCCTGGTAGCAGATGTGAAGTGCTAGATTGTATAAATGCAGAGAATAGACAAGTGAGTAGCAAAGACAGAGTGGTTTTAACTTTCATATAGATTGGGATAAGCAGATAAGCAAATGTCAAAAAGGTAGTAAATTTCTTGACGTAATATAGTTCCACCTAGTGAACTACTGCTCCACCTAGTGGACTATTCTGGTAATGCAGCCATTGCTGTAAATGCAATAAAGACATCAGGTGACAGGTCACCTGAGAAGTTCCTGTGTTAAGAGCCATCTTGTAAAAATGTGTGTTGTGATGTTTTAAGGATATACCACATTGGCAATGAGGATAGGATTCCTGGATACCCGAGCTAAAATTTTTACTGGTGGATGATTCCAGCCAAACAACAGAGAGCCTGGAGAGGTCCTTTGTTTGCAGAACAGCTAAAAATCCAAGGTAAATTACAAGCACACTTGGCTGAACTGCAAGAGTCCAGATGGCCGCGCCTATTGGAATAATAGGGTACTTGGGTGAATTCTATCATAACATAGAAACATAGAAACATAGAAAATAGGTGCAGGAGTAGGCCATTCGGCCCTTCTAGCCTGCACCGCCATTCAATGAGTTCATGGCTGAACATTCAACTTCAGTACCCCATTCCTGCTTTCTCGCCATACCCCTTGATCCCCCTAGTAGTAAGGACCTCATCTAACTCCTTTTTGAATATATTTAGTGAATTGGCCTCAACAACTTTCTGTGGTAGAGAATTCCACAGGTTCACCACTCTCTGGGTGAAGAAGTTCCTCCGCATCTCGGTCCTAAATGGCTTCCCCCTTATCCTTAGACTGTGACCTCTGGTTCTGGACTTCCCCAACATTGGGAACATTCTTCCTGCATCTAACCTGTCTAACCCCGTCAGAATTTTAAACATTTCTATGAGGTCCCCTCTCATTCTTCTGAACTCCAGTGAATACAAGCCCAGTTGATCCAGTCTTTCTTGATAGGTCAGTCCCGCCATCCCGGGAATCAGTCTGGTGAACCTTCGCTGCACTCCCTCAATAGCAAGAATGTCCTTCCTCAGGTTAGGAGACCAAAACTGTACACAATACTCCAGGCGTGGCCTCACCAATGCCCTGTACAACTGTAGCAACACCTCCCTGCCCCTGTACTCAAATCCCCTTGCTATGAAGGCCAACATGCCATTTGCTTTCTTAACCGCCTGCTGCACCTGCATGCCAACCTTCAATGACTGATGTACCATGACACCCAGGTCTCTTTGCACCTCCCCTTTTCCTAATCTGTCACCATTCAGATAATAGTCTGTTTCTCTGTTTTTACCACCAAAGTGGATAACCTCACATTTATCCACATTATACTTCATCTGCCATGCATTTGCCCACTCACCTAACCTATCCAAGTCGCTCTGCAGCCTCACAGCATCCTCCTCGCAGCTCACACTACCACCCAACTTAGTGTCATCCGCAAATTTGGAGATACTACATTTAATCCCCTCGTCTAAATCATTAATGTGCAGTGTAAACAGCTGGGGCCCCAGCACAGAACCTTGCGGTACCCCACTAGTCACTGCCTACCATTCTGAAAAGTACCCATTTACTCCTACTCTTTGCTTCCTGTCTGACAACCAGTTCTCAATCCATGTCAGTACACTACCCCCAATCCCATGTGCTCTAACTTTGCACATCAATCTCTTGTGTGGGACCTTGTCGAACGCCTTCTGAAAGTCCAAATATACCACATCAACTGGTTCTCCCTTATCCACTCTACTGGAAACATCCTCAAAAAATTCCAGAAGATTTGGCAAGCATGATTTCCCTTTCACAAATCCATGCTGACTTGGACCTATCATGTCACCTCTTTCCAAATGCACTGCTATGACATCCTTAATAATTGATTCCATCATTTTACCCACTACCGATGTCAGGCTGACCGGTCTATAATTCCCTGTTTTCTCTCTCCCTCCTTTTTTAAAAAGGGGTTACATTGGCTACCCTCCACTCCATAGGAACTGATCCAGAGTCAATGGAATGTTGGAAAATGACTGTCAACGCATCCACTATTTCCAAGGCCACTTCCTTAAGTACTCTGGGATGCAGTCCATCAGGCCCTGGGGATTTATCGGCCTTCAATCCCATCAATTTCCCCAACACAATTTCCCGGCTAATAAGGATTTCCCTCAGTTCCTCCTCCTTACTAGACCCCCCGACCCCTTTTATAACCGGAAGGTTGTTCGTGTCCTCCTTCGTGAATACCGAACCAAAGTACTTGTTCAATTGGTCCGCCATTTCTTTGTTCCCCGTTATGACTTCCCCTGATTCTGACTGCAGGGGACCTACGTTTATCTTTACTAACCTTTTTCTCTTTACATATCTATAGAAACTTTTGCAATCCGTCTTAATGTTCCCTGCAAGCTTCTTCTCATACTCCATTTTCCCTGCCCTAATCAAACCCTTTGTCCTCCTCTGCTGAGTTCTAAATTTCTCCCAGTCCCCAGGTTCGCTGCTATTTCTGGCCAATGTGTATGCCACTTCCTTGGCTTTAATACTATCCCTGATTTCCCTTGATAGCCACGGTTGAGCCACCTTCCCTTTTTTATTTTTATGCCAGACAGGAATGTACAATTGTTGTAGTTCATCCATACGGTCTCTAAATGTCTGCCATTGCCCATCCACAGTCAACCCCTTAAGTATCATTTGCCAATCCATCCCAGCCAATTCACGCCTCATACCTTCAAAGTTAGCCTTCTTTAAGTTCTGGACCATGGTCTCTGAATTAACTGTTTCATTCTCCATCCCAATGCAGAATTCCACCATATTATGGTCACTCTTCCCCAAGGGGCCACGCACAACGAGATTGTTAATTAATCCTCTCTCATTACATAACACCCAGTCTAAGATGGCCTCCCCCCTAGTTGGTTCCTCGACATATTGGTCTAAAAAACCATCCCTTATGCACTCCAGAAACCGTGAGATGTTCGGAGCATATGTGGAGTGACTAGAAATGTGTTTCACCGCAAAGAGTATCATCAAAATCACCGATGATGAAAACCATAACTGGGTGGTGTTGGCAAGAAAGCAGGCTATTTTCCTGATTGAAGCACGCCCTGAGGTGTATGAATCCTTGAAAAATGTCCTTGTTTCCATCAAGCCAAAGGACACATCACTTATAGAGATTCTAAGGAAGTTAGAACAGCAGTACAGTCCTGAGCCGCTGGAAATTGCTGACAGCTATCATTTTAGAACATGAGATTAGTTAATTGATGAAAGTATCAGTGAGTACATTGTAGCATTAAGTAAGCTATATATTCATGTCATTTTGGAAACTTTCAGGACCGAGCATTGTGTGACCACTTTGTTTGTGATATAAAAATTGAGTTGATCAGGAGAAAGTTGTTGACAACTACTAACTTGACTTTTGATTTAGCTTGTCAGACAGCTGTGTCAATGGATATGGCCGCACAATATTCCCGAGAATTTTGTACCATTTCCAGTTGTCAGACAACTGAGGTGAATCGCCTGCAGGTTAAAAGTAAAATGCAGTTGGGCCCCAAGGTCTCAGCAACTGGCAATGGTAACTACATTGAAGTTGTGCTATTTGTGCCTGGGACAACACATTGCTCAAAGATGTCCATATGTGAAGGCAGAGTGTTTCTTCTGCAGGAAAACTGGGCATCTTGCGAAGGCATGCCAACTGCAGAATAAATCAACTTTCAAGGCTATAAGTAGAAATTCCCAGAGACTACATAGCATGGAAGAAAAGCAACAGGATGAAGAGATACACATCATCAGGAGCACGAGGGTATTTAACAAAACAGCGATTTGAAAAGTATCATCATCCAAGTAGATGTTGCAGGAACCAAGATACCCATGGAAATTAACACTTATGCATCCATGAGCGTAATACCGGAATTGCTATATCTCGACAAATTGTGTGATTTCCCATCGGAGAAATCCAAGGTGGAGCTGCGAGGCTACTCAGGAGGGAACATTCCTGTGGTAGGTCATATTACCGTACTGGTGAAATACAAGGATCAATTTCAGAGCTTGCCTCTCTTAGTAGTGGCAGGAGACAAGCCTGCCTTACCAGGAAGAAATTGGTTGGGATCACTGAAGCTGGATTGGAATGAAATTTTTCATGTTGAAACGAGATTTGCATTGAAGGATGATGTCATCAAGAAGTATACGAAGGTGTTCTGCGAAACAGGCAGTCCGATCCAAGTCTTCAAGGTGAGTGTCAGGGTACAGAAGGAAGCTAGACCAGTTTACTGCCAGCCACGTCCCGTACCATATGCACTCAAGGAGAAAGTTGAACAAGAACTCAAAAGACTAGAGACTGAGAACATTATCTCTAAGATAGATCGATGTAATTGTATGCGTAAATAACTGACAAACTGAGCCAGGAGTAAAGTAACTTAACTTAACTGTGCTTTTATACAACCCAAAATGGTGTCCCCAAACCGGCATGAACCCTCATCATCAAACCGGCATGAATCAGCATGAGTACAGCAACTGTGAATAGCTCCTGCAGGGTCCTAATGCTCATCACGTGAGCTGTAACAAACAAATAGATTATGAACACAACATATTTCCCCCCTTTTTAAAACCACAGGCTATGTACAGACAAAGTCCTTGAGATAGCCAGGTTGTGTTCTGAAAAGCTGAGACCGGCTTGGAGCTTGCGGTGTTTGCTCTAGGTTTTAGTTGGGAAACAGAATGGTGCCTCTGTTCCATCCCCCTGGTCTCTTCACACTAGGTTTGGCTGGGTGTTTGAGAATGTCCAGTAGCCAGCGAAGATTCCACCCAATCATGAGCTCAACGGGTGTCTTCCCCATTAGCGAGTGCTTTGTCAAACGGTATGTGCAGAGAATGATCTGAACCATTTCATCGAATGTTTGGCCTGCTGCGAGGTTGACTTTCAAACTCTCATTGATGATGCCTTTAAAATGCTCAACACCTCCGTTGCTTTGAGGATTGTACCGAGGAGTAGGGCGATGCTCAATAGCATGACGAGTGAGGAAATCCGCAAACTGGCCGGACACAAACTCTGGTCCATTGTCAGTGATTATGACCTCTGGGAGGCCCCACCTTGTTAACATATGCTGCAGAATAGTGACGATCGTTGATGAGGTCACTGAACTTGTAGCGATTTCGGACCATTTGGATTACAGATCATGTCATTATAGGCAGTCCCTTGAGATCAAGGAAGACTTGCTTCCACTTTTAGTATGAGTTCTTAGGTGGCTGTACAGTCCAATACAAGAACCACAGTTTCTGTCACAGGTGGGACAGATAGTCATTGAGGGAAAGGGTGGGCAGGGAGCCTGGTTTGCCGCACGCTCCTTCCGCTGCCTGCGATTGATTTCTGTATGCTCTCGGTGACGAGACTCGAGGAGCTCAGCACCCTCCTGAATGCAGTTCCTCCACTTAGGGCAGTCTATGGCCAAGGACTCCCAGGTGTCAGTGGGGATGTCGCACTTTATCAGGGAGGCTTTGAGGGTGTCCTTGTAACGTTTCCTCTGCCCGCCTTTGGCTCATTTGCCATGGACGAGTTCCGAGTAGGGCACTTGCTTTTGGAGTCTCGTGTCTGGCATGCGAACTATGTGGCCTGCCCAGCGGAGCTGATCAAGTGTGGTCAGTGCTTCAATGCTGAGGATGTTGGCCTGGACAAGGACACTAATGTTTGTGCGTCTGTCCTCCCAGGGGATTTGCAGGATATTGCGGAGACATCGCTGGTGGTATTTCTCCAGCGGCTTGAGGTGTCTACTGTACATGGTCCACGTCTCTGAGCCATACAGGAGGGCGGGTATCACTACGGCCCTGTAGACCATGAGCTTGGTGACAGTGTTGAGGGACTGATCTTCAAACACTCTTTTCCTCAGGCGGCCGAAGGCTGCACTGGCGCACTGGAGGCGGTGTTGGATCTCATCATCAATGCCAGCTCTTGTTGATAGGAGGCTCCCGAGATAGGGGAAGTGGTCCACGTTGTCCAGGGCCATGCCGTGGATCTTGATGTTTGGGGGGCAGTGCTGTGCGACGAGGACAGGCTGGTGTAGGACCTTTGCCGTACTAATGTTTAGCGCAAGGCCCATGCTTTCATACACCTCGGTAAATACGTCAACTATGTCCTGGAGTTCAGCCTGTGTGTGTGCACAGACGCAGGCGTCGTCCGAGTACTGTAGTTCAACGACAGAGGTTGGAGTGGTCTTGGACCTGGCCTGGAGATGGTGAAGGTTGAACAGCTTCCCATTGGTACTACAACAAGGAAACGCTGGTGCTGTGGAGCTTCTTCAACTAGACCGAAGATATCGAACTGAAGTTGTTGCCATGGTTTTTGTGGTCATAGAATGGGCTTCATTGGGGCTGGTCGGATGTTTGTGGCCTTTTCACTCAGACTGCATGCGTCGCAGTGTGAGACAAACTCCTGGATGCAAGTGTCAATCCCAGGCCACCATACTGAATCACAACATCTCTGCTTCATGCGGACAATGCCAGGGTGTCCATCGTGTGCCAATGAGAGAACGCACTGTTGAAGCGACTTGGGAACTACTACTCCATCACCACAAGCTAGGCAACGATTGTTCCAAATGGAAAATTCATCGCGAAGTCTGTGGAAGGTTTTCATCTCTTCCGGAATTTGCTTAGGCCGCTCAGACTGGAGGAAGTGGCACACTTGCTGGAGCGTAGCATCACTCTGTGATTCGGTTTTGAGTTTGTTGCAGGAGACAAGATTTCTGATGGACTGAGTGATGATTGATGTGACATACGTGTCGTCATCCGTGAACAAATCAGCACCAGAGTTTGAAACGGGTGTTGAGTGGCTGAGCATGTCAGCTAAATGATTGCGACTGCCAACGATGTACTGAACATCAAAGTTACACTGATGAAGGCAATCTGACCATCGGCTGATTTGTAGTGGTCTGTGCCCAGATCCAGTTGTAGCCAGTAGCATAGTTAGCACTTGGTGATCCGTACGGAGGGTAAATTTCCTGCCAGAGAGGTAGGTGTGCCAGCGTTCACATGCGCAAATGCAAGCAAGTGCTTCAAGTTCCCCTGTAGAGTATTTATGTTCTGCAGACGAGAGCGTGTGAGAGGCGAATGCGACTGGGCATTCGAGGCCATCAATCCATTGCGAGAGCACAGCACCCAAGGCGGTGCCTGATGCATCCGTAGTGACATATGTAGTGGCATTTCGATCAAAGTGCGCAAGGATAGGAGGGGATGTGATTTTCTCCTCAACATAGAAACATAGAAAATAGGTGCAGGAGTAGGCCATTCAGCCCTTCAAGCCTGCACTGCCATTCAATGAGTTCATGGCTGAACATGTAACTTCAGTACATCATTCCTGCTTTCTCGCCATACCCCTTGATCCCCCAAGTACTAAGGACTATATCTAACTCCTTTTTGAATATATTAAGTGAATTGGCCTCAACAACTTTCTGCGGTAGAGAATTCCACAGGTTCACCACTCTCTGGGTGAAGAAGTTTCTCCTCATCTCGGTCCAAAATGGCTTACCCCTATCTTTAGACTGTGACACCTGGTTCTGGACTTAACCCCAACATTGGGAACATTCTTCCTGCATCTAACCTGTCTAAACCCGTCAGAATTTTGAACGTTTCTATGAGATCCCCTCTCATTCTTCTGAACTCCAGTGAATACAAGCCCAGTTGATCCAGTCTTTCTTGATATGTCAGTCCCACCATCCTGGGAATCAGTCTGGTGAACCTTCGCTGCGCTCCCTCAATAGCAAGAATGTCTTTCCTCAAGTTAGGAGACCAAAACTGTACGCAATACTCCAGGTGTGGCCTCACCAATACAACTATAGTAACACCTCCCTGCCCCTGTACTCAAATCCCCTCGCTATGAAGGCCAACATGCATTTGCTTTCTTAACCGCCTGCTGTACCTGCATGCCAACCTTCAATGACTGATGTACCATGACACCCAGGTCTCATTGCACCTCCCCTTTTCCTAATCTGTCACCATTCAGATAATAGTCTGTCTCTCTGTTTTTACCACCAATGTGGATAACCTCATATTTATCCACATTATACTTCATCTGCCATGCATTTGCCCACTCACCTAACCTATCCAAGTCACTCTCCAGCCTCATAGCATCCTCCTCGCAGCTCACACTGCCACCCAACTTTGTGTCATCCGCAAATTTGGAGATACTACATTTAATCCCCTCGTCTAAATCATTAATGTTCAATGTAAACAGCTAGGGCCCCAGCACAGAACCTTGCGGTACCCCACTACTCACTGCCTGCCATTCTGAAAAGTCCCCATTTACTCCTACTCTTTGCTTCCTGTCTGCCAACCAGTTCTCAATCCACGTCAGCACACTACCCCCAATCCCATGTGCTTTAACTTTGCACATTAATCTCTTGTGTGGGACCTTGTCGAAAGCCTTCTGAAAGTCCAAAAACACCACATCAACTGGTTCTCCCTTGTCCACTCGATTGGAAACATCCTCAAAAAATTCCAGAAGATTTGTCAAGCATGATTTCCCTTTCACAAATCCATGCTGACTTGGATCTATCATGTCACCTCTTTCCAAATGCGCTGCTATGACATCCTTAATAATTGATTCCATCATTTTACCCACTGACCGGTCTATAATTCCCTGTTTTCTCTCTCCCTCCTTTTTTAAAAAGTGGGGTTACATTGGCTACCCTCCACTCGATAGGAACTGATCCAGAGTCTATGAAATGTTGGAAAATGACTGTCAATGCATCCACTATTTCCAAGGCCACCTCCTTAAGTACTCTGGGATGCAGACCATCAGGCCCTGGGGTTTTATCGGCCTTCAATCCCATCAATTTCCCCAACACAATTTCCCGATTAATAAGGATTTCCCTCAGCTCCTCCTTCTTACTAGACCCTCTGACCCCTTTTATATCCGGAAGATTGTTTGTGTCTTCCTAAGTGAATACCGAACTAAAGTACTTGTTCAATTGGTCTGCCATTTCTTTGTTCCCCGTTATGACTTCCCCTGATTCTGACTGCAGGGGACCTACGTTTGCCTTTACTAACCTTTTTCTCTTTACATATCTATAGAAGCTTTTGCAGTCCGTTTTAATGTACCCTGCAAGCTTCCTCTTGTACTCTATTTTCCCTGCCTTAATCAAACCCTTTGTCCTCCTCTGCTGAGTTCTAAATTTCTCCCAGTCCCCGGGTTCGCTGCTATTTCTGGCCAATTTGTATGCCACTTCCTTGGCTTTAATACTGTCCCTGATTTCCCTTGATAGCCACGGTTGAGCCACCTTCCCTTTTTTATTTTTACGCCAGACAGGAATGTACAATTGTTGTAGTTCATCCATACGGTCTCTAAATGTCTGCCATTGCCCATCCACTGTCAACCCCTTAAGTATCATTTGCCAATCTATCCTAGCCAATTCATGCCTCATACCTTCAAAGTTACCCTTCTTTAAGTTCTGGACCATGGTCTCTGAATTAACTGTTTCATTCTCCATCCTAATGTAGAATTCCACCATATTATGGTCACTCTTCCCCAAGGGGTCTCGCACAATGAGATTGCTAATTAATCCTCTCTCATTACACAACACCCAGTCTAAGATGGCCTCCCCTCTAGTTGGTTCCTCGACATATTGGTCTTGAAAACCATCCCTTATGCACCCCAGGAAATCCTCCTCCACCATATTGCTTCCAGTTTGGCTAGCCCAATCTATATGCATATTAAAGTCACGCATGATAACTGCTGCACCTTTATTGCATGCACCCCTAATTTCCTGTTTGATGCCCTCCCCAACATCACTACTACTGTTTGGAGGTCTGTACACAACTCCCACTAACGTTTTTTGCCCTTCAGTGTTCTGCAGCTCTACCCATATAGATTCCACATTATCCAAGCTAATGTCCTTCCGAACTATTGCATGAATCTCCTCTTTAACCAGAAATGCTACCCCACCTCCTTTTCCTTTTATTCTATCCTTCCTGAATGTTGAATACCCTTGGATGTAGAGTTCCCAGTTCTGATCATCCTGGAACCACGTCTCTGTAATCCCAATCACATCATATCTGTTAACATCTATTTGCACAGTTAATTCATCCACCTTGTTACGGAAACTCCTTGCATTAAGACACAAAGCCTTCAGGCTTATTTTTTTAATACCCTTTGTCCTTTTAGAATTATGATGCAGTGTGGCCCTTTTTGTTTCTTGCCTTTGTTTACTCAACCTTCCACTATTGCTTTTTACCTTTCTACCATCTGTTTCTGACTCCATATTACTTCACCCTGTCTCGCTGCATAGGTTCCCATTCCCCTGCCATATTAGTTTAAACACTCCCGAACTGCATTAGCAAATGTTACCCCCAGGACATCAGTTCTAGTCCTGCCCAAGTGCAGACCGTCCTATTTGTACAGGTCCCACTTCCCCCAGAACTGGTTCTAATGTCCCAGGAATTTGAATCCCTCCCTCTTGCACCACTGCTCAAGCCACATATTTATTCTAACTATCCTGCTCCCTCTACTCTGACTAGCACGTGGCACTGGTAGCAATCCAGAGATTACTACCTTTGAGGTCCTACTTTTTAATTTAACTCCGAGCTCCCTAAATTCAGCTTGGTGAATGTCTGAGCCTGGGAATCTGTCCATTCCCAAGGGATATCCTTGCACAGCAACTTGCGAAGTGGTTCGGCAATGTGCGCGTAGTGCGGGACAAACTTCAGATTGAAGTTGCAAGTGCCGAGGAATGATGAAAGTTCTTTGACATTGGTAGCCTCCTGCATTTGCTGGATCACATCAATGTTGTCAAGTGTCTTTGTGCTGTGACTCTGTAGCCCAGAAAGTTTATTTATCCAGCAGCAAATGTACACTTATCGGTATTCAGTGTTATGTTGTGTCGCAAGCCTAGCAATAACTACATGAAGTCACTGGTCATGTTCTTCCATTGTCTGTCCATGGATGACGATATCATCAAGCAGATTGAGGGTTCCCTCTGTGCCTGCTAGCATAGTAGTGACAATCTTCTGAATGCACTTGGTGCAGAAGATAGTCCATAAGGCATGTGTCGATACTGATACAGACCATCATGCGTCATGAATGCCGTGAGCGCTTTGCTGTCCTCTGCTTGGGGTATTTGCAGGTAACTGCGGTGCATGTCGAGTTTCGTGAAAACTATTGAGCCATGGAATTCTGAAGACAGTTCATCGATGATGGAAAGAGGATATTTTTTGGGAATGATGGCTTTGTTGACCTCTTTCAGGTCGATGCATAGGCAGATCTCCCCATTTTTATGCCAAGCAATGACTAAGTTCAAGATCCAGGGTGCGGAGTCGATGCGCTCAATGATTCCTTGAGATTCAAATCACGTTAATTCTGCAGATACTTGGTCGCGAACCGCGAATGGGAGATAGCGAAGTCGCTGCGTAACCGGTTTGATGGAAGGGTCAACGCGGGGACGATGGCAGAAGTTTGTTGTCACGCCAAGCCTTTTGAAAATTGAGGGATACTGTTTGTCAAAGTTCACCGTGCCAGTTGAGTCATAAACTTTGACCCAAGATTGTCAAAAAGGACAATGCCGATGAGGCTTCGTCCCTTCGCGACATAAAAGGAAAAGTTTTCCGATGTTATGTCCTTGTAGTATATTGGGAAAAATATGACCCCAAGTACCTCAATTTTGGTGTTGGAGTACCATGTAGAATGGAAGTTGCGGGCTGCAGTTGATAGTGCGTGAAATGGGTTTTGTACACAGTCTCGCTCAATATGGAGACTTTGGCGCCAAGGTCAATGAGGAGGCAGCAGGGCATGCTGTCAATGTTTACCTCACAGACCTTGAATTTTCCCGGACCGATGTGCGAAATGTCACTAACGGTGTAAACCATACTGGGTTTGTCACTATCAGGGTTGTCCACATGTCGAATATGCTGCGATGAGCGACAGACAATAGCAAAATGGTTCATTTTAACCACATGCAGAGCATTTCTTCCCACGTGCAGGGCAGTTAGGACTCTTTGCTGAGTGTAATTTGACCCCACAGTTAAAGCATTGGAAGCTAATCTCACGATCCATACTAGCCCTGGGTCTCTGCTGTGATTTCCACTTTGGACAAATGCCTTGAACATGGGCTGTAGCTGCAGTCTGCTGCACAGGAGCAGGGGAGCTGATCGCTTTTGAATCGGAAAGCGCTGATTCGATTTGAATGGCCAAATTAGTTGCTTTGACTAATGTTAATTTATCATCCTGCATTAGCAAGCGTTCCCGAATGAGGCATCGTTGTTTTCTCAATCATTTGATCCCTGATCATTTCCTCTGTAAGTGCTCTAAAGTTACATGTAGCAGCCAGTTCAGTTAATGAAATTATGTACTCTTTGGTTCACCGTTCCTTTGCCCCCTTTTAGGAAATTGGTATCTCTCTATCATGATACTTTTCTTTGGCCCAAAATAGTTCTCTAGGGCACTTACTGTTTTGTCGTAGGACTCCGCGTCTTCGATTTGGCCAAAGATGTGTTGGCCTTCGGTGCCGAGGCAGTGGATTGCATGGGGATGAGCTGGTGTTACGTTATCGCTGTCTAACTCACTTGGCGTGATGTATGTAGAAAAACTTTTTATCCATCTCGGCCACGGAATTGGAGGGTCCTCGGATGTGGAGAGGAAAGGTAGGGGGGAGGGTTGAGGGAGATTAATTTGAATCATCCCCTTCGGCAAGTTATGTTGTGTATGCATAAATAACTGACAAACTGAGCCAGGAGTAAAGTAACTTAACTTAACTGTGCTTTTATACAACCCAAAATGGTGTCCCCAAACCGGCATGAACCAGCATGAGTACAGCAATTTTGAAAAGCTCCCACAGGGTCCTAATGCCCATCCCGTGAGCTGTAACAAACAAATAGAGTATGAATACAACATGGGCTACACCCATTGTTGTTGTACTTAAGTCCGATGGTAAGGTAAGGTTGTGTGGTGATTATAAAGTAACCGTAAACCAGGTTCTAGAGGGTAATCTCCCCAATACATTGCCAAATGTAGAAGATTTGTTCACAACGCTGACAGGTGGTCAGATCTTCTCAAAGTTGGATTTTACAAATTCCTACTTAGAACTTGAACTAGACGAGGAGTCCAAGTCATGCTTGACCATAAATACTCATTTAGGCCTATATCAATGAATAGGCTACCATTTGGAGTGTCTTCCGCTCCCGCCATATTTCAAGGGGTGATGAATCAGATTTTGCAAGGCATTGAAGGGGTAGTATGTTATTTAGATGACCTACTCATTTCAGCACCAAACAGGCAAATCCATAATAACATATTAAATGAAATGCTCAAACGGCTAGAGAAGCACAGAGTACGAGTGACTGCTTGCAAGTGTGAGTTATTTCAAAACTCAGTGGAGTACTTGGGGCACAGAGTAGACAAAGATGGTTTAC
Organism: Pristiophorus japonicus; assembly: GCF_044704955.1. NCBI lineage: Eukaryota > Metazoa > Chordata > Chondrichthyes > Pristiophoridae > Pristiophorus > Pristiophorus japonicus. The sequence goes on from NC_091977.1 coordinate 91,321,468, forward strand.
ATCCAACCAAGGGAAAGCTGGATGCAATTAGAAATGTATCCACTCCTAAGAATGTCACTGAACTTTGATCATTTTGGGGTCTTTTGAACTATTATGGGAAGTTCCTACCAAATTTGGCTACAGTGTTACATCCACTGAATGAGCTGTTGAAAAAACAGGTCCAGTAGAAGTGGTCAGAAGAATGCGATGCAGCATTCAAGAAGTGTAAAAGCCAATTGGTAGAGAACATCATGTTAGTTCACTATGATATATCTAAAGAAAATCATGATAGAGGTAGAGTAAGAGAGAGAAGTGTGAAATTAAATCAAAAGTTGAGAGTGAAGAACTATTACCATAAATGGTTGAAGTAGTTACCAGGAAGAGTGGTGAAGATATGTGGCCCTCGCACTTATTTGGTCAAGATGTTTGATCATGGAAAGGTTAGGTTTGTTCACATTGATCATATTTTACCGACAGATGTGGAAGTTGGAATTATTCGATTATTTCTGACTCATTAGATAGTCTTGTTACAAGTAAAGTGCCAGCAGCCAATCTTACATCAGATGTAGTAGAAACAAGTTCGAGAAAGTCAGAATTTACGTCTGAGTCCGAGTCAGGCAGACAAACGGTTTGAAGTTGTAAAGCGTTCAAATCAAGAGCATCCCTTGGAGGAAAATTTCCCTCAGGATCTGCCGAGAATGAGTCGAAGTTCGACACCATGTTTGGAAAGTTCTGTTCAACAGCAAAGGTATCCTCTTCGAAACAGAATATCAGTGGTTAAGTTTGATTTGTAAATATGCCAAAATAGGTCCATATCTTTTGTATGTATAACCATGCAAGTTATGTATGATGACTGTTTGTTATAATTACTTCTTCATTAAGGAGGGAGAAGTGTAATATAGTTCCACCAAGAAAAAGCAGCTAACCTGAGGACTGGGAGAAATTTAGAATTCAGCAGAGGGTTTAATTTGGAGGGGGAAAATAGAGTTCGAGAAGAAGCTTGCAGGAAACATAAAAACTGACTGCAAAAGCTTCTATAGATATGTGAAGACAAAAAGATTAGTGAAGACAAACGTAGGTCCCATGCAGTTGGACTCAGGTGAATTTATAATGGGGAACAAAGAAATGGCAGACTAATTGAACAAATACTTTGGTTCTGTCTTCACGAAGGAAGACATAAATAACCTCCGGATGGAGGACTAGGAGACCGAGGGTCGAGTGAGAAGGAGGAACTGAAGGATATCCTTATTAGGCGGGAAATTGTGTTGGAGAAATTGATGGGATTGAAGGCCGATAAATTCCCGGGGCTTGATTGTCTGCATCCAGAGTACTTAAGGAAGTGGCCCTAGAAATAGTGGATGTATTGGTGATAATTTTCCAACAGTCTATCGACTCTGGATCAGTTCCTATGGACTGGAGGGCAGCTAATGTAACACCACTTTTTAAAAAAGGAGAGAGAAGGCGGGTAATTAAATCGGTAGTGGAGAAAATGTTGGAATCAATTATTAAAGATGAAATAGCAGCGCATTTGGAAAGCAGTGACAGGATCGGTCCAAGTCAGCATGGATTTATGAAAGGGAAATCATGCTTGACAAATCTTCTGGAATTTTTTGAGGATGTAACTAGTAGAGTGGACAAGGGAGAACGAGTGGATGTGGAGTATTTGGACTTTCAAAAGGCCTTTGACAAGGTCCCACATAAGAGATTGGTGTGCAAAATCAAAGCACATGGTATTGGGGGTAATGTACTGGCGTGGATAGAGAATTGGTTGGCAGACAGGAAGCAGAGAGTCAGGATAAACGGGTCCTTTTCGGAATGGGAGGCAGTGACTAGTGGAGTGCTGCAGGGCTCAGTGCTGGGACCCCAGCTCTTTACAATATACATTAATGATTTGGATGAAGGAATTGAGTGTAATATCTCCAAGTTTGCAGATGACATTAAACTGGGTGGTGGTGTGAGCTGTGAGGAGGATGCTAAGAGGCTGCAGAGTGATTTGGACAGGTTAGGCGAGTGGGCAAATGCATGGCAGATGCAGTATAATGTGAATAAATGTGAGGTTATTCACTTTGGTGGCAAAAACACGAAGGCAGAATATTATCTGAATGGCGGCAGATTAGGAAAAGGGGAGGTGCAACGGGACCTGGGTGTCATGGTTAATCAGTCATTGAAAGTTGGCATGCAGGTACAGCAGGCGGTGAAGTAGGCAAATGGCATGTTGGCCTTCATAGCTAGGGGATTTGAGTATAGGAGCAGGGAGGTCTTACTACAATTGTACAGGGCCTTGGTGAGGCCTCACCTGGAATATTGTGTTCAATTTAGGTCTCCTAATCTGAGGAAGGACGTTCTTGCTATTGAGGGAGTGCAGCGAAGGTTCACCAGACTGATTTCAGGGATGGCTAGACTGACATATGAGGAGAGACTGGATCAACTGGGAATTTATACACTGGAGTTTAGAAGGATGAGAGGGGATCTCATAGAAATGTATACGATTCTGATGGGATGGGACAGGTTTGATGCGGGAAGAATGTTTCCGATGTTGGGGAAGTCCAGAACCAGGGGACACAGTCTTAAGATAAAGGGTAGGCCATTTAGGACTGAGATGAGGAGAAACTTCTCCACTCAGAGAGTTGTTAACCTGTGGAATTCCCTGCCGCAGAGTTGTTGATGCCAGTTCATTGGATATATTCAAGAGGGAGTTAGATATGGCCCTTATGGCTAAAGGGATCAAGGAGTATGGAGAAAAAGCAGGAAAGGGGTACTGAGGTGAAAAATCAGCCATGATCTTAGTGAATGGTGCTGCAGGCTCGAAGGGCCGAATGGCCTACTCCTGCACCTATTTTCTACGTTTCTACTGCTGCACCTAGTGGAATATTGTGGTAATGCAGCCATTGCTGTAAATGCAATAAAGACATCAGGTGACAGGTCACCTGACAAGTTTTTGTGTTAAGAGTCATCTTTAAAAAATGTATGTAGTGATGTCGTAAGAATATATCGCACTTGAGTCTGTCTGGGATAGTTTTCTACAACAATATCTCCTAGAGGCAACAGGGAGTATGCCATATTAGATTTAGTAATGAGTAATGAGCCAGATTTAGTTAACAGCCTAACTGTGTATGAACATTTATCCAATAGCGATCATAACATGATCAAGTTCAACATAACGCTTGAAAGGGAGAAACACGAAACAGATACTAAGATTCTAGGCTGGGATAAGGCTGGCTTCAAAGGGATGAGACAGAGACTGTCCACAGTAAACAAGGCAAATCAGTTAATGGGTAAAACGACAGAAGATCAGTGGGAGATGTCCTAAAAATAATTTAAGGTGATATAGAACCAGTTTAGATCCCTGAGGGGCAAGAGCTCTACTTGCCAAAAAAACAGCCATGTAAGACTAAAGAGGTAAGGGACAGCATGGCTAGAAATTCAGCACCTTAGTGCCTCCAGTTTGCGCCCAGGTGGGGCGCTAACGGGGTGCTAATATCTTATCGCCTGGTTGTGACGAATTGAATGCTGGCCACAAAATTCAGTCGGCTTTTAGCGGCAGCGCTAACACTTAGCGCCTGGACCTATAGCGACACTGAGCCCGTGACGACAATGAGTGTGCAACGCCCCACTAGAGCCCTGGACACAAAATTGAGTCGCTTCCCCTGACTTACCGCTTGGCGCTGATCTCGCCAGAAAAAGCAAGCGTTCATACCTGGGATTGCAACTCCCAGGGCGCTATTTAAAAGGATCAGCAACCGGGTCATTGGGAGGTCAGATTCATTGCTGGCTTGTCAGATAGCGTTTTGACTGCTTTCACATTTTCTACATCCTTGCTCTGTTGTTGCTCTTACAGTCTCTTCACTTGTATTTCTCTGAACATTTACAGATGCTCTTTTCTCTCATTTATGGGGGCTGTGTTGGCAGTCCACCTTGCCATCCGGCATCTTCTTTGGAGACAGCGGCTGCAGAGACAGAGAATGCCAAATGTGGCCAGAGGCAGGAGAAGGGCCCGCAGACCTTGCAGCAGAAGGCCTTACCCTCCCTGAATTTTCCGGGAGCATTTCTCCTACATTCATCTCTCAGAGCAGCAGTGCCTTAGGAGGCTCTGCTTCAGCAAGGAGGTGGTCACAGAGCTCTGCCGCCTCCAGCAGCCAGATCTCCAGCCTCAGATCAGGACCAGGACTTCTCACTCAGTGGCAATTAAGGTCACAGTAGCTTTTAATTTCTACGCTCGCGTCTCCTTCCAGGCTACAGCAGGGGATATTGCAAACATTTTACAGTTCGCCATACATTGCTGCATCCGGGAGGTAACAGACGCTCTCTACAGTAGGAGAAGGGAGCGCATTTCATTGATCAGGACCAGGAAGAAACAGGGGGAACGCGCATGGGGCTTTGCAAGGATAGCGGGCTTCCCCATGGTTCAGGGTGATATTGACTGCAGTCATGTGGCATCACGGGCACCTCATCACAATGCAAAGGTGTTCCATAACTGCAAAGGCTACCACTCACTAAATGTTCAGTGGTGTGTGACCACAGGCAGCTCATCCTTGCTGTCAAAGCCCACTATCCTGGCAACAGCCTCGATGCATTCATCCTGTGACAGACCAATGTCCCAGCACTATTCCAACCACCACATGAAACTCGCGGCTGGCTGCTCAGGGACAAGGGTTGAACACTCGCCACCTGACTGATGACACCCCTCTGTAACCCCAGCAGTCCTGCTCAGCATGCATATAATGAGAGCCATGCGCTCACCAGGAACCTGATCGAGCAGACTATCAGGGTGCTAAAACAATGGCTCCATTGCCTTGACCGCTCTGGAGGAGGCCTGCAGTATTCTCTTGATCAAGTCTCCCTTTTCAGCGATGTGTGTTGCATGCTGCACAAACTGGCCATTCTGAGGGCCAAGCCATTGCCACCAGGGATTGCAGGTCCACCTCAGAAGGAGGACAAGGGAGAAGAGGAGCAGGAGGCAGAGGATGAGGATGAAGAGGAGGATGAAGATGAGGAGGAGCAGCAGCAACAGAAGAGGGAACCTTTCAATCTTGCTTCTGCAAGGGTCATGTGTGAGCGCCTCATTATACAGCGCTTCCAGTAAATCATAAATCGCATGGCGATTGCGCAGCGCAAACACAGCATTATGTGCAAATCGCAGCGCCCATCACCCTGCAAAGGTCAAATGAGAAACATCACAAAAATTGAAACGTCAAATGAACAATTTAATATCACCCACAATTCTCTCCCATGAACTATAACTACCCACAGCCAACAGCAACAATGTATTTACAAACTACTTAAAGTAACAATGTAAATAAAAAACATCTAAAAACAAACTGTGCCTCAATGGCCCTTTTTTTTACTTTTTTCCCATCCCCTTTGCTTTTCCCTCTCCAAACCCTAGTGTTCCTCCTTAACGTGGCTCCAGTGGCTGCAGCAAGGCTGGTGGAAGGCTGCTCAGTCTGCCACACAGAGACTGTAGATGTCCCAGCAGGACGCCCTCGATCAGCTCTGGGCCTGGAAGGCCCGGCCACAGACTGCACCACCTCAGCATGGGCGGATGGCTGGGGTGCAGACAGCGGCAAGTGCAATGGAGAAGTGGCAGCCGGAATGTTGTCATCCTGAGAGAGGACAGTCCCTTCCAGTTCGACCGACACACTGCCACTCCCCCGAGGCAGGGCCTCAGCATCCAGAGCAATCTGCTTGAGCACAGATTGCTGGTCTGCTTCTGTACCATGAGATCCCCGTTGGACTGTGGGGAACCCAGAGACAATGGCAGCAGTCAGCGCTTGCATGGCATCAATCTGAGTCTGTATGAGAGCAGACTGAGCTTGGATGCCACCAAGCACTGATTCCATTACAGCACTAAGCTGTTGTGTTGCTTTGACCTGTGCTGCAATAGCTGCTGCCACCTCACCCATGACAGGCGGAATTAGGTCTGGGTCCCCACGATCTCTCTGTGAGTCTACCATCCTTTGCAAACTGCCAAGGATGTGCTCAAAGGTATGCTGTGAGACAAGTGTATTCTTGAGGCGCACTCCTCCAAGCTCATAGCAAGTGCATCCATGCTCTTGGGCACCCTTGCCATGCACCCAAAGCTCGCTGTGCATCCCCATTGACCGTCTCTCCACATCGAGGTCCTCAACTGAGTCCTGTTGAGCAGAACCCACGCACAAACTCACCCTCCGGGGAGATGGCCCTGAGCTTCCCTTGCCCCATGGTGTTGCTGCATGCCGCTGGGTCCCGGAGCTTCACCCACATCAGAGCCTTCGAACATAGTCTCCTCCAGCGACATCATCATCCCAGTGTCTGAGCTGGCTTGTTCTGCAGACACAGGCAGTGATGCTGTCTCGTCTCCTTCCTCCTCCTCTACTGTGTCGCTGCCACTGGGAGGCTGAGGGACAGGGTCCTGTGGTGGTGGCTGATTATCTGAAAGCATAAAGGCAAAAGAGTGTGGTTAAGTTCAGGGGAGGGGTGAAGGAAGGGAGCAAGGAATGGAGACAGTATACTTACATGGAAAGTGGGAAAGGTTTGTGGTGAGGGGGAAATGGAATGAGAGAAAAGGGACAGTTGATGAAAATACTGTTATTGGCCACAGGGAGGTCGGCCTCTGGGCCTGCTGCAATGCCCATGAGTTGTGCCCCCAATGATAATGATTTGAACCATTCACTCCTCCAGGTCGGTAAGAGATCTGAGGTCTGCCTGACCTCCTCCCATGTGTAACTACTTCCACCTGTTATGAGCAAGCTTGGCCTGCAAGAAAAAAGAAAGCATGTGAGTGAGTGTGCAGCTATTTGTTTGTCAGATGTGCCTACCATAGTTGAATAGCTGTGAATGTATGCAAGGCATGAGATGTGGATGTCGCTTTCATTAGGTGGGCACAGTTGATGGGTGAGTGCTGGGATGTGGCGGTTTATACAGTGTGTGCAAATAGTGAGGTTGACATTGTGGCGTGTAGAGGTTTTTGAATAATGTACTCACCCTGACCACCCGAGTGAGATCGTTGAACTTCTTTCTACATTGGGTGGAAGTTCTGTCCACCCGCTTCTATTGCTGATGTACTGTGCCATCTTCCTCCAAAGCCGTCGAAAAACATTTGGCACTGGCCTTCTGCCAATGTCCGGATACATGGAGGACCTTTGCCTCTCCACCATTGCCACAAGGGCTTCCATTATGTCGTTGCTGAAGCGGAGAGCTCTCTGGCGACACCTCTGCGTTGCACTGATGCTCCTTCAAGGCCCTCTTGCGGCACTAATACTGAAGTTCGCGGTCATTGGCGCTAATTATTGGCAAGCACTAAACTTACTGACCAATCACTGTCTTCTTCCTCTTCCCCCTCTGACTGGGAAGGTTCCATTTCTTGAATATATGAAATGAAAAAAGGACAAGATTGCTGGATCATCTGCAGCTTGTGAGTCAAAAGAGATTGTAGGATGAGGGAGAAGTGGGCCGAGAGAAGGCGGACTAGGTATGCAGATACTCTCATCAACAATCTCTCTAGCCCCACCAGTGGGCATGGCCTCAGCGATGTCCCTTCCTATGATGGCCAGCACTGTCTCCTCTGTGGGTGTTAAATCATGCAAGCACCCTTGTCCTCCTGCAGTTCTTTCCTGCTACCTCCTGTTATGCCACCTTCTCCTGCACGAAGGAGGGAAGTGTGTCAGTGAGTGTCATGCAATATGTTTGGATGGTGCGGTTGTTAAATTTAAATAACTGCAAGTGTATGCGAGCTGTAAGAAGTGGGTGCGAGGCTTACAACAGTGCTAAGTGTGTGAGGGTGAGGTACACCATATGAATTGAAGGGTTGAGTACTGACTGATAGAAATTATTGGTAGGCGGGTGATGGGGTGTAGTGATTTGAGCAATAGATGAGGTTAGTGGTGCAGTTAGTAGGTTATGCCATTTGAAGATGAAGTCACTCACTTTGACAATTCATATCAGGTCATTAAACTTCTTCCTGCAACATATCCATATTCTTGGAGCAACATTCCTGGCATTGACCTCCACCACTACTTGTTCCCACTGCCTTCTGAGCATATGTCCGAAGGGTGCAAAATTCACAAGAAACCCCCACCCCTGTGTTTGGGCTCATTCGAAAGGAAATTTAATTTGGGACTATTTACCGAAAAGTTGGAACTCTAAAGTGCTTATGGAAGAAACTACGAACTTTAATAACATTTTGGATTTTAAAAGACAAACTCAAGGCTGTGGACGGACCTAAGGAACTAGCAGAGACAGACTGATTAAGTGAAGCTACCTGGGTGTGAGGGCTAAGTTAACCTCTCTGGAAGAATGAGTATTCGAAAATCCTTCCCCCACAAGAGACATTAACATCACAAAATCACCCAGAGGCAGCTACCCATCAACATGGGTCTGGGCAACCATTTCAGCATATACATCACAAAGAGGTCCAATCCAGCCTGTATGTGAAAGACTAAGCACAAAAGAACATTGCAATTACCAAACTAATATTTCCATCAAGAAACAGTTTTCGAACATCAACCCACCCAAGACATATCAACTTTTAACGAGCCCGACAAAATATTACAAAGAAGAACCAAGCCCGCCAAAATTATACAAAGGATTTTGAACAGATTTGGCGTCAAGATTAGAACACTGAAATCGTATAACTGACCCCTGTTTTCAACAGAGGTTGGGTGGTTGCTAGGTAGTTACAAGGCTGCTACCACCTCAGATGACACTTTGACTGACAGACTAGTTCCACACCAAGCTGTGTCATCAAGACAAGGAGAGAAACCAATGTGACAGTTGTAAACTAACTTCTCCAGCCTCGAAGTCCTGAAGGAAGTAAGAACATCACCATCGCAGCAGCGACTGACCACAGTCAACGTGGTATCAAGGGAAAAACAACCGCAATCTATCGTTAACTATCAAAAGGGTTGGTAAGCATAGTCCCTGCATGCCCTGGAGTCGAACCTAGCTAGAATTAGGTATTGGGAGGTGGGAGGTATAATTTACTGTGACCCTCTTTGAATGTGTAGTGCATGGTTCTTTATTAGAGTGATTTGTGATTTTAAGTTTGACCTTGTACCTTTCCTTGTACTGTCCTTTATTAGAGTGATTGTAAGTTTGGCCTTGTATTTTCTTACTAGAATAATAAGCCTGTAATACCTTGACTGTAATAAAAACAAAGTTCTTTGCATCAAACCAGTGTCCTTTACACTTTTGTCACACCCCCAAATAAATCCAGAGTACCGAACCCAATGGAGTTGGAGCGATTCGAACAGCTGAAGTTGGTCAGAAGGGAACCTGACCCCCTCATAGAGACCACCACCCCCTTACAAAATGCCGACTGCGGCAGGTCTCTGGTACACGGGGTGTGATGTGGAGTGTGCTGGTTTGGGGCAAAGAACCAAAACTGAAGAGAGGATTTCCTCCTATGTGTATAAGAAAGTGAATGTAACTAAGGAATGGGTGCTTAGTCTATTGCGCGCTGAGCGTCCAGCTGACACTGCAGCCCAGTGGACAGCAAGTAAAGATCACAAGGAAGCAGTAGAGAAAGCAATTTGGTTGGTCTGCCTACAGCGACAGGTCCAGCTGCTAGACAGAATGAATGAAACATTACAGGCACAGAGTAATGGGAATGCGCAGAGGACTATCAGGAAAGGGTTAGGTCAGAAGAAAGATTATCGGGAGAACTCCGTAAGCTAAAACAGGAAAGGACCCAAATAACGGAAAGGTTTAAAAACAGTCAGGACTATTTTCAATGTCAGGTTACCGAGGCCAAAAGTAATGAAAAGTCACTGAGGACGGAAAGCACTCGCCTCACCCTACAAATAAAAGAGCTCCAGGAAAGATTAAAAGACGTATAAAGTAGCTAGCACTAATGGGTTTGAATCGGGAGACCACGGTCCCTGCCAGCAACAAATTAGAAGTTTAAACCTTGCTCTGTCCAAGGCAAAAGGCATGGTATGCCTAATAAGCCCGGGTACGCCCCAGGTATACCTGGAAGAGGGGGAAGAAACTACCCGGCCACCACCTGTGGCACCGGTGACAACACTGGTTCAGCAGCAGGAGGGGCAAATCAGTTGTGGGGCGGACAGGGATAGTGAACCACCACCACCTGTGGCACCGAGTTTCAGCTCGGCTTGGCCGCAGGGAAGAGAGGGAGGCGAGCCAGAACAGGGAGAGCCAGAACCAGGGCCAATGTGCCCATTCCGGCAACAGAAGTTTGGCCCGCCCACTCTTAACGGGGGTCCAGAGCCCCTGGAAAGTCAGTTTGTGGTCCCCCACACTCCCCAACAGCTTAGGGCTATGATAAGCCACCTGGGAAAGCTAACTCCAAAGGGAGATCCCTCGGTTCACTTTGTGGAAGTGGAACAGAATGGGTGCGATGATGCAGAAATGGCAAAGATGCTTCTCCTATCTCTGGACAGCAAACTGTAGCAGTGCCTCTCTACTGAGAGCAAAAAAGAGGACAGAAAACACTTGCTGTCATCCAGAAAGACATTTTAGAAGCTATGGGCTGCAATGACGGGAGTCCCTTCTCTACAGTAGAGAAAACGGTGCAGCTCACAGGAGAAATCCCACAGGCTTTCGCAGACCGACTGTGGCCGGTGTACAAAAGTGCCTGTAGTGGGGACATAGACAGGGATCACTTAAACCCGGATGAATTAGCACACTGGCTCCGATGCCTAGTAGCTAACAGTTTACTCAGAATAAGAACCAAGGCTGAGGCCTGGTTCGACCCCAGAGATCCCCAAGCCACAGAACAGGGAGTGCTTAGGCAGCTGACCCTAGCTTACAGAAACAGCAGAGGGACAGAAGAGCACCCACAAAAGGGAAGGGTTCACGAAATCCGACCTAGCCAAGACAATAGGGAATGGTGCCACGAGGGGGGCAACTCCTCCAATACAAAACGTACCTGCTTTGGGTGCGGAAAGAGTGGGCACTGGAGAAGGGATTGTAAAAGTCCTTGGAAGAATAGCACAGGAAAGAATTCTCCAGCCCCTGCCCAAAAGACAGAGACAGATAAGCCAATCCCTCCCCACTCGTTTGATACCTTTTTAACTGCGCTCCGAGCCATGTTAGATGGCCCTGGGAAGGTAGCCACCGCCACCGGTACCGAAATCCCATCTGCCCCCTCCCAACCAAAACCATGACTAGGCCAGGCACAGCCTATCCACCTGTGTTCCCTCGAGTATGAAGCATGGGGGAGACCGACCGTACAGATGGAAGTGGAAAAGGTGAAAGGGACTTACCTGCTGGACACCGGTGCCTCAAGCACCCTTGTCTATGCAGCTAACCCCACCGCCTCACTTCTGTCTAACGGGGTCCCCTGCAGCTTGGTGGGTTTCACAAGCACTGAACAGACTGGCTCATTCTCCGTTCCGCTCTCCATTCATTTAGGTACACTAAATGGACTTGTGTCCTGATGAAGTGGAAGCAGGAAGCGAGAGGGATCCTGGGGGCTGACATCATCCTAGGCCACGGGATCCTAGTGGATTTAAGAAATCACTGTCTTTGGGGGTCAGTCTGTACAGGACAGGAGAGTGGGGTGATGGTAATCCCGGGAAAACAGGGAAAAGAGACGGTGTGCACCATGAAACCAAAGGAGGGTTACGACTTTGAATCACTGGTCAGTAATACCCTTGTCAAGAATATGTGAGGAAAAACCTTGCAGCTTTTGCCAGTCACAAACACGTCTGTGGGAGAATAAATGGGGTCGAGTTTAGCATAGATGTGGATCCCATGACCCGACCACAGAAACAGTACAACTTCCCCAGGGAGGCGGAGGCAGACATGGAAACAGCCTTGGATTCTCTGGTTAAACAGTGGGTATTGAGACCAATAGCTACCCATGTGAATTCTCCATTGTGGCCGGTTAAGAAACCGGACAACTCCTGGAGAGCCACGGTGGACTATCGGGTACTCAACCGTAACATCCCCGCCTCTGCACCCACCGTTGCTGCTATTGCCGACCTCATTGGAAGTATCCCAGCCTCCGTAACCACATTCACGGTGCTGGATATTTCCAACGGGTTCTGGTCCATACCTTTAAGAAGGGAAGATCAGTACAAGTTTGCTTTTACCTTTAAAGGGCAGCAGGGTTCCATGTCAGAACTCAGGGATGCTTCCGTTGTCCCTGACGATTACGTGTGCAGGAAGTGTATCCGCCTCCAGCTCCTGACGGACTGCGTTGCGGAATTGGAGCTGAGGGTGGATTCACTCTGGAGCATCCACAATGCTGAGAACGATGTGTGTAGCGAGTTGGTCTTACCGCAGGAGAGGGGTCCACAGCCAGCTAGGGAATGGAAGACCAGCAGGAAGAGTAGTGCAAGGAAGGTAGTGCAGGGATCCCCTGTGGTCATCCCCCTGCAAAACAGATACAATGCTTTGAGTGCTGTTGAGGGGGATGACTCATCAGGGGAGGGCAGCAGCAGCCAAGTTCATGGCACCGTGGCTGGCTCTGCTGCACAGGAGGGCAGGAAAAAGAGTGGGAGAACGATAGTGATAGGGGATTCAATTGTGAGGGGAATAGATAGGCGTTTCTGCGGCCGCAACCGAGACTCCAGGATGGTATGTTGCCTCCCTGGTGCAAGGGTCAAGGATGTCTTGGAGCAGGTGCAGGACATTCTAAAAAGGGAGAGAGAACAGCCAGTTGTCGTGGTGCACATTGGTACCAACGACATAGGTAAAAAAAGGGATGAGGTCCTACGAAATGAATTTAAGGAGCTAGGAGCTAAATTAAAAAGTAAGACCTCAAAAGTAGTAATCTCGGGATTGCTACCAGTGCCACATGCTAGTCAGAGTAGGAATCGCAGGATAGCGCAGATGAATACGTGGCTTGAGCAGTGGTGCAGCAGGGAGGGATTCAAATTCCTGGGGCATTGGAACCGGTTCTGGGGGAGGTGGGACCAGTACAAATGGGACGGTCTGCCCCTGGGCAGGACCGGAACCAATGTCCTAGGGGGAGTGTTTGCTCGTGCTGTTGGGGAGGAGTTAAACTAATATGGCAGGGGGATGGGAACCAATGCAGGGAGACAGAGGGAAACAAAAAGGAGACAAAAGCAAAAGACAGAAAGGAGATGAGGAAAAGTGGAGGGCAGAGAAACCCAAGTCAAAGAACAAAAAGGGCCACTGTACAGCAAAATTCTAAAAGGACAGAGGGTGTTAAAAAAACAAGCCTGAAGGCTTTGTGCCTTAATGCAAAGAGTATCCGTAATAAGGTGGATGAATTAACTGTGCAAATAGATGTTAACAAATATGATGTGATTGGGATTACGGAGATGTGGCTCCAGGATGATCAGGGCTGGGAACTCAACATCCGGGGTATTCAACATTCAGGAAGGATAGAATAAAAGGAAAGGAGGTGGGGTAGCATTGCTGGTTAAAGAGGAGATTAATGCAATAGTTAGGAAGGACATTAGCTTGGATGATGTGGAATCTATATGGGTAGAGCTGCAGAACACCAAAGGGCAAAAAACGTTAGTGGGAGTTGTGTACAGACCTCCAAACAGTAGTAGTGATGTTGGGGAGGGCATCAAACAGGAAATTAGGGGTGCATGCAATAAAGGTGCAGCAGTTATAATGGGTGACTTTAATATGCACATAGATTGGGCTAACCAAACTGGAAGCAATACGGTGGAGGAGGATTTCCTGGAGTGCATAAGAGATGGTTTTCTAGACCAATATGTCAAGGAACCAACTAGGGGGGAGGCCATCTTAGACTGGGTGTTGTGTAATGAGAGAGGATTAATTAGCAATTTCGTTGTGCGAGGCCCCTTGGGGAAGAGTGACCATAATATGGTGGAATTCTGCATTAGGATGGAGAATGAAACAGTTAATTCAGCGACCATGGTCCAGAACTTAAAGAAGGGTAACTTTGAATGAATGCGGCGTGAATTGGCTAGGATAGATTGGCGAATGATACTTAAGGGGTTGACTGTGGATGGGCAATGGCAGACATTTCGAGACCGCATGGATGAACTACAACAATTATACATTCCTGTCTGGCATAAAAATAAAAAAGGGAAGGTGGCTCAACCGTGGCTATCAAGGGAAATCAGGGACAGTATTAAAGCCAAGGAAGTGGCATACAAATTGGCCAGAAATAGCAGCGAACCCGGGGACTGGGAGAAATTTAGAACTCAGCAGAGGAGGACAAAGGGTTTGATTAGGACAGGGAAAATGGAGTACGAGAAGAAGCTTGCAGGGAACATTAAGACGGATTGCAAAAGTTTCTATCGGTATGTAAAGAGAAAAAGGTTAGTAAAGACAAACGTAGGTCCCCTGCAGTCAGAATCAGGGGAAGTCATAACGGGGAACAAAGAAATGGCAGACCAATTGAACAAGTACTTTGGTTCAGTATTCACTAAGGAGGACACAAACAACCTTCCGGATATAAAAGGGGTCAGAGGGTCTAGTAAGGAGGAGGAACTGAGGGAAATCTTTATTAGTCGGGAAATTGTGTTGGGGAAATTGATAGGATTGAAGGCCGATAAATCCCCAGGGCTTGATGGACTGCATCCCAGAGTACTTAAGGAGGTGGCCTTGGAAATAGCGGATGCATTGACAGTCATTTTCCAACATTCCATAGACTCTGGATCAGTTCCTATGGAGTGGAGGGTAGCCAATGTAACCCCACTTTTTTAAAAAGGAGGGAGAGAGAAAACAGGGAATTATAGACCGGTCAGCCTGACATCGGTAGTGGGTAAAATGATGGAATCAATTATTAAGGATGTCATAGCAGCGCATTTGGAAAGAGGTGACATGATAGGTCCAAGTCAGCATGGATTTGTGAAAGGGAAATCATGCTTGACAAATCTTCTGGAATTTTTTGAGGATGTTTCCAGTAGAGTGGACCAGTTGATGTGGTGTGTTTGGACTTTCAGAAGGCTTTCGACAAGGTCCCACACAAGAGATTAATGTGCAAAGTTAAAGCACATGGGATTGGGGGTAGTGTGCTGACGTGGAATGAGAACTGGTTGTCAGACAGGAAGCAAAGAGTAGGAGTAAATGGGTACTTTTCAGAATGGCAGGCAGTGACTAGTGGGGTACTGCAAGATTCAGTGCTGGGGCCCCAGCTGTTTACATTGTACATTAATGATTTAGACGAGGGGATTAAATGTAGTATCTCCAAATTTGCAGATGACACTAAGTTGGGTGGCAGTGTGAGCTGCGAGGAGGATGCTATGAGGCTACAGAGTGACTTGGATAGGTTAGGTGAGTGGGCAAATGCATGGCAGATGAAGTATAATGTGGATAAATGTGAGGTTATCCACTTTGGTGGTAAAAACAGAGAGACAGACTATTATCTGAATGGTGACAGATTAGGAAAAGGGGAGATGCAACGAGACCTGGGTGTCATGGTACATCAGTCATTGAAAGTTGGCATGCAGGTACAGCAAGTGGTTAAGAAAGCAAATGGCATGTTGGCCTTCATAGCGAGGGGATTTGAGTACAGGGGCAGGGAGGTGTTACTACAGTTGTACAGAGCCTTGGTGAGGCCACACCTGGAGTATTGTGTACAGTTTTGGTCTCCTAACTTGAGGAAGGACATTCTTGCTGTTGAGGGAGTGCAGCGAAGGTTCACCAGACTGATTCCCGGGATGGCGGGACTGACATATCAAGAAAGACTGGATCAACAGGGCTTGTATTCACTGGCGTTCAGAAGAATGAGAGGGGATCTCATAGAAACGTTTAAAATTCTGACGGGTTTAGACAGGTTAGATGCAGGAAGAATGTTCCCAATATTGGGGAAGTCCAGAACCAGGGGTCACAGCCTAAGAATAAGGGGAAAGCCATTTAGGACTGAGATGAGGAGAAACTTCTTCACCCAGAGAGTGATTAACCTGTGGAATTCTCTACCACAGAAAGTTGTTGAGGCCAATTCACTAAATATATTCAAAAAGGAGTTAGATGTAGTCCTTACTACTAGGGGGATCAAGGGGTATGGCGAGAAAACAGGAATGGGGTACTGAAGTTGCATGTTCAACCATGAACTCATTGAATGGCGGTGCAGGCTCGAAGGGCCAAATGGCCTACTCCTGCACCTATTTTCTATGTTTCTATGTTTCTATTCACCTGTATATTGCAATGCATTTCAACGGGGAATGCAGGGTAATGTTTAGCTAGTATAAATGCAGGGAAGGTTGACTCTCGGGAGCAGGAATTTTGCTTACCTTGATTGACACTCAAGTGTGTGGAGTGTCAATAGGGGGGAATGAAGGGTGCAAAATTCACAAGAAAGCCCCCCCCCCTGTGTTTGGGTTCATTCAAAAGGAAATTGAATTTGTGACTATTTATCAAAAAGTTTGGAACTCTAAAGTGTTTATGGAAGAAACTACGAACTTTAATAGAATTTTGGATTTTAAAAGACAAACTCAAGGCTGTGGACGGACCTAAGAAACTAGCAGGGACAGACTGATTAAGTGAAGCTATCTTGGTGTGAGGGCTAAGTTAACCTCTCTGGAAGAATGAGTATGCGAAAATCCTTCCCCCATACGAGACATTAACATCACAAAATCACCCAGAGGTAGCTACCCATCAACATGGGTCTGGGCAACCATTTCAGCATATACATCACAAAGAGGCCCAATCCAGCCTGTATGTGAAAGACTAAGCACAAAAGGACATTGCAATTACCAAACTAATATTTCCATCAAAAAACAGTTTTCGAACATCAATCCACCCAAGACATATCAACTTTTAACGAGCCCGACAAAATATTACAAAAAAGAACCAAGCCCGTCAAAATTATACAAAGGATTTTGAATAGATTTGGCGGCAAGATTAGAACATTGAAATCGTATAACTGACCCCTGTTTTCAACAGCGATTGGGTGGTTGCTAGGTAGTTACAAGGCTGCTACCACATCAGATGACATTTTGACTGACAGACTAGTACCACACCAAGCTGTGTCATCAAGACAAGGAGAGAAACCAATATGACAGTTGTAAACTAACTTCTCTAGCCTCGAAGTCCTGAAGGAAGGAAGAACATCACCATCGCAGCAGCGACTGACCACAGTCAACGTGGTATCAAGGGAAAAACAACCGCGATTTACCGTTAACTATCAAAAGGGTTGGTAAGCACAGTCCCTGCATGCCCTGGAGTCGAACCTAGCTAGAATTAGGTATTGGGAGGTGGGAGGTATAATTTACTGTGACCCTCTTTGAATGTGTAGTGCATGGTTCTTTATTAGAGTGATTTGTGATTTTAAGTTTGACCTTGTACCTTTCCTTGTATTGTTCTTTATTAGAGTGATTGTAAGGTTGGCCTTGTATTTTCTTACGAGAGTAATAACCCTGTATCACCTTGACTGTAATAAAAACAAAGTTCTTTGCATCAAACCAGTGTCCTTTGCACTTTTGTCACACCCCCAAATAAATCCAGAGTACAGAACCCAATGGAGTGGGAGCGATTTGAACCACTCAAGTTGGTCAGAAAGGAACTGACCCCCTCATAGAGACCACCACCCCCCCTTACAGTCTTGAGGGCTTCCTGCCCACCATTCCCCCTCCCCCCTACGAATATATGACATCATTCCTGATCTCCATCTCTTCAACCACGACCTCTAGTGCTTTGCCAGAAAACCTTGGTGCTCGCTCTCACTCATGTACAAACATTCCTCAATGTATGTTTCAATGAGATCACCTCTCATTCTTCTAAACTCTAGAAAATATAGGTCCAGTCTACTCAATCTCTCCTCACAGGACAATCCCCCACATCCCAGGAATCAGTCTGGTGAACCATGACTGTACACCATACTCCAGATATGATCTCACCAGGATCCTATATAATTGCAGTAAGACGTCTTTACTCTTATACCCAAATCCTCGCAATAAAGGCAACATATCATTTGCTTTCTTAATTGCTTGCTGTACCTGCATATTAACTTTCAGCGATACATGGATAATGACACCTAGGTCCCTCGAACACCAACATTTCCCAATCTCTCACCATTTAAAAAATACTCTGCTTTTCTATTATTCCTACCCAAGTGGATAACTTCACATTTCTCCATATTCCATTTGCCATGTTCATGCCCACTCACTTAGCTTGTCTATATCCCCTTGAAGCCTCTTTGTATCCTCCTCACAACTTACATTCTAACCTGTATATCATCAGCAAACTTGGATTGATTACATTTTGTCCCCTCATCCAAATCATTGATGTAGATTGTGAATAACTGAAGCCAAGCAATGATCCTTGCAGTACCCCATTAGTTACAGCCTGCCAACCCAAAAATGATTTGTTTATTCCTACTCTGTTTTCTGTCCGTTAACCAATCCTCAATCCATGCTAGCATATTACCCCCATCCCATGAACCCTCATTTTGTTTACTAACCTCTTGTGTGGCATCTTATCAAATGCCTTCTGAAAATCCAAATACACCACATCCACTGGCTCCCACTTATCTATTGCTAGTTACAACCTAAAAAAACTCAGATTCCTCAAACATGATTTCCCTTTCATAAATCCGTGTTGACTCTGGCCAATCATATTATTATTTTCTAAATGCCCTGTTACCACATCCCAGTGTCTCATTACTGTTTATGGGATATTCCTATGTGCAAATTGCTGCCACATTTCCTACTTTATAACCGTGACTGCACTTGAAAAGTACTTCATTGACTGTAAAGTGTTTTGGGCGATATGAGGTTGAGAAAGGTGCTACATAGCTGCAAATCTTTCCTACTCTTTTCATGTCTCCACCTCAAATCTGGTTGAACATTATGATTACAATTTCCCCCCCATTATGATTACCATACTGAAACAAAGATTATAGCCCCAATTGTAACTCAGAACAGGAATCGAGTGGGCAGTTGTTGGGGTGGCAAGTTGAGCCACAAACTCCCCCGACCTCAGCAGCAAGAGACCCGGCTAATTTTAATGCCCGGGCCTCATCTGCATACCCCTGGTCAGATGCCCACCTCTTTCAGCAGTTCTCTGGCAGGCATGTGGGAGGGAGGGGATTATAGGACATGTGAAGGCCACCGGTCAGGTCTGAAAGAATGGTTGCCGACATACAGTAAATGGGTTTTGTGTTTGGGAAAACCTCAGCATTTTTTTTTGTATTCGTTGCCAATCTTTCCAATTATTTGTCAGATCATCGTGTCAGATTACAAACGCCAGAGGTCACCTTGCACACATCAAGGATCACTCTGCGCCAATGCTCTTAGCCAAAAGGCCTAG
Source organism: Pristiophorus japonicus (assembly GCF_044704955.1). NCBI lineage: Eukaryota > Metazoa > Chordata > Chondrichthyes > Pristiophoridae > Pristiophorus > Pristiophorus japonicus. The sequence continues at coordinate 91,340,590 of NC_091977.1, forward strand.
AACCACTGCACCGTTCCTGGAAGTACTGCAATACCAGGTTCGTGCCATGGAGGTGGATGGGTCAGGCCCCCCACACACCTCCGTGGAGGTGGATGGGTCAAACCACCCCACCCACCTCCTATTTCCAAAAAGCATAGGAGAATCACCTTCCTGATCCAGGGAGAACCACGTTGGGGTCATGGTTACTCCCCTGTCAGGTCAGTTATGCATGATCTTAGCCAAAAAGCCGAGAAGCAATGGGAAAGCCTCAGCATTTTTTTTTTTTTTGAAATTCGTAGCCAATCGTTCCAATTCTTTGTCAAATCACAAACGCCAGAGGTCACCTTGCACACGCCAAGGATCACTCTGCGCTAATGCTCTTAGCCAAAAGGCCTAGAGCCACTGCACCGTTCCTGGAAGTACTGCAATACCAGGTTCGTGCCATGGAGGTGGATGGGTCAGGTCCCCCACACACCTCCGTGGAGGTGGATGGGTCAAGCCACCCCACCCACCTGCCTCAGCATTCCTTATAAGAGTCGGTGTGAAAATAAATGTGCCTTTTTGGACCTCTTCTGACCCCAGCTCTTCTTCCCACTATCTTCACCTGGCAGTAAAGTCACAATGGTTTCCCGGTTCTGGCCATCAGTTCAAGTTTCAATAAAAACAGAAAATGCTGAAAATCTCAGCGGGTCAGGCATCATCTGTGGAGAGAGCAACAGAATTCAAGTTGCAGTCGGGAACCGATGACATCATCTGACCCCGATCTGCATATATAAAGAAGGACCCCGCTGGCTTCAGCGAATCAGAAAGGGAGGTTAAAAATAAGTCAGCAGGGACGTTGGGTGGTAAGTCTCCCGGACGATTTTAACTGTCCTTCAATTAATTGAAATTAATTGCAAGTATCCTAGCTCTTCAAGAGACCCTACCCTACTTTCAGGTGTTTTAAGTTAATTAAGTTGTGAAAGTTATTTCATCTGCTCTCAATTCAATGGCCAGGTCCCAGTCAAGGGGGTGAAACTTTGTTTGATAGATGTTTTTAAAACCAATGGGAAAACTGGCAGGTCTTTGATAGGGTGGAGCCCTCTGTGATTGACAGCTTGGTGGGCAAGGGGCGCGATTTCACAGGCTCAAGTCAGCAGTTGTGAAAGAGAGGCACAGACAGAGTGAATGGACAGACAGCGTGCTTGTAACAAGCAGTCATCTAAGTGACTTTAAAGTTCCATGTCAGTCTGATGAGCAGAGTTCGGCTAATCTGCAATTATAGTCCGTAAATATGTGGTTAGAGATGACAGCCTCGCACATCTACTCCTATTTTGCAGTGGAAGTCAGGCTTCCTGGGAGTAGAGGTGCTATAAGTTGAGTCAGCACCTTGATCGCCTGTCTGCACCATGCCCAACAGACAGAAGGGAGTTAAAATTATCCCTGTAATATTATAATCCTATGCACATGATCTCATTGTTTTAATATCCTGTAGGACCGAACAGTTCATTCCTTGAAGGATGATTTGAACCATCTGCATGGTTGGCCCAGAATTTACCTGATTGCTCTACGCCTATAGCATTTGAGCCAGACATCAACAAAGACAAATGCCTGGCAAGAGCACCATTATCCTGTAGTCGATGTTCCAAGATTTGGTGCAGAAAGGTCCGTCTGTGCACAAGACAGCTACCCAACTGTCTGAAATGAATCCGTACGCCGGTTTCAATTCCTGTTAAGCCTTTCCTAATATTTTACTGTCGTCCCAGTATGAGAACTGCTAGCTCTTCCCACAGAGTGACACAATGTTGTTTACTAAATGCGACATGAATTATAGAAAATTGTACAGCATTCACTACGATAGATTGTACTGTAGCCATCTAGAGTGCAACATCCTATTCTGATTAAAGAAGCATCCTGGTAAAAATGGAGGAAGGGGGGAGGGAAAGAAAGTCCAAGCTGGAGAGAAATATTTCCAAGATAAAAATTAAAAATAACAATTTAACACATTTCAGAAACTCCTCATAATGATAAAACAATTCACATAACCTGATCAATACTTTTTTAAATGGTAGAAATGTGACTAGATATCAAGATACCTTTATAGAACCTGAAAGAATCTATCTAAAATTGTATATGATGTTTACAAGATATACTTTTTTGAATATAAAATACTGAACTCCGTGATTATCTCAGTACAATAAAACTATGGAGGAAATGCTACATAGAAGCAATGCACCAGTGACTATGTACTATTAAATTATTGGTTGCATACCTGCTTGGAAACATATATAACCAATGATGACAACAAAAGATAAATAATGTTAATTAAATTTATATATTTGATTAACTGCCTATGAAACATACAAACAACTGAGCAATAATGATTAGTAGCATAATAGAATTATCAATTGGTAAATTTAGTGAAAAAAGAAAATGAACAGAACAGATTGTGTAACAGAATGTGTTAAGTACATTTGGATCTTGAAATATATCTGAATTAGCTACTGTGCTGGGAAAAGAATACCATAGTTCAGCAGCAGAGATGAAGAAGATTGGCATTATTGTGCTGATTAAAAGAGAAAGGGATTAAATGCAATCTGTTAGGATGAAAGGGTGAAAAAAACGACCCAATAGCCTTTTGCTTGCCTGATACAGAACAGACCTATTTCTGCAAAGGTCGAGCATATTCCAGTCAATTGTGAACAGGAGGAATTCAAATGGAGATACCAGTCTACCCTGCAAGTAAATTTTCAGATTTGCGTTTTCTAGTGTTCTATTTGTGAGGTGGCCTGAATTACGAGTATGATTTCAAGAAGGGATATGTAAATTTGGAGAAGACGATTGAAGGAGCATGATTGAATATTCTATCATACCTATCAATCCAGGAGCTTTTTTACCTGTGCACAAATGTAAAATTACATAAATCATAAGAAACCCATTCTCTCAATGGCTTAAAATGGGTGACTCAATGATCTAACAGCTGATCAAAGTATGAACAAGGTTGGATTGTCCAATCATATAATGCAGAGTGGGATATTGGCTTTTCCTCCCCAATGGATTTGTTTGTGTCACTATACACCGAACATAAACGTAAAAAAGGTGTTAAAATTAGGAGATATAAATATGACAAGATTGAAAAGAGATGGAAGCTTTCATTCTTTGAAGCAGGTGGAAATAATTTGACTAGAGGCAGATGGAGGGGATTTTAGGCAAGTGAAGATAGGTTGCGATGGAGTTGCAGAGAAGTGGAAGTAATTTAGGCATTCTTAACAATTCAAATATTATGATGATATGTCTGATTTAATTTTTGTTCTCATTTAAATCTACTTGGTTTTTGAAAAGAGCTGTCAAGCCTTTGGAAGCAAGTGCTAGATTATAGCAAGAGAGCCACATTAACAAGGCTGGCAGCATAATTTGAATCAGCAACCTGGCTGCAGATCAACGAAGCAACAGAAAAATAATCCTTCACAAAAGAACTAAACCTGAGCAGGAAGTGTCACTTCTGGGATGCCCTTTTAAGTTAGGGAAGAAAATGGATGACATACTTACAAAAATAACCAAGACCACTGCTAAATACAATGGCACAGAGAAGTGTAGCTGTTGAGAAGAAAGATGTGTAGCTTTAGAGCTCTTGCTACATTTTGAACCCACAGGTCACAAATAGTTTCAAAAACAAGCTGTAGAAGCAGAAAAAAAGGTTAGCATAACACAAACTTCATGAAACAATTTTGGTACTTAGAAATAAAGAACAGAGAAAATTGAACTTATAATTTCCTATCTATGGGCCCAAATTTCCCCAAGAGTTGCCCCTTTTTTTGGAGTAAGTAGCTTTTCTTAGAGTAACTTAAAAATTGCAAATTTCCCCATTTAACTTGCTCCAGTGTAAGTCAGTTAGTTAGGTTTTTTTTCACTTTAGTTTGTTCTCTCCAAAAGGGGGCATAACAAGCCACTTATACCTTCTGGCCATAGAAGCAAATTTGGCCAGCTGAAAGTTACTCCAAACTAACGTAGGCCAGTGTATGTGGCCACTTTTGTAGACACAGAAAAACCTTACCTACATTTAAGAAATCAGCGCAGGTAGCCAGAGAAAGCAGAGGCGGGGGGGGGGGGGGGGGTGGGGGGAAAGGTGAGTTAAAGGATTCTAAAGCACTAAGGACCTTCACAACATCAGCACCAGATTACAACATCTTCAGCACAACAGCTGCACAACATCATCAAAAATAAATGAAAGATAAATCAGCTACTGAAAATAGAGCAGTCCTACCTTGCCGACTGCAAAACGCACCAGTTAGCTCTCCCGCCAGGGCTAGGGGCAGCAGGCATGCATGACTGTAGGGGTGAGGGATTTTTACTTTTTACAGTTGTCCCTAAATGTTGCGTGGTCCTAATGGAGCATGATTCAGTTTTGATGCAAAATATATTTTATTGGATATTTTACAGTGCACTTCAACGACAACAACAACAACAACAACAACAGCAACAACAGGAAAGAAAGGCTGCACCCATCCCTCACCCACATCTCGGGGAAAGTGCACTTCCTCATAGGGTCAGTGATGGTGGTGGGGGGGGGGGGGCGTTGGGGGCCCAGCTTGGATCTGACCGGTGGTTGGTGCGTGGATTGAAGTGGGAGTGGCATTTGATTATCTGGCCTTTGTGCCCTTATTGCAGAAGCCAGCTCCCTCATGGCATCTGCCATCATCTGCACACCGTCTGAAATGCCCGCCCTCACTTCCCGTCTTAGTGCAGAGATTTCACCCGACAGTGTCGCGACCTCATCACGCACCCCATTGACGGCCGCCACGAGTGATCTTGTGAAGGCATTGGTCTCCTCATCCAATGAAACAACCTGATTAACCTCCGCTGAAGGCTGCATCTCAGGAGAGACTGGTCGGCTTCTCCTTCCCCTTGCCGTGGGCCTGCCTAGTGTGAGGCGCAGGCTGGGACAGTGGGGAACTGGGTGTCCCAAGATGCATTTCCCGACCACCACTGGGACCCGCGACCTTGGAAGGTGTGAACCCATGGAATGTTGCTGAGGAGCTCATGGAGGGTTCTGGCAGTGTGATGGCCTGTACTCTGGCCTGATCCATATTGCGGTCAGCATTCTCCCGAGCACACATTTCCATGGACTCCTCCTCCCCCCACCCGCCTTGGTCAGGAGTGCATGCATCTGGATCCTCTGGTGGATCTTCAGGATCTTGAGGAGTGTCTTCTTCTTCTGCAAAATACAACAGAACAGTCAAATGATTAGCAACACAGGAGAGGGCAGGATGGGTGGGATGAGTAGTCTCATGTGTAGCAGGCCAGTCAGCAAGTTGATTTGAAGGGCGACAATGCATTTTAATGACTCACCCTCACCCTTGCGTGTGGGTTCAGCTTGTGCAGAGCTGATTCTTTTTCTGCCGGTGTGACTCAGCAAGGCAGCAACCCTCTGTTCCAGGGGTGACAGTTGGTGCAGATTTGGTGGGCCTCCTCCTGTTGTAGTTCTCTCCCTTTTTTTGTGGGCTAATTTCTTCTGCAAAGATGAAAATATTAATTTTCAGACATGGTGCGCTTCTGATGGGTGGGACACATAATTATACTTAGGAATTAGACTTTGTGGCCTTAAAAGGATCTAGCTCCACCACGATCATTATAAAACACCATTACTACAAAAAATGCTACAGATGAGCCTCAAATATTTATGTATAAATAAAAATGGTACATTTAGCGCATGTTTTATCCATTACACTTTAGGTGTCACGCCGTTTTCATGAAATTTTCTGCGTCACATTTTTATATTAATCAGCAATGTATCACTTCTGAGCAATTAGACATTATACTCATCAGCAAGTAGAAATACGAAAACTATCATGAATTTCCAAAACCTATGAATCAAAAATGAGCAGTCAACAACAAATAGCAACAAAAGAAGATGACATCAATAATAACTTGCATTTATATAGCAACTTTAACACAGAAAAACACCCCAAGGAGACTTCTCAGAGGCAAAAAGAAAAAAAATAGGAAGCCTTGGTCTCCCAGCAGCCAGCTTTTTAAAAAGTTTGTTCCGGGATGTGGGCATTTCTGGCAAGGCCAGCATTTATTGCCCATCCCTAATTTCCCTTGAGAAGGTGGTGGTGAGCTGCCTTCTTGAACTGCTGCAGTCCTTGTGGTGAAGGTACTCCCACAATGATGTTAGGCAGGGAGTTCCAGGATTTTGATCCAGCGACGATGAAGGAACGGCAATATATTTCCAAGTCAGGATGGTGTGTGTTGTAGGCATTAGGCACCTGCTGAATATATCAAAACCTGGGGCAACGGCACCTGTAGCATAAGGTTAAAACTACACCTGTAGTATAAGGTTAGAACTAAATATGTAACTCTAATACCATAAAATGGCTACCCGTGAGGCCTCAAGGGATTTCTGTTAGCTGAATTAGACTGCATTCCTGGAAACTGATAATTGTTGTTTCCCACACACAGGATTAACAAGCAAGCAAACTCTGCAGATGTCTCTAATCAGCCAAGCCTCAGGACTAAATGTTCTGGTGGAAGTAAGGACAATACGACTCTGTAACAGGATTAAGATAAGGAGGCTACCAAAGACAGCACCCAAGGACAGTAAGATAAGGGGGGCCTGGAACATGTTACATGAGTCGTTCCTAGCAACACACCCCTTAGCAACACATCTCTTAGCAACACATCTCTTAGCAACACATCTCTTAGCAACACATGAGCCACTTTATGTTTAGAAACTAACTCTATCTATTGGTCTAATTGAATTTATAATCGATATGATGTAACTGTAGTAAACTGTTGTAAAACATATAAAGATCCATGAAACCCTTTGTTCTGCGGAGTGAAGTGCCTGGATCCAGTCCTGAGACTTCCTCCCCGCTGGCGTTAATAAAGGCCGCATTGGCGTTGGAACCGACTCTGAGTGTTGAGTGATTCTTCTGATAAAACACTAACACTAACAGTGTGTAACTTGGAGGGGACCATTTAGGTGATGGTACTCCTATGCACCTGCTGCACTTGTCCTTCTAGGTGGTAGAGGTCACGGGTTTGGGAGGTGCTACCGAAGAAGCCGTGGCGAGTTGCTGCAGTGCATCTTATAGATGGTACACACTGCAGTCACGGTGCGCTGGTGGTGGAGGGAGTGAATGTTGAAGGTGGTGGATGGGGTGCCAATCAAGCGGCCTGCTTTGTCCTAGATGGTGTCAAGCTTCTTGTGTGTTGTTGCAGCTGCACTCATCCAGGCAAATGGAGAGTATTCCATCACATTCCTGACTTGTGCCTTGTAGATGGTGGAACAGCTTTGGGGTGTCAGGAGGTGAGATACTTATGAAGAATATCCAGCCTCTGACCCACTACTGTTACCACAGTATTTATGTGCTGGTCTAGTTAAGATTTTGGTCAATGGTGACCCCCAGGTAGTTGATGGTGGGGGATTCGGCGATGGTAATGCCGTTGCATATGAAGGGGAGGTGGTTAGATGCTCGCATGTTGGAGATGGCCATTGCCTGGCACTTATGTGGAGCGAATGTAACTTGCCACTTATCGGCCCAAGTCTGAAAGTCGTCCAGATCTTGCTGCATGCGGGCATGGACTGCTTCATTTTCTGAGGAGTTGAAAATGGAACAGAACACTGTGCAATCATCAGCGAACATCCCCACTTCTGACCTTACGATGGAGGGAAGGTCATTGATGAAGCAGCTGAAGATGGTTGAGCCTAGGACACTGCCCTGAGGAACTCCTGCAGCGATGCCCTGGGACTGGGATGATTGACCTCCAACAGCCACAACCTGGACAACTTATTGTCATCTTCTTATTATGTGAGCATTACTGACTTGCGAATGAAAGCATTGGGGTAGATCTTGGCTTTGTGCGATAGTGTAAAATGGATGATAGCCAGTCGGCAGCCCATTTTACAACTCTGCTGATTTTGATTTCCATTAAATACTGTCCATGGTACGTTGCACCCTGGAGGAGCTTGCCATGCGGGCGAAGCTGAGAGCTCTCTTGTCCTGCTTTGCTCTGTCCATAGGGAAGGAGATATAGGTGTAGAGTCATGGTGACCTCCCTGTTACCACGGTGGATTGAGAACTGGCACCTGCTGCAGCCTAGAAAAAGCCAATGGCATAACAGTTCAGGGACACAGTGACTTTGACAGCCACAGACAATGCTGTCCATGCCTTGGTGCAAGACTCAAGTTATGGCTGCAACAGGTGATATAGCTCAGTGACAGCCTTCTTTGTGAAGTGAGGGCGCCTCATACATTGCTCCTCAGTGAAGTTAATGCGGAAGAACTCCCTGAATACTCGATGTGGATATGGTCTCCTGCATGGTGCCCTCTTCCTCCTCCCTCTTAAGGCATTTGCTCCCGCTGTCTCTTATCTTCCTTTTGCTCCCTCTGGTCCTCCAGCTCCAAAGGCAACCCTGTCAGCTCACCCATAACTGTAGTCAAACTATCTGGAAGCACAGGACCGTGATTTAAATATCCTCTTCAGCTTTTTACATAATTCTGACAGGTGCTCCTGAAGCCAATGGAGTTGCCCATACCAATATGGTGAGCGATGAATTGCGGCTCATAATGTTATTTAATAACAAAATGAGCTTCGTCTCATTTGTAGATACAAATAATCCACAAATGCTTGGAACTATTGAATCACATGCTGCAGCATGCAAAGTAGAGGAAAAACTAAACTCTGTTTGAAAATATTGCTGCATGTTTATTGCAAGTTGTATTATACAGTAATTACTATAAGTAAGCATTGTCCATATGTCATTTAAATGTTTAGGTAGCACTCATGATTGTTGTGTTTTGGCAGTACTTTCTCAAATAATAAGATAAAAGGAAGACAGAATTTGCATTTATATAGTTGCTTTCACAACCTCAGGACATCCCAAAGTGTGTTACAACCAATGAAGTACATTTGAAGTGTATTCATTCTGGTAAATGCAACTGCCAATTTGTGCATAGCAAGATCCGACAACAGCAATAAAATAAATGACCAGACAATCTGTTTGAGTGATGTTGGCTAAGGGATAAATATTGCCCAGGATGCTCAGCAAAATCCCCTGTTGTTCTTCAAATAGTGCCATGGAATCTTTTGCATTCACCTGAAAGAGCAGACAGAGTCTCGGTTTAAAGTTTCAGCCAAAAGACAGCACCACCAACAATGCACAATTCCCTTCATACTGATGTGACAGCTGAGATTTTTTGATTAAGTCTCTGGAGTGTGGTTTCGAACCCATGACCTTCATGCTTCAGAGGCGAGAGAGCTACCACTGAGTCAAGGCTGACACCTAATGATAACTTGTCAAGTACCAGGATTGGCAGATGTAACACTTGAGAAATAGTAGGTGATAGTGACTTGGCCAGGTTAAATGACAATGTTCTGAATTTCAGTCTTTGGAGTCCATTTTCGACAAATCAGGTGCAATTTTTAATGATATGGGTCCCAGTTTTCAAATGCCAGGTGGGAGACTGAAAACAGAGCAGAACTACTGAGTTTATTATTTAAGCTTAAAAGAAGAAAACAAAGGCACTAGAAAGGAACCTTGTTGGAAATTGCTGATCACTAAATCCAGTTTTACAAATGTGTGCTGGAAGTACAAAGTTGTAAATCTACCCCAACATCTTTAACACTGAATTTATATTTCTGTGCATAGTGAGCTAACACTATATATACCTCTTATATACATAGTCCTTGAAAATATGTACCTGGAGAAATGGATTTTCCTGCCTCCGCATCCCACTGTCCCCACCTGGCGCAAGACAGGAACAAAGCACCCAAGCCACAGGATTGTTTGAATTTCCGACCCCAGGCTACTTATGTGGCTAGGGTGGCACTCCTGACATAGGTCCGCACCCTGGCAGGACCAGCAACAGCAGTAGGGCCACTACTGGGATAAGAGGGAGCTGTTCCATCGAGACGGGCTTCATTTGAACCAGGCTGGGACCAGTGACCTGGCGAATCGAATAACTAGGGCTGTAGATAGGGTTTTCAACTAAATAGTGGGGGGGGGGGGAGAGTCCAGGTGAGTGGAAATTTTAAAAGTCAAAGAGAAAGGAGAAGGCAATAGTGCAGGGTAGCGATAAGGGTAATGATAACCAGAGTGTGACAGGAAGGGACAGAATGTATGGAGTTCATCAGAAAGTGGGGTCAGAGTAGGGAAAAATAGTTAAAAGTCAAAATTAAAAGCTCTTTATCTGAATGCACACAGCATTCAAAACAAGATAGATGACTTGACAGCACAGATAGAAAGAAATGGGTATGATCTGATAGCCATTGCAGAGATGTGGTTGCAAGGTGACCAAGGCTGGGAACTGAATATTCTGGGGTATTTGACATTTCGGAAGGATAGGCAGAAAGGAAAAGGAGGTGTTGTAGCTCTGTTAATTAAAGATGAGATCAGTGCAGTAGTGAGAAATTATATTGGCTCAGAAGATCAAGATGTAGAATCAGTTTGGATGGAGAAAAGAAATAATAAGGGAAATAAGTCATTGGTGGGCATAGTCTGCAGGCCCCCTAACCGTAGCAACACTGTAGGAATGAGTATAAATTAAAAAATAATGGAGACTTGAAAGAAAGGTACTTTAATCTTCATATTATTGAACAAATCAAATTGGAAAAGGTAGCCTTGAGGAAGTGTTCATAGCATGTATTCGGAATAGTTTCTTAGAACAATATGTTGTGGAACCAACCAGGGAGCAGGCTATTTTAGATCTGGTAATGTGTAATGAGATAGGATTAATTAATGATTAATGTCAGAATCAGGGGAATTCATAATGGGGAATAAGGAAATGGCAGACCAATTGAACAAATACTTTAGTTCTGTCTTCACAAAGGAATACAAAAATAACCTCCCGAAAATTCTAGGGGACTGAGGGTCCAGTGAGAAGGGGAACTGAGGGAAATCCTTATTAGTCAGGAAATGGTGTTAGGGAAATTGAAGGGACTGAAGGCTGATAAATCCCCAGGACCTGATAGTCTGCATCCCAGAGAACTTAAGGAAGTGGTCCTAGAAATAGTAGATGCATTGGTGGTCATTTCCCAACATTCCATGGACTTTGGATCAGTTCCTATGGATTGGAGGGTAGCTAATGTAACCCCACTTTTAAAAAAAGGAGGGAAAGAGAAAACAGGGAATTATAGACCAGTTAGCCTGACATTGGTGGTGGGGAAAATGCTAGAATCAATTATTAAAGATGTAATAGCAGCGCATTTGGAAAGCAGTGACAGGATCGGTCCAAGTCAGCATGGATTTATGAAAGGGAAATCATGCTTGACAAATCTTCTAGAGTTTTTTGAGGATGTAACTAGTAGAGTGGATAAGGGAGAACCAGTGGATTTGGTGTATTTGGACTTTCAAAAGGCTTTTGACAAGGTCCCACACAAGAGATTAGTGTGCGAAATTAAGGCACATTGTATTGGGGGTATTGACGTGGATAGAGAACTGGTTGTCAGACAGGAAGCAAAGAGTGGGAATAAATGGGTCCTTTTCAGAATGGCACGCAGTGACTAGTGGGGTGCCGCAGGGCTCAGTGCTGGGACCCCAGCTATTTACAATATACATTAATGATTTAGACAAAGGAATTGAATGTGATACCTCCAAGTTTGCAGATGACACTAAGCTGAGTGGAAGTGTGAACTGTGAGGAGGATACTAAGAGGCTGCAGGGGGACTTGGACAGGTTAGGTGTGTGGGCAAATGCATGGCAGATGCAGTATAATGTGAATTAATGTGAGGTTATCCACTTTGGTGGCAAAAACAGGAAGGCAGATTATTATCTGAATGGTGACAGGTGAGAAAAAGGGGAGGTGCAATGAGACCTGGGTGTCATGGTACATCAGTCATTGAAGGTAGGCATGCAGTAAAGAAAGCAAATGGCATGCTGGCCTTCACAGCGAGGGGATTTGAGTATAGGAGCAGGGAGGTCTTACTGTAGTTGTACAGGGCCTTGGTGAGACCACACCTTGAGTATTGTGTGCAGTTTTTGTCTCCTAAGCTGAGGAAGGACATTTTTGCTATTGAGGGAGTGCAGCGAAGATTCACCAGACTGATTCCCGGGATGGCAGGACTGACATATGAAGAAAGACTGGATCGACTAGGCTTATATTCACTGGAATTTAGAAGAATGAGAGGGGATCTCATAGAAACATATAAAATTCTGACAGGATTGGACAGGTTAGATGCAGGAAGAATGTTCCTGATGTTGGGGAAGTCCAGAACCAGGGGTCACAGTCTAAGGATAAGGGGTAAGCCATTTAGGACCGAGATGAGGAGAAACTTCTTCACTCAGAGAATTGTGAACCTGTGGAAATCTCTACCACAGAAAGTTGTTGAGACCAGTTCATTAGATATATTCAAAAGGGAGTTAGATGTGGCCCTTACGGCTAAAGGGGTCAAGGGGTATGGAGAGAAAGCAGGAATGAGGTACTGAGATGAATGATCAGCCATGATCATATTGAATGGTGGTGCAGGCTCGAAGGGCTGAATGGTCTACTCCTGCACCTACTTTCTATGTTTCTATGTCTATGTTTCTATGAACTCATAGTAAAGGATCCTCTAGGGAAGAGTGATCATAGCATGTTAGACTTTCAAATTCAGTTTGAGGGTGAGAAACTTGGGTCTCAAACTAGTGTCTTACTCTTAAGTAAAGGCTGCTACAAAGGTATGAAGACAGAGGTGGCTAAAGTGGACTGGGAAAATAGATTAAAAGATAAGATGATGATGATGATCATCATCATAGGCAGTCCCTCGGGATTGAGGAAAACATGCTTCTACTCTTAGCATGAGTTCTTAGGTGGCTATACAGTCCAATACGAGAATCACAGTTTCTGTCACCAGTGGGACAGATATTCGTTGAGGAAAAGAGTGGGCAAGGAGCATAGTTTGCCGCACACTCCTTCCGCTGCCTGCACTTGATTTCTGCATGCTCTCGACGACGATACTCGCGGAGCTCAGCGCCCTCCCGAATGCACTTCCTCCAGTTAGGCACCGTGGCAGACATTTAAGGAGATATTTCATAACTCTCAGCAAAGATATATTCCAGTGAGGAAGAACGACTCTAAGAGAAGGATGAACCATCCATGAGTAAATAAGGAATTAGAGGATGGTGTCAAATTGAAAACAAAGGCTTATAATGTTGCGAAGATTAGTGGGAGGCCAGAGAATTGGGAAACATTTAAAAACCAGCAAAGGATGATTAAAAAAATAATAAAGAGAGAGAAGATAGATTATGAGAGTAAACTGGCAAGTATTATAAAAAAAGACAGTAAGAGCTTCTACAGGTATATAAAAAGGAAGAGAGTAGCTAAAGGAAACATTGATCGCTTAGAGGATGAGACTGGAGAAATAATAATGGGAAACAAGGAAATGGCAGAGCCTTTGAACAGATATTTTGTATCGATCTTTACGGTAGAAGACACTAACAGCATCCCAATAATAGATAATCAAGGGGCTATAGGGAGGAGGGAACTTAAAACAATCAATATCACTAGAGAAAAAGTCCAAGGAAAACTAATGGGACTAAAGGTGGACAAGTCCCCTGGATCTCATGGCCTTCATCCTAGGAAAAGAACAGACAGCAGAGATAGTGGATGCATTGGTTGTAATCCACCAAAATTCCCTGGATTCTGGAGAGGTCCCAGCGGATTGGAAAACCGCAAATGTAACACCCTTATTTAAGAAAGGCGGGAGACAGAAAGCAGGAAACTATAGACCAGTTAGCTGAACATCTGTCATTGGGAAAATGCTGGAGTCCATTATCAAGGAAGTAGTAGCAGGACATTTAGAAAATCATAATACAGTCAAGCTGAGTCAACATGGTTTTATGAAAGGGAAATCATGTTTGGCAAATTTGCTAGAGTTCTTTGAGAATGCAATGTGCAGGATGGATAAATGGGAACCAGTAGATGTAATGTATTTGGATTTCCAGAAGGCATTCGATAAGGTGCTACATAAAAGGTTACTGCACAAGATAAAAGCTCAAGGGGTTGGGAGTAATATATTAGCATGGATAGAGGATTAGCTAACTAACAGAAAACAGTGAGTCGGGATAAATGGGTCATTTTTTGGTTGGCATACAGTAACTAGTAGGGTGCCGCAGGGATCGGTGCTGGGGCCTCGACTATTTACTTGGATGAAGTGACCAAATGTAACATAGTCAAATTTGCTGATGATACAATGATAGGTGGGAAGGCAAGTTGTGAGAAAAACGCAAAGAATCGGCAAAAGGATTTAGATAGGCTAAGTGAATGGACAAAAATTTGGCAGATGGAGTATAATGTGGGAATACGTGAGTTTAGCCACTTTGGTAGGAAAAATAAAAAAGCAAATTATTATTTAAATGGGCAGAGATTACAAAATGCTGCAGTACAGAGGGATCTAGGGGTCCTTGTACATGATACACAAAAAGTTAGCATGCAGTTACAGCAAGTAATTAGGAAGGCAAATGGAATGTTAGCCTTTATTGCAAGGGGATAGAGTATAAAGTAGGGAAGTCTTGCAAATACTGTAGTGAAGTACAGCGTACAGTTTTGGTCTCCTTATTTAAGGAGGGATATACTTCCATTGGAAGCAGTTCAACGAAGGTTCACGAGGTTGATTCCTAAGATGAAGGGGTTGTCTTATGAAGAAAGGTTAAGCAAGTTATGTTATGTCTTTAGTTGTTCTGATAATGATTCCACAAGGCAATGTGTTGTACTTGAACTGTAGTGACCTTAGTCCTTTATTGATAACTCCAGAGTGAGGATCACACATGGTGGCCTGCCTTTTATACTAGGCCAGGCACACCTGTACAGGTAACCTGCAAGTCTTCCACTGTGGTGCCCTCTGGTGGCACACCTTGAATAGTGCAAGCAGTAGCCATGTAAGATACATGACATCACTCTCCCCCAAGCCTTTAGTGCAAATCACCTCTGCATTGACTGTGCTCTAGGCTTAGCTCTATCTGGTTGACCGTTGGCGGGCCGTTTCTATCTTGGGTGAGTGGTTGGTGTTTCGTTGGCAGTAGAGTGCTTGTGGTTACTGTTTGTGTGTGTCCATGACCACTCCGTTCTCTCCCTCTCCCCCCCCCCCCTCCCCCCGCCCACATATAGATTATGCCGGAGACTCATTACATTCATATACATTCAAGTCCAGAAAAAAAAGGTTGCATTACATTTGTGAGGCAAGCACATTCAACTGGTGAGATACATTATCGATACGTATTAAGGATTGGTAGCCAGTGCATAACGACAAGCTAGTTCCAGAACTGCTGGATGGTGTCTAGGCAGTCTGGTGGTGGCGCGCTGCCCAGAGCTGGCAGTGCGAACCCGGTTGGCTCAAGTTGCCTGCTCTCGGGGCTGTTGCCGTTGCTCCTAGCATCGGGCAGGTTCACAGATGCGTGTGACCTCCCTGTCCTTTCTTTGCGCCCTGGGTCGTTGCTGCTCCCTGAGGAGCTGTTGTCTAGCAGTGCACAGGGAACTGCTGACTCGTTTGCCTGAGCATTATTTAGTTTGGGATCCTGACTGGTCCCGGTCCCCTTTGGGAGAACTGTTGCGGGTGACCCTTCGTTCCCGGGTGTAGCCTTGGTGGCGATAGGGTCTGGGGGCTGCGCCTTAGCGCAGTTTGCTCTTTCAGGCCTGTGGCAGATGGTGCCATCGGGTGCCTGAGAGGTGGAGCCGATCAGGGGCAGGGTATCGATACTGGTACAGTTGCCCCCCTGAGATCACTTGTTCTGCAGCTCGTATATATTGGCTGCTTGAAGCCACACTTCATGGTGCATAACTCTGGTCCCAGGGACGCAGGCTACTACATTGGGTAGCTCGCTGGATCTGTGTACTCCCGATGGGTGTCTGCATTGACTGAATGCAGTTGAAATCCTACATCGCACAACGTTTCATTACTCATTCTAAATAACCTGTAGCTCCGATCGCAATCGCGTGCCTTTTCTTTGCTTATTGCATGTACACAACGGTGATCATCAATTTCACATCTTACATCTGGCTCACAGTTGCTATTACATTGAGACTCTTCTTTGCTTATTGCATGCACACAATTCTGATCATCAATTGCACAGTTTACATCTAACTCATAGTTGCTCTTACATTGTTTGAAAATGTGGAACTGTCCCTTTAAGTGTGGTGGGTTGCAGGTCTCCTTTAAGAGAGCCTTGCTTTCTTTACCCCAATCCTCTTCTCCGTTTGGTGCCACATGTTGCTCCATCAGCACTGTACCTCGTGGTCTGGCCGCCTCCATCTTTTTCTTCAGCACATCACCTCGTGGTTTGGGCGCCATCTTTCCTTCATCCATGATGTCAACTGCGGTGATCCTCTTCTCCCCAGGTTCTACCACCGAAGCTGGGAAGTCGCCTTTGGATCCGATTTTCTTTCTCCGGAGTCCTGCCACTGGAGCTTGGAAGGTGCGTTTGGGTCGGCTCAGCTGGATCATCTCTACGCAGTCGTGCTGAGCAGCCTGTGCCTCGGTGCTGTACTGGTCTGTTCTCTGGTGCCGGGTCCACCTTCAAGTGAGAGCTTGCTTTGCCTCCGAGCACGAAGCACGTCGATCGCTGGAGGGATGAAGTCTTCCCACTTCCAATGGATCTTCTCCATCCAGCTTCTTTCAAGTAGCGTTGGTCCATCATCTGCAACAATCCACACAGTGCACCATGCCATCTTGGAGCACCTTTACATCCGCATATCAACGACTGGGATAAGTTCATCGGTGTAGGTGCGCAGCTTTGCCTGAACCGGGACCAACTTGGGTCATTCAGATTGATTGTCCCATAGCCCCTCAAAGGCTTTTTGATTCATTACTGACTGGCTCACCCCCATGTCCACTTCCATTAGGACTGGAATGCCATCTATCTCGACTTCTATTCTCAACGGGGAACACTCAGTGGTGCAGGTAAACATGTTATATATCTCTTCATGGGACTGAGCTGCCTCTCTGCCTATCATTTCATAATCTGCACTGAATTCATGGGCATCTGCAGACTCTTCATCAACACAGTGAGTCATAAGCACTGACCACACTTGATCAGCTCCGCTGGGCAGGCCACATAGTCCGCATGGCAGACACGAGACTCCCAAAGCACGTGCTCTACTCGGAGCTCCTTCACGGCAAATGAGCCAAAGGTGGGCAGCGAAAACGCTACAAGGATACCCTCAAAGCCTCGCTGATAAAGTGCAACATCCCCACTGACACCTGGCCCAAGACCGCCCTAAGTGGAGGAAGTGCATCCGAGAGGGCGCTGAGCACCTCGAGTCTCAATGCCGAGAGCATGCAGAAATCAAGCACAGGCAGCGGAAAGAGCATGCGGCAAACCAGTCCCACCCACCCCTTCCCTCAACGACTATCTGCCCCACCTGTGACAGAGTCTGTGACTCTCGTATTAGACTGTTCAGCCACCAAAGAACTCACTTCAAGAGTGGAAGCAAGTCTTCCTCGATTCCGAGGGACTGCCTATGATGATGATGATGATGAGTCATATTTCTCTTGCACATTCGCTGGAGTTGGCCCTTTGTGCTGAAGCCTTTACACACATAGTCTTTTAAACGGCACTGGTGAGCCCTGTGATTCCCTCCACAATGCCAGCATGGAGCTACTCGACTAGCCCCCTTCGGCGGACTCTGAGTTAAGGGGCCCGGGGGCCTGTTCTCTCTTCCCTGAGAGGGTTCGCGTTCGACAGTCCAGCCTCAAAAAGGCACCACTCTGTGCACAATACTTGTCGGTTTGAGTCCTGAGGATGAGTCATCTGCAGGTCAAGGTCATGAATGCCTGGCTCACAGAGATGGCCGTCTGCAGTGTGACTGTGGTATCTGCAGACAGTAGCTTATGAAGAAGGCCCTCATGGCCGAGTTCAATGACAAAACTGTCTCACAGCGCTTCGGTGAGGTGGTTGCCGAAATCACAGGGTGTCACCAGCCTCCTGAGGTCTGCAGTATATTTCGTGATTTCTTGGCCTTCTGGCCGTTGGTGGGTGTAGAACCGGTGTCTGGCTGTGAGGATGCTCTCCTGCTCTCCTTGGACTTGAGTTGCTCTTGGATCAGCATTACGAGCTCCTCGTACATCTTGGTCGTTGTCTTCACTGATGCCAGCAAGTCCCTGACGAGGCCATAAGCGGTGGACCCACAACTGGTTAGCTCTACGCTTATCAGCCAGTGTGGCCGGGTTGTTGCTTGCCAGGTCGTTTGCTGTGAAGAAATGGTCGAGCCTCTTCACAAAGGTGTCCCAATCATCACCATCGGCGAACTGTTGCAATGTACCAAGTGTAGCCATGAAGGTCCGTAATCTCGTTGCCAGTTGTTATGTCTTTAGATGCTCTGATAATGACTCCACGAGGCAATGTGTTGCACTTGAACTGTAGTGACCTTAGTCCTTTATTGATAATTCCAGAGTGAGGATCACACCTGCTGGCCTGCCTTTTATACTAGGCCAGGCACACCTGCACAGGTAACCTACAAGTCTCCCACTGCGGTGCCCTCTGGTGGCACATCTTGTAATAGTGCAACAGTAGCCATATAGGATACATGACAGGTTGGGCCTATTCTCATTGGAGTTTAGAAGAATGAGAGGTGATCTCATTCTTCTTGAATCATATAAGATTATGACGGGGCTTGACAGGGTAATTGCAGAGAGGATGTTTTCCCTCATGGGGGAATCCAGAACCAGAGGGCATAGTTTCAGAATAAGGGGTCATCCATTTAAAACAGAGATGAGGAGGAATTTCTTCTCTCAGAAGATCATGAATCTTTGGAATTCTCTACCTCAGAGAGCTGTGGAGGTTGGGTCATTGAATATATTTAAGGTGGAGAGCGACAGATTTTTGAATGATAAGCAAGTCAAGGGTTATGGGAGGTCAGCAGGGAAGGGGTGTTGAGACCAAGATCAGATCAGCCATGATCTTATTGAATGGCAGAGCAAGCTCGAGGGACCAAATGACTTACTCCTGCTCCTATTTCTTTTGTTCTATGAAAGGCACATCCAGTTGTATGTCTGACCTTGGTGATCCGGCCCTTCTGATCCTGACTATTTTTTAATTCTGAGAGTTGAATTCCAAAACCTGCAACAGTACTCAGCTGAAAATCTGTGGCCTGCTGAGGACCCCCTTCGAGGAGGTCCAGGGTGAACCCACATCATCTTGTTCATAGGGCACTCCTGTCCTGGGCCACCGATCTGATGTTATAAGAACAGAAGAACATAAGAATTAGGAACAGGAGTAGGCCACCTAGCCCCTCGAGCCTGCTCCGCCATTCAACAAGATCATGGCTGATCTGGCCGTGGATTCAGCTCCACTTACCCGCCTGCTCCCCATAACCCTTAATTCCCTTATTGGTTAAAAATCTATCTATCTGTGATTTGAATACATTCAATGAGCTAGCCTCAACTGCTTCCTTGGGCAGAGAATTCCACAGATTCACAACCCTATGGAAGAAGAAATTCCTTCTCAACTCGGTTTTAAATTGGCTCCCCCGTATTTTGAGGCTGTGCCCCCTAGTTCTAGTCTCCCCGACCAGTGGAAACAACCTCTCTGCCTCTATCTTGTCTATCCCTTTCATTATTTTAAATGTTTCTATAAGATCACCCCTCATCCTTCTGAACTCCAATGAGTAAAGACCCAGTCTACTCAATCTATCATCATAAGGTAACCCTCTCATCTCCGGAATCAGCCAAGTGAATCGTCTCTGTACCCCCTCCAAAGCTAGTATATCCTTCCTTAAGTAAGGTGACCAAAACTGCACGCAGTACTCCAGGTGTGGCCTCACCAATACCCTGTACAGTTGCAGCAGGACTTCCCTGCTTTTGTACTCCATCCCTTTTGCAATGAAGGCCAACATTCCATTCGCCTTCCTGATTACCTGCTGCACCTGCAAACTAACTTTTTGGGATTCATGCACAAGGATGCCTGCCTCTCTTCCGCTCTTACATCCGGTCCAGGGTGTCCTTGGAGATGGAGCACGCGGTGTCCACCGGTACGCTCACGGCCTTCCGCGAGAGGTGGGCACCGGAGGGACTGGAGTGCATCATCATGCCCGGCAACCAAATTTTAATTTGATTTTACGTTTTAAAGTTTAATTTGTTTTAATTGCTGGTGCTTTTAGTGTCCCCCTTCCCTTTATAGGGGGCACTGGGGAAAAATTGTGATTTTAGTGCCCAAAAAAAAAACCAAAAAAAAGAAAAACAGAAAAAAAAAGGAAAAAAAGGGCCTTGTAAATGTCTGGTGTGTCACCCAGTTCGGGTGGCACGGTTTAATGTTTTGTTTTACAGATAAACTCTAAAAGAGTTTCATGCACAAGGACCCCCAGGTCCCTCTGCATCGCAGCATGTTGTAATTTCTCCCCATTCAAATAATATTCCCTTTTACTGTTTTTTTCCCAAGGTGGATGACCTCACATTTTCTGACATTGTATTCTATCTGTCAAACCTTAGCCCATTCGCTTAACCTATCTAAATCTCTTTGCAGCCTCTCTGTGTCCTCGACACAACCCGCTTTCCCACTAATCTTTGTGTCACCTGCAAATTTTGTTACACTACACTCCGTCCCCTCTTCCAGGTCATCTATGTATATTGTAAACAGTTGTGGTCACAGCACCGATCCCTGTGGCACACCACTAACCACCAATTTCCAACCTGAAAAGGACCCATTTATCCCGACTCTCTGCTTTCTGTTAGTCAGCCAATTCTCTATCCATGCTAATACATTTCCTCTGACTCCGCGTACCTTTATCTTCTGCAGTAATCTTTTGTGTGGCACCTTATCGAATGCCTTTTGGAAATCTCAATACACCACATCCATCGGTACACCTCTATCCACCATGCTCGTTATATCCTCAAAGAATTTGAGTAAATTAGTTAAACATGATTTCCCCTTCATGAATCCATGTTGCGTCTGCTTGATTGCACTATTCCTATCTAGATGTCCCGCTATTTCTTCCTTAATGATAGCTACAAGCATTTTCCCCACCACAGATGTTAAATTAACCAGCCTATAGTTACCTGCCTTTTGTCTGCCCCCTTTTTTAAACAGAGGCATTACATTAGCTGCTTTCCAATCCGCTGGTACCTCCCCAGAGTCCAGAGAATTTTGATAGATTATAACGAATGCATCTGCTATAACTTCCGCCATCTCTTTTAATACCCTGGGATGCATTCGTTATAATCTATCAGGACCAGGGGACTTGTAAACCTTGAGTCCCATTAGCCTGTCCAGCACCACCCCCCTAGTGATCGTGATTGTCTCAAGGTCCTCCCTTCCCACATTCCCGTGACCAGCAATTTTTGGCATGGTTTTTGTGTCTTCCACTGTGAAGACCGAAGCAAAATAATTGTTTAAGGTCTCAGCCATTTCCACATTTCCCATTATTAAATCCCCCTTCTCATCTTCTAAGGGACCAACATTTACTTTAGTCACTCTTTTCTGTTTTATATATTGGTAAAAGCTTTTACTATCCGTTTTTATGTTTTGTGCAAGTTTACCTTCGTAATCTATCTTTCCTTTCTTTATTGCTTTCTTAGTCATTCTTTGCTGTTGTTTAAAATGTTCCCAATCTTATAGTTTCCCACTAACCTTGGCCACCTTAAACGCATTGGTTTTTAATTTGATACTCTCCTTTATTTCCTTGGTTATCCACAGCTGGTTATCCCTTCTCTTACCGCCCTTCTTTTTCACTGGAATATATTTTTGTTGAGCACTATGAAAGAGCTCCTTAAAAGTCCTCCACTGTTCCTCAATTGTGCCACCGTTTAGTCTGTGTACCCAGTCTACTTCAGCCAACTCTGCCCTCATCCCACTGTAGTCCCCTTTGTTTAAGCATAGTACGCTCGTTTCTGACACAACTTCCTCACCCTCAATCTGTATTACAAATTCAACCATATTGTGATCACTCATTCCGAGAGGATCTTTTACTAGGAGTTTGTTTATTATTTCTGTCTCATTACACAGGACCAGATCTAAGATAGCTTGCTCCCTTGTAGGTTCTGTAACATACTGTTCTAAGAAACAATCCCATATGCATTCTATGAATTCCTCCTCAAGGCTACCCCGTGCGATTTGATTTGACCAATCGATATGTAGGTTAAAATCCCCCATGATTACTGCCGTTCCTTTTTCACATGCCTCCATTATTCCCTTGATTATTGCCCGCCCCACTGTGAAGTTATTATTTTGGGGCCTATAAACTACGCCCACCAGTGACATTTTCCCCTTACTATCTCTAATCTCCACCCACAATGATTCAACATTTTGTTCATTAGAGCCAATATCATCTCTCACAACTGCCCTGATATCATCCTTTATTAACAGAGCTACCCCACCTCCTTTCCCTTCTTGTCTATCTTTCCGAATTGTCAAATACCCCTGTATGTTTAATTCCCAGTCTTGGCCACCCTGCAACCACGTTTCAGTAATCGACCACCAAATCATACCCATTTGTAATGATTTGTGCCGTCAACTCATTTACTTTGTTTTGAATGCTGCATGCTTTTAGGTAAAGTGTTTTAATACTAGTTTTTAAACCATGATTTTTAGTTTTGACCCCTCCTGCAGCCCCTTTATAGTCATACATATTGTCCCTTCCTATCACCTTGTGGTTTACACTTACTCCAGTGCTACTCTGCTCTGTTGCCTCCTGCCTTTTGCATTCTTTCTTGGGGCTCTGTTCATCTGAGCTCTCACCCACTCTAACTAGCTCAGAGCCCTCTCCTGGGTTCCCATCCCCCTGCCAAGCTAGTTTAAAGCCCTCCACACCGTACTATCAAAACCACCCGCGAGGACATTGGTCCCGTCTCTGTTGAGGTGTAACCTGTCCGACTTCTACAGGTCCCACCTACCCCAGAAGCGGTCCCAATTGTTCAGGAAACTAAAGCCCTCCCTCCTACACCAACGGGAGAGTGGAGAGCAACAGTTCCAATTGTTGCAGGATGAGAGAGTGGCGAGCACCAGTTCCAATTGTCACAGGACGAGAGAGTGGAGAGCATCAGTTCCATCTGTCACAGTTCATACCGTTAAATGAGGCAGGAGGCCAGGAATGCCCCCTCCTACCTCATGACCTTATTGAATGGCAGAGTAGGCTTGAGGGGCCTATTCCTGCTCCAATTTCTTGTGCTCTTATGTAATGTACTCCATTTAGCCTGCATCTACTGCAGGTGCAATCCAAGATCCACTCCACCAGGACAACCTTGGACCTCCTAGCACAATGCAATTGGGGTGGAGTCCCAGGTGAGCCTAAAGGGATTTCTTCCTTCACAATCAAAGGTCTTATTCTTTGCATTTTTCTCTGAATTATGATTGGTATTGAAAAAAAGGCACACATGTATATTTATAGCCTGCATGCTTTGGGTTACTGGCACACAAAGACATTATCATCTGAGATTAATTAACCGTATCCAGAACAATGATATTGGACACTGTGTTGAGAGAAGTGAGTCGAGTTTTATTCTCAACTTAATGATATCCAGTTGTCCCTGTTATTTGGGATAGAGTGACTGAGCATTTTGACAATTTTGAGCAGATCAGAGGCACCCTTTTGGCTCGGATTTTGTGGTCAGCAGCAAATGAATGGCACTCACTGTTTATTACACTTACAGCTGCATACAGACTTTTCAGGGAATTTACATTGAAACTTATGGTTATCAGGAGTCTGATACAGCATCGCACCCTCTCCAGAGCATCTGAGCGGCTTTTGGAATTGTGCATGAAAAATTCTGATCAAATGGGACAACAAACAGTGAAGATAAGACATGCTTACCAATTCAGCCAGGACTGTCAAAGAGAGGTAAGTTAAAAGTTTTGCAACTGTTGCACAAATGAACTGTTTCAAAAAGCCTTGCATTGACTGAATCACAGAGAGATGGCTGGAATTTCCTGTACCTGGTCGAGTTGGATGTGGGCAGATCGTGACTCAGTTCCTCATTTCATTCTGCTCTTGAAATCATCTTTCCTTAAATGCTCATATTAAGGTGGCCATGTGTGTTACCTGACCTTATTAAATGGTGCAGGTCTGATGACATCATCAATGATGCATTTTCAGCCGGGATATTTAAAGGAGCCATGGCCACATTGCATTTGAAGGTTCGTCTAGGATTGTGCAGGCACTGTATTGGAGCTTTTGAGTGTTGATAAGCTTTGCCTTTCCTTCAGATGGGCGGAAGAGACCTCACCAGAAGACCAAACAAGCTTGGCTCAAGGCAGCAGAAGAAGTGAACAGCAGCAATAAAAGGCTACTGCACAAGATAAAAGTTCATGGGGTTGGGGGTAATGTATTAGTATGGATAGAGGATTGGCTAACTAACAGAAAACAGAGAGTCGGGATAAATGGGTCATTTTCCAGTTGGCAAACAGTGACTAGTGGGGTGCCGCAGGGATTGGTGCTGGGTCCTCAACTATTTACAATCTATATTAATGACTTGGATGAAGGGACTGAGTATAATGTAGCTAAGTTTGCTGATGATACAAAGATGTATGGGAAAGCAAATTGTGAGGAGGACACAAAAAATCTGCAGAGGGATATAGACAGGCTAAGTGCGTGGGCAAAAATCTGTCAGATGGAGTATAATGTGGGAAAATGTGAGGTTATCCACTTTGGCAGAAAAAATAGAAAAGCAAATTACAATTTAAATGGAGAAAAATTGCAAGTGCTGCAGTACAGAGGGGCCTGGGGGTCCTTGTGCATGGATAACCAGAAGTTAGTATCAGGTACAGCAAGTAACCAGGAAGGCAAATGGAATGTTGGCCTTTATTGCAAGGGGAATAGAGTATAACAGCAGAGAAGTCCTGTGACAACTGTTCAGGGTTTTTATAAGGCTACACCTAGAGTACTGCACTAGAGAGGGAGCAGAGGAGATTTACTAGGATGCTGCCTGGAATAGAAAATCTTAGTTATGAGGACAGATTGGATAGGCTGGGTTTGTTCTCATTGGAACAGAGGAGGTTGAGAGGATACCTCATTGAGAGGCCTGGACATAGTGGATAGTAAGGGTCTATTTCCATTGGTGGAGGGGTCTATTACAAAGGGGCATAGTTTTAAGGTGGTTGGTGGAAGGTTTAGAGGGGATTTGAGGGGGGGCTCCTTTACACAGAGGGTTGTGGAGATCTGGAACTCGCTGCCTGGAAAAGTGGTGGATGCAGCAACCCTCACCACTTTTAAGAGATGGTTGGATGGGCACTTAAAGTGCAGTAACCTGCAGGGTTACGGACCTAGAGTTGGTAATTGGGATTAGACTGGATGACCTTTTGTTGGACGGCGCAGATATAATGGTAAGTACTGTAGGGAATAGAATACGGCCAGGGTGATTTCCTGGACTAGTTTCAATCGCCTGGATGGGTTGGAGAGGAATTTTCCCAGATTTTTTCTCCCTAAATTGGCATGGGTTTTTATCTGATTTTTGCCTCTCCCAGGTGATCACATGGCTCTGGTTGGATGGAGTGTAGAATGTTTCAGTATAAGGGGTGTCGCAGTTGTGTGAGGCGGACTGGTTGGGCTGGATGCTCTTTGCCTTTCCGTTGTTGTTCATAGGTTTATATGTAACCTTTAGGGCTGTTGACCAAGGGCCGTGCGGCCGGCACGAACACGATGGACCGAAATGGCCTCCTTCTGCGCTGTAAATTTCTATGTTTCTATGTTTCTATCCGCATGTTGATGCCGATTTGGAAGAAATAGGCCTTTTCAGATTTGTGCCAGTTGGGAGAGAGGCGGGAGTCGAGAGAGGCAGCGGCCTATAAAAGGCTCAGCAGTCCGGGGAGCGTCGAGAGAGGCGGGAGTCGAGAGAGGCAGCGGCCTATAAAAGGCTCAGCAGTCCGGGGAGCGTCGAGAGAGGCGGGAGTCGAGAGAGGCAGCGGCCTATAAAAGGCTCAGCAGTCCGGGGAGCGTCGAGAGAGGCGGGAGTCGAGAGAGGCAGCGGCCTATAAAAGGCTCAGCAGTCCGGGGAGCGTCGAGAGAGGCGAGAGTCGAGAGAGGCAGCGGCCTATAAAAGGCTCAGCAGTCCGGGGAGCGTCGAGAGAGGCGGGAGTCGAGAGAGGCAGCGGCCTATAAAAGGCTCAGCAGTCCGGGGAGCGTCGAGAGAGGCGGGAGTCGAGAGAGGCGTACTTGTGCAGCTCCAGCTGAGAGAAGTCAAAAAAGAAGTAAAAAGAAATCAAAAGGTGACGTCACAGCCAACGTGGTAAGTGATTGGCTGCTGATTGGTGAGTAGTTTTTCTTTTTCTTTATTAGTCAGTAACTTTTAACATTGTTGGCAATTTAAGTGTATCTAAGGGTTAAGTCATGGCAGGACAGCTCGGTCACGTGATATGCTCCTCCTGTACCATGTGGGAACACGGGGACAACACCAGTGTCCCTGACGACTACATGTGCGGGAAGTGTGTCCACCTCCGGCTCCTGACGGTCCGCGTTGCGGAGTTGGAGCTGAGGGTGGATTCACTCTGGAGCATCCACGATGCTGAGAATGACGTGAGTATCACGTGTAGCGAGTTGGTCTTTCCGCAGGAGAAGGGTCCACAGCCAGCGAGGGAATGGAAGACCAGCAGGAAGAGTAGTGCAAGGAAGGTAGTGCAGGGGTCCCCTGTGGTCATCCCACTGCAAAACAGATACACTGCTTTGAGTGCTGTTGAGGGGGATGACTCATCAGGAGAGGGCAGCAGCAGCCAAGTTCATGGCACCGTGGCTGGCTCTGTTGCACAGGAGGGCAGGAAAAAGAGTGGGTGAGCGATAGTGATAGGGGATTCAATTGTAAGGGGAATAGATAGGCATTTCTGCGGCCGCAACCGAGACTCCAGGATGGTATGTTGCCTCCCTGGTGCAAGGGTCAAGGATGTCTCGGAGCGGGTGCAGGACATTCTAAAAAGGGAGGGAGAACAGCCAGTTGTCGTGGTGCACGTTGGTACCAATGACATAGGTAAAAAAAGGGATGAGGTCCTACGAAATGAATTTAAGGAGCTAGGAGCTAAATTAAAAAGAAGGACCTCAAAAGTAGTAATCTCGGGATTGCTACCAGTGCCACGTGCTAGTCAGAGTAGGAATCGCAGGATAGCTCAGATGAATACGTGGCTTGAGCAATGGTGCAGCAGGGAGGGATTCAAATTCCTGGGGCATTGGAACCGGTTCTGGGGGAGGTGGGACCAGTACAATCCGGACGGTCTGCACCTGGGCAGAATCAGAACCAATGTCCTCGGGGGAGTGTTTGCTAGTGCTGTTGGGGAGGAGTTAAACTAATATGGCAGGGGTATGGGAACCAATGCAGGGAGACAGAGGGAAACAAAAAGGAGGCAAAAACAAAAGACAGAAAGGAGATGAGGAAAAGTGGAGGGCAGAGAAACCCAAGGCAAAGAACAAAAAGGGCCATTGTACAGCAAAATTCTAAAAGGACATAGGGTGTTAAAAAAACAAGCCTAAAGGCTTTGTGTCTTAATGCAAGGAGTATCCACAATAAGGTGGATGAATTAACTGTGCAAATAGATGTTAACAAATATGATGTGATTGGGATTACGGAGACGTGGCTCCAGGATGATCAGGGCTGGGAACTCAACATCCAGGGGTATTCAACATTCAGGAAGGATAGAATAAAAGGAAAAGGAGGTGGGGTAGCATTGCTGGTTAAGGAGGAGATTAAGGCAATAGTTAGGAAGGACATTAGCTTGGATGATGTGGAATCTATATGGGTAGAGCTGCAGAACACCAAAGGGCCAAAAACGTTAGTGGGAGTTGTGTACAGACCTCCAAACAGTAGTAGTGATGTTGGGGAGGGCATCAAACATGAAATTAGGGGTGCGTGCAATAAAGGTGCAGCAGTTATAATGGGTGACTTTAATATGCACATAGATTGGGCTAACCAAACTGGAAGCAATACGGTGGAGGAGGATTTCCTGGAGTGCATAAGGGATGGTTTTTTAGACCAATATGTCGAGGAACCAACTAGGGGGGAGGCCATCTTAGACTGGGTGTTATGTAATGAGAGAGGATTAATTAGCAATCTCGTTGTGCGAGGCCCCTTGGGGAAGAGTGACCATAATATGGTGGAATTCTGCATTGGGATGGAGAATGAAACAGTTAATTCAGAGACCATGGTCCAGAACTTAAAGAAGGCTAACTTTGAAGGTATGAGGCGTGAATTGGCTGGGATGGATTGGCGAATGATACTTAAGGGGTTGACTGTGGATGGGCAATGGCAGACATTTAGAGACCGCATGGATGAACTACAACAATTGTACATTCCTGTCTGGCATAAAAATAAAAAAGGGAAGGTGGCTCAACCGTGGCTATCAAGGGAAATCAGGGATAGTATTAAAACCAAGGAAGTGGCATACAAATTGGCCAGAAATAGCAGCGAACCTGGGGACTGGGAGAAATTTAGAACTCAGCAGAGGAGGACAAAGGGTTTGATTAGGGCAGGGAAAATGGAGTATGAGAAGAAGCTTGCAGGGAACATTAAGACGGATTGCAAAAGTTTCTATAGATATGTAAAGAGAAAAAGGTTAGTAAAGACAAACGTAGGTCCCCTGCAGTCAGAATCAGGGGAAGTCATAACGGGGAACAAAGAAATGGCGGACCAATTGAACAAGTACTTTGGTTCGGTATTCACGAAGGAGGACACGAACAACCTTCCGGTTATAAAAGGGGTCGGGGGGTCTAGTAAGGAGGAGGAACTGAGGGAAATCCTTATTAGCCGGGAAATTGTGTTGGGGAAATTGATGGGATTGAAGGCCGATAAATCCCCAGGGCCTGATGGACTGCATCCCAGAGTACTTAAGGAGGTGGCCTTGGAAATAGTGGATGCGTTGACAGTCATTTTCCAACATTCCATTGACTCTGGATCAGTTCCTATGGAGTGGAGGGTAGCCAATGTAACCCCACTTTTTAAAAAAGGAGGGAGAGAGAAAACAGGGAATTATAGACCGGTCAGCCTGACATCGGTAGTGGGTAAAATGATGGAATCAATTATTAAGGATGTCATAGCAGTGCATTTGGAAAGAGGTGACATGATAGGTCCAAGTCAGCATGGATTTGTGAAAGGGAAATCATGCTTGACAAATCTTCTGGAATTTTTTGAGGATGTTTCCAGTAGAGTGGACAAGGGAGAACCAGTTGATGTGGTATATTTGGACTTTCAGAAGGCGTTCGACAAGGTCCCACACAATAGATTGATGTGCAAAGTTAGAGCACATGGGATTGGGGGTAGTGTACTGACATGGATTGAGAACTGGTTGTCAGACAGGAAGCAAAGAGTAGGAGTAAATGGGTACTTTTCAGAATGGCAGGCAGTGACTAGTGGGGTACCGCAAGGTTCTGTGCTGGGGCCCCAGCTGTTTACACTGTACATTAATGATTTAGATGAGGGGATTAAATGTAGTATCTCCAAATTTGCGGATGACACTAAGTTGGGTGGCAGTGTGAGCTGCGAGGAGGATGCTGTGAGGCTGCAGAGCGACTTGGATAGGTTAGGTGAGTGGGCAAATGCATGGCAGATGAAGTATAATGTGGATAAATGTGAGGTTATCCACTTTGGTGGTAAAAACAGAGAGACAGACTATTATCTGAATGGTGACAGATTAGGAAAAGGGGAGGTGCAAAGAGACCTGGGTGTCATGGTACATCAGTCATTGAAGGTTGGCATGCAGGTGCAGCAGGCGGTTAAGAAAGCAAATGGCATGTTGGCCTTCATAGCAAGGGGATTTGAGTACAGGGGCAGGGAGGTGTTGCTACAGTTGTACAGGGCATTGGTGAGGCCACACCTGGAGTATTGTGTACAGTTTTGGTCTCCTAACCTGAGGAAGGACATTCTTGCTATTGAGGGAGTGCAGCGAAGGTTCACCAGACTGATTCCCGGGATGGCGGGACTGACCTATCAAGAAAGACTGGATCAACTGGGCTTGTATTCACTGGAGTTCAGAAGAATGAGAGGGGACCTCAGAAACATTTAAAATTCTGACGGGTTTAGACAGGTTAGATGCAGGAAGAATGTTCCCAATGTTGGGGAAGTCCAGAACCAGAGGTCACAGTCTAAGGATAAGGGGTAAGCCATTTGGGACCGAGATGCGGAGGAACTTCTTCACCCAGAGAGTGGTGAACCTGTGGAATTCTCTACCACAGAAAGTTGTTGAGGCCAATTCACTAAATATATTCAAAAAGGAGTTAGATGAGGTCCTTACTACTAGGGGGATCAAGGGGTATGGCGAGAAAGCAGGAATGGGGTACTGAAGTTGAATGTTCAGCCATGAACTCATTGAATGGCCGTGCAGGCTAGAGGGGCCGAATGGCCTACTCCTGCACCTATTTTTCTATGTTTCTATGTTTCTAAATCCTAATTAGTCAAGAATTGAGATGAACAATGTCTCCCGAGCATGACGGGTACCTTGAATCTCCTGTCTCCATGAGATAGATCAAAGATGTTGGCAGGAAAAGTTGCATGCAGGTGGCCCATAATAACTAGACTGTTTGTAATCAGCTGGCCTATATTGTGGAGAACGTAGATAACCGTTGCCAAGTTATTTTACATGTATTTGAGGTGCATCCATCGGGTATGGCTGTACTGCACATGACGCCCACGATAAACCCTGTGCCAGCTCCCACCACAGACACGGTACAGGCCAAAGAGCCAGCAGCTGTGCCTCGAACAGATGCTACTTCTCACAATGTCCCCTTGGAGCAGCAGCACCCCAGCTCCGGGTTCCCTGATGACGGCCAACAGACAAGACGTAGCAGTTTCCATGAGGGGTCTGTTCACGGGGATGGCAAGGTGCAGGAAGTAGTAGGGTGGCACTCTCTTGCAGAGTCCACCTCCTCTCGCTCAGATTTTGTCGCAGCAACCCTCAGGCATGTCTGTGAGGGGACAAGTCTTCATTTTTGCTGTTTGTTCTTCTTTAATTGTCAGTGTTGTGTTATTTATTGATATTTTTATTATGATTGTTTTTATTATAATTGTTGGTGTTGTTGCTGCTGTACTTAAGTCATTAAGTCAGAAGTCATTTGTAACTGTTTGAAATGTTTTATTAATATCAAGCATGTTAGTATTGCAACTATTTCCAAAATAGAAATGACTAGTTACCTCAAGTTTTATTTTGTTTTGCACTAAGCACCTCAATGTTTATGCAAAGCTTTGCCGAGTATTTTTTTGTTTCAATAAAGGTTCACCATTTTACTTGAATCTTGCCTGCCCTTTTTGTGTGCTTTCCTGGGTAGGGAGATGGGAGGAGGCGTCTTTCCACATTCATCACCATTGAAATGCATGATCACAAGCTGCCCTCTCGCCTCCCTTCCTGCTGTAGCTGTGGTTTGCTCAGGTGGTCCACGAACCATGGCCCCATGACATTGGGGTTGGGATCCTCCATCTCGTGCATTTTTGCCGGACTCTCGTCTGCCAGGTTAAGGGTCAGTCCTTCCCGCAGGACAAAATTGTGCAATGCGCAACAGACCATGACAATCCTTGTCACTTTGGCAGGTGAATACTGCAAATTCCTCCCACCCCCCGACCTGTGCAAGCACCGGAAGCCTTATTTCAGCACTCCGATTTCCCCTCCACCACTTGGCGTGGTCACACGCGTTCACGGTTTTACCGCTCTTATGCGTCACTATTGGTCCTGCAGTAGGGTGCCATCAGTCACGGCTTTAGCGGTTAGACCTTGTCACCTAAAATCCATCCACTCTGCATCCTTGCTGCATTCTGGTGAGGACATCATGCAAGTTTGAGTACCGAAGGACGAAGGCTTCCTGAGCACGTCTCCAGTTATCTACATTGACATTCATGATCCACAGTTGAGCATCACAAAGGATTATCACATTTAATGAATGAAACTCCTTCCTGCTTATGTATATGACAGATGCATTATTCGGTGGCTTCAATGGGATCTGGGTTCCATTGATGGCTCCCTGCACTCTGGAGAATCCAGTGATCCTGTTGAATGTGATAGATCTCTCCCTTTGCTGCGCTAGGGATAAGTCAAAGTTGATGAACTCAAAAGCTCCGCATCTGTGATCTATTGAATGCAGACTCTCACAGTGCTCTGGATGATGTTGCACATGTCACCGGTGCCTGACTAAAATGACCCACATGCATAAAATCTGTGTGCTGTGGTTATCTTCATGGTCACTGACAAGGCACTGTGGGACTTATAACATGGCTGAAGGTCCTCCTTTAAAATATCTCAGAGGCGGCCGATTGCCTTCTTACTAAAGTGTAATCTCCTCATACACAGCTCTACCGATATCATCTCAAAAGGCCGCCTCTCCCTGTACACTCTCTAGGGCAGGTAATAATTCCTCCTGATGAGCCTCCTGACATGGTGCCTGACTTTTTTGTCGTTGTTCTCTATATTACATAAACAGAGGGGTCCCGAGTGGAAAAGGCATCTTTTCCTTTTCAGAGCATTTCCAGGACTAGGTCACATGAATGTAAAAGTAATTGAAGAAATTCAGACACCTGGGTCTCACAGCTAAACTATCTCCTTCCAGCTGAATCCTGGCTTCATTAAATATGCACAAACTTTAAATGGTGGCAAGAGCGGCTCCTTGCATTTCTTCAGACAAGCCCTAACTTTTTCTGATATGTTCAGAGTATCGAGTGGGTAAGTACCACAAATTAACACCCTTCCATGTATGTGAATGGCAAGTATATCGGCGAGGGTACCGGTATAGTGCAGCTGCTGGAGGAGCAGGGCAACTCGGACTGCAACTTCCTGATTTCCGCATTTAACTATGCATGTGCAGATGCTAGAAGTTGCTTCCAATTTACTCCTTAAAAATGGTAAGCGCTGCTGGCCTCACCATTATTCCTATCACAAAATTCAGGCCATTGGATAGGGAAGTGGTTAGGAGGTAGGAGACAGAGAGTAGGGATAATGGATATGTACTCCAATTGGTAGGATGTGACTAGTGGTGTTCCCCAAGGATCTGTACAGGGGCTTCATATCTTCACTATGTTTATAAATGACTTGGATGAAGGAATAGAGAGCCATATATCCAATTTTGCTAATAACACTAAGTTAGGTGGCACAGTAAATAGTGTAGATGGGAGCAGAAAGTTGCAAAAGGACATTGATAGATTATGTGAGTGGGCAAAACAGTGGCAGATGGAGTTCAATGTGGGAAAGTGTGAGGTAATCTTTGCACGTAAGAACGATAGATCAGAGTATTTTCTAACTGACGAGAAGCTAGGAACTGTGGATGAGCAGAGAAGTTTAGGGGTCCAAGTGCAAAAATCACTAAAAGCTAGTTGATTGGTACAAAAAAATAAGTAAAAGGCGAATGGAATGTTGGTCTTTATCTCAAGAGAGCTGAAATACAAAGGGGTGGAAGTTATGTTACAGCTGTACAGAGCTCTGGTAAGACCGTATCTGGAGAACAGCTTTCAGTTCTGTGCACCGCACCTCAGGAAAGATATATTGGCCTTAGAGGGTGCAGTGGAGTTTCACCAGAATGATATTTGGGCTAAAAGGTTTAAATTAAGAGGACAGATTGCATAGACTAGGCTTGTATTCCCTTGAATATAGATTAAAGGCTGAGATGTTTAAGACGATTAAAGGATTTGATAGGGTAGAGAAATTATTTCCACTAGTAGGGGAGTCCAGAACAAGGGGACAAAGCCTGTCCAGCATCGACAAGGCACAAATCAGGATTGCGATGGACTACTCTTCACTTCCCTGGATGAGTGCAGCTCCAACAACACTTAAGAAGCTCGACGCCATTCAGGACAAAGCAGCCCGCTTGATTGGCACCCCATCCAACACCTTCAACATTCACTCCCTCCACCACCGGCACACCGTGGCTGCAATGTGTACCATCTAGAAGATGCACTGTAGCAACTCGTTAAGGATCCTTTGGCAGCACCTCCAAAACCTGCGCCCTCTACCACCTAGAAGGACAAGGGCAGCAGATGCATGGGAACAACATCATCTGCAAATTCTCCTCCAAGCTACACACCATCCTGACTTGGAAATATATCGCCATTCCTTCATCGTCGCTGGATCAAAATCCTGGAACTCCCTCCATAACAGCACTGTAGGAGTACCTTCACCACACGGACTGCAGCAGTTCAAGAACGCGGCTCACCAACACCTTCTCAAGGGCAATTAGGGATGGGCAATAAATGCTGGCCTGGCCCGTGATGCCCACATCCCATGAACGAATTGTTTAAAAAAAATTTGAATTAGGCCATTCAGGGATGATGTCAGAAAACACTTCTTCACATAAAGGGTAATGGAAATCAGGAATTCCCTCCCCAAAAAGTTGCTGAGGCTAGGCCAATTGAAAAGTTCAAAACTTAGATTTTGTTAGTGTCATGTATGTATGCTTGGGTTTACTAGCCACCAGGTGGCGCCACTGTCGGAGGTCATTGGGCTGTGTGCACATGTGTGCGGCCCAGGTATAAAAGGCCAGCCATCTTGTAATGTAATCACTTTGGGCCCTAATAAAGTAGAGCCAGGTTTGTACCTGTTCGGAGTTTACAGTATTCAATCTATTGAATTATTGCATACGTAACATTTGGCGACGACGTAACAAGAACCTTTGCTTGCAAAAATGAGCACAATTGGAATTCTGGAGCGATTCGTGGAGGGAGAAGATTGGACAGACTTTGTAGCCTGCTTGAACCAGTACTTTGTGGTCAACAAAATGGAGAAAGAGGCAGACGCAGTTTGGCGCCGGGCGGTTCTCCTCACGGTTTGCGGTTCAAAAATCTCTGGACTCATAAAGAAACTTCTCTCGCCCTTAGGTCCAATGGACAAGGACTATGAAACATTGTGTGCACTGGTACGTGACCATCTCAAACCAGATGAAGGCATCATCATCTCAAGATATCGATTCTATACGCACGTTCGTCCTGAGGGCCAGGATGAATCGGAATTCGTTGCTGACCTAAGATGTCTAGCTGGACCGTGTAAGTTCGAAACTGCATTGGCAGATATGCTGCGGGACTTCTTTGTAATCAGCATGAACCAGGAGGTGTTCCTGCGTAAGTTACTGGCGATGGAGATGCTGGATTTGAGCAAGGCCATCACGATTGCCCAATCATGCATGACGACGGACAAAAGCTTAAAGCAGATATCATTGAAAAATCGGAACTCAGCAAGTATTGTAAACAAGATAGTATAGTCTTTGGCAGAGCTGCATATGGCAGAGCCAACCCGACTGCGTACGCAAAACCTGTGGCTGCTCAAAGTCCGTCAACGGGAATGAACCTGATATCACCATGTTGGCGTTGTGGGGGAAATCATCGGCATCATCAGTGTCGGTTTAAACAGTATATTTGTAAAGGCTGTTCGAGAGTGGGGCATCTCCAGCGCATGGGTCCGCAACTGAGCAAGCGTGTTGCGACACACCACGTGGAGGATGATGACCAGAACAGCGTGGATCCGGATATGCAATCCGCGATACCAGAAGAGGAAGTGTACGGACTGTATTCGTTCCTAACAAAGAGCCAACCGATAATGATTAATGTAAAACCCGGGATGGCGGGACTGACATATCAAGAAAGACGAGATCAACTGGGCTTGTATTCACTGGAGTTCAGAAGAATGAGAGGGGATCTCATAGAAACGTTTAAAATTCTGATGGGTTTAGACAGGTTAGATGCAGGAAGAATGTTCCCAATGTTGGGGAAGTCCAGAACCAGGGGTCACAGTCTAAAGATAAGGGGTAAGCCATTTAGGACCGAGATGAGGAGAAACTTCTTCAACCAGAGAGTGGTGAACCTGTGGAATTCTCTACCACAGAAAGTTGTTGAAGCCAAGTCACTAAATATATTCAAAAAGGAGTTAGATATAGTCCTTACTACTAGGGGGATCAAGGGGTATGGTGAGAAAGCAGGAATGGGGTACTGAAGTTGCATGTTTAGCCATGAACTCATTGAATGGCGGTGCAGGCTTGAAGGGCCGAATGGCCTACTCCTGCATGTATTTTCTATGTTTCTAATGGTGTGTCGGTATCGATGGAATTGGACACGGGTATGAGTCAATCAATAATGAGCCAGAGGACATTCGACAGGCTGTGGGATACTAAGGCTGAGTCCAGTCAATGCCAAGTTGCGTACGTACACTAAAGAACTCATAACAGTGATTGGCAGTGCAGTAATCAAGGTGTCGTATGATGGTGCGGTTCACCATTTACCGTTATTTGATTGTTCCAGGCAATGGTCCAACGCTGTACCACAGGAGCAGGTTAGAAAAAATCAAATGGAACTGGAACGATATCAAAGCATTGTCGGAGGAGGAGGATGTGCTCAAGTGCTGAGCAAGTTCCCCTCGCTGTTTGAACCAGGCATCGGCAATTTCACGGGAGTGAAGGTGCAGATCCACGTGGATTCGGATGCAAGACCTGTTTATCATAAAGCTCGAGTCGTTCCGTATATGATGAGGGAGAAGGTCGAAATCGAATTGGACAGACTCCAGCGTGAAGGGATCATATCACCTGTCGAATTTAATGAATGGGCCAGCCCCATTGTTCCCTTGTTGAAAAGTGATGGCACTGTCAGGATTTGTGGAGACTACAAGGTTACGATCAACCGAGTTTCAAAACAGGATCAATACCCATTACCGAAGGCTGATGACCTTCTTGCAACGCTAGCTGGGGGTAAGTTGTTCACAAAACTGGATCTGACGTCGGCCTACATGACACAGGAGCTGGTTTATATGTCGAAGAAACTTTCATGCATCAACACTCATAAAGAACTGTTTATCTACAACAGGTGCCCTTTTGGAATTCGCTCAGCCATATTTCAGAGGAACATGGAGAGTCGACTGAAGTCCATCCCCAGAACCGTTGTGTTCCAAGATGACATACTGGTCACAGGTCGTGACTCTTCCGAACATCTGAACAACCTGGAAGAGGTTCTACATCGTCTGGACAAAGTGGGACTCAGACTGAAACACTCGAAGTGCGTCTTCATGGCACCGGAAGTTGAATTCCTGGGGAGGAACATTGCTGCTGACGGTATCAGGGCTACGGACTCAAAAATCAAGGCCATCAAAAATGCACCCAAGCCTCAGAATGTGACGGAGCTGTATTCGTTCTTTGGTCTACTCAACTACTTCGATAATTTCTTACCGAGATTGAGCACCTTATTAGAACCACTGCACATGCTGCTAGGAAAAGGCGACAACTGGGTTTGGGGTGCATCTCATGATAGAGCTTTTGAGAAAGCTACTAATCTGCTTTTCTCCAACAAGCTGCTGGTATATTATGATCTGTGTAAGCGGCTAGTATTGGCCTGTGATGCTTCATCATATGGAGTTGGTTGCGTGCTCCAACAAGCTAGTTGGGCAAATTACAACTTGTTGCATATGCTTCAAAAAGTTTGTCAAAGCCAGAAAGAGCCAACAGCATGGTCGAGAAAGAAGCACTAGCCTGTGTGTATGGGGTTAAAAAGATGCATCAGTACCTGTTTGGTCTTCAGTTTGAACTGGAAACAGATCACAAGCCACTCATTTCATTGTTTTCAGAAAACAAAGGTATCACTACCAATGCATAGTCCTGCATCCAGAGGTGGGCACTGACATTATCTGCCTATGATTATGCCATTCACCATAGATCTGGCACTGAGAATTGTGTCGATGCATTGAGCCATCTGCCGTTGCCCACACTGGAGGTGGAAATGCCACAAGCGGCAGGCCTACTGTTGGTCATGGATGCTTTTGAAATTGAAGGAACCCCTGTCACGGCCCAACAAGTTAAGACCTGGATCAGCCAGGACCCGATATTATCGGTTGTGAAACGTTGAATCCTTATTGGTGATAGGTCTGCCATACCCAAGCAAATGTGTGAGGAGACCAAACCTTACATCCATCGCAAAGACGAACTATCCATTCAATCAGATTGTATATTGTGGGGTAATCGTGTTGTTATGCCCAAGTAAGGCAGAGAGAAATTTGTGCATGATCTACATAGCACTCATCCCGGTATTGTCATGATGAAAGCCATTGCCAGGTCTCATGGTGGCCTGGAATTGACTCTGATCTGGAATCTTGTGTGCATCAGTGCAATACTTGCATGCAGCTTAGTAAAGCACCAGTGGAATCGCCGCTGAGTCTGTGGTCGTGGCCATCTAAACCATGGTCCAGGATCCACATCGACTTTGCAGGTCCCTTCCTGGGAAAGATGTTCTTAGTTGTGGTGGATGCTTATTCCAAGTGGATAGAGTGTACAATCGTCATCCAGCACATCCCAAGCTACCATTGAGAGCCTTCGTGTCATGTTTGCTACGCATGGTCTGCCTGACATCGTTGTAAGCGACAACGGATCTTGCTTCACGAGTCATGAAACTCAATGTTATCAAACAAGTGAGGTCAGCACCATTCAAACCCACATCCAATGGACAAGCAGAGCGTGCGGTCCAAACCATCAAGCAGAGTATGAAACATGTAACTCAAGGTTCACTGCAAACTCGCTTATCACGCATATTGCTTAGTTACAAGACAAGACCCCATACGCTTACCGAGGTCTCCCCTGCTGAACTATTGATGACGAGAGGTCTCAAGACCAGGCTCTCTCTTGTCCACCCTGACTTGAACAATCATGTTGAATACAAACGTCAAAATCAGCAGTAGTATCATGATCGCGCAACCGTGTCACACGACATTTCTATCAATGATCCGGTGTATGTACTGAATTATGGTCAAGGTCCCAAATGGATCGCCGGTACTGTTACAACCAAGGAGGGTAACTGAATGTTTATCGTTAAACTCAAGAATGGGCAGACATGTAGGAAACATGTCGATCAGATAAAGCTGCGGCACACGGATGAACCGGAACAGTCTGAGGAAGACACAATCAGTGACCAACCA
Source organism: Pristiophorus japonicus (assembly GCF_044704955.1). Lineage (NCBI taxonomy): Eukaryota > Metazoa > Chordata > Chondrichthyes > Pristiophoridae > Pristiophorus > Pristiophorus japonicus. Next base: position 91,379,281 of record NC_091977.1, read on the forward strand.
ACCTACCCTCAGTCATCAGAGGACTCCGCTGTCATCAACGAATCTGGACTTTCAATCACTGACATGGTCAATGAATCTGAACTTTCAATCCCTGATGTAGTCATTGCCACTCCCATCAGATTGGCTAACCAGCCCCCAATCATAATGCTCGCTCAAGGCTGGAGTTGAACTAAGACATTCAACTCGGGAGCAGAGAGCCCCGGACTATCTCAATTTATAAAAAGACTGTTACTAATATCTTAAAGGGTGATATTGTCATGTATGTATGCTTGGGTTTACTAGCCGCCAGATGGCGCCACTGTCGGAGGTCATTGGGCTGTGCGCACGTGTGTGTGGCCCAGGTATAAAAGGCCAGCCATCTTGTAATGTAATCACTTTGGGCCCTAATAAAGTGGAGCCAGGTTTGTACCTGTTCAGAGTTTACAGTAATCGGTCTATTGAGTTATTGCATATACAACAGTTAGGCAAGGGTAATAAGGGTTATGGACCAAGGTGGGTAGTTGAAGTTAATATACAGATCAAATGCCCTCTTCTTGCCCAATCACTTAACCTGTCTATATCCCTTTGCATCCTCTTTGCATCGTCCTCACATCATTCTTTCGCACCTAGCTTTGTATCGTCAGCAAACTTGGATACATTACACTCGGTCCCCTCATCTAAGTCATTGATGTAGATTATAAATAGCTGAGGCTCAAGTACTGATCCTTGCGCCACTTCATTAGTTACACATTGCCACCCCGAAAATGACTCTTTGCTTTCTATCCATTAATCAATTCTCAATCCATGCTAATATATTACCCTCAATCCCAAGATCAGGGATGTGGGATTAATTAAATAGCTGTACCAAAGAGCCAGCACAGGTATGATGGCCCGAATGGCCTCCTTATGTGTTGTATGATTCTATGATTTTAACAGACTCGAAGGGCTAAACGGCCTACTCCTGTTTTATGTTCCAATGCATAATCTGACAAAATAGTGCATGTATTTTTCTGTATATGTTGTGTATGTTTCTAACACAGAATGTACGTTTACCATCAGTGTATTGTATCCCTTAAATCATCTATTGATCATTTGATAAACTGACGGAGCTTTTCACAACCACTAATTCTTGAATGTGACTATCAATAACCCTAGCACACTGGTCATCTGTCTCTTTCATAATAGCCACTGCTCGCACAAAACCGACAAACCAAACCAAAACTACCCTCTGAATTTCACAATATATACAATCTTAAAAAAAATATTCTGGTCTGATTTTGAGATTGTAATCTCATTTTAGGAATGAAATGATTTCTTCTCCATTATATTTCACTGTTGTTCTCTGAATCTATTAATGATTGCTGTCTTATAATCTATGTGTGTTTTGCACTTCTGTGATATGTAGTAAAATAAAGTACAGTGACACTAAAGTAGTTCAAATGACTAGGGTTAATAGCATTTCAGTTCAATTTACATAATTCAATTTGTTCATCACTTTTCATCATGACACCCAGTACTGGCAGAACGTGGGCACAACAATAACGCCCGCGTGAGATTGAGATTTGAAAATTGTCATCCTTATTTACAAATCACTCCATGGCCTTGCCCCTTCCTATCTCTGTAATCTTTTTAAGCCTCACAATCCCACAAGATGAATGCGTTCCTCAAATGCTGGCCTCTTGAACATCCCTCATTATAACTGCTCAACCATCGGTGGCCGTGCCTTCAGCTGTTTGGGCCCTAAGCTCTGGAGCGTCCTCCCTAAACCTCTTCGCCTCTCTACATCTCTTTCCTCCTTTAAGACACTCCTTAAAACCTACCTCTTTAAACAAGCTTATGGTCATCTGCCTTAATTTCTTCTTTTGTGGCTCGATGTCAAATTTATTTTTTTGTCTTGTTAAAATGCTGTGAACTGTTGTGAAGCGCCTTGGGATGTTTTACTACATTAAAGGTACTATATAAATAAATTTTATTATTATTTATTATTAGGGCTTTTAAATTCCTTCATTAGTTACTGGTCCAGAGCTCACTTTGGTCTGTGGCATACTCTCGATGTTCTCATTCCCAGGTATCCATTATCACTGCATTATATATAATTTCAACACCAAGTGGATGGATGTGTTGCTGAATGTGATATATATATTTCGTTATCTAGCTGGTTTGAGTTCCGCCTCCATCAGGAAGTTCCTTTTGGCCTCACACCACACGTGCTAAAGATTTTTCAAATATTTGCATGGTATTAGTTTCCAGGTCAATTAGATTTCAGACTGCTGGTTTGTTTCCATAACATGTTATAAATGTTGGCAAAAATTTGCCGGGCTATGGAGAAAGAATAAGGTAGTGGGACTAATTGGATAGCTCTTTCGAAGAGCTGGCACAGGCCCGATGAGCCAAATGGCCTCTTTCTGTGCTGTTAAATTCAATGGGCTATAAATTTCAGTGGCTCACCGCCCGGTTTCTTGGCAATATTGGCTGTTTTGGGCAATAACCGGGTTGGCGAGAAATTGCCCAGCTCAGTTACACTGGTGGATTCAAAGTACCGCTGGGGAGCGGACCACCAGCGTGCACCATCAACAGATCGCCCTGGCGTGATATTTGGCTCAGCAGTGACCCATAGGTAAGTATAAAAAAAAACACCCACGAGAATCAGTGGAGCTGGGCGGTAGGTGAGTAGCTCTGAAAGAAAAAGGTAAGTCATTGGTTTTTTTACTAATTATTTTAAAATTCTCTTGTAGTGATTTAAGTTAAAAGGGTCCTGAGAATGTTTTTATGATTTTTTATTGCCCCTGAAATTCTGGCCTCTCCGGGTCTGTACGGAGTGTGTATGGACCCGGGAAGGCATCGCAAAAGCCGATTTTTGGCACGCAATGCGTATGCGCCGAAAACTGACTTTTCCGATCTGTCAAGTTTCTGGCTTGACAGATCGCACGCATCTCTGGGAGAACGACATTCCCATGGCAAAGATTGGGCTATTTGTTCATTTCTTGACCTGCGAATGTCTTTAAAACTCTTGCATCTGGTAAAAGCAGGCACATAGCCTACTTTTACCAGCGTAAGAGTTTAAAAACATATGAAAAACATAAAAATAAAATTTAAAAACACATATTTATGTTAAAACCCTGCACTCAGGTAATTTTATTTTAAACCATAATTAAAACCTTTTTAAAAAATCGGCAAATATTTTTTTTCAAAAACATTTCTATGAACTTTCATTTCTCTAATGTCTTTATGTGAGGTGTTTTAAAAAAATTTTATGTAGTGTTTGGTGTTTGGGGGGGGTTTCTCATTCATAGTAATAGGAGTTTCGCACTTACAAAACTCCTATTACTATGAATGAGAAAATACTTTACTGTGATTGGGTATCCAGGCCCACGTGACTCCTACGGATGTCCCAACGTGAATGTGCTCCATTGTGCAAGAAGAGGAGGCCTCAGGACCGGGATCTCTGGTGAGCGTTCGACCAAAAGGTAAGTGCGCATCTTTTCTCCTAATTTTAGTCGAACGCCCGCGGGAAGAAGAAACCGGGATTTCAGGGCCGTTATGTTTTTTGAAAAAATATTTTTTGTGTTTTCCTCCTCCTAGGCCCAACCCGCAGCCTCGGGGTAAATTTTTAGTAAATTTATCAATTATCGTCCATTTCCTTTAAGAACTGCTCACAATCGACCCAAAATTCACCTTTTTCACCAAGAATCGGGATACAATGCCCATTTTTTTCACTGGGCGAAATTTTTTCTTTTTTTGGGGGCAGTTTTCGCCGGTGATATTCTTGGGAAGCTTAGCGGTCTTTTGGGCGCTGGCGGGTTGTTAGGAAATTCTAGCCCTATGAAAATCAGAGGGGTAAATATTTATATGCTGCAAACAAAATATGAATAAAACAAATTTCACAGTAAAAGTGCAATTTGTTTTGAATATTTTTGAAAATCACATTCAATACGTATTTAAAATGATTGCTAAAAGTACTAAAATTATTTAAAACAGCATTTCAATATATATTGAAAAGTATGCATTTTGTAGATTTAGGAGTAGAAATTGGACCCGATGTAAATAGGCACAAAGAAAGCCAGTTTCGGGGACCAACATCTTGCACTCCAATGGCGCCTGAAAGACGTCCAACCTGATATTTTTCAGGCATCCGGGACAGCTGCCTAATGTTGACTTTAGACCCCTTCCTCTGGGAGGACAGGTGCACCAACATCAGCGCCCTCATCCAGGCTAACATCCCCAGCATTGAAGCACTGACCACACTCGATCAGCTCCACTGGACAGGCCACATAGTTTGCATGCCAGACACAAGACTCCCAAAGCAAGTGCTCTACTTGGAGCTCCTTCATGGCAAACAAGCCAAAGGTGGGCAGCGGAAACGCTATAAGGACACCCTCAAAGCCCCCCTGATAAAATGCGACATCCTCACTGACACCTGGGAGTCCCTGGCCCAAGACCGCCCTAAGTGGAGGAAGTGCATCTGAGAGGTCGCTGAGCACCTCGAGTCTCAACGCCGAGAGCATGCAGAAATCAAGCACAGGCAGCGGAAAGAGCGTGCGGCAAACCAGTCCCACCCACCCCTTCCCTCAATGACTATCTGTCCCACCTGTGACAGAGTCTGTGGCTCTCGTATTGGACTGTTTAGCCACCAAAGAACTCACTTCAGGAGTGGAAGCAAGTCTTCCTTGATTTCGAGGGACTGCCTATGATGATACCAATAAGAGGTCTAATGCCTGTTTTGGGGCGCATCAGGGGAAAAATTGGTCTTCGCTCCGATTCTCCAGGCATGGAACACCGCAATCAAAAATGTATTTTTTTTAAGTTTGATGTTGGGCCAAGAGGAGCAGGAGTTCTCCTTCCATCTCCACAGCAATCCTGAGGGCTGCTATTGGCCAGCAATTGGCTATCTTCCCATTCTTCTCTCCCCACCGGCCAGGACTTACTTTCAGACCGCTGCCGGTGAGGCAAACAGCCTGACATTCACCTTTATAAAATTGGTGAGCTGCCTGTGAAGGTACAACAGATGCTGGCATCCTCCTCAAATAATTTCAATGAGGCTTGATTTTAATTTCGGGTTGGCCTGTGACCTCTGGTTGGGACACCTGTTCCACGCCCGGTGCCTATTTCAGACCTAAAAAGGGACCTAAAGGAATTTCCATCCCTTAATATCTTCCAATTTATGTCAGATTAGATTTTTCAGAAACGTATTTCATTGGGATTAATGTTAATGTTTAGAAATACATTTTTGACCTATTGTAAACCCATAATCTATTGCTTATATCATAGACAGTTTTAAACTTTTGTAAAAAGATTCTTACTCAAACAAACGTTATTAGTTAAAAAAATTATAATAAGTAAAAGTGTCCATTACTAGCAACCTAAAATAGGGAAATGTCTGAAAGTAATGGGTTAATCTGTCCCTCATGCACAGACAGGCATTTAACAATACCTTTCTTAGCTCATATTCTTTCACATGTCTACATGACATTACCACCTCAAAATTTTCTGGATTTTCTGTAGCTCTGAATTTCTGGGATCGGAAACATGCTGTGTGGTGCTTTAAGTGCCTTTTTGATTGGCCTTTTTTGGAAGGGTGAGGATGAAAAATGGAAATGTTTTATTCATATAGATGGCAGAATAGCCCATTACAGGGTGACAGTTTTACAATGTGCTAGTTTATTTCTCAAAAGAGTTATTTTCAGTACTCTTTACAAAGGAATGGTGAATTTTTGCCAAGAAGAAACAGAAGGTTCCATGACTTTCTCCATCTGTTAAAAACCTCTGGATGACAATATCATTCTGGCACTGATCAAACTAGTTTAAACTGACTGGAATAACGAGATTTATTGTATTCCCCAATAGGTTTCATTTCAGTATAATTCATCTGCAGGAATCTCTGGGGTATTTTCACCCTTCAGTGCTGGACTGAAATAATTGGAAATGTTTCTTAATTGGAAAGTTCTGCCAGACACTTCCAATACCTATTAAATATGGCATTACAATTTTAAACAAATACCTTACAGTGCCTTGTCAATGTGATCTGTACTTTACATCTGATATTGCCATTATTGAATTTCTGAAAAAGTATTAACAAAACATTAGTTTTAATGTATTTTATATTGAACTCCAAAACAAATTTACAGTAACTTTTCAGTTAAATTTGTGGCTCGTCAATGAGAAGGTTGTCAGCACCAGGAAACAGAACACTTTTTCATTTTGTACCCAGCATCATCAAGCAGAGAAGCAGTCCCAGATCAGGCCTGGCACAGCTTGGATGTTGCATAAATTAACCCTAGTGTCAAACTAGCACCCTCTGCAGCACAAACATGACATTTCAGTTTCCTAAACCAGTTATCGCAATGACAACTTATATTGAGTTATGGGGTGTATGGCGCTCTGGACCTGTATTTGTCTGAATTGGATTGAGACTATGTAAACTCATTTAGCTTGTCACCATTGGCAGCCAACAGAGAGAAGAAACTTTCCATTCAAACAAAGGCCCCACAGGTGAAAGGCTAGTATTCAAAACCACTGCATCACTCATTTGAGTCTCCACATTAACTGCTTGAGAAGCGAGAGTGCAACTTTGTACCAGAAAACAAATAGACAATGTTAATGTTACTCTTTTATATGGGCAATGCTTATGCGAAGAGTATAAAAGAAGATTTTTTTGCCAATTGGCCTCATGGGTTACATTAACAGCCAAGATGGTTATTGGAGGCAAATCATCGCAATCCCAAGACATCACAGATCTAGTTCCTCAGGACAGCGTCCTCTTTATCAATGTCCTTACCCGCATCATAAATGTTTCCAATGGCTGAAGGGTAGATAATGAGAGAGTACATATTTAAGGTGAGTGGCAAAAGAAACTGGTGGCATGAGGAAAAACATTTTAATGCAACAAGTGGTTAGGAATATAGAATGCACTGCCTGATAGGGTGATGGATACAGATTCAATAGTAGTCTTCAAAAGAGAATTGAATAAATACTTGAAGGAGACAAAATTGGAGGGGCATGGGGAAGGTGCGGGGAAGTGGTTTGCTCATCAAAAGAGCTGACACAAACTCGATAAGCCAAATGGTTTATTTAGAGGCAGACCAGGGAAAACAACCACAAGCCCTCTTGACAACTGCTGATGTAATTTGCTTGGCCCTCCTTGCTTCCCTACCACAGAGTAGGAATCACCCCTCCTCCCAATTGTACCATGAATTCACATCATCTGGAATAAATAAAGAATCCTCATAGCCAAACCAGCACCTCCTCCTATTTCTGCTGCATCATTTTTCATAACCTGATGTGTTTTCACTGTTCCCTCATCTACTGCTTGACACCACAATGCTATCCTCTTAACAGTTAACTGCAAAACTGACTGCAAGGGCATCCATGCTGATACTTGGGGCGTTACTGCCATCCCATCCATGGCCTAGCAACATAAATTCATTCATAGAGAAAAAAATCTTTCAATAAATGTGAAAATCACTAACATTCAATTTATAGCTTGTGGCACGCATCCTATAATACAAAGACTTACCATGCTTCATCAAAAGGTGTCCATATAATAATTCTAACCCATTACCTGAAAACAATCCTTCTGCCTCTCCCATGGGGCTTTAACTGTACCTGGTCCTTTAATGGTGCTGGTGCCTTTCAGGCCCAAGAATTGCCCAGATCCCTTTGTCGCCTCATGATTGTAGCCAAAAGTGCGCCCTCCAAGTGCACCCACATGGCAGCTGCTTAATTTTAATTAGGTCTGAGTGCAAGATTGGACACTGAGCCCTGGATCCTGGCGGCGCACACCTCTGGTGTTCTAAACTTTAATTGCTCCTGCACAATGCTGGGAGAGGAAGATCAGCCCTATTTTCACTTCTTGAGGAAGCAAAACAAATTAGCAAAGGTAAGATCAGATATGTAATTAACAGAGAAATAAAAATTAAAGCTTGACAAACATTTGGGCTTCTGCTCATGCCAGGTATTTGTTTTGTAACAAAATAAACACAAAACAATTTTTCTAACCAAACACCGTGATTATACCACCTACTTTCATCAAATGGCGATCGACCATGTAAACAGACAAACATTTGCATTCTCATTAATATTAACATTTAAGTATACAAGCCATTGATCTTTTTATTACTGAGCAACATAATTAACAAAAGAATTCAATGCATTTACAACAACAATACTAATGAAGAGCAAACACAGAATACAGAAGCAAGTAACCAGAATAATTGTGGGGATGGAGGGATTGGATTTTGAGGAGCGATTATGTAAATTGGGCATGTTCTCTGTGGAAAAGAGAAGGTTGAGAGGTGATGATTGCAGTTTCATTTGAAAGGGACTATATAATGTAGACCATGATAAGCTATTTCATCTTGCCCAGAACAGCAGAATCGGATGATGCAGAAAAAGAAACATGATGAGTTTTGAAAATTAATAACAGGAATGTTGATTTTGATTCCCTGATGCATGGTGCAATGACTCCAGGACTGATAGGCTAAAATGAGAGTAGCACATAAATCAAAAAATTCAATACTCACAAGATCGTAAGATGGGTTTGGATGAAGAAGGCCCATTTGAATCCATGCTTCCAGAATACCAGGCCTACTGTCTTTCCATTAGAACATCTAACTGTTTCATAAATTAATCCAGTGTCTAGACATCAACCAGTTTTCCTGGCAACCTGTTCCAGCTCTTGATCTCTCTCTGTTTAAAGAAACACTTCCTGATGCCTGTCTTAAATTAAGCCTCTTGTGCTGCTCCTCTGGCATGTCTCAAAGTCTGGTTTTGTTTGCATTCTCGACTCCATTAAACATGATTTATCTATAAGCCCCCTTTGAGGCATTTATTCCCAAAGTCGAAGAATCTTTTCTTATCAAGTTACTCCTCATGGCTCTTCCCACTGGCACCATGGATCAGCCTCGTTCCTCTCCTCTACATTTCCTCCAGGGTCTGAAAGGCTCCTTTATGTCCCATTGTACACCAAGTATAACCTGACCAGGGCACAACACAGCATTAGAATAACCTCTGGGATTTAACTCAATTAATTTGGCAACATAATCGAGCAACCCATTTACTTTGTTTGTTGCCACCTTACACTGTTTATACAGAATGAACACCAAGTTAACTAAACCTTTAGCACACATTTTATTTTCCCTTTGCCTCTTAATTTTACTTCCAATATGGTACCTTACATTTATCTATATAGAACTTCACTAACTCTCATTGTTGCTCTACTCTTTCCTCTGGGTTGATAGTTCACCCTAGCCTGGTATCGTCTGTAAATGTAACCAGCTTCCACTGAGACTGTAAATCCAGGTAATCAATTTTCTATCTCAAAAGCATGACTTTTCCAGAAGATTCTAATGCAAAGAAATAGACCCTGAATTTCTGCTGAGCTTGAAACATGAGGGCACCCGGATTCACTAGATCTCTGGCAATTCTGGGAATTCCCATTTCTAAGGAGCGGGGCCTCCACTCGCCCTATCAAGACCGATGGGAGGGGTGTGGGGAAGCCGGAGAGGGGACTTCTGAAACAAAAGCAAAATACTGCGGATGCTGGAATCTGAAATAAAAACAGAAAATGCTGGAATTCTCAATGGGTCAGGCAGCATCTGTGGAGAGAGAAACAGAGTTAATGTTTCAGGTCGATGACCCTTCCTTCGTCAGGCGACTTTTTATGTTGGGAATTGCTCCTTCCTTGGCTCAGAAGGAAACTGCCATAAGACTGGAGGCTAATACACCAAGAAAAATGCTTCATGCCAACCTGCAGGAGGATGCAAGTGGATCTCACCAGGGGGATCCAGTCAGCGAATGCATTTTGAAACATCTATGTTATCCATCTGCCTCTCAAATTAGATAGGAATGATTTCTTTTAACAAACTTCCAGGTTAGCTCTTTTACAATGCACTCTGGAATCTCTGGAGGGTGGAGAGGAGATCTGGGCACCAATTGTGGTCAGGTGTCAGATTTCCTGACAGAATTTTCCTGACAGAAAAGGGCTGATGGGCACGAGAGATGGGCTTTTATCAGCACAAGAACCTGCTGGTCTTATTCTAATTAGATATCCTCCCACTGATCCCCAAACTCAATGGGATCAACGCTGAAGGGCAATGATGGTTGCGATCCTGGTATATCACCTGGATCGTTGGCATTTTGTAAAATTAACACATGAACTTCAGCAGCATTGGTGAGGCCTACAAAATGCCAGCGGGGAGTCCGGGGACCAGCGTGGTGAGTCGGGAGGTGGAGCAGCGTTGGTGAGCCCTACAAAAGGCCAGCGGGGAGTCCGGGCACTAGCGTGGTGAGTCGGGAGGCGAAGCAGCTTTGCTGAGGCCTACAAAAGGCCAGCTGGTGCAGTGCAGCAGGGTGAGAAGGCAAAAAGAAGTAGAAAGAAATCGAAAGGTGACGTCACAGCCAAGGGGGTAAGTGATTGGCTGGTGATTGGTGAGTAGTTTTTCTTTTACTTTTCTTTATCAGTAAGTAACATTTAGCATTGTTGTTGACAAATTAAGTTTATCTAAGGGTTAAGTCATGGCAGGAGAGCTCGGACACGTGTTATGCTTCTCCTGTACTATGTGGGAAGTCAGGCACGCTTCCGGTGTCCCTGACGACTACGTATGCGGGAAGTGCATCCGCCAGCAGCTCCTGACGGACCGCATTGTGGCACTGGAGCTGCGGGTGGATTTACTCTGGAGCATCCACGATGCTGAGAATGACGTGAATAGCACATCTAGTGAGTTGGTTTTACCACAGGTAAAGGGTACACAGCCAGATAGGGAATGGCTGACCAACAGGAAGAGCAGTACAAGGAAGGTAGCGCAGGGGTCCCCTGCAGTTATCCCCCTGCAAAACAGATACACCGCTTTGGGTACTGTTGGGGAGGATGACTCATCAGGGGAGGGCAGCAGCAGCCAAGTTCATGGCACTGTGGGTGGCTCTGCTGCACAGGAGGGCAGAAAAAAGAGTGGGAGAGCTATAGTGATGGGGGATTCAATTGTAAGGGGAATAGATAGACGTTTCTGCAACCACAACCGAGACTTCAGGTTGGTATGTTGCCTCCCTGGTGCAAGGGTCAAGGATGTCTCGGAGCGGATGCAGGGCATTCTGAAAAGGGAGGGTGAACAGCCAGTTGTCCTGGTGTATATAGGTACCAACGATAGGTAAAAAACGGGATGAGGTCCGACAAGCCGAATTTAGGGAGCTAGGAGCTAATTTAAAAAGTAGGACCTCAAAAGTAGTAATCTCAGGATTGCTACCAATGCCACGTGCTACTCAGAGTAGGAATCGCAGGATAGCTCAGATGAATAAGTGGCTTGAGGAGTGGTGCAGAAGGGAGGGATTCAAATTCCCGGGACATTGGAACTGGTTCTGGGGGAGGTGGAACCAGTACAAACCAGACAGTCTGCACCTGGGCAGGACCAGAACCAATGTCCTAGGGGGAGTGTTTGCTAGTGCTGTTGGGGAGGAGTTAAACTAATATGGCAGGGGGATGAGAACCTATGCAGGGAGACAGAGGGAAGCAGAATGGGGGAAGAAGCAAAAGATAAAACGAAGCAAAGTAAAAGTGTGGAGGGCAGAGAAACCTAAGGCAAAAATCAAAAAGGGCCACATTACAGCAAAATTCTAAAGCAGCAAAGTGGATGAGAAAGATAAGCCTGAAGGCTCTGTGCCTCTATGCGAGGAGTATTCAGAATAAGGTGGATGTATCAACTGCGCAGATAGCAGTTAACAGGTATGATGTAATTGGCATCGCGGAGACATGGCGTCAGGGTGACCAAGTCTGGGAACTCAACATCCTCAACATTTAGGAAGGATAGGCAGAAAGGAAAAGGAGGCAGGGTGGCATTGTTGGTTAAAGAAGAAATTAATGCACTAGTAAGAAAGGACATTAGCTTGGATGATGTGAAATTGGTATGGGTGGAGCTACAGAATACCAAAGGGCAGAAAACGCTAGTGGGATTTATGTACAGACTACCAAACAGTAGTAGTGAGGTCGGGGACAGCATCAAACAAGAAATTAGGGATGCATGCAATAAAGGTACAGCAGTTATCATGGGTGACTTTAATCTACATATTGATTGGGCTAACCAAACTGGTAGCAATGCGGTGGAGGAGGATTTCCTGGAGTGTATTAGGGGTGGTTTTCTAGACCAATATGTTGAGGAACCAACTAGGGAGCTGGCCATCCTAGACTGAGTGATGTATGATGAGAAAGGATTAATTAACAATCTTCTTGTGCGAGGCCTCTTAGAGAAGAGTGACCATAACATGGTAGAATTCTTTATTAGGATGGAGAGTGACACAGTTAATTCAGAAACTAGGATCCTGAACTTAAGGAAAGGTAACTTCGGTGGTTTGAGGCGTGAATTGGCTAGAATAGACTGGCAAATGATACGTAAAGATTTGACGGTGGATAGGCAATAGCAAACATTTAAAGATCACATGGATGAACTTCAGCAATTGTACATCCCTGTCTGGAGTAAAAATAAAATGGGGAAGGTGGCTCAACTGTGGCTAACAAGGGAAATTAAGGATAGTGTTAAATCCAAGGAAGACGCATATAAATTGGCCAGAAAAAGCAGCAAACCTAAGGACAGGGAGAAATTTAGAATTCAGCAGAGAATGACAAAGGGTTTAATTAAGAGGGGGAAAATAGAGTACGAGAAGAAGCTTGCCGGGAACATAAAAACTGACTGCAAAAGCTTCTATAGATATGTGAAGGAAAAAAGATTAGTGAAGACAAACGTGGGTCCCTTGCAGTCGGATTCAGGTGAATTTATAATGGGGAACAAAGAAATGGCAGACCAATTGAACAAATAATTTGGTTCTGTCTTCACGAAGGAAGATACAAATAACATTCCGGAAGCACTAGGGGACCAAGGGTGTAGTGAGAAGGAGGAACTGAAGGATATCCTTATTAGGCGGGAAATTGTGTTAGGGAAATTGATGGAATTGAAGGCCGATAAATCCCTGGGGCCTGATAGTCTACATCCCAGAGTACTTAAGGAAATGGCCCTAGAAATAGTGATCTTTTTCCAACAGTCTATCAACTCTGGATCAGTTCCTATGAACTGGAGGGTAGCTAATATAATACCACTTTTTAAAAAGGGAGAGAGAAAGCGGGTAATCATAGACCGGTTAGCCTGACATCAGTAGTGGGGAAAATGTTGGAATCAATTATTAAGGATGAAATAGCAGCTCATTTGGAAAGTAGTGACAGGATCGGTCCAAGTCAGCATGGATTTATGAAGGGGAAATCATGTTTGCCAAATCTTCTGGAATTTTTTGAGGATGTAACTAGTAGAGTGGACAAGGGAGAACCAGTGGATGTGGTGTATTTGGACTTTCAAAAGGCTTTTGACAACGTCCCACACAAGAGATTGGTGTGCAAAATTAAAGCACATGGTATTGGGGGTAATATACTGATGTGGATAGAGAACTGGTTGGCAGAAAGGAAGCAGAAAGTCGGGATAAACGGGTCCTTTTCAGAATGGCAGGTAGTGACTAGTGGAGTGCTGCAGGGTTCAGTGCTGGGACCCCAGCTCTTTACAATATACATCAATGATTTAGATGAAGGAATTGAATATAATATCTCCAAGTTTGCAGATGACACTAAGCTGGGTGGCGGTGTGAGCTGTGAGGGGGAAGCTAGGAGACTGCAGGGTGACTTGGACAGGTTAGGTGAGTGGGCAAATGCATGGCAGATGCAGTATAATGTGGATAAATGTGAGGTTATCCATTTTGGGGGCAAAAACACAAAGGCAGAATATTATCTGAATGGCGGCAGATTAGGAAAAGGGGGGCTGCAACGAGATCTGGGTGTCATGGTTCATTAGTCATTGAAATTTGGCATACAGGTGCAGCAGGCGGTGAAGAAGGCAAATGGTATGTTGGCCTTCATAGCTAGGGGATTTGAGTATAGGAGCAGGGAGGGCTTACTGCAGTTGTACAGGGCCTTGGTGAGACCTCACCTGGAATATTGTGTTCAGTTTTGGTCTCCTAATCTGAGGAAGGACACTCTTGCTATCGAGGGAGTGCAGCAAAGTTTCACCAGACTGATTCCCGGGATGGCTGGACTGACATATGAGGAGAGACTGGATCAACTGGGCCTTTATACATTGGAGTTTAGAAGGATGAGAGGGGATCTCATAGAAACATATAAGATTCTGACGGGACGGTACAGATTAGATGCGGGTCGAATGTTCCCGATGTTGGGGAAGTCCAGAACCAGGGGACGCAGTCTTAGGATAACGGGTAGGCCATTTAGGACTGAGATGAGGAGAAACTCCTTCACTCAGAGAGTTGTTAACCTGTGGAATTCCCTGCCGCAGAGAGTTGTTGATGCCAGTTCATTGGATATATTCAAGAGGGAGTTAGATATGGCCCTTACGGCTAAGGGGATCAAGGGGTATGGAGAGAAAGCAGGAAAGGATTACTGAGAGAATGATCAGCCATGATCTTATTGAATGGTGGTGCAGGCTCGAAGGGCCGAATGGCCTACTCCTGGGCCTATTTTCTATGTTTCTATGTTTCTATCAAATAAATGCATTTTGAAACATCGATGTTATCAATCTGTATCTATGTTATAGGGATGAAGATTATGTTTTCTTTATTCCAAAATACTCCAGTCAGCGAATAAAATAGCCTGAACCAATTTACAATTCACCATTTTAAATTCTTTACCTTATTGCCACAAGTTAGCATGACATAATGTCGGGATAGTGGCCACCACCGCCATGGCATCCTCCATTTTCAAAGTCCCGGTGGTGCTGCTGTTATGAAGTATCGCCCTGCAAAGAAAGATGGCGGAGTGGTGATGTCAGTCAACATGCAATGCCAACATAACGTCACCACGACGAACTTCAAGTCCAGCGCTGGGTCCTAAATTTGCCATGTAAACCCAACATGCAAGCAGACTCACAGAGGTGATGTCAGCACCTCTTAAAGGGACATTTTTCAGGTAAGTTTGCATTTAAGGTTTTGGGCTGGATTGTTAGATTTTACTGAAGTAGTGGCTTGCTGCAATATATGTTAAAAGTTTTTTTTAACTGAGTAGCAACTGCTGCTGGATGCTTGCAAGGCCTCAGATGGTAAAGGAAGGCCTATGAGAAGACAGAAAATGCTGAAAATATTCAGCAAGTCAGACAACATCCATGGAGAGAAAAACAAAGTTCACATCTCAGGTTGAGATGCAGCCTGACCTGCTGAGTATTTCCAGCATTTTAATTAGCAATCTTGTTGTGCGAAATCCCTTGGGGAAGAGTGATCATAACATGGTAGAATTCTTTATTAGGATGGAGAGTGACACAGTTAATTCAGAAACTAGGGTCCTGAACTTAAGGAAAGGTAACTTCGATGGTTTGAGGCATGAATTGGCTAGAATAGACTGGCAAATTACACTTAAAGGGTTGATGGTGGATAGGCAATGGCAAGCATTTAAAGATCACATGGATGAACTTCAGCAATTGTACATCCTTGTCTGGAGTAAAAATAAAACGGGGAAGGTGGCTCAACCGTGGCTAACAAGGGAAATTAAGGATAGTGTTAAATCCAAGGAAGACGCATATAAATTGGCCAGAAAAAGCAGCAAACCTAAGGACAGGGAGAAATTTAGAATTCAGCAGAGAATGACAAAGGGTTTAATTAAGAGGAGGAAAATAGAGTACGAGAAGAAGCTTGCCGGGAACATAAAAACTGACTGCAAAAGCTTCTATAGATATGTGAAGAGAAAAAGATTAGTGAAGACAAACGTAGGTCCCGTGCAGTCAGATTCAGGTGAATTTATAATGGGGAACAAAGAAATGGCAGACCAATTGAACAAATAATTTGGTTCTGTCTTCACGAAGGAAGACACAAATAACCTTCCAGAAGTACTAGGGGAC
Source organism: Pristiophorus japonicus (assembly GCF_044704955.1). Classification (NCBI taxonomy): domain Eukaryota; kingdom Metazoa; phylum Chordata; class Chondrichthyes; family Pristiophoridae; genus Pristiophorus; species Pristiophorus japonicus. The sequence continues at coordinate 91,395,123 of NC_091977.1, forward strand.
CAAGGGTCTAGTGAGAAGGAGGAATTGAAGGGTATCCTTATTAGGCGGGAAATTGTGTTTGTGTAATTGTTGGGATTGAAGGTCAATATATCCCTGGGGCCTAAAAGTCTGCATCCCAGAGTACTTAAGGATGTGGCCCTTGAAATAGTGGATGCATTGGTGATCATTTTCCAACAGTCTATCGACTCGGGATCAGTTCCTATGGACTGGAGGGTAGCTAATGTAACACCACTTTTTAAAAGGGGAGGGAGAGAGAAAGCGGGTAATTATAGACCGGTTAGCCTGACATCAGTGGTGGGGAAAATGTTGGAATCAATTATTAAGGATGAAATAGCAGCCCATTTGGAAAGCGGTGACAGGATCGGTCCAAGTCAGCATGGATTTATGAAGGGGATATCATGCTTGACAAATCTTATCGTATTTTTTGAGGATGTAACTAGTAGAGTGGACAAGGGAGAACCAGTGCATGTGGTGTATTTGGACTTTCAAAAGGCTTTTGACAACGTCCCACACAAGAGATTGGTGTGCAAAATCAAAGCACATGGTATTGGGGGTAATATACTGACGTAGATCGAGAACTGGTTGGCAGACAGGAAGCAGAGAGTTGGGATAAACGGGTCCTTTTCAGAATGGCAGGCAGTGACTAGTGGAGTTCCGCAGGGCTCAGTGTTGGGACCCCAGCTCTTTACAATATACATCAATGATTTGGATGAAGGAATTGAGTGTAATATCTCCAAGTTTGCAGATGACACTAAACTGGGTGGTGGTGTGAGCTGTGAGGGGGATGCTAAGAGGCTGCAGGATGACTTAGACAGGTTAGGTGAGTGGAAAATGCATGGCGGATGCAGTATAATGTGGATAAATGTGAGGTTATCCACTTTGGGGGCAAAAACGCGAAGACAGAATATTATCTGAATGGTGGCAGGTTAGGAAAAGGGGAGGTGCAACAAGACCTGGGTGTCATGGTTCATCAGTCATTGAAAGTTGGCTTTCAGGTACAGCAGGCGGTAAAGATGGCAATTGGTATGTTGGCCTTCATAGCTATGGGATTTAAGTATAGGAGCAGGGAGGTCTTACTGCAGTTGTACAGGGCCTTGGTGAGTCCTCACCTGGAATACTGTGTTCAGTTTTGGTTTCCTAATCTGAGGAAGGACGTTCTTGCTATTGAGGGAGTGCAGCGAAGGTTCACCTGACTGATTCCCGGGATGGCTGGACTGACATAAGAGGAGAGACTGGATCAACTGGGCCTTTATACATTGGAGTTTAGAAGGATGAGAGGGGATCCCATAGAAACGTACAAGATTCTGACGGGACGGGATAGATTAGATGCGGGTAGGTTGTTCCCGATGTTGGGGAAGTCCAGAACCAGGGGACACAGTCTTAGGATAAGGGGTAGGCCATTTAGGACTGAGATGAGGAGAAACTTCTTCACTCAGAGAGTTGTTAACCTGTGGAATTATCTGCCACAGAGAGTTGTTGATGCCAGTTCATTGGATATATTCAAGAGGGAGTTAGATATGGTCCTTATGGCTAAGGGATTCAAGAGGTATGGAGAGAAAGCAGGAAAGGGGTACTGAGGGAATGATCAGCCATGATCTTATCGAATGGTGATGCAAGCTCGAAGGGCTGCATGGCCTACTCTTGCAGCTATTTTCTATGTTTCTATGTTTCTATTTTATGCTGTCATTTCAGATTTACAGCATCCATGCACAGAGAGAAGACGAAGATGCAGAAGAGGAGGAAGCTGAAGAGGGGGAAGCCAAAGAGGAGGAAGAAGAAGAGGAGGATGAAGAACAGGAGAAAGCAGAAGGAAGGATGCAATCCAGACAGCTCCTTTCTGTCCAAGATATCGGGGATGTAATCATCTGCCTGCAGTCCCAGTGACCACTACCCCAATTCCCCTTTTGACATGAGTCCCACACCTTACCTTCCCTCTGTTACTGACCATGACAGCATCCTCTTGGGCATGATGCTGAAATAAAAGCCACCACAAAGCAAACCTTCCAATCCAACTTTATATATCTATCCATCCAATATGACATCATCATCATCATCATAGGCAGTCCCTCAGAATCGAGGAAGACTTGCTTCCACTCTAAAAATAAGTCCTTAGGTGGCTGAACAATCCAATATGAGAACCACAGTCCCTGTCACAGGTGGGACAGATAGTCGTTAAGGGAAAGGGTGGGTGGGACTGGTTTGCCGCGTGCTCTTTCCACTGCCCGCGCCTGATTTCTGCATGCTCTTGGCGATGAGACTCGAGGTGCTCAACGCCCTCCCAGATACACTTCCTCCACTTAGGGCGGTCTTTGGCCAGGGACTCCCAGGTGTCGGTGAGCATGTTGCACTTTATTAGGGAGGCTTTGAGGGTGTCCTTGTAACATTTCCTCTGCCCACCTTTGGCTCACTTGCCGTGAAGGAGTTCCGAGTAGAGCGCTTGCTTTGGGAGCCTCATGTCTGGCATGCGAATGATGTGGCCTGCCCAGCGGAGCTGATCAAGTGCGGTCAGTGCTTCAATGCTGGGGATGTTGGCCTGGTCGAGGACGCTAACGTTGGTGCGTCTATCCTCCCAGGGGATTTGTAGGATCTTGCGGAGGCATTGTTGGTGATATTTCTTCAGCGATTTGAGGTGTCTACTGTACATGGTCCATGTCTCTGAGCCATACAGGAGGGCGGGTATTACTACAGCCCTGTAGACCATGAACTTGGTGGTGGATTTGAGGGCCTGGTCTTCAAACACTCTTTTCTTCAGGCGGCTGAAGGCTGTGCCGGCGCTCTGGAGGCGGTGTTGAATCTCGTCATCAATGTCTGCTCTTGTTGATAAGAGGCTCCCAAGGTAGCAAACGTTCCAATCCTACTTTATATATCTATCCATCCAATATGACATCAAGAAATTAACTCAACACCCCTATGCATTCTCTTAGTGACTGTCCTGTGTGTGCCTTTGCCTATCCTACTGATGTCATGCAGTGCTACCCTAGTAGCTGCAGCATGGCTGGTGGAAGGCTGCTGCCTTTCAGTGAGGGGACACTGCAAATAGCCTTCCTGGTCAACCTTGAGGAGCTGGTGGCTGGGAGTGTCAACTCAAATGATGGTGTTTCTTCTTGTTCTTCTTCACTCACCTCTCTCTCTTCATGGCCTACCACTGGCTGGGCAGGCTGCATTTCATGAGTGTGTGAAATGAGGAAGGCACAGGTGTGGAGTGTGGTGAAGGGAGGGCAGGAAAGCAAGAGGTGCATGTCAGAAAGAGGATAATGTATGAGGATACCAGTATCTTGCATCCTTGCTGCACCCCCCCCCCCCTCCCGCTGGCCAAGGACTCAGCCAAGCCCCTGCCAAGTATGGCCTGCACTGTCTCCTCCAAGGGGGTGAGGTGAGGTTAGGAATGGGAGATTTGCCTTGTAATTGGTACAGATTCTTGGTAGGTGAGTGATTTGGGGGGAAGCGAGAGTCATGCATTGAGCAGTGTGTTAGGCTAGTCATAAAGTTGGTAGGAGACGGCTTTTGAAGACGCATTCACTGACCTAGACAGTGGTCATGAAGCTTCTTTGGGCAATGGATTCAGGTGGTGGGGGCAACACTGCTGGCAGTGACAACCTCATTGATGTAGTCCCACATCATTCTTTCTGGAGGGCTTCCTGGCCCCTGTGGGTAGAGGACCTCTTTTGCAGTGTTGACCCCCTGCACGTTCCGATAATTTCCACTGGTGATAGAAGAGAAGAGGCCCAGCCAAGGTAAGTATGATATTATTTTAGCGGAACCAGGAGAAACAGGAGTGCTCTTCCAGGCTCACATATAGAATCTGAGCTGTTGGCACCCCAGGGCAACGTACCCTCAATCCACGATCAGGACTTATCACTCCCGTCCCCCACACAAGTACCTTTCTACCAGTTGGGGTGGTCCAATCTTGGTTGGCCTCAATCCAGTGAGCGGTATTGAGACACCCATTTGTCAACCCACAGCTCATTGGTCCAATGTAAATGATGCTGCTGCTCTAAGTCACTCCCGCTTTGAGGGCGGCCGATCAGCCAACGCACTCCATCGGAGGATCACACATTGATACCACAGAGTGAGGCACTTAGACAATGGACTTTGTCCAATAACTCAAAGTAGATTCATCTGCTGTGATGCTGCTTACTTTGATGAAGGTGCTTAACCTTTGTAAGAAGGTGTTGCGTATGCAATAACTCAATAGGCTTAGTACCGTGAAGTCAATCAGGTGCGACCTGACTCTAATTTTTAAGCTCTCAAAGTGAGAATTAAACATGGAGGCTTTCTGTGTGTGTCTGTGGCCCAATGACCTCCGACGGTCGCTCCCCCTGGTGGCAGGTAAACCCAGGCATACATACATTACATCATTCCCCCCAAGATCTTGGTATCAGTCCTATTTATAAATTGAGATGGTCCGGGGCTTTCCACTCCCGAGTTGATCGTCTCAGTTCAATTCCAGATCTGGGTGAGCTCTCTCAGTCATTCATGACTTGAGGCTGGGTAGCCGATCTGATGGAAGTGGCAGTGTCCATGTCGGGGATTGAGGGTCCAGATTCATTGACAACAGCAGGGTCTTCTGATGATGTCTTCTAAGCTGTTCCGATTCATCTGTGTGCCGCAATTTCGTCTGATCAATGTGCCTCCTGCATGTTTGCCCATTAGTGAGCCTGACAATAAGCACCCTGTAACCCTCCTGCGCCGTAACAGTGCCAGTGACCCAACTGGGTCCTTGACCTTAAATTAGAACACACACAGGATCATTAATAGAGATGTCGCATGGCACGGCAGTGCGATCATGATATCATTGCTGATGTTGATGTCTGTTTTCGACGTGATCGTTAAGATCGGGTGGACAAGCGAGAGCCTGATCTTGAGACCTCTCTTCATCAACAGTTCAGCAGTGGGGACCCCGGTAAGCATGTGGGGTCTCGTCCTGTAACTAAGCAGTGTGCGTGACAAGCGAGTCTGCAAAGAACCGTGAGTTACGCATTTCAGGCTCTGCTTGATGGTTTGGGCAGCCTGTTCCGTTTGACCATTGGACATGGGTTTGAATGGTGCTGACCTTATGCGCTTGATACCATTGAGTCTCATAAACTCTTGAAACTCCAAACTCGTGAAGCACGATCCGTTGTCGCTCACAACGATGTCGGGCAGACCATGAGTAGCGAACATGGCACGAAGACTCTCAATGATGGCTGTGGATGTGCTGGATGACATGATTACACATTCTATCCACTTGGAATATTCATCCACCACCACCAAAAACATTTTGCCCAGGAAAGGACCCGCATAGTTGATGTGGATCCTCGACCATGGTTTGGATGGCCATGACCACAGACTTAGTGGAGATTCTACTGGTGCATTGCTTAACTGCATGCAAGTGTTCCACTGATGCACACATGACTCCAAATCAGAGTCAATGCCAGGCCACCAAACGTGAGACCTGGCAATGGCCTTCTTCATCACAATACCGGGATGGGTACTGTGTAAATCCCGTACAAATCACTCCCTGCCTTTCTTGGGCATAACAACACGATTACCCCATAGCAAACAATCAGATTGAATGGATAGTTCGTCTTTGCACACTTCCCTGGGAATGGCCAACCAATCATCATTAAGGACACAACGTTTTACACCCGATAAGATCGGATCCTGGCTGGTCCAGGTCCTAACTTGTTGAGCAGTGACAGGTGACCCTTCACTCTCAAAGGCATCCATGACCAACAGTAGATCTGTGGGCTGTGGCGTTTCCACCTCCGGCGTGGGCAACGGTAAATGGCTCCAGGCATTGGCACAATTCTTGGCGACATGTCTATGGCGAATGACATAATCATAGGCAGATAATGTCAGCGCCCACCGCTGGATGCGGGACGACGCGTTGGTATTGATACCTCTATGCTCTGAAACAAAGATATGAGCGATTTGTGATCAGTTTCAAGCTCGAAACAAAGCCCAAACAGATACTGGTGCATCTTTTTAACCACATATATGCAGACTAAAGCTTCTTTCTCTACCAGGACATAGGCTCTTTCCGCTTTAGACATGCTTCTCCACACGTACGCAACGTGTTGTACTTTGCTTGACTCATTGGATTGTTGGAGCACGCAACCAACCCCATGTGGTGAAGTGTCACAGGCCAATACTAACCGCTTGCATGGGTCATAATGTACCAGCAATTTGTTGGAACAAAGCAGATTTTTAGCCTTCTCGAAGGTCCTTCTTGAGATACACCCCGAACCCAGTTGTCGCCTTTTCTGAGCAGCATGTGCAGTGGCTCTAATAATGTGTTCAATTTAGGTAAGAAATTACCGAAGTAGTTGAGAAAACCAAGGAACAAACACAGCTCCATCACATTCTGGGATCTGGGTGCATTTTTGATGGCCTCTGTTTTCGAGTCCGTAGGCCTGATGCTGTCTGCAGCAATTTTCCTTCCCAGGGATTGGACTTCCGGTGCCATAAAGACGCACTTTGAACGTTTCAGCCTGAGCCTCACTTTGTCCAGATGACATAGAACCTCTTCCAGGTTGTGTAGGTGTCACGAGCTGTGACCAGAATGTCGTCTTGGAACACCACGGTTCTAGGGGCGGACTTCAGTAAACTCTCCATGTTTCTCTGAAATATGCCGAGCGAATTCTGAAAGGATACCTGTTGTAAATGAACAGCCCTTTATGCGTATTGATCCACATAAGTTCCTTGCACGATTTGACAAGCTCCTGTGTCATATAGGCCGACATCAGATCCAATTTGGTGAACGACTTGGCTAGCGTTGCAAAGAGGTCATCAACCTTTGCTAGCGGGTACTGATCCTGTTTCAAAACTCAGTTGATCGTAAACTTGTAGTCTCCACAAATCCTGACAGTGCCATCACTCTTCAGCACAGGAACAATGGGACTAGCCCATTTGTTAAATTCGACCAGTGAAATTACCCCTTCACGTTGGAGTCGGGCCAGTCCAATTTTGACCTTCTCCCTCATCATTTATGGGACTGCCCGGGCTTTGTGATGGATGGGTCTTGCATCCGAGTCCAGGTGGATCTGCACCTTGGCTCCCATGAAGTTGCCGATGCCCGGTTCAAACTGCGAGGGAAATTTGCTCAGCACTTGAGCACACGAAGCGTCATCCACCGATGACAAAGCTTTAATATCGTTCCAGTTCCACTTTATTTTTTCGAGCCAACTCCTGCCGAACAGCGTTGGACCATTGCCTGAAGTGATCCACAGCAATAGATCATGAACCGCCACATCGTATGATACCTTGACTGCTGCACTGCCTATCACCGATATGTGATCTTTGGTGTAGGTAAGCAATTTTGCATTTACTGGACTCAGCTTGGGTTTAATGGCCTTGGTGTCCCACAGCTTTTCGAAAGTCCTCTGGCTCAGAATTGACTGACTCGCACCCGTGTCTAATTCCATAGATATCGGAACGCCGTTCAATTTTACTTCAATCATTATAGGTTGGCTCTTTGTCAGGAATGAATGTACACTATACACTTCCTCCTAGGGTATCTCTGGTTGCATTGCCAGATCCGCTCCGGATCGGTCATCATCATCCACGTAGTGTGTTGCAGCACGCTTGCTGAACTGCGGACACATCCGCTGAAGGTGCCCCATTTTTGCACAGCCTCTACAAAAATACTGTCTGAAACGGCACTGATGAGGCCGATGATTACCCCCACAACGCCAACAGGGTGAAATCGGATTCATACCCAATGGCGGACTTCGAGCAGCTACAGATTTCACAAACACAGTCGGGTAGGCCCTGCCAGGTGCAGCTCTGCCAACCGACGACAAAATCTGGTGCACAGTACTTGCCGTGGAATTCCGATTCTGCGAGGATATCTGCTTTGTACTATCGACCTTGGTCAGGCAAGCCCGGGTGATCGTGATGGCCCTGCTCAGATCCAGCAGATTTCGCAGGATCACTTCGTGATTTATGCCTATTACAAAGACATCACGCAGCATGTCTTCCAACGTGATTCCAAACTTACACTGCCCAGCGAGATGTCTCAGGTCAGCAACAAATTCCGCCACGTCCTGGCCCTCAGAACGAACATGCTTGTAAAAGCGATATCTCAAGATAATGATGCCTTCTTTAGGTTTGAGATGGTCCCAAATCAGAGCACACAATTCCTCATAGGTCTTTTCCGTTGGACGTGCAGGTGAGAGCAGATTCTTTATGAGGCCATAGATTTTTGGACCACAAACTGTGAGGAAAACCGCCCTGCGCCTAACTGCGTCAGCGTTTTCATCCATCTTGTTGGCCACAAAGTACTGGTCGAGGCGCTCTGTAAAATCCTCCCAGTCTTCTCCCTCCATGAATCGCCCCAGGATTCCAACTGTGCTCATTTTTTTTGTGTGCTTAAAAGTTCATATTGTGCCTTGTCGCCAAATGTTGCCTATGCAATAACTCAATAGACTTAATACCGTGAACTCAATCAGGTGCGACCTGACTCTACTTTATTAGCTCTCAAAGTGTAAATTAGACATGGAGGCTTTCTTTATATACAAGGGCTGCACGTGTGTGTCTGTGGCCCAATGACCTCCGACGGTTGCTACCCCTGGTGGCCGATAAACGCAGGCATACATACATTACAGAAGGCACCAGCAAAAATGATGGCATATAAATTGCTAGTATTGAATTGATAGTATTATAATATGAAATAGATGAGGGAGTTGTAAAGAACCAAATATGGCTTTTTCACACGTCTCCATTTACTGACTGTTAAATTGTATCGATTTTGAAAGAGAGAACTTGCATTTATATTGCACCTCTCATGGCCGCAGGACGTCCTAAAGCGCTTCACAATCAATTAATTACTTTTGAAGCATTATCACTGCTGTAATGTAAGGAAACACTGCAGCCAAATTGTGCACAGCAAGGTCCCACAAACAGCAATGACCAATTAAACTGTGCTTTTATACAGTATTCTGACAAAATGTTAACATGACCCTTGAGGGGTTAAAATCTGCTGGCTGAGTCAAGGCAGCTTCGTGGCAGTCTGCACTGTGACTGACGTCAGCATCCCACAAAGCAGCTTCAGATCCCACAAGTGCAGAAGTTACTGTGCAAAACACTGAGCCCACTGTGCAGAACTGAGTCCATTTAATGAGAGTCAAAACAGCCTTGTCCATTAAGATGCAAGCAAAGAACCATTTGTTTAATTAACGGGTATAAGATTTGTCAAAAAACATACTGCAAAATAGCTCTTGCACAATGAGAATGTAAGTATATTGTAGCTACGTTGCTGAATTTATTTCTAATATAAATGCTATTTTAACAAATGAGAATTCACAGAAAAATCCTTTCAGCTATTCAGAATTTAATTTGGTTTGACAAGGTTGGCCAATCAATGGGGAAAAAAAATTATGCAATCACTCGAAGTGTACAACAAAAAAATGTCAATTTTGTAGGGATAGGATTTTAAAAACAGTACAGTATCAAATAACATTTTCACTAAAACAGCCTTGTAATAGCCTGTTCAATTTACAACAAACTTCTCTTGTAGTTTGCTGAATATTTATTACAGAATATAACATTATTTCCTTTCAGTGAAACCTGTACCCATAAACAGAGGCAGCCTTTGTGTTCACTTGTAATGTGGGCAGGACAGATCTCACTTCGGATTTTAATGAATTCTGATCACTGAAAACAAATCGTATGAGATTTAATCGATATCCCTTTTATAACATAATAGACGTACAGAGCCATCTGAATTCCAAGAGGGATTTCTCCAGCGACTGTTTCAGTAAATCAGTGTAATGTTAATAAATTGTTGTACTGTACAGTTTATTTAGACTGATGGCAGACCACAGGTTGTGTTCAATCCTTCTACAGTCTGCACAGCACATTTTACAGCGCAATATTATTGTTAAAGTCACCCTGCGCTCCAGCTTGGCCTAGAGTATTGATACTAATTATACAACTTGTCAACAACTGCACCTTCCCCTCATCTATGTATCTCTTTGTCCCTTTTATCAGATTTGCTTCTGAGTCTCTTCTGCAGCCACGGAATGCATCTATGATTCTGAGTCTCCATCCTGCTTGCTTATCTGCCTTAAAAATAGGCAATGATGCCCTTTATTATTGGTGATCTTTGTTATGCCTTGTTTGCATTGTGGATTTATCAAGGTGAGGGAGGTGCTGTGCTGAGAAATGGAACACTTTCTTACTTCTGCATCCAGCGTCGGCCTCAAGCCCAGGAAAAGCATTGGCTAGGTACAGAATAAAGCTCCCCATGTTATCATAACGAGGTGCCTTAACCCTAAATTAACCATAGTGTAACACTTCGATCTCCCACGTAAAACATCTTTGCAGCTTCTTTGAATAAGAGTGCCAATTTGCAATTTCAATAGGGTCAAGTTTCGGCCTGAGTTGCTCCTATTTTTTTGGATCAACTGGTTTCGAATGGAGTATCTTAGAAATTGAAATTCTCGGCATTTAGTTTGCTCCAGTTCTAGTCAGTTCGAACAGTTTCAGTTTGGAACAGATTTTTTTTTCAAAAGTGGGCGTGTCCAGCCACTTACGCCTGTTTTGAAAGTTTAGGCAGTGAAAACTTACTCCAAACTAACTTAGAATGGAGTAAGTGTAGATTTTTGTACGCTCAGAAAAACCTTACCTACACTTAGAAAATCAGGCGTAGGTTACAAATCAGGCGTAGAGAACGAGAGGCGGGGGGAGGTGGGCGGTTAACAAACACTAAACACTTCACTTTTACAAATAAAGAGTCATCATCAATAATAAATGATAAATAAACCAATAAATAAACCAATAAATCAATCCAAATAAATTAAAAAATAAAACATTAAAAAAAATTAAAAATCACTCAATAAATAAAAAATATTTCTACTCACCTGCAGCACCAGGGAGAAGAGGGGAGGGAAGAGAAGATGATGGGGGGGAGGCGCAGGGGGAAGAGGAGAAGATGATGAGGGGGGGAAGAGAAGAAGGTGGGGGGGGGAAGAGAAGAAGGTGGGGGGCGGGGGGAGAGAAGATGATGATGCCGGGCTGTTGCCGCCGCCGCCGACTCTTCGGTCAGGGCCCGCCCCAGCGAGATGCAGGGCGGGTGGGCCCCGCCGACGACCAAGAAGCCGGGCCCCGCCGAGCAGCTGATGTCGGGCTGCCGACGCCGCCGATGACTCTTCGGGCAGGGCCCGCACCAGCGAGAGGCTGGGCGGGCGGGCCCCGCCGCCGAGGTAAGATGAGCAGGCCACTCGGCCGGGGATAGGGATGACGTCCCTTCGGCTTGGGATAGGATTGTCGCCCTGGAGACAGGACGCTGGCAGCTACTGCGCACGCGCGCAGCTGCTGACACTGTTTTCAGCGCAGGGCTGTAGCTCCGCCCCTAGCAGCTCCTGCTGCACAGCGCCGAGGTGGAATTGGGCCTCCAGCTATTGGAGAATCGCGAGGTAAGTATTTGGCGCAATTTTTGTTCTATAACTTAGGCGGGCCTCTCCGATGTGCGCCATTCTAACGGGCGGCCGAAACTTGACCCCATACTGTGGACCTATGCCACATGGAATAGATGTTACTGCCATTCAAGTCGCACGTTATTATACCAGTATTGTTCAAGTCATGTGATTTGATGGCAAGAACTGGCCATGCATCATTGTCGGCCATGACACTCTGTCAACAAAAAGAAATGGAAACAAAAAAACATTACTAAGGTAAACAATATTAAGTTTACTCCTATCACACAGAATAATGTATTCTGACATGTGTTCCAAGGCAGCCTGCAAAACCATCTCAAGTTCTCAACATGTTGCTGGCTAGCAACACAGTCCAGACTTCATAAGCAGAGGATGCAAGTGAGGACCAACGGGAGTACAGGCTCATATGGTGGGTTTTGTCATGGGGCAGGGGTTGTGACCCACAGGAGTTCAAGCAAAGCTTCATGGTTTCAGAGTGTGTGAAATGTCCAAATTGCTGACTGCTGCCTCATGAAGGTTGTAAAATGGCAGGTGCCTTCATTGACAGAGGTGACAGAGAAGGGATAGGCTCCAGAGGAAACTCATGAATCTGGCATCACGTAAAGACTTTGGGAAATTATGGTGTTCTGCAATTAATATCATTTCTTGCTTTGACAGTATTAGATCCCTTAAATACCTTGACATTATTAATGCACAACATGCTGTATTGCTCTGTTGTTACAGCATGTTAAATATTTGAACTGAATTCTAAAACAAATCAGAATATGCTCATTTGAAACCTGTCTTCAGAATCACAAAAGTACCTGGTAGGTTATTTAATTGAACAAGACAAAATCTACACAATTTTTAATATCACTTGTTTGTGAAAACTATATAATGTACTAAATATTTACGTAACCTATCAATGGTCCAATTTTAAAGGGGTTGCACGAACACAGAGAACTGAGGGTTCACATATACAAATCTTTTAAAAAACACGGAGTGATTATTTGCAACAACATTTTTGTGTCCTTCTATGCGTGCCTTGGACTCCGCCCCCTTTTAGCGCATGCGGCTCGATCCGGTCGCACATGCGCAGTGCGACATACAAGGAAATCGGAAGGGGGGCCGAACCATGAATCGCATGGAGTTCATTGCCGCTGGAGCTGCTTTTAGGGCTTTTGGATTATCTCCAAGACTTTTGCCTAAAATATCGCTGCCATTATCTACACAAACATTTTCACAGCGTTTGTGGGAAAGAAAAAATCAGAGATGGGAGAAAGAGTGATTGCGGGAGAGAGAGAGATTGCAGCAGAGAGAGAGAGAGAGAGAGAGAAAGACTGAGGGAGAGAGACTGGGAGGAGAGAGAGAGAGAATGGGACAGAGAGAGAGACTGGGGGAGAGAGAGAGATTTGGGGGAGAGTCAGAGACTGGGGAGAGAGAGAGGGAGACCGGGGGGAGAGAGAGAGTGGGGGGAAATAGAGAGACTGGGGAGAGAGAGAGAGAGAGGGGCAGAGAGAGAAAGACTGAGGATAGAGTGAGACTGGGGGAGAGAGAGACTGGGGAGAGAGAGAGTGATACGCTCATAATAAAGGATGAAACTGAGTACTGTGCACAATGAACAAGTGTGACCTTAGCTCCTTTAATAAGACTCCAGAGTGCGGGTACCTCGTGGGTGGCCGGCTTATATACCGTGCTCCCAAGAGATGCTGGGATCCCTTGGGACTCCAACAGGTAGGCTCTCTGGTGGTGGTGTAATACAGGTTACAAGGGGTTAAATACATAACATCACTCCCCCATGAAGTCAATAGTACACTTATTTACAAGTTGAGATGATCTGGGGCTTTTCGCTCCCTTGTCGATCGTCTCGATACAAATGCGGGTGTGGGTGAGTTGGTTAGTTCTTCACTGGGCTGTTGGGCAGCTGGCCTTGCTGGGCTGTTGGGGATGGTCAACCATGATGTCATTTGCCACTTGTGTGTGTGTTGGAGGGTAAAAGTTGGTGGTGTCTTCTTCGGGTTGTTTGTAGTTGTTGGTGAACCACAAGTTGATTTGGTCCAAATGTTTTCTGTACGTTTGTCCATTGGCCAATTTGACTTGAAACAACCTACTCCCCTCTTTGGCTGTGACCATGCCATCGAGCCATTTGGGACCATGTCCATAACTGAGTACAAACACAGGATCATTGATCTCAATATGCACGGTCATGGTACACACTTTGTTGATGACGCCTGCCCTCCACGTGATCATGGAAATCAGGGTGGACAAGAGAGAGCCTTGTTTTTAGTGCGCTTTTCATGAACAGCTCGGCTGGGGGATCTCCGGTGAGTGAGTGGGGTTTGGTGCGGTAGCTGAGCAGCACTCGGGACAGCCGGGTCTGCAGGGTCCCTTCCGACACACGTTTCAAGCTTTGCTTGATGGTCTGAACTATCCATTCTGCCTGACCATTGGATGCGGGCTTGAACGGAGCAGATGTGATGTGTTTGATCCCATTGCAGGTCATGAATGCCTTGAATTCAGCATTGGTGAAGCACGACCCATTGTCGCTGACTAGGACATCAGGCAAGTCGTACATGGCAAACATGGCTTGTAGGCTTTCAATAGTGGCCGTGGACGTGCTTACAGACATTATCGTACATTCAATCCATTTTGAGTAAGCGTCCACGACAACCAAAAACATTTTGTCTAGAAATGGGCCCGCATGGTCCACGTGGATCCTCAACCACAGTTTGGAGGGCCACGACCACAAATTTAGCGGTGCCTCTCTGGGTGCATTGGTCAGCTGAGAGGGAGTGTTGTACTGGCACATGCATGACCTTAAATCTATGTCGATGCCGGGCCACCACACATGGGATCTGGCTATGGCTTTCATCATTACAATGCCTGGGTGGGTGCTGTGCAGTTCACAAATGAACGTATCTCTGCCTTTCTTGGGTAAAACCACGCGATTGCCCCACAACAAACAGTCCGCCTGCAGGGACATTTCGTCTTTGCATCTGTGAAACGGCTTAATCGCCTCCTGCATCTCTGCTGGGATGCTGGACCAGTTCCCATGGAGAACACAGTTTTTTTTACCAAGGACAGTAAAGGATCCTGGCTAATCCAGATCCTGATCTGGCGGGCCGTAACGGAGGCTTTTCATTTTCAAATGCATCCATTACCATGAGCAAGTCCGCTGACTGTGCCATTTCCACCCCAGTGGTGGGCAATGGCAGTCGACTGAGAGCATCTGCGCAGTTCTCTGTGCCTGGTCTGTGGCGGCTTACATAGTTGTATGCCGACAGCGTAAGCGCCCATCTTGGGATGTGGGCAGAGGCAATGGTGTTAATCCCTTTGCTCTCAGAGAAAAGCGATATGAGCGGATTGTGGTTAGTTTCAAGCTCAAACTTGAAGCCAAATGAGTACTGGTGCATTTTTTTTATCCGTAAACGCACGCCAGAGCCTCTTTTTCAAACATGCTGATGGCCCTTCCGGCCTTGGACAAACTCCTGGATGCATATATGACCAGTTGCTAAATCCCCGATTTGTTAGCCTGTTGTCACACACACCCGACCCCGTATGATGACGCATTGCAAGCTAGCACTAATCTTTTACAAGGGTTATACAGGACAAGCAGTTTGTTTGAACACAACAGATTTCTGGCTTTCTTAAAGGCAACATCTTGTGAATTTCCCCATACCCAGTCCTCTCCCTTGCGCAGTAGCGCATGTAAGGGTTCTAGCAGGGTGCTTAACCCAGGTAGAAAATTACTGAACTAGTTAAGGAGTCCCAGGAACGACCACAGCTCCGTCACGTTCTGTGGTCTCAGCGCGTTCTTGATGGCCTCCGTCTTGGCGTCGGTGGGTCTAATGCCAGAAGCTGTGATTCTTCTTCCCAAGAACTCAACCTCCTATGCAAGGAAAACACACTTCGAGCGTTTCAACCTGAGCCCCACGCGATCCAGCCGACTAATAACCTCTTCCAGATTCTTCAAGAGCTCAATGGTGTCCCAACGTGTAATTAGTATGTCGTTCTGGAAAACCACGGTGCGAGGAACCGACTTTAGCAGGCTCTCCATGTTCCCTTGGAAGATTGCCGCGGCCAACCGAATCCCGAACGGGCACCTGTTATAGATGAACAGACCTTTGTGCGTGTTGATGCAGGTGAGGCTTTTCAAAGACTCCTCCAGCTCCTGCATCATGTAGGCCGAGGTCAGGTCCATCTTGGTGAACGTCTTCCCTCCAGCCTGGGTCGCAAGTAGGATATCTGCCTTGGGGAGCGGGTACTGGTCCTGTAGCGAAAAATGGTTGATTGTTACTTTATCGTCCCCACAAATTCTAACCGTGCCGTCCTCTTTAAATACCGGGACAATTGGACTAGCCCACTCGATGAATTCCACCGGCGCATTGATACCTTCTCGCTGCAGTCTATCCAGCTTAATTTCCACTTTCTCACGCATCATGTACCGCCCGTGCCTTATGATGGATGTGTCGCGTACCGGGAACCAAATGGATCTGCACTTTCGCCCCCGAAAACCTTCCAATGCCTGGTTTGAACAACGAAGGGAACTTGCTCAGAACCTGGGCACATGAAGCGTCGTCGACGGACGGAAGCGCTCGGATGTTGTCGAGCGGATTTTTCCCAGCCAGCTTCTGCCTAATAGTGTGGGGCCATCCCCTAGTACAATCCACAGTGGGAGTTTGTGTACTGCTCCGTCATAGGAGACTTTGACTTCTGCACCGCCAATTACAGGGATTAGTTCCTTGATGTAAATCCTTAGTTTGGTGTGAATGGGGCTGAGCTTGGGCCCATGTGCCTTTTTGCCCCACAGCCTGTCGAAGGTCTTTTTACTCATTATGGACTGACTCACACCCGTGCCCAATTCCATACATACTGGAATTCCGTTCAGTTCAACTTTCAACATTATTGGTGGACATTTTGTAGTGGATGTGTGTACCCCGTACACTTCTGCCTCCTCGGTACGAGTCTCCAATTCAGCTTGATCCACAGTGGATCGATTTTCCTCTGCAACGTGGTGTTTTGCAGAGTTTGCAGGGTTTGCAGCTCGCCTGCACATTCGCTGGAGGTGTCCCATTGTTCTGCAACTGTTGCACACATAGTGCTTGAAGCTGCATTGATGGGGCCGATGATCACCTCCACAGCGCCAACAAGGTGTTAATTGCCTCGCATTAACGATTGATGGCAGAGTCTAAGTAATCTGAGGTCGGGCAGCAGCAGCCGGCATGTACATTCTGCCATGTATATTTCTGCTCGAAACGAAGTTACTTTATGCACAGTACTGGCCGAAACTTCTTTACTCTGCGAAATCTGTTTGGTGTTGTCGCTGGTGGAGAGTTTCAACAGTCAACAGTTTGCGAAGGATTGCCTCATGGCCAATGGCCACTACAAAAACGTCTCGAAGCATTTGTTCTAGGAATCCCTCAAATTCGCAATGCCCTGCGAGGCGCCTTAGTTCGGCGACATAAGAACATAAGAACATAAGAATTAGGAACAGGAGTAGGCCATCTAGCCCCTCAAGCCTGCCCCGCCATTCAATAAGATCATGGCTGATCTGGCCGTGGACTCAGCTCCACTTACCCGGCTGCTCCCTGTAACCCTTAATTCCCTTCTTGGTTAAAAATCTATCTATCTGTGACTTGAATACATTCAATGAGCTAGCCTCAACTGCTTCCTTGGGCAGAGAATTCCACAGATTCACAACCCTCTGGGAGAAGAAATTCCTTCTCAGCTCGATTTTAAATTGGCTCCTCTGTATTTTGAGGCTGTGCCCCCTAGTTCTAGTCTCCTCGACCAGTGGAAACAACCTCTCCGCCTCTATCTTGTCTATCCCTTTCATTATTTTAAATGTTTCCATAAGATCACCCCTCATCCTTCTGAACTCCAACGAGTAAAGACCCAGTCTACTCAATCTATCATCATAAGGTAACCCCCTCATCTCCGGAATCAGCCGAGTGAATCGTCTCTGTACCCCCTCCAAAGCCAGTATATCCTTCCTTAAGTAAGGTGACCAAAACTGCACGCAGTACTCCAGGTGCAGTCTTACCAATACCCTGTACAGTTGCAGCAGGACCTCCCTGCTTTTGTACTCCATCCCTCTCGCAATGAAGGCCAACATTCCATTCGCCTTCCTGATTACCTGCTGCACCTGCAAACTAACTTTTTGGGATTCATGCACAAGGAGGCGTGGAGGTCGTCCTCTCGGCTTACGCCGATGACGTGCTCCTCGCGGTAGAGGATCCCGCTGACCTGCGGAGGATGCGTGAGTGCCAGGAGATTTACTCGGCCGCGTCCTCCGCCAGGATCAACTGGGAGAAATGTTCCGGACTCCTGGTGGGTCAGTGGCGGGTGGACTCCCTGCCGGGGGAGCTCAGGCCTTTTGCCTGGAGCACGACCCATCTCCTCTATCTGGGAGTCTACCTTAGCCCCGACGAGGGAGCCTGGTCGGCGAACTGGCAGGAGCTGCTCCGAGTGCTGTCCTACAGGGGTCGAGCGCTAGTCATAAACCAGCTGGTGGCCGCAATGTTGTGGTACCGGCTGGTCACTTTGACCCCTCCCCCTGCGTTTGTCGCCAAGATACAGAAGAAGCTGGTGGACTTCTTCTGGAACAACAGGAAGCACTGGGTCTCTGCTGCGGTCTTGAGTCTCCCGCTTGAGGAGGGTGGTCAGTCGTTGGTGTGCGTCAGCGCCCAGCTCGCGACTTTCCGTCTTCAGACCCTGCAGAGATACCTTTACGTCGAGCCCCCTCCTAGGTGGTGTGCTCTGGCGAGGTATTTCTTCCGCCAGCAGCGCGACCTCAATTATGACACGCAGCTCCTGTTTGTGAACTTGGGGGGTGCCAGGACCGCCCTCCGGGAGCGGCCTGTCTTTTACAGGGAACTCATCAGGGTCTGGAACAAAGTCTCCACCAAGCGCAGCTCTCCGCCGGCTGGAGTGGCGGCCGTCCTGCAGGAGCCGCTGCTCGGGAATCCGTACCTCCACGACCGAGGTTTTATGTGGCGGTCGGAAGAGAGGGCTGTGGCTGGTGAGGTGACCAGGATCAGGGACCTGCCCAATGGCGGAGGAGCGGGCTGGATGGCGCCAGACACGCTGGCGCGGCGCCTAAACTCTGCCAACGTCCGCCACGCAGCCGATGCCATCGAGTCGCTAAAAACAGCTCTGGGCCCTGACTCCGTTAGGTGCATCGAGGAGGCTCAAGCACGTGGGGAGATCTCGTCCGAACTGACCCCCGTCCGGACGGAATTCCTCATCGGCGCCAAACCCCGGAACCTCCCTCGGGGGCCGGCGCCTCACAACTTGAGCCGCCTCGGGGAAATCCCCTCCGTGCCTTTCAGTTCCGCGCGGAGGGGTTTCCTGTATGGGCTGCTCCTGCACACTCTCAACTTTGCCATCCTCGCCGGCCGTCCGGACACGCCATGGCGTACCATCTTGCCGTCCAGAGGAGGCGGGGGTCCCCGATGGAGGGCACTCTACGCAGGGGTCCTCCCACTATTCATCGGGGACTTGGCCTGGAGGGTGGTGCACGGAGCAGTGCCGTGCAATAAATTCTTTAAGCCGGTTCACGGACTCCCAGGCCGCATGCAATTTCTGCGGTCTGGAGGAGTCCGTGTTCCATGTTTTTATTGAGTGCACGAGGTTGCAGCCCCTGTTCCATTATTTCAAGGGGCTGCTCCTGAAATTCTGGCTGCACTTCAGTCCCACTCTCCTGATCTTTGGGCACCCTGTGCGGAGGGGAGCGGGTAGGTCCGAAGGCCTCCTCGTAGGACTGCTCCTGGGCACGGCCAAGGGCACCATCAGCCGGTCCAGGCAGCGGGCGGTCGAGGGGGTCGTTCAACCTGACTGCCTGCCTCTCTTCCGCTCTTACATCTGGTCCAGGGTGTCCTTGGAGATGTAGCACGCGGTGTCCACCGGTACGCTCGCGGCCTTCCGCGAGAGGTGGGCACCGGAGGGACTGGAGTGCATCATCACGCCCGGCAACCAAATTTTAATTTGATTTTATGTTTTAAAGTTTAATTTGTTTTTAATTGCCGGTGCTTTTAGTGTCCCCTTCCCTTTTATAGGGGGCACTGGGGAAAAATTGTGATTTTAGTGCCCAAAAAGAAAAACCAAAAAAAAAAAGAAAAACACAAAAAAAAAACAAAAAAAAAAGGAAAAAAAAGGGCCTTGTAAATGTCTGGTGTGTCACCCAGGTCGGGTGGCACCATTTAATGTTTTATGTTTTACAGATAAACTCTAAAAGAGTTTCATGCACAAGGACCCCCAGGTCCCTCTGCACCTCAGCATGTTGTAATTTCTCTCCATTCAAATAATATTCCCTTTTACTGTTTTTTTCCCAAGGTGGTTGACCTCACACTTTCCGACATTGTATTCCATCTGCCAAACTTTAGCCCATTCGCTTAACCTATCTAAATCTCTTTGCAGCCTCTCTGTGTCCTCTACACAAACCGCTTTCCCACTAATCTTTGTGTCATCTGCAAATTTTGTTACACTACACTCTGTCCCCTCTTCCAGATCATCTATGTATATTGTAAACAGTTGTGGTCCCAGCACCGATCCCTATGGCACACCACTAACCACCGATTTCCAACCCGAAAAGGACCCATTTATCCCGACTCTCTGCTTTCTGTTCGCCAGCTAATTCTCTATCCATGCTAATACATTTCGTCTGACTCCGCGTACCTCTATCTTCTGCAGTAACCTTTTGTGTGTCATAGCTCGCCACTTCCTGGCCCTCTGACCGTTGACACATGTAGAAGCGATATCTCGCCATCAAAATGCTTTCCTTAGGATTTAGGTGCTCCCAGACCAGCGTACACAATTCTTCAAAGGATATCTCTGTTGGTTTTGCCGGAGCTAGGAGATTCTTCATGAGGCCATAGGTTGTTGCCCCACAGACGGTTAGGAGGATCGCCCTTCGTTTGGCAGTGTTCTTGTCCCTTTCCAGCTCATTGGCCACAAAGTATTGGTCGAGTCTCTCCATGAAGGCCTCCCAGTCGTCCCCTTCTGAGAACTTCTCCAGGATACCAACTGTTCTTTGCATTTTTGCGTGGTTGTTCATTACCTCGTCGCCAATTGGTATACTCATAATAAAGATTGAAACTGAGTACTGTGTACAATGAGCAAGTGTGACCTTAGCTCCTTTAATAAGTCTCCGGAGTGCAGGTACCTCAAGGGTGGCCTGCTTATATACCGTGCTCCCAAGGGATGCTGGGATCCCTTGGGACTCCAATAGGTAGGCCCTCTGGTGGTAGTATAATACAGATTATAAGGGGTTAAATACACAACAGAGCGAGTGACTGGGAGAGACTAGGAGACAGAGGGAGAGAGAGAGACTGGGAGGGAGAGAGAGAGAGAGAGAGAGAGAGAGAGAGAAAGAGAGTGGGGCAGATAGAGAGAGAGAGAGACTGGGGGAGATAGAGAGACTGGGGGAGAAAGAGAGACAGGGGAGAGAAAGAGAGAGACTGGGGGAGAGAGAGAGACTGGGGGAAAGAGAGAGACTGGGGGGAGATAGAGAGACTGAGGGAGAGAGAGAGACTGGGGGGGGGAAGAGAGACTGGGAGAATGAGAGAGAGTGGGGCAGAGAGAGAGAGAAAGACTGAGGGGAGAGTGAGAGCCTGGGGAGAGAGAGAGAGAGACTGGGAGAGAGAGAGAGAGAGTGGGGCAGAGAGAGACTTGGAGAGAGTGTGGGGCAGAGAGTGATCGACTGGGAGGGGGGAGAGAGAGACTGGGAGAGAGAGTGGGGCAGAGAGAGAGAAAGACTGAGGGGAGAGAGAGACTGCGGGAGAGAGAGAGTGGGGGGGGCGTGTGGGGGAGTGAGAGAGACTGGGGAGAGAGAGAGACTGGGGGAGAGAGAGAGAGACTGGGGGAGAGAGTGACTGGGGGAGAGAGAGAGTGACTGGGGGAGAGTGAGAGGCAGGGGGAGAGAGACTGGAAGAGAGAGGGAGAAAGACTGGGGGAGATGGAGAGACTGAAGAGAGAGAGAGAGTGGGGGAGAGAGAGACTGCGGGGGGCAGGGAGAGAGAGAGAGATTGGGGAGCAAGAGAGACCGGGAGAGAGAGAGAGAGAGATAGTGGGGCAGAGAGAGAGAGAGAAACTGGGGGAGATAGAGAAACTGGGGAGAGAGAGCGAGAGAGAGACTCAGGGAGAGAGAGAGACTCAAGGGAGAGAGAGAGACTGGGGGAGAGAAATAGACTTGGGAAAGAGAGAGAATGACTGGGGGAGGGAGTGACTGGGGGAGAGAGAGAAACTGGGAGAGAGAATGGGGCAGAGAGAGAGAGAGACACTTGTGGAGAGAGAGACTGGGGGCGAGAGAGAGAGACTGGGGGCAGAGAGAGACTGGGAGAGAGAGAGAGTGACTGGGGGAGAGAGTGGGGCAGAGAGTGAGAGAAACTGGGTGGGGGGGAGAGAGAGTGGGGCAGAAAGAGAGAGACGGGGAGAGAGAGACTGGGGCGAGAGAGAGAGAGAGAGAGACTGGGGGGAGAGAGAGACTGGGGAGAGTGAGAGAGTGACTGGGGGAGAGTGAGCGACAGAGGGAGAGAGAGACTCGGGGATACTGGGAGAGAGAGAGACTGGGGGAGATAGAGAAACTGGGGAGAGAGAGCGAGAGAGAGACTCAGGGAGAGAGAGAGAGAGAGAGAGACTCAAGGGAGAGAGAGAGACTGGGGGAGAGAAATAGACTTGGGAAAGAGAGAGAATGACTGGGGGAGGGAGTGACTGGGGGAGAGAGAGAAACTGGGAGAGAGAGTGGGGCAGAGAGAGAGAGAGACTGGGGGCGAGAGAGAGAGACTGGGGCAGAGAGAGACTGGGAGAGAGAGAGAGTGACTGGGGGAGAGAGTGGGGCAGAGAGTGAGAGAAACTGGGTGGGGGGGAGAGAGAGTGGGGCAGAAAGAGAGAGACGGGGAGAGAGAGACTGGGGCGAGAGAGAGAGAGAGAGAGACTGGGGGAGAGAGAGAGACTGGGAGCGAGAGAGTGGGGCAGAGAGAGAGAGTGTGGAGGAGAGAGACTGGGGGGAGAGAGAGACGGAGAATGGGGCAGAGAGAATGAGAGACTGGGTAGATAGAGAGACTGGGGAGAGAGTGGGACAGAGAGAGAGAGAGAAAGACTGAGGGGAGAGTCAGAGACTGGGGAAGAGAGAGAGAGAGAGATTGGGGGAGAGAGAGACTGGGAGAGAGAGAGACTGGGAAGAGAGAGAGAGAGTGACTCGGAGAGAGCGAGAGACTGGGAGAGAGAGAGAGAGAGAGAGTGGGGCAGAGAGAGAGAATGGGGAGAGAGAGAGTGACTGGGGGAGAGAGTGGGGCAGAGAGAGAGAGAGACTGGGTGGGGGAGAGAGAGAGTGGGGCAGAAAGAGAGAGACGGGGAGAGAGAGACTTGGGGGGAGAGAGAGAGTGGGGCAGCGAGAGAGAGACTTGTGGAGAGAGAGACTGAGGCGAGAGAGAGAGAGAGAGAGACTGGGGGGAGAGAGAGAGAGTGACTGTGGAAGAGTGAGAGAGTGACTGGGGGAGAGTGAGCGACAGGGGGAGAGAGAGACTCGGGGATACTGGGAGAGAGAGAGACTGGGGGAGAGAGAGAGACTGGGAGAGAGAGAGTGGGGCAGAGAGAGAGAGTGTGGAGGAGAGAGACTGGGGGGAGAGAGAGACGGAGAATGGGGCAGAGAGAACGAGAGACTGGGTAGATAGAGAGACTGGGGAGAGAGTGGGACAGAGAGAGAGAGAGAAAGACTGAGGGGAGAGTCAGAGACTGGGGAAGAGAGAGAGAGAGATTGGGGGAGAGAGAGACTGGGAGAGAGAGAGTGGAGCAGAGAGAGAGAGAGAGAGACTGGGGAAGAGAGAGACTGGGAAAGAGAGAGAGAGTGACTCGGAGAGAGCGAGAGACTGGGAGAGAGAGAGAGAGAGGGGCAGAGAGAGAGAATGGGGGAGAGAGAGACTGGGGGAGAGAGAGAGACTGGGGGAGAGAGAGAGACTGGGAAAGAGAGAGAGAGTGACTCGGAGAGAGCGAGAGACTGGGAGAGAGAGAGAGAGAGTGGGGCAGAGAGAGAGAATGGGGGAGAGAGAGACTGGGGGAGAGAGAGAGACTGGGGGAGAGAGAGAGACTGGGGAGAGAGAGTGAGAGAGTGGAGTAGAGAGAGAGAGAGAGAGAGACTGGGGGGAGAGTCAGAGACTGGAGGAGCGAGGGGGAGAGAGAGAATGGGGCCGAGAGACCGAGCGAGAGACTGGGAGAGGGAGTGGGTGGAGAGAGGGAGAGACACTGGGGGTGGGGGTGGGGGGGGAGAGAGAGAGACTGCGGGGGGGGGAGAGAGTGGGGGGAGGGAGACTGGGGGGGGAGAGAAAGACTGGGAGTGAGAGAGAGTGGGGGCGGGGATAGGAGATCGAAGTGGAGAGAGAGAGTGAGGGAACTCAAAGAAGGTGATCACGTTCTTCCAACCCCACCCTCTTTAGACCCGCACCACGTTCTCCCTCTCCTCACCCTACACCTGGTTGATTTCTCGGAAAGCTTGGTGCGAGTGTGACAAGTGACATCATTGGAGTGGATGAAATCCAGAAGTCACAAAACGAACAGTGTGGATAAGGGGGAACCAGTGGATGTGGTGTACTTGGATTTCAAGAAGGCATTCAATAAGGTGCCACATAAAAGGTTACTGCACAAGATTAAAACTCATGGATTTGGGGGTAATATATCAACATTGTTGTAGGCATTAGGCACCTGCTGAATATATCAAAACACTAGGCATTAGGCACCTGCTGAATATATCTAAACTCATATAAGTTTAAAGTGGCCACATATAAAATGGCTGCCCAAGCATGATGGGAACCCCGTTAGTCAAGTAATGAACTGGGGCTGACCGAGCAATGACCGAGCAATGACCCTGTGAGGCCCACTACCAGGAATGCCTTGGATACAAGATAATTCTAACGAACCATTATAGTACACTGGTATAATCAGTGACTTCACACAGCCGAACCCCGAGGAACAGAGATAAGGGGAGAACCTGCCTTACATAACGAGGTCATTAATAGATTCGTGGAGAGAGAGAACTGAGCAGATTTTATAGCTCGCCTGGACCAGTACTTCGTGGCCAACAAAATGGTGGAACCCACTGATGCAGTTAGGCGCAGGGCGGTCTTCCTCACGGTTTGCGTCCGAAAATCTACAGAATCATAAAGAATCTTCTCTCGCCTGCAAGTCCAATCGACAAGGACTATGAGGAATTGTGTGCTCTGGTACGTGACCATCCCAAACCAGAAGAAGGCATCATCAGCTCACGATATCGATTCTACAAGCACGTTCGTTCTGATGGCCAGGATGTATCGGAATACATTGCCGACCTAAGACGCCTAGCTGTACATTCGATAACGCATTGGGAGACATGCTGTGGGATTTCTTTGTAATCAGCATCAACCACGAGGTGATCCTGTGTAAGCTCCTGGCGGCGGAGACGCTGGATTTGAGCAAGGCCATCACGATTGCCCAATCATGCATGACGATGGACAAAAACTTAAAAGCAGATATCATTGAAAAATCGGAACTCGGCAAGTACTGTAAACAAGATTGTATCATCGTTTGGCAGAGCTGCATAGTGCAGAGCCTACTCGACTGCACATGCGAAACCTGTGGCTGCCCAAAGTCCGCCAATGGGAACAAATTCATTGTGTTGGCGTTGTGGGGCCAATCATCGGCCTCATAGTGTCGGATTAAACAGTACATTTGTAAAGGCTGTTCGAGACTGGGGCATCTCCAGCGCATCTGTCTGCAACTGAGCAAGCATGCTGTGACACACCACATAGAGGATGATGACCAGTATAGCGCAGATCCGGATATGCAATCCGAGATACAGAGGAGGAAGTGTATGGACAGTATTCGTTCCTAACAAAGAGCCAACCGATAATGATTAATGTGAAACTTAACGGTGTGCCGGTACCAATGGAATTGGACACGGGTGTGAGTCAATCAATAATGAGCCAGAGGACATTTGACAAGCTGTGGGATACTAAGGTTGTGAGGCCTAAGCTGAGTCCAGTCAATGCCAGGTTGCATACATACACTAAATAACTCATAACGGTGATTGGCAGTGCAGTAGTCAAGGTGTTGTATGATGGTGCAGTTCATGATTTACCATTATGGATTTTTCCAGGCAATGGTCCAACACTGTTCGGCAGGAATTGGCGAGAAAAAATCAAATGGAATTGGAACGATATCAAAGCGTTGTCGTCGGAGAATGATACTCCATGTGCTCAAGTGCTGAGCAAGTTCCCCTCGCTGTTTGAACCAGGCATCGGCAATTTCACGGGAGCCAAGGTGCAGATCCATGTGGACTTGGATGCAAGACCCATCCATCATAAAGCTCGGGTGGTTCCATACAGGATGAGGGAGAAGGTCAAAATTGAACTGGACAGACTCCAGCATGAAGGGGTCATATCACCGGTTAAATTTAACGAATGGGCCAGCCCCATTGTTCCTGTGTTGAAAAGTGATGGCACTGTCAGGATTTGTGGAGACTACAAGGTTACGATCAACCGAGTTTTGAAACAGGATCAATACCCATTACCAAAGACTGATGACCTGCTTGCAACGCTAGCCGGGGGGAAGTCGTTCATAAAACTGGATCTGACATCGGCCTACATGACACAGGAGCTGGTCGAGACAGCGAAAAATCTTATGCGCATCAACACTCATAAAGGACTGTTTATCTACAATAGGTGTCCTTTTGGAATCCGCTCGGCTGCAGCCATATTTCAGAGGAACATGGAGAATCTACTGAAGTCCGTCCCTAGAACTGCCGTGTTCCAAGATGACACCCTGGTCACAGCTCGTGACACTGCCGAACATCTGAACAACTTGGAAGACGTTCTACATCGTCTGGACAAAGTGGAACTCAGACTGAAACGTTTGAAGTGCGTCTTCATGGCACCGGAAGTCGAATTCGTGGGGAAGAAAATTGCTGCTGACGGCATCAGGCCTACAGACTCGAAAACCAAGGCCATCAAAAATGCACCTAAGCCTCAGAATGTGACGGAGCTGCGTTCATTCATGTGTCTACTCAACTACTTTGGTAATTTCCTACCTAGATTGAGCACTTCATTAGAGCCATTGCACATGCTGCTAAGAAAAGGCGACAACTGGGTTTGGGGTGCGTCTCAAGATAGAGTTTTTGAGAAAGCTACTAATCTGCTTTGCTCTAACAAGCTGCTGGTACATTATGATCCGTGTAAGCGGCTAGTATTGGCCTGTGATGCTTTGTCATATGGTGTTGGTTGCGTGCACCAATAAGCTAATGAATTGGGTAAATTACAACCTATTGTGTATGCTTCTAAAAATTTGTCAAAGGCGGAAAGAGCCTACGGCATGGTAGAAAAAGAAGCATTAGCCTGTGAGTATGGGGTTAAAAAGATGGATCAGTACCTGTTTGGTCTTCGGTTTGAATTGGAAACAGATCACAAGCCACTCATTTCATTGTTTTCGGAAAACAAAGGTATCAATACCAATGCATAGTCCCGCATCCAGTGATGTCCGCTGACATTATCTGCCTATGATTATGTCATTCACCATAGACCTGGCACCGTGAATTGTGCCGATGCACTGAGCCATCTGCCGTTGCCCACACCGGAGGTGGAGACACCACAACCTGCAGACCTACTGTTAGTTATGGATGCTTTTGAAAGTGAAGGAACCCCTTTCACAGCTCAACAAGTTAAGACCTGGATCAGCCAGGACCCGATATTATCGGTTGTGAAACATTGTGTCCTTAGTGGTGATTGGTCTGCCATACCCAAGCAAATAGGTGATGAGATCAAACCTTACAACTGTCGCAAAGACGAACTATCCATTCAGTCAGATTGTTTACTGTGGGGTGATTGTGTTGTTATGCTTAAGAAAGGCAGAGAGCAATTTGTACATGATCTACATAGCACTCATCCTGGTATTGTCATGATGAAAGCCATTGCCAGGTCTCATGTATGGTGGCCTGGAATTGACTCAGATCTGGAATCATGTGTGCATCAGTGCAACACTTGCATGCAGCTAAGTAAAGCACCAGCGGAATCGCCGCTGAGTCTGTGGTCGTGGCCATCTAAATCATGGTCCAGGATCCACATCGACTTTGCAGGTCCCTTCCTGGGAAAGATGTATTTAGTTGTGGTGGATGCATATTTTAAGTGGATAGAGTGTATAATCATGTCATCCAGTACATCCACAGCTAACCATCAAGCAGAGTATGAAACATATTTAACTCAAGGTTCACTGTAGACTCGCTTGTCATGCATATTGCTTAATTATAGGACAAGACCCCACACGCTTACCGGGGTCCCCCCTGCTGAACTATTGATGGAGAGGTCTCAAGACTAAGCTCTCTCTTGTCCACCCTGACTTGAATAATCATGTTGAATACAGACGTCAAAGTCAGTAGTGGTATCATGATCGCGCTGCTGTGTCACACGACATTTCTGTTAACGATCCTGTGTATGTACTAAATTATGGTCAAGGTCCCAAGTGGATCGCCGGTACTGTTACGGCCAAGAAGGGTAACAGAATGTTTATTATCCAGCTCAAGCATGGGCAAACATGCAGGAAACATATTGATCAGATAAAGCTGTGGCACATGGATGAACCGGAACAGTCTGAGGAAGACACAATCAGTGACCAACCAACCTATCCTCAGTCATCAGAGGACTCCGATGTCATCAATGAATCTGGACTTTCAATCCCTGACATGGTCATTGCCATTCCCATCAGATCAGCTACCCAGCCCCCAGTCATAACAGACTCAGAACGCTCGCCCAAGGCTGGAATTGAACTGAGACGATCAACCCGGGAGCGGAAAGCCCCGGACCGTCTCAATTTGTAAAAAGACTGTTCCTAATATCTTAAAGGGGGATATTGTCATGTATGTATGCTTGGGGTTACTAGCCACCACTGTCGGAGGTCATTGGGCAGTATGCACATGTGTGCAGCCCAGGTATAAAAGGCAAGCCATCATGTAATGTAATCACTTTGGGCCCGAATAAAGCAGAGCCAGGTTTGTACCTGTGTTAGTTTACAGTATTCAGTCTATCGAATTATTACATACATAACAGAAGTTGCTGCTGTTTATTTACTGCTGTTCCCTTCGTCGCTCACAGACTCTGAGGTACAAAAAGGGGCACAAACTTTTTTCCCTCTCTCATAACATGATTTAAATAATCCTGATAGACTCTTTCAAAAATTTTAACTGGAACTTACCGCAGGACATTCAACATCACTGCCCCGTATTCTTTTCCGACTTTAAACAATTTTCCGATTTTTAAACAAAATCTCACTTTTGTTTCACCGGGGGCCTAAAACTTGTTTGCATTAGTCTCCTTGCAGTGGCCATTGGACATGTGCTGCACCTCCACCTATGTTGTTCCAAAGTGCGGTCAGTCGCTGGGAACGGACTGCATACGTCTGGACCCTCACCCCTCTCTCTGTCCCTCTCTCTCTGCCCTCTCTCTCTTCCCTGTCGCTCTCTCTCCCTATGCCCCTAGTCTTTCTCTCCTCCAGTTTCTCTCTCTCCGCCAGTCTCTCTCTCTCTCTCTCGCTCCCCCAGTCTCTCTTTCTCTCTCCCCCAGTCTCTCTCTCTCTCTCCCCCCAGTCTCTCTCGCTCCCCAGTTTCTCTCTTTCCCCCAGTCTCTCTCTCTCCCCAGTCTCTCTCTCCCCCAGTCTCTCTCTCCTCAAGTCTTTTGCTCCCCCAGTCTCTCTCTCTCCCAAGTCTCTCTCCCCTCCGCCGTCTCTCTCGCTCCCCCACTCTCTCTCTCTCTCTCCCTAGTTTCTCTCTCCCCAGACTCTCTCTCTCTCTCTCCCAGTCTATCTCCCCAGTCTCTCTCTCTCCCCCAGTCTCTCTCTGCCCCAATCTCTCTCTTCCCCAGTCTCTCTCCCTCCAATCTCTCTCTCTCTGACTTTCTCCCAGTCTCTCTCCCCCAGTCTTTCTCTCCCTCTCCCCCAGTCTCTCCCTCTCTCTCCCCAGTCTCTCTCTCTCTCTCTCCCCCAATCTCTCTCTCGCTATGCCCAGTCTCTCTCTCCCTCTACCCCAGTCTCTCCCTCTCTCCCCAGTCTCTCTCGCTATCCCCCAGTCTCTCTCTCCCCCGCAGTCTCTCCCTCTCTCTCCCCAGTCTCACCTTCTCTCTCTCTCCCCCAGTCTCTCTCACTCCCCCAGCCTCTCTTTCTACCCCAAGTCTCTCTATCCTCTACCCCAGTGTCTCCCTCTCTCACCAGTCAGTCTCTCTCTATCTCCCAGTCTCTCTCTCCACCACCATCCCCAGTCTCTCTCACTCTCTCTCTCTCTCCCCCAGTCTCTCTCTCTCCCCACCCCCACCCCCAGTCTCTCTCTCTTTCCTTTCTCCAGTCACTCTCTCTCCTCCCAGTCTCTCTCTCCCTGCATCACACAGGTCACCTTTGACAAGCAGCCAATTGTATCAACCTTGCCACTGATGAAGCCAGTGTGTCTGAGCAGGCACTGGCCTTTGCGCTCTGGCTGGCTTCCCATAGGTGCAGGGCATCATCGACTGCGCACATGTGCCCGACATGGCACCCCATCTTCAACCAGAAGTCTTTGGCAACCACAAGGGCTTCCACCCTCTCAATGTGCAACTCGTCTGCATGCATAGTAAGATCATTTTGCATGTGTACGTCAAGTTCCCTGGCAGCTGCCATGACTCTTTCGTCCTGCGCCAGTCCACCCTCCCTCAGCTCTTCACTCCTCCAAACAGACTTTCCAGCTGGCTGCTTGGAGACAAGGGCTATCCACTGAATTCGTTGCTCATGGCATCCTTGAGGAGGCCAAGTACTGAGGTCGAGGAGTGATATAATGAAAGCCACATTTCCACCAGATGTGTCACAGAGGAGACATTTGGCATGCTGAAAATATACTCCTGATGCCTTGACAGATCTGGAGGAGCCCTTCAGCACGCACCAGCCAGGGTCTCTTGAATCATCATGGTCTGCTGTGCCCTGCACAACATAGCACAGCAGCAAGGGTTGGTGGTGCATGAGGAGCAAGACTCTGAGCGCAGCCTCTTCAGAGGAGGAGGAGGAGGAGCAGGAGGAACCCGCAGTCCAGATCCCACCAGCACTCGAACACATTGCTGCCCGGGAGGCCAGGGATGGCCTCATCATGGCCAGATTTATTTAACTTCGCGCATTACACCCATTGGTTGCCATATGGTGCATCAGGTTGGCACCACCCCACACCAACACCATAAACCATCCCGACAATGACCAAGTCATTCCTTTCACACTGACCACCATTGCTGGAGGTAATGTTATGTCTCACTGTTCATTCCAACTCACTAAGCCACTTCCAAAGTTGCACACACATTTGTCCATGACCAGAAAGTGGTGAAAATAAATAGTTTTACACAGGACATTACTGTTATGTCTTGAATAAAACAATGTGACGTGAGTAAGTGTGACCTTAGTCTCTTTATTCTAACTCCAGAATGCTGGTACAGCATGGGAGGCCTGCTTATATACAGTGCTCCCAAGGGATGCTGGGATCCCTTGGGACTCCAATTGATATGCCGTCTGGTGGCGGTCGAATGCTGGTTACATAGGGTTGCATACATAACATCACTCCCTCCCAAAATCAATAGTACACTTATTTACAGGGTGAGATGATCTGCGGCTTTTCGCTCCCTAGTCGATTGTCTCGGTACAAATGCAGGTGTGGGTGAGTTGGTTGGTTCTTCACTGGGCTGCTGCACAGCTGGCCTTGCTGGGCTGCTGGGGATGATGAGTTCAACTTCGTGGTCAACCGTGATGTCGGTTAACACTTGTGTGTGTGTCGGAGGGTCGAAGTTGGTGGTGTCCTCTTCAGGTTGCTCGTGGCTGTCTGTGAATCGCAGTTTGGTTTGGTCCAAAGGCTTTTTGCAAGTTAGTCCATTTGCGAGTTTGACGTGAAACACTTTACTCCCTTCTTTGGCTATCACAGTGCCGGCAAGCCATTTGGGACCATGTCCATAGTGGAGTACAAATACAGGGTCATTGACTTCAATATCACATGACAAATTTGCGCGATCATGGTACATGCTTTGTTCATGCCGCCTGCTCTCGACGTGATCATGGAGATCAGGGTGGACTAGAGAGAGCCTTGTTTTGAGCACCCTTTTCATGAGCAGCTTGGCTGGGGAAACCCCGGTGAGCGAGTGGGGTCTAGTGCGGTAGCTGAGGAGGACTCGGGACAGTTGGGTCTGCAGGGAGCCTTCCGACACCTGTTTCAAGCTTTGCTTGATGGTTTGGACTGCCCGTTCTGCCTGGCCGTTGGATGCAGGCTTGAACGTGGCAGATGTGACATGCTTGATTCCATTGCGGGATTCCTTGAATTCAGCGCTGGTGAAGCACGGCCCGTTGTCGCTGACCCATGGAGGACACAGTTTTTTACAAGGGACAGTAAAGGATCCTGGCTGGTCCAGGTCCTGATCTGGCGGGCCGTAATGGGTGACTTTTCGTTTTCAAATGCATCCATCACCAAGAACAAGTCTGCAGGCTGTGCCATTTCCACCCCGGTGGTGGGCAATGGTAACTGACTGAGGGTGGAGGTGCAGTTCTCTTTGCCTGGTCGGTGGCGAATTACATAGTTATATGCAGATAGCGTGAGTGCCCATCTTTGGATGCAAGCAGAGGCATTGGTATTGATACCTTTGCACTCTGAGAATAGCGCTATGTGTGGCGTATGGTCAGTTTCTAACTCGAACTTAAGCCCAAACAGATACTGATGCATTTTTTTTACCCCACAAACACATGTCAGAGCTTCTTTTTCAATCATGATATAGGCCTTTTCGGCCTTGGACAAGCCCCTGGATGCATAGGCAACCGGTTGCAATGTTCCCGATTCATTTGCTTGTTGTAACACACACTCGACCCCATACAAAGACGCATCGCAAGCTAGCACTAGACGTTTACAAGGATCATACAGGACAATCAGTTTGTTGGAACATAACAGATTTTAGGCTTTCTCAAAAGCTGTCTCTTGTGATTTCCCCCATACCCAGTCATCTCCCTTGCGTAGCAACATGTGTAGGGGTTCCAGCAAGGTGCTTAACCCGGGTAGGAAATTACCAAAATAATTAAGGAGTCCCAGGAATGACCGCAGCTCTGTCACATTCTGTGGTCTCGGCGCTTGATGGCCTCCGTCTTGGCGTCGGTGGGTCTGATGCCGGCTGCCGCAATTCTTCTCCCTAAGAACTCGACCTCTGGCACCAGGAAAACACACTTCGAGCGTTTCAACCTGTTGTAGAGAGTAGAAAGATATATATAGACTTAGGCATTAGGCACCTGCTGGATATTTAAAACTCACATAAGCTTAAATGGACACACACATAAAATGGCTGCCCAGGCATGATGGGAAACCAGGTAGTCAAACTGTGAACTGTTGAACGTTCACTGACCGAGCAATAACCCTGTGAGGCCCACTGTAGGAATGCCTGGGAAGACAGAGATAAGAAGGAAACCATGTCCTGTGAACAAGGCCATAAACCAATTAATTCCCCAGGAAGAAAGATAAGAGGGAAGCCATTTGCTGTAAACAAGGCTACAAACCAATTATTTCTCCCAGATGAAAGAACTAGGGAGAGAACATATAAAGTCATCGATCAGCCCAAGTTGACAATGGTTCCCTGGATACTAGGAGAATTCTATTGGGTTAAAAGAACCTATATGTAATCTATAATCGTTGTGATTGGCTTGTGTCCAGCCGTGATGGGCTGTGTAACTGTAGTAAACTGTTTTGTAACTGTTGTGAAACATATAAAGGTACATGTAACTCTTTGTTCTGTGAGCGTAATAAAAGCTGCTTCAGCATTGGAACCGACCCTGAGTGTTGAGTGATTCTTCTAAGAAAACACTAACGCTAACAATGGCGTAGTCGACGGGATTTCCCGGAGTCGCTGGACGCCCTTGGAAAAAACCCGGGTGAGTATAAAAAACAATTTTTAAGTATAAAGGGTGCGGAAGGTGGAAGCTGGTTGATCGACATGAGGAGACGGTCTAATATCTCAAACGCCTAGCCTGAGCCTGAATTAAGAGGACTTTTGTCCCACGTGACGGCCAGGAACCAAGTAGGCGTAGGGAACACACTTAGACCGTGGGATCGTGATACCGAGAGACATCTTCCGGACCCAGTAGTGTAATTTGAAATACCCCGGGATAGAACCAAGCGGTGTACAGCGGCTAACGGAATCCAAACCTGTGAACAGGGTCGGACCAACGGGCTGAGCGGTGGTAGGTAGTCGTTAAGGATACGTAGAGCACTGCGGGAATTGCTTAAACGCGTTTTTAAGAATTGTATAAGTTTGTGCAACAGCAGAACTTGTGACCTGACAGTAGCCAAGAGACAGTTTACTACAAGTCGCGCTAGAAAGAAAGCGGACCTCTGAGAGTAGATTCCTAACGGTAGTAGTCCTACCCAGGAATGGCCATGAAAACAAGTAAACTCGAGTGGGGACCAGAAGGGTCGCTTACCCGCCACCTGGCGGAAAAACAAAAGAAGCTAATTGAAAAAATGATTAAAGCAGGGTGGAATCCTCAGGAATTAGTTATGTGAGGAATTATTTAGATAAAACTACGAATTCCCTGAAAGGTCATGGATCCAAAAATAGAGCCGGCCAAAACAAGAAGAGAGACTGTTGTAAATGTCTGATCGTTGAGTGAGAAGTGTCTGTGTGATTTTTGACTGCAGAATGAATTTTTTTATGTTTTCATGTTCCGAAAGTCTGGTTGGAAGAGGAATGCAAGTGTCTGTTTATTTTAGAAACAGAGTGAAAGTCTTTTTTTAAACCCTTTGTAATGTTGTCCTGTATGTGGGAAGTTTTAAGACATTTAAGTTAGAAACGCAGGTGTGGATTTATTCGGATGATAAGTTACGGAGCTAGGAAAATAAACAAATAAAGAATAGGTTTGTTGAGCAAAATATTTATTTGACATGCTCACTTACTTGCCGAAAGAAAACATGCAATGATTGATTGGGCTGAAAGACATAAATTTAGTCTCGGAGTGAGATAAAGAATGCTTTAAAAAAAAAAGAGCTTCTAAAAAAAAAGTTTTAAATAAAGATTGAAATTACAAAGTTTGAATTGGGATTTTGAGATATTCAGAGAAGGCACAGGAAATACTGAGGTGGATTTAAAAAAAAAGAAAAAGATTAAATTAAATCTGATCAGGTCAAACTCCTGGGCAAGTGGCGAGCTATCTGCGAAGGTGTAAAAGGAACTTTTGGAAAATGTTAAAAAAAAAACAGCAAGCTTTAGTAACGACTTTGAAACTGGAGCATTTTGAGATAACGAAAAAGCACTCAAACTCTCAAAGATGGACTTCATTCCAGTTATGGAGAAAAAGAAAAAGATAAAGACGCCACTTTGAAAGTAAACAAATGATTTTAAATTAACAACTTTATGGAGTTACGAACCCTCCGTGTAAAATACAAAACCTAATTTGAAGAAAGGAAAAAAAGATGTAACGGACTAAATGGAAAAAGACATAACTTACTAAATACTAGTTGATGTTTGCTGTGAAAAAGATATTGGTTTAATTAGAAGAGGAAAAAAAAAAATTGGAATAAGTAAAAAACACTCTACATGGATTCGAATTTTCAATTATGAAAAAGTTTCAATGCAGTTTGAAAAGATTTCCAAAATGGACAGTGTTTATCAAAAATGTCCCGAACAGTCTAAACAAGCAGGAGGGTTTTGAAGATAACGAGGAGAAAGAGAGAAATAAAAAAAAACAGAATTGAATTTCAGTAAACAAAATTGCTATTGTATGTGTGGTCTTGTTTTAAAACCATTAAAAAAAAAATTCTTTGGCAAGTACTTGAATTAGAAGTTAAGAAAACATTGGAGTTTACTCTAATGGTTCATGCTGTTTTTAACGGATTCCTAATTTCGAAGCCAGTTTTGAAGGCACAAAGACTTTTTTTCAGATGATTACGTGAAGTCACGTAATGACATCAGGTCTTCTTACAAACCTGGAAAGGAGTTAACCCTTTCCATTGACAGCCGTGTTATACTGAACATTATTAATTTGGATTTCTTAATAGGAAAAAAAAAAGACTCACCTAACAGAGGAAACAAAAAATAAAAACAGAACTAGCTTATGTAATAATGCTTGCCTGATACAATAAAGAAATAGATATTCAATAAAACAAATTGAAGAGTTAAAAGCTAAGATAAACAGGCTGGAAGAGATAACAGGACTAGACGGATAGTGCAGTGCGCAGCCATAGCACCATCACCTCTGGCAATAGAGCCAATGTACCCCACGGTGGGTAGGTGTAGTCCACAAACCCAACCTAACGGTAAAGCAGACAGCGATGTTTGGAGGAATAGCTTTGGCCTTGGTCATAGGAGTTTGGGTAATATTTAAGTGGGTAAAGACACGGGCGCACGTCCTACAGATTCAGCTCGAAATGGTTCGATTATAACCTTGTGCTTCTGATTTTGCAGGGTGACAGGGACACTCGTAGAGCAAAAAACTTAACCCCTGGTGACGACCAGGCCGTCTGTTTAAAATTACAGATAATACTTACCGGAATGGGAATACGAACGGCGCTACTCGTAATATGGATAGCCCTGCGACATACACGAACCCTGGGCAACACCGACGGACAGCAGAGCACGCTGGAAATAAACAATTACATGAACTATGGAGTGTTGTTCAATTTGACGGACGGAATATGTGTTCCAGCGACTAAGGATTGGAGCAAGGACAGAACTTATTTTAATGCATGGTTACAAGTGAATCCTAATAAGGACCGGGTATGTGTACAGTGCTCCACGGGTATAAGGAGCAGCTGCATTAAACGGAGGGATGTCAAAGGGCCCGATGAATGTACTTTCAGCATAATTTGTGCGCCTCCGGGACAATCCCAGCAATCAGTCATCCGCAAGAAGGGAATGGGGCTGTGTGGGTATTACGAGGAGGCGGGGGCGGCTGCAATATCATTGTATGTATGTTTCTCACCCCCTCCAACACCGCGCCCCATAAGAATCACTACATTGCCCGAGGAACTGCCTTGCCCCATAACTACGAAGGGACCAGAGAATGGGATTGTAATGTACAGCGAGGGGGAACTGTTGTATGATAATGTTAGACATGAAATTGTGCCTGTTCTGATCAATATTTCAGGCATCCAGATGCTGGAATACTGTACAGAACAGTCAAGGAAGATGTACAATGTATTAAGTAAAGTTGTAATGCAGCAGGCTGCCGATGCAATGGGTGCCAGTAGGTTCCGGGGACAGGGGTTAGCCCCCAGGATGAAGAGGGAAATAGTAAATGATGTTGCTACCGTTTTCAATACAGGAACCTCCGTAGTGAACTCGATAGACATACAAGGGTTAAACGAGAGGGTAGAACAGCTTAAAGGGGTGATGAAGGGGTTATTGGAGAGGGAGGAGCAAAACCAGGAAGACCAGGCCAACCTAGGAAAGGAGGGTGCCGAAATCCAGTTGGATGGCATCTTAGTCCTGGAAGCTCACGCCAAAACCATCAATCACCTCATTGATAGAGAACAAGAAGATACAATAAAGCAAAGACAGGGGCAACTCTGTCATGCTTATGGTCTGTGGATGGTGGGACAGATCCGCCACAACCTCGACCAGATCCAACGCGGGGAAGTACCCGATTGGATAAACAGTTCACATTTAGCTCAGTTGGCGAACCAAAGGGGGACACTGGATAATTGTACTCTGAAGGGACTGACCCGAGTATACCCCGCAATTCCAGATTGCCAGATGGGTAGGACGACCGGGATAGGGATAGTCCTGTTGATCCCTATAGCAACGCCGGACTCAGGGCCGTTCCCCTTATACCAACTAGAGAATATCGGAGTAATACGGGAAAATGTCTCCATACGCTACTACCTGACCACCACCTCTGCCGTTCGTCGAAACAACATACTTACTGGGATTTCCCTAGCAGATTGCAAGCAAAGGGGGGGAAATCACAGTATGCCCTCACCCGGTGGGCCGAGGTGAACTAGACGAGTGCGGGTTTAACCGAACCAACGGGTGTGTACTAGAAATAGTGCCCGCACACATGCACTTCGCGAGGGCAGGCTACGGAGGGAGGGGAAGATACTGCGTCTCTACCACAGAGCGTTCATACCAGTATAATGACCTGCAGTGCCCTATACCGCAGCCAAACTTTTGCTTTACACCACGACGACCTGTCGCGATCGGGCAAGCGCATATCACACAAGTTAGGTGCCGGAAGTCCGAAGTTATTGAAGTAACTGATCAGCTCCATGATCATTTGCAGGATTATGACGAGCCAGAGCAGGTCCCTATCCCACATCTCACCGAGGTATTACGGGAGTTAAGGCTCAGAGTGGGGCAATCCGTAAAACTCTATCACCAGCTACAAACTAAAATCAAAGAACTGGAAGAAGATACCGAGGTAGACTTACAAAGTCAGAGTTGGTGGAGAAAGGTCTGGGACTGGGGAATAAATGTGAACATCCACCCATGGATCCGAATTATTTCACACACACTGGTCGGTATACAATTAATCTTAGCAATAACATGGGGCGTGATGGCCTGCCAGGTATGCAGGCGCCACAAACGGCGGAAACGGACTAATCACCGTTCCCTGGATATTAAACAAGTGTGTTTGATAAGGGGACGGGAGGAGCTAGCCTTTGTTAATTTGATTTAAGCAACCGGAACTCCTGAAACCGCGTGACTGGCCACCACGTTGAGGCAAGGAATACCGGGCCGTGCACAAATATCAGATAAAGGCAGTATTTCGGTTAAAAGGGGACTAGGACTAGTCCCTTTACCGAAAGGGGGAATTGTTGTAGAGAGTAGAAAGATATATATAGACTTAGGCATTAGGCACCTGCTGGATATTTAAAACTCACATAAGCTTAAATGGACACACACATAAAATGGCTGCCCAGGCATGATGGGAAACCAGGTAGTCAAACTGTGAACTGTTGAACGTTCACTGACCGAGCAATAACCCTGTGAGGCCCACTGTAGGAATGCCTGGGAAGACAGAGATAAGAAGGAAACCATGTCCTGTGAACAAGGCCATAAACCAATTAATTCCCCAGGAAGAAAGATAAGAGGGAAGCCATTTGCTGTAAACAAGGCTACAAACCAATTATTTCTCCCAGATGAAAGAACTAGGGAGAGAACATATAAAGTCATCGATCAGCCCAAGTTGACAATGGTTCCCTGGATACTAGGAGAATTCTATTGGGTTAAAAGAACCTATATGTAATCTATAATCGTTGTGATTGGCTTGTGTCCAGCCGTGATGGGCTGTGTAACTGTAGTAAACTGTTTTGTAACTGTTGTGAAACATATAAAGGTACATGTAACTCTTTGTTCTGTGAAGAGAAACCTGGATACGGTCCTGAGTTTTTCCTTCCCGCTGAGCGTAATAAAAGCTGCTTCAGCATTGGAACCGACCCTGAGTGTTGAGTGATTCTTCTAAGAAAACACTAACGCTAACAAACCTGAGTCCCACACGATCTAGCTGACTTCGAACCTCTTCCAGGTTCTGCAAGTGTTCGATGGTGGTCTGACCTGTGATCAATATGTCGTCCTGGAACACTACAGTGCACGAAACCGACCTTAGCAGGCTCTTCATGTTCCTTTGAAAAATAGCTGTGGCTGATCGAATCTCAAATGGGCATCTATTGTAGATGAACAGACCTTTGTGCGTGTTGATGCAGGTGAGGCCTTTCGAAGATTCCGCCAGCTCCTGCATCATGTAGTCGAGGTCAGGTCCAACTTGGTGAACGTCTCCCCTCCTGCCAGTGTCACAAATAGGTCGTCTGCCTTGGGTAGCAGGTACTGGTCCTACAGCGAAAAACGGTTAATCGTTACTTTATAGTCCCCACAAATTCTGACTGTGACATCGTCCTTGAGAACCGGAACGTCGGGCTGACCCACTCGTTGAACTCCACCGGCGTTATGATGCCCTCTCGTTGCAGCCTGTCCAGCTCGATCTTCACTTTCTCTCGGATCATATATGGCACCGCACGTGCCTTGTGGTGGATGGGTCGTGTACCGGGAATCAAGTGGATCTGCGCCTTCGCCCCCGAGAAACTTCCGATGCCTGGCTCAAACAACGACAGAAACTTGCTCAGAACCTGGGCACATGAGGCGTCGTCGATGGACGAAAGCGCTCGGATGTCGTCCCAGTTCCAGCGGATTTTTCCCAGCCAGCTTCTGCCAAACAGTGTGGGGCCATCTCCTGGTACAATCCATAGTGGGAGTTCGTGCACTGCTCCATCATAGGAGACTTTTACTGCTGCACTGCCAATTACAGGGATCAGCTCTTTAGTGTAAGTTCTTAGCTTGGTGTGAATGGGGCTCAGCTTGGGTCTGTGTGCCTTGTTGCTCCACAGCCTCTCAAAGGCCTTTTTGCTCATGATGGACTGACTCGCACCCGTGTCCAATTCCATGGATACTGGAATTCCATTCAGTTCAACTTTTAACATGATCAGTGAACATTTCGTGGTGAAGGTGTGTACACTTCTGCCTCCTCGGTTTGAGTCTCTAGTTCAGTTTGATCCGCCATGGACCTGTCTTCCTCTGCAATGTGGTAGTTTGCAGGGTTTGCAGCTCATCTGTACATTCGCTGGAGGTGTCCCATTGTTCCATAGCCTCTGCACGTATAGTGTTTGAAGCGGCATTGATGGGCTGGATGATCACCTCCGCAGCACTAACAAGGTGTCAATTGCCTCGCATTAACGATTGATGGCGGACTCTGAGTTATCAGAGGTGATGCAGTTGCAGGCGTGTACATTCTGCCATATGCATTCCTGCCTGAAAACGACGTTACTTTGTGTACAGTACTTGCCGAAACATCTTTATGCTGAAAAATTCGTTTGGTGTTATCACTGGTGGACATAAATGCCTGTGCTATCGTTATAGCTTTGCTCAGGTTCGGTGTTTCAACAGTCAATAGTTTGCGAAGTATAACCTCATGGCCAATGCCAAGCACGAAGAAGTCTCTTAGCATTTGCTCCAGGAATCCATCGAATTCGCAATGTCCTGCAAGGCGCCTTAGTTCGGCGACGTAGCTCGCCACTTCCTGGCCTTCAGACGATGACATGTGTAAAATCGATACCTTGCTATCAGAACGCTCTCCTTCGGATTTAGGTGCTCCCGGACCAGCACACACAGTTCTTCATACGATTTGGTTGTTGGTTTCACCGGAGCTAGAAGATTCTTCATGAGGCCATAGGTTGTTGCCCCACAGACAGTGAGGAGGATCGCCCTTCGTTTGGCACCATTCATACTCCCTTCCAGCTCGTTGGTCACGAAGTATTGGTCGAGTCGCTCCACGAAGGCCTCCCGATTGTCCTCTTCTGAGAATTTCTCCAGGATACCAACAGTTCTCTGCATTTTCGCGTGACGATTCGTTATCTCATCGCCAGTTGTTATGTCTTGAATAAAGCAATTGACTGAGTACTGTAGACATGAGTAAGTGTGACCTTAGTCTCTTTATTCTAACTCCAGAGTTCTGGTACAGCATGGGAGGCCTTATATACAGGGATGCTGGGATCCCTTGGGACTTCAACAGATACGCTCTCTGGTGGCAGTAGAATGCTGGTTACATAGGGTTGCATACATAACAATTACAGTAACATAAACTTTACAGAAACATTTATTAAAACATCCAAGTGACTACCCTTGTGCAACTACTTGTGTTTCATCGTTCTCTTAAGTGCTTCAGCAGAGGTAGAGGCAGCCTGCTCACTTCCCTGCTGCGACTGCATCGACACTTTTGGCGGATATTCTGTGGGTTTTGGAGCCCTGTGACGATCCCGCCAAAGTCTGCTCCTCCTGCGACTGTGCAGGGGCAGACTCGGCCATCGCGATCCCTGGAGGCCTCCGGGGCTCTGACTTAGGTGGGGGGAGCAATGGGGGAGAAATGTGAGCACTTTGAGAAGAGCCTGAACTTCCATGTGCCCTCTCACCATCATCCCTCTCATGGGTACCCGCACTTCCCTGAAAGGAGATGGAGAGCATCTTGCAGCACAGCGGTGGGGTCATAAGGACCCACACCTAAGCTGACATCCCTTCTAGAGAGGAGGTCTATGAGCATCTGACATCTATTCTCCATAGAAAGCTATATATTTTCCATAGTGCTCTAGTGAGTGGTGCATTAGCTATTCCATGCAGGTGGCCATCCTTTCCATGGATGAGCCTACCGCCATCATCGCCTGCGACATGGTAGTGCTCATGTTGATGATGGACTCTTCTGTTCTTTGCACATTTGCAGACATCGCAGTCACAAAACCTGTCAAAGTCTCCTGCGCATCTTGCTGCACCTCTAGGATCAGCTTCTTTCTGAATGGCCCCGAGGCTTAGCGTCTGTATGCAGTGAGCAGAGCAGGAAGCGTCCTGCGCCCTCCGACAAGGAGGCTCCACTGCTGTCCCTGTCGCCACCATCTGCTCTTGCTCTCTTGTGACTGTGAGACACCAGGTGACAACACTACTTTGTCTTGCATTGCACGCACTGAGGTGTGTATCTCTGTGCTGGTGCTGGGTGCGCTAATATCTGGTGATGGTGTGCCCTCAGAGACTGGAGGCTTCTCTGAGGAGTCATCTTGCTCTTCCTCCTGGACAGTGGCCGGGGGAGAGCTCTTGATGGACCTATGTGAGAATAAAGAGATTAGATAGATTTGTCATATCAAGAATAGGTACAGATACCATTATACACATGATTAACATTCACTGGCTGCTGGCATCAGTCCCTATATG
The DNA here is from genome assembly GCF_044704955.1 of Pristiophorus japonicus. Lineage (NCBI taxonomy): Eukaryota > Metazoa > Chordata > Chondrichthyes > Pristiophoridae > Pristiophorus > Pristiophorus japonicus. Next base: position 91,437,244 of record NC_091977.1, read on the forward strand.
AGTGACTGCTGTGTGCCACGTGGCTGTATGACATGTAATTCTGTCACCAGGTTGCTGAAATGTCCCCCTCTCTCGGTCTCCCACCTCCAGCTGCTCGGCAACTCCTAGTACTTCCAGGAAGACCTCCTCTGCAGCTGTTAAGGTGGCCAGTGATGAAGAGTCACCCCCTCCCTCTTATTGTGGTCTCTCCTCTCCAGCATGGAGGGAAAGAAGAGAAGCTTGAATGAGAGTGATGGAATAAGTGTCAGGAATGGATGGGGTATATCTTTAGAGGGTGACGATGATAGACTGGTGTGCCAATGCCAAATGTCCTTCTTGCGTGTTGTTAGTTGGTATGATTGCATTAGGATGAGCGTGAGTGTGAGGGGTGGTTAGTCAGATGGGGATGTGATAGTATAGATAGAGAGAGGGATGGGTGAAGGTGCAAGGTATGTTGGTGTGAGTGAAGATGTGCAGGAGTCGGGTTGGGAAGCCAGAGTGATGGAGATGTGATGAGAGGCTCAGCAGGATGAAGTTGCGTGTGGCTTTGCACTCACCTTTCCTCGTCTCATGAGATCATCGAATTGTTTGCATCACTGAAACCTAGGTCCTCCTCACAACATCCGTGCTGTGACCTCCTCTGCTATTTGGAGCCAGGCTCCTTTGGTCTGTTGGGGAGGTCTCTTCTACCCATCGGAAGGGAAGAGGACATCCCTGGGTGCTCTCACTCACTCCACAAGCATATGGAGGGAATCATCTGAGAACCTGGGTGCAGCCCTCTGTCCCTAAAAACACTTAAAAAGTGCTCCTTTTGTCAAGGGACCACAGCAATACAAAGGTCCTTTTTCTAATAGTTATCTTTGGGTGTTCAGCTGTTTCCCTGGCCAGCAGTATTCCCCTCAGTGAGTGAAGGAATGATGCTGATCCACTAACAGTCAGCTCCGTCTGACACTATTAAAAGACAAGTCAGCGTTCTGTTGCATAATGTGGCAGGTGTCTTCTGGATGACTTGGAAAGATGCAGTCACAGGAAAGTATAACGCTGTGGTAGCCTTCACTGCTACAGGAAGAGCCATCCCTAACCTAGATGTGCACAGGTCATTATGCAGGAGATGCACAGCTCTGTGGTGGCCTGTCTTGTGAAGTGGAGGAGCCAAAAACAGGCTTTCCTCTCACATGCTCAGATACAGATCCCAGGATAGTGACGAGTGTGGCCAAAACACCTCAGGGGTTGTTGTACTTACATTCATTGGCCCCTCATGACCTCCTCTTCATCATTCCAAATCATGATGCAATGTCAAAACCAGAAAAATGATGAAAAGGATTGGTGGGGGGAAAAAACAAGGGGCTGGATTTTTGGCTTTTGTGATTTCGGGGCGGTAATGGCGGTGGGGCGGTCTTGATTCTGGCTGGAAAAAGTTTGCGCACTCGTCCGCAAAATTCAGCAAAACATGGACCCTGAAATTCCGGACAGAGGCTTCCCGTGGGCAATAGCCTCCGACCGGAGGATTTTTCTGAAAGTACCTGGTGGTCCGGGAGGAGCGTGAGATTCCGGTGGGGAGGCCCTCTCTTCCTGTGTTGCGAAGCGTGCTCCCGTCCTCGAGGTTCCCACACAGAAGATGCAGTCACATGAGAAATTAATTTCTCATTGCTATTAATTGAGAAAAAAAACAAACACAATAACACCAATTAAAAAATAAAAAACACACCTCACATCATTAAAATTAATTGAAATTAAAGTTGATAAATATCTTAGAGAATTTTTTTTTCCAAGTTTAAAAAAATAATGATTATGGTTTAAAATAAATTTAATGTAGTGAGAAGGGTTTTTAAAAATAAAATGTGTTTTTAATTTTATTTTTTATGTTTTAAGTGTGTTTTAATACTCTTACGTGTGTAAAAGTAGGCCATGTTTTTATCAAGCACAAGGTTTTTCAGGACATTTGCTGGGCAAGATATGGGTAAAGACCCCAATCTTGCCCTTGCAAATGACCTCGCTCCAGAGATGCGGATGATCTGTCAAGCTGGAGCTTGACAGATCGGAAAAGCCAGTTTTCAGTGCAGGCGCATAGTACGCTGAAAACCGGCTTTTCCGATGCATTTCCGGGTCCGTAGAAACTCCCTACGGACCTGAGGAGGCCAGAATTTCTTGGCCATTAGGTACCATGATCGGGGGCACAAGACCAGGCATTACACAAGAAGGTTTTTGTACACCAGCTGAAAATTGTGGTGTTAAACAAGTCAGAATAATGTGCAGGTCAAGGTTGTGCAGATGTCCTGATTTTTGTTGATTAAGCTTGTAAATAGTTTCTTTGATTTAACAGACTTCATTGTTGTTCAGTGCCCTGCAACATAACATTGTATATTGTATGGTTTTCTTTTGGAGGAGGTAGTTTTTGTTACTTTGTTGCAGTAAAATGTCTGTTTGATCCTTTGCCATTGGTATCTTGTGGTATTACTCAGTAAGATAATGGGACTAAAGGAGGATAAATCCCTGGACCTGATGGCTTGCATCCTAGGGTCTTAAGAGAAGTAACGGCAGGAATAGTGGATGCATTGGTTGTAATTTACCAAAATCCCCTGGATTCTGGGGAGGTTCCAGCAGATTGGAAAATTGCAAATGTAACACCGCTATTTAAAAAAGGAGGCAGACAAAAAGCAGGAAACTACAGACTAGTTAGCCTAATATCTGTGGTTGGGAAAATGTTGGAGTCCATTATTAAAGAAGCAGGAGCAGGAAAAACATAATTCATTCAGGCAGAGTCAGCATGGATTTATGAAAGGGAAGTCACATTTGCTGGAATTCTTTGAGGATGTAACGAACAGGGTGGATAAAGGAAAACCAGTGGATGTGGTGTATTTGGGCTTCCAGAAGGCATTTGACAAGGTGCCACATAAAAGGTTACTGCACAAGGTTGGGGGTAATATATTAGCATGGATAGAGGATTGGCTAACTAACAGAAAACAGAGAGTCGGGATAAATGGTTCATTCTCGGGTTGGCTATCAGTAACTAGTGAGATGCCACAGGGATCAGTGCTGGGACCCCAACTATTTACAATCTATATTAATGACTTGGAAGAAGGGACCGAGTGTAAGGTAGCCAAATTTGCTGATGATACAAAGATGGGTGGAAAAGCAATGTGTGAAGAGGACACAAAAAATCTGTAAAAGGACATAGACAGGCTAAGTGACTGGGCAAAAATTTGGCAGACGGAGTATAATGTTAAAAAGTGTGAGGTTATGCACTTTGGCAGAAAAAAAATCAAAGAGCAAGTTATTATTTAAATGGAGAAAAATTGTAAAGTGCTGCAGTACAGTGGGACCTGGGGGTACTTGTGCATAATACACAAAAGGATAGTGTTGTGTATCTGTAAAGCATGTACTCCCATGTTTTGCCACCAGGAACGCATCCCCTGAAGTCCCAAGGGATCCCAGCATCCCTTGGGACCACTGTATATAAGCCTGTTCCTCACTCTGGAGTGTCTTAATAAAGACTGAGGTCACTGTGACTTTAACCTCGCTGTGTGCAGTCTCATCTGTGTTAGGAACACAATAACTGGTGACGAGTATACGAATCCAACGCAAAGATGCAGCAAACTGTGGGAATCCTGGAGAAATTCTCAGAGGGTGAGGACTGGGAAGCCTATGTCGAACGGCTAGACCAGTACTTTGTAACCAAAGAGCTGGATGGAGAAGGAAGTGCTGCAAAAAGGAGATTGGTCCTCCTCACAGTCTGCGGGGCACCGACCTACAGCCTCATGAAGAATCTTCTGGCTCCGGTGAAACCCACAGATAAGTCCTATGAGGAGCTGTGTACACTGATTCGGGAGCATCTTAACCCGAGGGAGAGCGTGCTGATGGCAAGGTTTTGGTTCTACACTTGCCAGCAATCTGAAGGTCAGGAAGTGGCGAGCTACGTCACCGAGCTAAGGCGACTTGCAGGACAATGTGAGTTTGATGGCTACCTGGAGCAGATGCTCAGAGACTTTTTTGTACTGGGCATTGGCCACAAGACCATCCAAGAAAAACTTTTGAATGTAGAGACACCGATCCTCAGTGAGGCCATTGCGATAGCACAGGCGTTTATGTCCACCAGTGATAACACCAAACAAATCTCTCAGCACACAAGTGCTAGCAATGTTCATAACTTAACTGGAACTGTATTTGCGAGCAGAAATGTACAGGGCAGAAACCACGAGTCTGCAACTGCCAGCAGGCCTCAGGTGACCCAGATGACACAGAGTCCGCAACAAAGGATGAATGCAAGGCAATTCACACCTTGTTGGCGTTGTGGAGGCTTCCATTCAGCCGCTTCAAAGGGTATGTTTGCAAGAGCTGTGGAACAATGGGGTACCTCCAACAAGCTTGCAGACGAGCTGCAAACTCTGCAAAACCTGCTAACCACCACGTGGCAGTGGAAAATCGGTCCATGGTGGATCAAAGCAATTTCGAGCCTCATAGAGAGGAGGCAGATGCTGAAGTACATGGGGTGCACACATTTTCGACGAAATGTCCACCTATAATGCTAAATGTAAAATTGAATGGCTTACCCATAGCCGTGGAACTGGACACTTGCGCTAGCCAATCCATCATGAGTAAAAAGATGTTTGAGAGACTGTGGTGCAACAAGGCATTCAGACCAGCCCTGAGCCCCAGCCACACGAAACTGAGAACGTACACCAAACAGCTCATCACTGTCCTGGGCAGCGCCATGGTCAAGGTCACCTACGAGGGCACGGTGCATGAACTGCCACTCTGGATTGTCCCGGGCGATGACCCCACACTGCTTGGAAAGAGCTGACTGAGCAAAATCCGCTGAAACTGGGATGACATCCGAGCGTTATCACATGTTGATAAGGCCTCATGTACCCTGGTTCTTAACAAATTTCCTTGCCTTTTTGAACCAGGCATTGGAAACCTTTCCGGGGCGAAGGTGCGGATCCACTTGGTCCCAGAGGCATGACCCATTCACCACAAAAGTGATGGCACGGTCAGGATTTGTGGCAATTATAAAGTAACTATTAATCGCTTCTTGCACAGGACCCGCTACCTAAGAAAGACGACCTATTTGCGACGCTGGCAGGAGGCAAGACGTTCACCAAGCTCGACCTGACTTCAGCCTACATGACACAGGAGCTGGAGGAGTCTTCGAAGGGCCTCACCTGCATCAATACGCAAAAGGGACTGTTCATCTACAACAGATGCCCGTTTGGAATTCGGTTGGCTGCAGCGATCTTCCAGATAAACATGGAGAGCCTATTTAAGTCGGTATCACGCACGGTGGTTTTTCAGGACGACATACTGGTCACGGGTCGGGACACTGTCGAGCACCTACAAAACCTGGAGGTGGTCCTCCAGCGACTGGATCGCATAGGGCTGCGGCTGAAGAGGTCGAAATGTGTCTTCATGGCAACAGAAGTGGAGTTTTTGGGGAGAAAAATCACGGCGGATGGCATTCGGCCCACAGATGCCAAGACAGAGGCTATCAGGAATGCTCCCAGGCCACAGAACGTCATGGAGCTGCGGTTGTTCCTGGGACTCCTCAACTATTTTGGTAAATTCCTACCGGAGTTAAGCACCCTCTTAGAGCCCCTACATGTGTTACTGCGTAAAGGTGAGAACTGGGTATGGGGAAAAAAAACAAGTAATTGCTTTTGAGAAAGTCAGAAACATTTTATGCTTCAACAAGCTGCTTGTATGATATAAGCGGTGTAAAAGACTTGTGCTAGCATGTGATGCATCGTTGTAGGAGTTGGGTGTGTATTACAACAAGCTAATGTTGCGGGGAAGTTGCAACCTGTCGCCAATGCCTCCAATAGCTTGTCTAAGGCCGAGAGGGCCTACAGCATGATTGAGAAAGAGGCATTAGCGTGTGTGTTCGGGGTAAAGAAAATGCATCAGTACCTGTTTGGCCTCAAATTTGGGCTGGAATCCGATCACAAGCCCCTCATATCCCTGTTCGCTGAAAACAAGGGGATAAATACTAATGCCTCTGCCCACATATAAAGGTGGGCACTCGCACTATCAGCGTATAACTATACCATTCGCCACAGGCCAGGCACCGAGAACTGTGCGGATGCTCTCAGTCGGCTACCATTGCCCACCACGAGGGCGGAAATGGCGCAGCCTGCAAACTTGTTGATGGTGGCGCAGCCCGCAGACTTGTTGATGGTCATGGAAGCGTTTGAAAATGATAAATCACCTGTCACGGCCCGCCAGATTAGGACTTGGACCAGCCAAGATTCTCTGCTGTCCCTAGTAAAAAACTGTGTACTGCTTGGGAGCTGGGACAGCATTCCCATTTGAAATGCAAGAGCTAATCAAGCCGTTCCAGCGGCGATAGGACGAGCTGTCCATTCAGGCAGATTCCCTGTTGTGGGGTAACCGCTTAGTGCTACTCAAAAAGGGCAGGGAGATGTTCATCTCGGATCTCCACAGCACACACCCAGGTATAGTAATGATGAAAGCGATAGCCAGATCTCACGTGTGGTGGCCCGGTATCTACTCTGAATTAGAGTCCTGTGTACGGCAATGCAGTGTATGTGCTCAGTTGAGCAACGCGTCCAGATAACTGCCCATGATAACTGCTGTGCCTTTATTGCACGCATCCCTAATTTCTTGTTTGATGCTGTTCCCAACCTCACTACTACTGTTTGGTGGTCTGTACACAACTCTCACTAGCATTTTCTGCCCTTTGGCATTCCGCAGCTCCACCCATACAGATTCCACATCATCCAAGCTAATGTCCTTCCTTACTATTGCGTTAATTTCCTCTTTAACCAACAAAGCTACTCCACCTTTTTTTCCTTTCTGTCTATCCTTCCTGAATGTTGAATACACCTGGATGTTGAGTTCCCAGCCTTGGTCACCCTGGAGCCATGTCTCCGTGATGCCAATTATTTCATATTCATTATGAAATGATAGATTGGCGAATGATACTTAAGGGGTTGACAGTGGATGGGCAAAGGCAGACATTTAGAGACTGCATGGATGAACTACAACAATTGTACATCTCTGTCTGGTGTAAAAATAAAAAAGGGAAGGTGGCTCAACCGTGGCTATCAAGGGAAATCAGGGATAGTATTAAAGCCAAGGAAGTGGCATACAAATTGGCCAGAAATAGCAGTGAACCTGGGGACTGGGAGAAATTTAGAACTCAGCAGAAGAGGACAAAGGGTTTGATTAGGGCAGGGAAAATAGAGTACGAGAGGAAGCTTGCAGGGAACATTAAGACGGACTGCAAAAGTTTCTATCGATAAGTAAAGAGAAAAAGGTTAGTAAAGACAAACGTAGGTCCCCTGCAGTCAGAATCAGGGGAAGTCATAATGGGGAACAAATAAATGGCGGACCAATTGAACAAGTACTTTGGTTCGGTATTCACTAAGGGGGACACAAACAACCTTCCGGATATAAAAGGGGTCAGAGGTTCTAGTAAGAAGGAGGAACTGAGGGATATCCTTATTAGTCAGGAAATTGTGTTGGGGAAATTAATGGGATTGAAGGCCGATAAATCCCCAGGGCCTGATAGACTGCATCCCAGAGTACTTAAGGAGGTGGCCTTGGAAATAGCGGAAGCATTGACAGTCATTTTCCAACATTCCATAGACTCTTGATCAGTTCCTATGGAGTGGAGGGTAGCCAATGTAACCCCACTTTTAAAAAAAGGAGGGAGAGAGAAAACAGGGAATTATTGACCGGTCAGCCTGACATCAGTAGTGGGTAAAATGATGGAATCAATTATTAAGGATGACATAGCAGCACATTTGGAAAGAGGTGACATGATAGGTCCAAGTCAGCATGGATTTGTGAAAGGGAAATCATGCTTGACAAATCTTCTGGAATTATTTGAGGGTGTTTCCAGTAGAGTGGACAAGGGAGAACCAGTTGATGTGGTATATTTGGACTTTCAGAAGGCTTTCGACAAGGTCCCACACAAGAGATTAATGTGCAAAGTTAAAGCACATGGGATTGGGGGTAGTGTGCTGACATGGATTGAGAACTGGTTGTCAGACAGGAAGCAAAGATTAGGAGTAAATGGGTACTTTTCAGAATGGCAGACAGTGACTAGTGGGGTACCACAAGGTTCTATGTTGGGGCCCCAGCTGTTTACATTGTACATTAATGATTTGGACGAGGGGATTAAATGTAGAATCTCCAAATTTGCGGATGACACTAAGTTGGGTGGCAGTGTGAGCTGCGAGGAGGATGCTATGAGGCTGCAGAGGGACTTGAATAGGTTAGGTGAGTGGACAAATGCAGTGGACAGATGAAGTATAATGTGGATAAATGTGAGGTTATCCACTTTGGTGGTAAAAACAGAGACAGACTATTATCTGAATGGTGACAGATTAGGAAAAGGGGAGGTGCAACGAGACCTGGGTGTCATGGTACATCAGTCATTGAAGGTTGGCATGCAGGTACAGCAGGCGGTTAAGAAAGCAAATGGCATGTTGGCCTTCATAGCGAGGGGATTTGAGTACAGGGGCAGGGAGGTATTGCTTCAGTTGTACAGAGCCTTGGTGAGGCCACACCTGGAGTATTGTGTACAGTTTTGGTCTCCTAATTTGAGGAAGGACATTCTTGCTATTGAGGGAGTGCAGCGAAGGTTCACCAGACTGATTCCCAGAATGGCGGGACTGACATATCAAGAAAGACTGGATTAACTGGGCTTGTATTCACTGGAGTTCAGAAGAATGAGAGGGGATCTCATAGAAACGTTTAAAATTCTGACGGGTTTAGACAGGTTAGATGCAGAAAGAATGTTCCCAATGTTGGGGAAGTCCAGAACCAGGGATCACAGTCTAAGAATAAGCCATTTAGGACTGAGATGAGGAGAAACTTCTTCACCCAGAGAGTGGTGAACCTGTGGAATTCTCTACCACAGAAAGTTGTTGAGGCCAATTCACTAAATATATTCAAAAAGGAGTTAGATATAGTCCTTACTACTAGGGGGATCAAGGGGTATGGTGAGAAAGCAGGAATGGGGTACTGAGGTTGCATGTTCAGCCATGAACTCATTGAATGGTGGTGCAGGCTAGAAGGGCCTACTCCTACACCTAATTTCTATGTTTCTATCTATGTTTCTATTAATTGCTGCCTGTGCAGTTAATTTGTCCATCTTATTACAAATATTCCTCGCATTGAGGCACAGACCTGATGGCTTACATTCTAGGGTCTTAAAAGAAGTGGCTGCAGAGATAGTGGATGCATTGGTTGTAATCTACCAAAATTCCCTGGATTCTGGGGCGGTCCCAGTGGATTGGAAAACAATAAATGTAACGCCCCTAATTAAAAAAGGAGGCAGACAGAAAGCAGGAATTTATAGACCAGTTAGCCTAACATCTGTCATTGGGAAAATGCTGGAGTCCATTATTAAGGAAGCAGTAGCAGGTCATTTTGAAAAGCATAATTCAATGAAGTAGAGTCAGCATGGTTTTATGAAAGGGAAATCATGTTGATAAATTTGCTGGAGTTTTTTGAGGATGCAACGAGTAGGGTGGATAAGGGGGAACCAGTGGATGTGGTATATTTGGATTTCCAGAAGGCATTCGATAAGGTGCCACACAAGAGGTAATTAAATAAAATTAGCACTCATGGGACTTTGGGTAATAAACTAGCATGGATTGAGGACAGAAAACAGAGATTAAGAATAAACAGTTAATTTTCTGGTTGGCAGGCTGTAATTAGTGGAATGCCACATAAAAGATTACTGCACAAGATAAAAGTTGACAGTGTTGGGGGTAATATATTGCCATTGATCGAGGATTGGCTAGCTAACAGAAAACAGAGAGTTGAGATAAATTGGTCATTTTCCGGTTAACAAACAGTAACCAGTGGGGTGCTGCAGGGATCGGTGCTGGGGCCTCAACTATTTACAATATATATTGACGATTTGAATGAAGGGACCGAGTGTAATGTAGCCAACTTTGCTGATGATACAAATATGGGTGGGAAAATAAATTGTGAGGAGGACACAAAACATCTTCAAAGAGATATAGACAGGCTAAGATTTGGCAGATGGAGAATAATGTGAGGAAATGTGAGGTTATCTATGGCAGAAAAAATAGAGAAGCAAATTATAATTTAATTGCAAAGTGCTGCAGTACAGAGGGACCTGGGGGTCCTTGTGCATGAAACACATAAAGTTAGTATGTAGGTACAGTAAGTACTCAGGAAGGCAAATGGAATGTTGGCCTTTATTGCAAAGGGATAGAGAATAAAAGCAGAGAAGTCCTGCTACAACCGTACAGGGTATTGGTGAGGCCACACCTGGAGTACTGTGTACAGTTTTGGTCTCCATACTTAAGGAAGGATATACTTGCATTGGAGGCTATTCAGAGAAGGTTCACTAGGTTGATTCCAGAGATGAGAGGGTTGACTTATGAAGATAGTTTGAGTAGGTTGGGCCTCTGCTCATTGGAGTTCAGAAGAATGAGAGGTGATCTTATCAAACCATATAAGATAATGAGGGGGATAACAAGGTGGATGCAGAGAGGATGTTTCCACTCATAGCAGAAACTAAAACTAGGTGACATAGTCTCAGAATAAGGGTCCGCCCATTTAAACTGAGATGAGGAATTTCTTCTCTCAGAGGGTTGTAAATCTGTGGAATTCTCTGCCCTAGAGAGCTGTGGAGGCCGGGTCCTTGGATATATTTAAGGCGGAGATAAACAGATTTTTGAGTGATAAGGGAATAAAGGGTTATGGGGAGCAGGCAGGGAAGTGGAGCTGAGTCCATGATCAGATCAGCAATGATATTAAATGGCAGAGCAGGCTCGAAGGGCCAAATGGCCTACTTCTGCTCCTATTTTTTATGTTCTTATGTTCTTATGTACCGTCATACCTTTCAAAGTAGTTTTCCAATCTACCTTAGCCAATTTGCCTTTCACACGCATAGTTTCCTTTGTTTAGATTTAAGACCCTAGTTTCGGATATAACTAAATCACTTTCAAACTCAACATAAAATTCTCTCATATTATGATCACTCTTCCCTAAAGGCCCCTTTACTGCATGCTTATTTATTAACCTTTTCTCATTGCACAATATTAGATCTAAAATAGTCTGTTCCCTAGCTGGTTCCTCAACATACTGATCTAGAAAACCATTTTGTATACATTCCATAAATTCGTCCTCTGCACTATTACTCCATATTTGGTTTACCCAGTCTATATGTAGATTAAAGTCCCCCTTTATATTACTGTATTACCCTTGTTACATGCACCTCTAATTTCCTGATTTGTACTGTGCCCTCCATTACTACTATTGTTTGCGGGCCTATAAACAACTCCCACCAATGTTTCTGCCCCTTGCTGTTTTTTTTAGCTCCGCCCAAACTGATTCTACTACTTGATTTTCCGAGCTAAGAATCTTTGAGCCCGAGTTTGGTCAAGCTACCGCCCACTACCGCCCACAGCTGCCAAGGTATTGCCCTAAAAAGACATTTTGGAGGAAAATCCTCAGGGATCGCCGACCGACTGCCCAGCTACTGCCCGGCGGGAGTTTCATCGGGAAAATTCCGCCGGCAGTAGTGCATACTGCCTGCCCATGCAGAAGTCACCAAAAACTCAAGTTTGGTCATAAGATCCTGTTACTGCCCGCCAGAAATACCATTGGGAAAAAAGTGGCCTTACCTGGCACTTAAGCGGACAGTAGGGACAATGGTGCAGAACAGTCCAGAGGAGTTTCTCCCAGGTCAGATATTAATGCTGCAGCAATATTAGACCCCCAGAAAGCGTTTACACATTCAAGTAAAACTGCTCAGAAGGCATTGACACATTGAAGAAAAACTGCTTAGAAAGAGTTGACACAGTGAAGGAAAACTGCTCCGTTGAAGTGCAGGTGTGGGGTAGAAAGCGGAAATAAGCTGCGAAATACAGTCTCCATGGCCTTGTGCTATAAGAGTCGTGACACCATTGCAGACAGAACAGATTTGGTGACACAATGTGAGTCTACAAATGTTATGAGCTCATGTCAAGGTATATAGGCAATAATAAAATCCTGTAAGTTTCTCTTAGGTGCCAGGATGAGATCCTGAGAACAACATGAGCTCAACTACAGAAGATGCAAATTTATATATGTTTGACTGTTACAATGTGACTGAATAACATGTAATGTTCGGGATGGAGTTCGGCGATCTGTCACCTAAGAAAATGTAGACTCAAATGCCAACCATAATGTCTGGCCTCCGTTCTGCAACTATCTGCCATTCAAAGCTACCCATCCTGGATAGCTTTCAAAGCGACCCTTACTTGTCGTAGCTAAATGACGTGACGTCAGGACCCATTAAAGAGTCACATCATATCTGTAAGGTAAGATATTGGTCAGATGGCACTACATTTAAAGGACATTTGTATGTTTCTCAGCATGTACCCATCATTATCTAAAAGTTAGACCCTGACCAAGAGTTGTCAGAAATGTTTTTGTATTGAATTGTACAGCATTCAAAAGCGACAGAACATTCAAACATGTAAAGCAAAATATTTTACATTATTTCAAAAAACTGTACATTTAGCATCAAAAGGAAACATCTGAAACACCAACAACAACATTAACAATATATACCAACATCACCAAGACCAACATCCAATCCTCTACCTACTCCCACCACCTCTCTTTCCCCCTCTCCAAGTGAGCCTCATTGATGGGATGTCTATCCCCATGCCGACCTGCACCCCTGCCCCTCACCGCGTCGATCCCAGCACGTTGTGCAGGAGTGCACTCGGAGCACTGCTGTCATGTTCGTCGGGGATAGAATATAAATGGTGAGATGGAAGACGCTAGCATTTCCGATCCTCGGGTTCTGTCGGCCTGGCTGATATGGCATCGGGGGTTCCATGCCATAGCCCGAGACCATCAATTGCCGCATAGCATCTACAGAGTTGCCGGTTCGCTCCACCGCAGTGATCAGCTGCGATATACTGGTAGTATGCTGCTCTGCAACTGCGGCGATGTTGGCAGCTACCCCAGCCATGGCCTGGAGCAGTTCTCGACCTAGGTCAACGCTCATCCTCAATAGCTGCACCATTTCCTGCATTGCTGCCACCCATCTTGCATGATCACCTCCTTGCTGCATCATCCTGGGTGGAGGCGGCTTGGTGGCTTTACCGGCACGGGTGCTGCACCTCACAACGCTTGATTCAACTTCCTCCGACTCAAAGTCCAAAAACTCGGACCCTGATATCGATGCTGGGCGCACAGGTGGCACACATGTCAAGAAGATGGAGTCCTCCTCTTCCACCTCCTCGAGCTCAAGTGGAACAAACACCGGCCCTTCTCCTTGCTCTTCCTCCTGGTCTTCGTCTCTGTGGGTTGCGGAGGTGTATGCAGTGGCTATGGGGGATCTTGAGGCAGGAGGGGGGTGGGGTACGGATGGAGCTGCTTTGGTGGGCTCCTGATGAGGTTGAGGTGGATGGTGTTGGTGTTCGACATTGCCTTTACATGCCAGAGGTGGATGGGGTGGCTAAGTCGGTGCTGTCCGATTCATCAAGTACAAGTACAAGACAACATTTCAGTGTTTAGGGGGGGGGCCAGGTTGGTAATGCTGACATTAGCACCGTCACATTTCACATTCTTATTTCAAGGACTACCATCGCTACATCACCACACCCTAAATGACCGACACACAGTACATTAAAATATATTTGACATCACATTACATGACCTTGCATGACATAAGCATAACACAGACCAGAGAGTCGTATAAACTTACCGTGCTGTAGCACGGGTTCGGCACCATCATGTGCGGTAGCAGGAGGGTGGTCACCCACCAATGCCAAGGCACGCTCCTCTATGTCAGTCAGTTCGATGACCTCTGGTGAGTCCCCTCCCGTGCCACATTGCTTTGAGGCGTTGGCTGGTCTTTTCTTCTGCAGAAATAAAAGTTGCAAGCTTTAACCCGTTTGCACATGCAACACGCGCACAGTACGGCTACATATACTTTTTGAGTAGTACGGGAGTGCAACAATAAGATCTTTACTTACTCTTGCTGACACTATCACATCGTTCCACCTCGATAGCTGCACCATTTCCTGCATTGCTGCCACCCGTCTTGCATCGTCATCTCCTTGTTGCATCATCCTGGGTGGAGGCGGCTTGATGGCTCCATCGCGAACCATGGTGTCTGCTGTGGACATGGCCTCCCCAGTTTCCCGCCAAATGCATTTATATTAGGGCGGGGCTGGCTTGCTACGACTATCCCGGGTGAGCTCTCTGTAATGGCGCTCCACCTCAGAGACAAGTGAGTGCCTCCAGCTCATCATCAGTAAACCAGGAAGCTCTAAGCCTCCCTCCACTGGACTTCCTGGCAGCTTTTCTACACTCATGGGAGGTTTGTAAGGTAGATGGCTGATGAATCTGTTGACTCTTTCTCTATAAATCACTCCCCTCTGCAACTGTCAGGTGCAAGTCAGTAAGGAGGTTTTATGCGCATGCGCAGCTGAGCCTTCAGCCACAATCGTGGGAAAAGTGATGCCATCAGGCAAAAGAAGCTACAAAAAAAAAATCAAACTCTCGCGCATGTGCAGTGCATGGCCTCCAATGTTTCCCGAGCCGAGAGTCTTGCACCTACCGCCGACTCCCGCTACCTGCCGCTCCCGCTCCCGCCAACAAAAGCGGGATGAAACTCGACTGGCCCCAGCGGTAGTGGACAAAAGAACATCATGCACCACCCGGGGAGCACCGAAAAATGAGTGGACCTAAGGTTTGACCAAACATAAGAACATATGAACATAAGAAATAGGAGCAGGAGTAGGCCGCCTGGCCCCTCGAGCCTGCTCCATCATTTAATAAGATCATGGTTGATCTGATCATGGACTCAGCTCCACTTCCCTGCCCACTCCCCATATCTATCTACCTCCACCTTAAATATATTCAATGACCAGCCTCCACAGCTAGCGCCCAATGTCTCTACTGTCTCTATCCCATTCTTTATCACCAAGGCTACCCCTCCTCCTTTTTCATTTTGCCTATCTCTTCTAAAAGCTATGTATCCTGGGATATTTAGTTCCCAACCTTGGTCACTTTGCAATCACGTCTCCGTAATGGTTATTAGATCAAACGTATTCATTTCTATCTGCGCTATTAATTCATCTATTTTTTTGCGAATGCTTTGTGCATTCAGATAGAGTGCTTTTAACTTTGACTTTTTTCTATTTTTCCCTGATGTCACCTTAGTCCGTGATGCCCTATTACTTTTGTTACTCTCTCTGTCCCTTCCTGACCCATTCTGCTTATTGTTTCTCTGCTCTGTTCTAAAGCCTTGACATTTCTTTTGCTGCTTAAACTTTAGTCTTTCCTGAATCCTCCCCCACCCATCCGCCTCTTCATTAGCTGAAATCCTTGTCTGCTGCCCTATTTAGTCATTTCGCCAGGACACTGGTTCCAATCCGGTTCAAGTGGAGCCCGTCCCAACAGAACAGCTCCCTCTTTCCCCAGTACTGGTGCCATTGCCCCATGAAGCAAACCCCTGCCTCCCACACCACTCTTTGGGATACACATCTAACTTTCTAACATGCCTCTCCCTATACCAATTGGCGCTTGGCTCAGGTGACAATCCAGAGATTAATAACATTGAGGTTCTGCTTTTTAATTTGGACCCCAACTCCTCAAACTCTTTCAGCAGAACCTCATTCCTTGTTCTACCTATGTCATTGGTTCCTATGTGAACCACGACAAATGGGTCCTCCCCCTCCCACTCCTACATAGCTACCAGACTGGGCTTGTGGCAGGTTGGTGAGAGAACCAACACGAGGGAAAAGCCTACTTGACCTCGTCCTCACCAATCTATCTGTCGCAGATCCATGACAACATTGGTAGCAGTGACCAGCACACAGTCATTGTGGAGATGAACTCCGGTCTTCACACTATGGACACCCTCCATCGTGTTGTGTGGCACTACCACCGAGCTAAATGGGATAGATTCAGAACAGATCTAGCAGCTCAAAACAGGGCAACCATGTGGCACTGTGGGCCATCAATACCAGCAGAATTGTATTCCACCACAATCTGTAACCTCATGGCCTGATATAGCCCTCACTCCACCATTAACATCAAGCCAGATGACCAACCCTGGTTCAATAAGGAGTGTAGAAGAGCATACCAGGAGCAGTACCTAAAAATAAGATGCCAACCAGAGGAAGCTGCAACACGACTACATGCCAGCTAAACAGGGGAAGCAGCATGCTATAGACAGGGCTAAGTGATCCCACAATCAAAGAACCAGATCAAAGCTCTGCAATCCTGCCACATCCAATCGTGAATGGTGGTGGACAATTAAACAACTGACCGGAGGAGGAGGCTTCATGAACATCCCCATCCTCAATAATGGCGGAGCTCAGCATGCAAGTACAAAAGACAAGGCTGGAGTATTTGCAACCATCTTTAGCCAGAAGTGCCGAGTGGATGATCCATCTCGGCCTTCTCCTGAAGTCCCCACCATCACAGAAGCCAGTCTTCAGCCAGTTCAATTCATTCCATGTAATATCAAGAAAAAGCTGAGTGCACTAGATACAGCAAAGGCCATGGACTCTGAAAATATCCCGGCTGTCGTGCTGAAGACCTTTGCTCCAGAACTAGCCACATATCTAGCTAAGCTGTTCTAGTTCAGCTACAACACTGGCATCTACCCGACACTTACCATCCAATCAGTCTACTCTCAATCATCAGCAAATTAATGGAAGGTACTTTCGAAAGTGCTATCAAGTGGCACTTACTCACCAATAACCTGCTCACTGATGCTCAGTTTGGGTTCTGCCAGGGCCACTCGGATCCAGACAACATTACAGCCTTGGTCCAAATATAGTCAAAAGAGCTGAATTCCAGAAGTGAGGTGAGTGTGACTGCCCTTGACACCAAGGCAGCATTTGACCAAGTGTGAATCAAGGAGCCCTAATAAAATTGAAGTCAATGGGAATCGGGGAAAAACTCTCCACTGGCTGGAGTCATACCTAGAACAAAGGAAGATGGTTGTGGTTGTTGGAGGCCAATCACCTCAGCCCCAGGACACTGCTGCAGGAGTTCCTTAGGGCAGTGTCCTAGTCTCAACCATCTTCAGCTGCTTTAGTAATGACCTTCCCTCCATCATAAAATCAGAAATGGGGATATTCGCTGATGATTGCACAGTGTTCAGTTCCATTCGCAACTCCTCAGATAATGAAGCAGTCCATGCCCGCATGAAGCAAGACTTGGACGACATTCAGGCTTGGGTTGATAAGTTGAAAGCAACATTTGTGCCACACAAGTGCCAGGCAATGACTATCTCCAACAAGGGAGCATTTAATCACCGCCTCTTGACATTGAACGGCATTACTATCGCCGAATCCCCCAACATCAACATCATGGGTGTCACCATTGATCAGAAACTTAAATGGACCAGCCATATAAATACTGTGGCTACAAACGCAGGTTAGAGGTTGGGAATTTTGTGTCTCACCTCATGACTCCCTCCCCAAAGCCTTTCCACCATCTACAAGGAACAAGTCAGGAGTGTGATGGAATACTCTCCATTTTCCTGGATGAGTGCAGCTCCAACAATGCTGAAGAAGCTCGACACCATCCAGGACAAAACAACCTGATTGATTGGCACCTCATCCACCACCTTCACCATTCACTCCCTCCACCACGGGTGCACCGCAGCAACTCGTCAAGGCTTCTTCGACAGCACCTCCCAAACCCACGTCCTCTACCACCTAGAAGGACAAGGTCAGCACATGCATGGGAACACCATCATCTCCAAGTTCCCTTACAAGTCACACACCATCCTGACTTGAAATTATATCATCCTTCCTTCATCGTCGCTGAGTCAAAATCCTGGAACTCCATCCGTAAAAACACTATGGGAGTACCTTCGCCATGCAGACTGCAGCAGTTCAAGAAAGCAACTCACCACCACCTTCTCAAAGGCAATTAGGGATGAGCAATAAATGTTTGCCTTGCTCGTGATGCCCACATGCCAGGAACTAATTATAATTTTTTTTAATCCTCTATTCTATGAGGAAAAACACATTCTGATCTCAAGTCTCACTTTCAATCCAAAAGAGTCTTAAACGCCAGAGGGAAAAATTGACAAAATCACGTGTTTGACTTGAGGCCTCGCCCGGAGGGAGCGCATATCAGGAATTTAAGGGTACGGTTATGACAATTTTCCATACGATAAATGAATGGAAAAGAATGGTTGGAAGCACATGCCTGAATTTCCGACAGGGCCAAATCCTTGATGTTGCACTCCGCCCACTACCTCTGCATGAGTATCGGTACCTCAATGCCTTCATATTAAAATTCATTGGGGGAGAAATTCAGGAGCGCCCTGTTTGGGATGTTAATTGCACCAAATTTTTATAACTTTGGCGTTTGCTTTCCAGGAAGGAAGTGGAACGTTAAATCAAGCGCTCCAGTTCCTTCCTGGAGCGCAAGAGGCAGCAGGTGGGGCTGTGCAGTGCTGCCGTATTATAAGGCTTCTTCCTTCCCTTAAAGAGATGGGCCATTATTGCAGGCTCTGCAAAAGAAGAGTTAATTTCTCCTCCACGTCAGCCGCGAGCTAGCCGGATCAGCCCAATGTACTGTGGCAGGGTGCCAGGCTGATTTATCGCGGGCAACAAACGGGAAAAAAATCAACCAGATGATTCAAATTTTCTTTTACTTACCTCGGCTACCTCGCCTTTAAGCCTCGCCCCCAAAGCGCCCGGCCTCCGATGAACATCTCCTGCAATTGTTAGTGTTTTCATCCGGTGATGCTGCAGGGGTCAGAACCCAAGTTCAGGTCCGGGACGCTATCGGAGTGATGCGCATGGCGATGACTATGATGAATATGGCGGGAGTCGATCTTCTCGTGCACCCGGTCAGCAAGTTGTTTGCGGCCCATTATCACCCCTGGAGGCGATAATGGGAGGCGTTAAGGAGGTCAATTTCTCGGCCATATTATGTTTAAATCCCTTCTAGCGATGGACCCTCCCTATATTTATAACCTCCTCCAGCACTACAATTCCAACCCCAGAACTCTCTGGTCCTCCAACACTGGCCTTGTGCATCCTCCCTCCCTCCCCTTGCCCCACCACTGGTGGCCATGCCATAACTCCCATCTAGTCCCCACCATGGAACTGCAGCAGGAATCCCGTTGACATGTGTCTACGGGAGTTTCAATGCACTTCCACCAAAGTTATGGTGAAGGAGCAGGTGTAACTCCGAGGAAATTCGTAGCTATAGATTCTGGATTGAATTTGAATGTGCGCTGGATGCTTGAGTTATAAGTAAACCTATCTTTCTTCCCTTTGCCTGAATGCTTCCAAATCCATGACAAGCTCAGTGGAATCTGAGTTGTCTCAAATGAAAAGTTAATGCCAAAAACAAGTATGTTAGCTCAGTGAAGAGACAGCGTGCGTGGCTTATTATTTTTTTCCAATTTGTCAAGGAGAGAAATGAGGTTGATCTAAGTAAGTGGAAGTTGCTTTGACTGCACATTCATTCTGAAATAAAGCAGTTTAACGATTCATACCTGTCCTTTTCTCACCAAGTGTTTCTTAGTCTGCCTTCAGCGAAAAACACAACATCCAGTGCCGATCACAAAGGTCCGATAGTAACTCCGACAGGTTATGTGTAATTAGAAATTGAATATAATTCCAGAACATCAGCATGAACATTGGGACTGGTTACACATTTGACCAGAACAGCTGTAACTGATATAAAATCTAAAGCAGATCCAAAATTTGCAACACGACTGAAACCGAATGTGATGCCATTAGCGCTCAGGACTATCTGCCTAATACTGCAGTGGGTGCACACTGGCTACAAGGAACTGCTCCTCGAGTGCAACATCAGGGATTTGGCCCTGAAGGATATTCAGAAACATGCTTCCAACAATTCCCATCCATTAATTTAATGGAAAATTGTTGGCGCTGTGCAGGGCAAAATATAGAAATGACATCAGCATGATAAAAAGCACACCTTTTCACATTATCATTAATAACTAATAAGTCCTACTGTTCCTTGGAAATATAATTGGTTTACTGTCAGGGATAATATATTTACAATTATGCTAATTATACTTCATTACAGAAATGTAAATGAAATGATTAGAAAACAAACTTTCCCTCTGTATTTCAAACAGTGTAAACCATGAAACTATGAGTGTGATAAGATAATCATGCCTCATGTACACGTGATACTAATTTAAAATAGATTTTCATAGTAAAACAAACATATAAAATAATCTAGATGTTATTATAATATTTTTTGATGGATTAATTTATTTATTGTTAAATTAGTCACTGGCAGCCTTAAGCCTTGTGATGCTCTGTATGAGATCTGCTTTATCGTAGATTTCATTTGCTTTGGAATAATATTGAAAATTGTACTGCCACTCAAATGGAAAGTATCAGTAAAAGTACATTGTAATATATATGTTTTCTCCCTTCGAGCCTGAAGGCACTGATTCATGTAGAGTGGTGCAGTTTCTGCTCTGGTACCTCAGTCAAATATCCATTCTTAAACTGTGAGCCTTGACAGTAGTGTCAAGAAGCTATTTGACTCGGGATATTATACTTAAGCCAGATACTATTCTCACTCAATATTCACACACCCATGCACTTTCTAGCAAAAATCACAACATAGTGATCAGCAGAAGTAGCCACAGTTAATTATTTTTTCCTCATCGGCCTGGATACCGAGGCAAATGCAGCATCCTTCTCACCAAATATAGCAGACTGCCCAACATCCTAGACCACACCAGAAAAGTTTTGTGAGGTCCTTGTGCTGCCAGAGGCACCTCACACACAATGGTTGGAAGTCATAAAATCAGGTGCTTAACTTTGCATGCTAAATTTTACAAGGTGTTATGTGGTAAATAATGAGACTGCACCATTGTGCACAGACTCATTAAAACTGCATTGAAAACGTTCACCCACCACCCACAGCGTGAAACTTGACCGTGAAAACTAGGCACACGGGAATCCTGGGAGCTGGTCTGCTTAAGCTGATGGAGAAAGTAGTTTTTTGTTTGTTAGTTGAGTTTAACTGTCCTCTTGACTACATTTTGCTCTATGCATTAATTGACTTTGCTGGTAGGCATTTTTGTTTTTTCTCCCACTAATCCTATTCTTCATTATTCTGGTTTTGATATTGCACCTTCCAATGAGGATAAGGATGGGTATTTCTTTAGGACATCAGAACACACTGCTGAATTGAGTTGAAAAAAGCATGTCATGAGAGGCCACCAAAAGTAAATGCAACAATGGACCTGTAACTGAGCATGTGAGAGGAAAGCCTGTCTTCAGTACCTCCACTTCACAAGACAGGCCGTTACAGTGCACTGCCGTCTCCTGCATAATGACATATACACATCTGGATCAGGATTGGCTCTTCCTGAAGTGAAGGTTAGCACACTATGACTCACAGAAGTTATGAGAGTCAGCTTTGGCAATGGCCCAGAAAGAGCAATTGCTGAAGGAGCAGGAAGGCAACAGTTGAGGTTTCTGTTCAATAAAGTTGAATTATGCAACAGAACTCTGACATGTCTTTTAATAGTCTCAGAACTTGGCTGATTAAGTTCAAAATGCTCTTGTTAGTAGTTCAGCATTATTCCTCACTCTTTTTGTCTCCCTCGATCCAAAACAAGGCCTTGGTTATATTTTGGTGGCAGGTAGCTGTCCAAAAGTGATAGTCATGTATTCAACTGTCATTGTAACCCATGTATAAGCTGACCTAAGTTGTATACCTTGAGAACACTGACCACAGGGGGCGAACTTGTGGGAGACACTCCTAACATGGACTTTCCGGTATAAAAGGGGAAGCTCCACCCACCGTCTGCCTCTTGAGGTCTTGGTAATAAAGGTAACTGGTCACAGAGTGATCTTTTCTCAAGTATGGGCCTCGTGTACATTTATACTGTATAGTAAGGACATATTATTGACGACGAGAAACTGGGATTTAAACCACGCGAGCATGGCCACTAGCAGCACAGAAGAGAGGTACTGTGTTGGTGATGATTGGGACGACTTTATTGAGAGACTACAGCAAAGTTTTGTCACTAAGGAATGGTTTGGACAGGATTCGGCCGACAAACGCAGGGCTCATCTCCTGAAGGTTTGTGGATCCAGAACGTACTCTCTGATGAAGGACCTTCCAGCGCCAAAGAAGCCGGTGGACAAGACGTTCGAAGAGCTCAGTAAGTTGATCGGGGAACACCTTAAACCGGCGAGCAGCATGCACATGGCGAGACACCGGTTTTACACGCACCGGCGGCGAGAAGGGCAAAGCGTTCCAGACTTCGTGGTAGATCTCCGGTGACTGGCGAGCCTATGTAAGTTCCCAGATGCATGCAGAGTGGAGATGCTGTGAGACTTTTTTATTGAGGGCATCGGGCACGCTTGGGGTTTTCAGGAAACTGATTGAGGCCAAAGACTTGACCTTGGAAGCGGTGGCTATGATAGCCCAGACAATTATCTCAGGGGAGGAAGAGACCAGAATGATTTATGGCAAAAATCTTGGCTCAAATGCGGCAAACGACCAGGGAGTCAACATTGTTAACGCGGCACACAGTTCTCTAGGCAGACAAGGGCAATCGGACATGCCCCAGCATGCAGTTGAACCCAAAGGGGGAATTCAACAGAGACAATGTCTAGCTGAACGGCGATTCATCGCAATAGAGAATACGGCCAGTAATGGGGCCATCAACACCTGTTAATGGTGCGCTTAAGGACAGTTACAGAGATAGTTAGAGACGATTGACTGATAATGGACCTTTTGTTTCAAACAACGGGGCCTCCAGCTCATGCTGGAGGTGTGGAGGCAAACACCCAGCCAGAGCTTGCAGGTATCAGCAATATACCTGCAGAAACTGCAACGTCAGCGGTCACTTGGCGCGTATGTGCAGGAAGCCTGCAGCCAGGTTGATGTACGAGGAGGACGGGCCCGATGCAAGCCCTACGAGGCTAAATGAATACTGGGGGAAATCGCTGGAAGCTGAAGTTCAGCGAGTTCATGTGGAGCACATATACAGTTCATATACCAGGACGTCACCGATAATGATGAAAGTGCTCCTCAATGGCATCCCAGTATTAATGAAGCTGGACACGGGGGCCAGCCAGTTCCTGATGAGTATCAAACAGTTCGAAAGGTTTTGGGTGTCCAAGGCCAGGAGTCCAAAATTATTGACGATTGACGCACTGTTACGGACATATACAAAGGCAGTGCCACGTAGTCGTGACCCATAAAGATTCAGAGAACAGGTTGCCACTCTGGATTGTCCCGGAGGACGGTCCCGCACTACTGGGGAGGAGTTGGCTTGCTGTCATGAACTGGAAATGGGGCGATGTCAATGCAATATCTTCTGTGGAGCGAGTATCATGCTCACAGGTCCTAGACAAATTTGACTCATTATTTCAACCCGGCATCAGCACTTTCATGGGGACCAAGGTAGTGATTCACATAAACCCGGACGCCAGGCCAGTACACCACAAGGCTAGAGCGGTGCCTTACGTGATGCGGGAAAAGATAGAATGCGAATTGGACCGCCTGCTGATGGAAGGCATCATCTCGCCAGTCGAATTCAGTGCCGGTGCTCAAGGCGGATGGGTCAGTCAGGATATGTGGCGACTACAAGGCCACCATCAATCGGGTGTCACTCCAAGACCAGTAACCGCTACCGAGAGCGGAGGACCTCTTTGCGACGCCATCCGGTGGATAATTTTTTTCAAAATTGGACCTGACCTCAGCTTACATGACCCAGGAGCTGGCGAGTGAGTTGAAGAAGCTGACCACCATCACGACACACAAGGGGGTTGTTTGAGTATAACAGATGTCCGTTCGGAATTCGTTCGGCCGCCGCGATCTTTCAGCGAAATATGGAAAGCCTCCTCAAGTCGATTCCAAGGACGGTGGTTTTTCAAGACGACATCCTCATCATGGGTCACATTACTGAAGAACACCTCCACAACCTGGAGGAGGTGCTACGCAGACTGGACCGGGTAGGGCTGCGACTGAAAAAGGCGAAGTGCGTCTTCTTAGCTCCAGAGGTAGAATTCTTGGGGAGGATGGTAGCAGCAGACGGGATCAGACCCACTGCGTCCAAAACAGAAGCGATCCAGAGAGCACCCAGACCCCGTAACACGACGGAGCTGCGTTCGTTCCTGGGGCTCCTGAACTATTTTAGCAACTTTCTTCCCAAATTGAGTACGCTGTTAGAGCCGCTACACGTGCTTCTACGCAAAGGTCGCAATTGGGTCTGGGGGGGACAGCCAGGAAAGGGCTTTTGATAGAGCACGCAATTTGTTGTGCTCCAACAAACTGTTAACGTTATATGACCCATGTAAGAAACTAGTTTTAACGTGTGATGCATCGTCTTATGGGGTTGGGTGTGTGTTACAGCATGTGAATGCCAATGGTCAGTTACAGCCAGTAGCTTATGCCTCCAGAAGTCTGCCCCGAGCAGAAAGGGGCTATTGGATGGTAGAAAAGGAAGCGCTAACATGTGTATCTGCAGCAAAAAAAATGCACCAGTACCTGTTTGGCAGGAAATTTGAGCTGGAGACAGATCACAAACCCCTAACATCCCTTTTGGCCGACAACAAGGCCATAAATGTGAATGCATCGGCCCGCATACAGAGGTGGGCTCTTACGTTAGCCGCCTATGACTACACAATTCGGCACAGACCGGGCACTGAAAACTGTGCCGATGCACTCAGCAGGCTACCACTAGCCACCACTGAGGGGGCAGCTGAGCATGATGCTGAGATGGTCATGGCTGTTGAAGCTTTCGAAAGCGAAGGCTCACCTGTGACAGTCCGTCAAATTAAAGTCTGGACAAATAAAGACCCGCTACTGTCTTTAGTTAAGAAATGTGTCCTGAATGGGGACTGGGCAGCCACGTACGGGGCATGCCCTGAGGAGTTTAAACCGTTTCATAGGCACAAGGATGAACTCTCAATTCAGGCCGATTGCCTACTGTGGGGAAACCGAGTAGTCATGCCCCAGAAGGGCAGAGAGGTGTTTATCAGAGAACTTCACAATGAGCACCCGAGCATTGTCATGATGAAGGCAATTGCCAGGTCACACATTTGGTGGCCAGGGATAGATGCAGACCTGGAACTTTGTGTTCGCAGGTGTAACACATGTGCTGAGCTGGGCAACGCACCCAGGGAAGCCCCCCTTAGCCCCTGGTCCTGGCCTGCCAAGTCATGGTCACACATCCATGTGGACTACGCAGGTCCTTTCATGGGAAAAATATTTTTGGTTGTAGTAGACGCCTACTCCAAATGGATTGAGTGTGCCATTTTAAATTCAAGCACATCCTCTGCCACGGTAGAAAGTCTACGGGCAATGTTCGACGCCCATGGTCTACTGGATGCCTTGGTCAGCAACAATGGCCCATGCTTCACAAGCACTGAATTCCAGGACTTCATGGCAGGCAATGGAATCAACCATGTCAGAACGGCACCGTTCAAGCCGGCCTCAAACGGCCAGGCGGAATGAGCAGTACAGATAATCAAACAGGGGATGCTCAGAATCCAAGGGGGTTCCCTACAAAGCCGCTTATCACGCCTCCTGTTGGCCAATAGATCCCGACCACAATCACTCACAGGGGTTCCACCCGCAGAGCTGCTAATGAAAAGGACGCTCAAAACCAGTTTATCCCTTATACACACTACTATGAAAGAAATTGTTGAGAGCAGGCGTCAGTCACAATGTGACTACCATGACAGGAATTCGAGGGCGCGATGTATTGTTGTCAATGACCCTGTTTTTGTCCTTAATTACGCTGCAGGGCCCAAATGGCTTGCAAGCACTGTGATTGCCAAAGAGAGGAATAGGCTTTTGGTAGTTAAACTTACCAATGGACAAATCTGCCACAAACACGTGGATCAAGCTAAAAGGAGGTTCAGCAACCCCATAGAAGAAACAGAGGAAGAACATGATGTAGACTTTACTCCACCACAGGTGACCGAACACCGGAACCAAGTGGAGGAGAGCCCAGTCACTGTGGGCAGTACGGACAGGCCTGAGGCACCGCAAACAGCAGACACTCAAGCCAGCGCCCAACAACCGGAGCCCCAACTCAGGCGCTCTACAAGGGAGCGTAAACCACCAGAGAGACTTAACCTATGATCCCAATAAGAATTTGGGAGGGAGGCGATCTCATGTATTCAACTGTCATTGTCACACATGTATAAGCTGACCTAAGTTGTATACCTTGAGAACGCTGACCACAGGGGGCGAACTTGTGGGTGATACTCCTAACCTGGACTTTCCGGTATAAAAGGGGAAGCTCCACCCATTGTCTGCCTCTTGAGGTCTTGGTAATAAAGGTAACTGGTCACAGAGTGATCTTTTCTCAAGTATGGGCCTCGTATGCATTTATACTGTATAGTAAAGACATAATAGATATTGTGGAAATTTTAGAAAGGCAGGTATACTGTGCATGATGGTACCAAAGTTCCTTGGCTGTTTTGGTAGAATCCTACCGTAACTTTGGCGTGAGTCTACTAGAATGGGTGCAAACTCAGGGAGTTCAGAGATATGCCGGTCCTGGCCGTGTGCAAAGTTTCCAGATTGCGGGGAGAAGCCTCTGCTCATCTCTACAAGGCCATTACTGTAATGAGGCAGGGCTGGTGCTGGGAGCATGGAGACTCCCTAAGTCAGGAGCTCGAACGCCCTTGCCTCACTCTGCAGGCTGGTACGCTGAGAGAGAAGAGGCATGCGAACTTTTGACGGGCAGATGTGGACCTTATTGTGCGGAATACTGCAGGCCAGGGAAGCAGTTGGACCCCCAAAGATAGCCATGTGGGAAAGTACATTTGCATTACTGCAGCCCCCCTTACCAAAGGGGCATCTTCTAAATTTTTTCAGAGACCCTCTGACCTCCTACCAAACTGCTCACTTTGGCAAATTGGACCCTTGTGTAACTACTGGGATCTTACTCCCAGAAATTTCTGGCACCATTATATAGGATCTGTTTGCTGGGTGGTGGGGGCGGGGGGACACTTTATTTGGAGCATTTTCCAGTATGTTAGAGTAAACTTTTTAGCTGTACATGCATATTTTCTGATGTGTATATGACTTTGCCTGAGAATTTATATCCCTCAGGACTGGGCAGAAAACAACATTGATGCTGAATCATATGTGCTGTGGTCATTTATTAATTAGAAATCATGGTAATGGGCTTTGGTCCTTTTGTTGTTCGAGATCGTCATTGCCTGGCACTTATGTGACATGAATGTTACCTGCCATTGCTCAGCCCAAGCCTGGATGATGTCTATATCCTGCTGTAGACTTGCATGGGCTGCCTCATTATTGGAGGAATTGTAACAGCAACTGAACTCTGCAGAGTCATCAGTGAATAACCCCACTTATAATGGAGGGAATGTCATTGTTAAAGTTGAAGATGATTGGGCCAAGAATGCTGCCCTGAGGAACACCTGCAGTGACTGAGCCCCAACAAACGCAACCATCTACCTTTACGTCAGGTAGGGCTGCAGCTATTGGAGGATTTTCCTCTTGACCCGCATTGATTTCAATTTTGCAAAGATTCCATAGTGTCTTACTCAGTTGAATGTTGCAATGATGTCAAGGGCAGTTACCATCATCTCTTCTTTGGCATATCTTGAATGCAGTGACATTGTACAATAAGACTCAATGAAAGCAAAGTAAAGCACCATGAATATAAATAAATTAATAAAGCTTCCTTCCTTCATTTTTTGCAAAAGCCAACACATGTGTCTGTCTCTCAATATATATTCTACAAAGTTTTGAAAGGGAAGATCGCATCTGAATCTGAACTGGTGGTCAGAGCTGCATTAAGAAATTTTGGGCTCCTGCATCCGCAGTGCAACCCCACCTCCACCCTCCCACAACTCCCACCTCATCCATTAACATTTTTCAGCAGCATCAGTATCCACACTTGGCAAACAGGCACCCTGAGAAGTAACATTACTTGATGCCATGATCACCTCTATGCTGTCTTTATTAACTGTTTTCACAGGTAACATGAAACATGAATTGTGAGCTGTGATGGAGACACCATGGTCATCTGCCTGGCTCTGGGGCTCCGAACACATCTTCGTGTCACTGAGAACACGTGCCAGCAGGACTGGTCTCCTTAGAACAAGGGTTCAGGTCTCCACTCAGGTAACTAAAACAGCAGTGCGCAGTGCTGCATAAAAATTGCCTGGTGTCCCATAGGCCTGTGCGTTAATGAACATTGCTGGTGACCCATTCCTTGTGGAAGCCAAGGCTCAATCTGTCAATCAGGTGGTCAATTCTGCTTTCACACTGTCACCGTAACCTGTGAAAGAACAGTAAATTTATGTATTTTTTCACTCATTTCTTACCAGTGACACTTGTGTAAGATTGTTTAATGCTGATTGGAATGCTCTGTCACTGGTAAGATATTCATTTACTCAAATTAGTGTGCTGATAAGATTTTAAATCAGCCATCTAATTAAAGTGGTTGGGCAACATTCAACAGGATTGTTCTGCTGAGTCTTAAAGACAATAAATTGCTGTAATATGCACAGTGTTTCATTAAGCCCCTTGACACCCCCACCGACACTGCCATCAGTAAATACTTCTTCGAATCGATTTTTTAAAACTATGCACCATTGCTCCTTGTATATCACCTTACTGAATTATCATTTTAGAATTTCTCGCATGAATAATCTGTGCTGTGTGCAATGAAGTTATTGATTCTACCAATAGAGTACTCACTTGAGTGGAGCGATTGATAGATCATTGTCTAGGGTCCTTGAAGTTCAGTCTCCCATTTTATGTACCATGTATCAGGTAACAGCGGTGCAGGGAAAAGCTGGAGCTGGTATAACAAGAAGACACCACGATAAGAAACAATTACCTAAGACCCAGCCATCATTGCTAGTGATGATAGTACATTCAATCAATTCTGCACAACAGCCTGAACACATTCCACAAATCTTCTTACAGACCATTAAAACTCAAACTTACAAAGTTTGCAATCTGTGACTTCTCATATTTATTTATTGATTTTGATTAATTCTGTACTTCTATATCCATCAGATGAAATGTTTGTAATTAATTTTTCAGAGTTATTCTCAAATATCAATAAATATTTCCCTTGTTTTAATCGAGCATTGAAATGTTTTTTTGAATGCAGACTCTATTACTTTCCTTCTTCTTGAACCTTTTTTTTATGATTTTAAAATGATTCATATGCAAAATGTATGTTCTTGCTGCTCAGGAGCCCAAGAATTCTTAATGCAGTTTAATTTTACCATGGGCTTTTGAAAGCAATGGCATTGTTTAGCTGCTGTTATAAGCTGAGCTCATTGAATACTGAATTTTGTCTATGTTTTACAAAATGCCAACCTCTTCTATTATTTAACTGTTTTTAATAGGGCCATCACAGACCAAGGTAATGCAGCACCTTCATTCATTGATGTGTAGCACCACTGAGTGACAGTAGTAATTCCACAATTTCTTCACATGGTAAGATCCCAATTGGAAAAATCTGCAGAGTGTCAGTTTTACAACATTGGCAAAATGAAAAATCTTTTCTCTAAGTATGTAAAATGAGAAATGGAGTTACTTAAGCAGATCACTACCATTCTCTTGATGCTCTAAAATTGTATTAGTGGAGTGGACCATGTAATACTGTAGGAGTTCCTAGCAGTGATTTCCTGAGCACCATCATAACTCTTCTCTTGCTGTTCCCCTCTGCCTCTCTTGTTTTGTTCAGTAAGGGTATCAAGAGATATGGAGCAAACGCAGGTAAATGGAGTTGAGGTACAGATCTAATTGAATAGTAGAACAGGTTTGAGGATCTGAATGGCCTATACCTTGTCATATTTATCTACATTTACTATGTTTGTCTCCCAGAATCTGGAATTCATCATATGTGATCCCTGTATACCATAAACATTGCTTTTCTGCCTGATGAAAAAGCTGCAGCAATTACACAGTTTCACAGGCCAATTCAAAAGCCAGGTCCAGATTATCAAGTTATTTCATGTAATTTTTTAAAACTGCGTCAGATTTTTTTTGTCACTTACCCACCATTTTCTGATTGATTTCATCTGCTCTCCTACTGTTTTAAACCTTGGTTGTGACCTGCACAATAAGCCCTTTCCACTCACTTAGAAAAATGAGGGTAAATTTTCATCTTCAGCCACTGCCAGCAAAGATCTTCACCCGGAGCGCATAGCAAGAATTCAGGCATGCATCCAAATCCTGGATATGTGTTCCTGGCACAGGAAGAGTGTGCTGGGAGCACTGAAGGTGAAAATTTACCCCATTGTTTAATCACATTTTCCACTAAGAGGATCAACGGGAAACTTAATTTACTAACCCAATGGAGGATTTTCACATATTTGCTTTACCTGTTTAATTTACTTTACTCATTTTTCCATGTAGTTTTCATGCTTCCTGCTGTTATCCACTTTTCAATTTTTTAAATCTCTTTTTGCACAAAAATGAATAAAATATAAAAATTGATGGAAGTGATCAGTGCAGAAGAGAATTCAAATTTGTGATCTGCGTTATGAGAAATAGCCAGAATTAGGCCCACTTTGAACCAAAGTTTATGTGCCTGTCCCTTAAAATAATGGTAATATGCAAGTGTTCCAGTGTGTATGTGCATCCATTAAAATAATAATCATATGTCCCATTGTGTATACACATTGGGGTATAAATTTTTCTTGGACAGCAGTGGCAAATGGGCAATAGAAAAATTGGCAGCCCATTTTACATTACGCCTGATTTTCTTTTTCATTTAAGTCTAAAACAAATTTATATCCCATTATTTTCCATGTCATTTTGCATTTAAAAAAGCAAACATGCCAAATAAATTGTTTACTGCTTTACTTTTTGTCTTTTATAACAGACATATTATTATGTCCTGACTATGATGGTCTATTAACATGGCATTTTATTTATTGAAGCATTGTCAGTGTATATATATTTTCTGTTCCAAAAGATCACAAATCAATCAACAGTCAAAGCAGAGAAAGAAAGGAAAGATTAAGACAGTCAGAACAGCCAATAAAGGAAAGAAAGCAGGACAGAGCCAGCGGAGAGCTGGGAAAGAACAGGAACAATAGCAGATTGTGCAGGCTGTGGTGGGGGGGGGTGGGGGGTGGCGAGAGAACGGGGCCAGGAAAATATATGTGGATAAAATATCAACATTTGGATATGAGCAAAGCTGGGTAAAATCCTATTGAAAAATAATAGAATGAAGCCAAAAGAAGAAAATAAAGATACTATAAATATAAAGAGTGCAGTATATACGGATGATGCCTGCGTCTGCGCACATGCAGAGGCTGAACTCCAGGACATAGTCGGCGTACTTACTGAGGCACACTGCTTACACTAAACATCCGTAAGACAAAGGTCCTCCACCAGCCTGTCCTCGCTGCACAGCACTGCCCCCCGAGTCATCAAGATCCACGGCGCGACCCTGGACAACGTGGACCATTTCCCAAACCTCGGGAGCCTCTTATCAACAAGAGCAGACGTTGATAATGAGATTCAGCACCACCTCAAGTGCGCCAGAGCAACCTTCGGCCGCCTATGGAAAAGAGTGTCCGAAAACTAGGCCCTCAAATCTGCCACCAAACTCATGGTTTACAGGGCTGTAGTTGTAAAGTCCTTACACAATACCACAAATCCACACGAGGCACATTCTATGGACAAGATCACTCTGTGACCTGCATCTTTATTCACAGGACCAAGAAGTGATGACCCTGCGTGGGACCTCCCTTTATATACCTGGATGACTAGGTGAGGAGTGTCTCCCACAAGTTCAACCCCTGTGGTCAATGTGTGCATTTCTCAAGTATATACAGTATTGCAGTGTTGTTACATGAAGGTTATATACATGACATCACCTCCCCCCCAACGTCTTATTGGGATCACAGGTTAAGTCTTTCGGGTGGTCTGCACTCCCTCGTGGAGCGCCGCAGTTGGGGTTCTGGCTGTTGAGGCTTGGCCTGCGTGTCTGTCACCTGTGGTGATTCCAGCCTGTCCGGGCTGATCGCAGGGACTGTGCATGCTGCTGAATGTTCTTGTTGTTCGTTCACTGGCGGTGGTGTGAATACTATCTTCCTCAGGTTCCTCAGAGTCCATGCTGAACCTTTTTTTTACTTGGTCCAGATGCTTGCGGCATATCTGCCCATTGTTAAGTTTAACCACGATGACCCTATTCCCCTCTTTGTCTATTACAGTACATTCAAGCCATTTGGGCCCCAAAGCGTGATTGGGAACAAATACGGGGTCACCAATTTCTATACATCTCCCCCTTGAATTACGGTCATGGTACTCATTTTGGGACTGGCGCTTGCCTTCAACAAAGTCGGACAAGACAGGATGAATGAGGGACTGCCGAGTTTTGAGTGTACGTTTCATAAGGAGCTGCGCGGGCGGGATCCCCATGAGCGAGTGCGGTCGGGACCTATAGGCCAGCAGGAGGCGTGATAGGCGGCATTGAAGGGAGGGACCTTGAATCCTGAACATGCCTTGTTTTATGATTTGGACCGCATGTTCCGCCTGGCCATTGGAAGCCGGCTCAAACGGTGCTGTCCTGACATGGTTGATGCCATTGCCCGACATGAACTCCTGGAATTCGTAGCGAGTGAAACATGGACCACTATTGCTAACGAGGATGTCTGGCAAACCGTGGGTTGGAAAGACCGCACGTAGACTCTCCACAGGTAGATGTCGTGCACAAATTCAAAATGATGCACTCGATCCATTTCGAGTACGCATCAACCACGATGAGAAACATTTTCCCCATGAACGGACCCGCGTAGTGTACGTGAATGCGTGACCATGGCCTGGTGGGCCAGGGCCACGGACTGAGCAGTGCCTCTCTGGGGGCATTTCCCAGCTGAGCACATGTTGTGCACCTGCGAACACAGTGTTCCAGGTCTGAATCAATTTCCGGCCACCAAACATGTGACCGGGCAATGGCCTTCATCAGCACGATGCCTGGGTGCTCGCTGTGGAGTTCCCTGATGAAAGCTTCCCTGCCCCTCTGGGGCATGACTACCCGGCTGCCCCATAGTAGGCAGTCAGTTTGGATGGAGAGCTCATCCATCCGCCTGTGAAACGGTCTGACCTCCTCAGGGCATGCTCCGTGTGCGGGCGCCCAATCCCCAGTCAGGACACATTTCTTAATCAAAGCTAGAAGGGGATCTCTGTTGGTCCAGATTTTGACCTGGCGGGCTGTGATGGGGGTGCCTGCGCTGTCAAAGGCATCAACAGCCATGACCAACTCAGCGCTTTGCTCTGCTGCCCCCTCAGTGGTGGCCAGTGGGAGCCTGCTGAGCGCGTCAGCGCCATTTTCAGTGCCCGGCCAGTGCCGGATGGTGTCGTCATACGCAGCCAGCTTGAGAGCCCATCGCTGTATGCGGGCTGACGCATTGGCATTGATAGCCTTGCTGTCTAACAACAGGGATGTTAACGGCTTGTGGTCCGTTTCTAATTCAAACCTCCTGCCAAAAAGGTACTGATGCATCTTTTTCACTCCATAGACACATGCGAGTGCTTCCTTCTCAACCATCCCATATCCATGTTCTGCTTGAAAGAGTGACCTGGAGGCATAAGCCATAGGTTGGAGTTGCCCCTCAGCATTGTACTGCTACAACACGCACCCAACCCCATAGGACGATGCATCACATGTCAGAACCAATTTCTTACAGGGGTTGTACAGGGTCAACAACTTATTTGAACAGAGTAGGTTACGCGCCTGATTGAAAGCCCGTTCTTGACAGTCCCCCCAAAACCAATCACAACCCTTATGCAGGAGCACGTGCAGCGGCTCCAACAATGTGCTTAAGTTCTGCAGAAAGTTCCCGAAATAGTTCAAGAGTCCTAGAAATGAACGCAACTCCGATGTGTTGCAGGGCCTGGGCGCTCGTCGAATCGCCTCTGTTTTGGATTCGGTAGGCCGAATCCCATCTGCAGCAAACCTCCAGCCCAGAAACTCGACTTCGGGAGCCATAAGCACACCCTTAGGTTTCTTGAGTCGCAGGCCTACCCGGTCCAGTCAGCATAGCACCTCTTCCAGATTGTGGAGGTGTTCCTCGGTTTCCCGACCCGTGATGAGGATATCGTCCTGAAATACAATCATTCCAGGAATGGATTTGAGCAGACTTTCCATATTTCTTTGAAAGATCGCAGCCGCTGATCGAATGCTAAACGGGCACCTATTGTAAACAAACAGTCCCTTGTGCGTGGTGATTATGGTCAGTAGTTTGGATTCGTCGGCCAGTTCTTGGGTCATGTAGGCTGAAGTGAGGTCCAACTTGGTGAACAGCTTGCTGCCTGCCAGCATGGCAAAAAGATCCTCTGCTCTCAGAAGCAGGTATTGTTCTTGTAGGGATACCTGGTTGATAGTGGCCTTGTAGTTACCACAGATCCTGACCGAGCCATCCGCTTTTAGGATGGGAACAATGGGGCTCGCCCAGTCGCTAAATTCAATGGGCGAGATGATGCCCTCTCTCAGCAAATGGTCCAATTCGCTTTCAATTTTCTCCCGCATCACATACGGCACAGCTCTGGCTTTGTGGTGCACTGGTCTGGCGTCCGGGGTGATGCGAATCACTACTTTGGTACCTTTGAACGTCCCGATGCCAGGTTGGAATAGCGACTCAAATTGCTGTAGGACCTGTGAGCATGAACTTCGCTCCACAGATGACACTGTGTGCACATCCCCCCATTTCCAGTTCATCTCAGCTAACCAGCTCCTCCCCAACAGTGCGGGACCATTACCCGGGACAATCCAGAGCGGCAGCCGGTTCACTGATCCATTGTGTGTGATAGCCAACATTGCACTGCCTAGCACCGGAATGATTTCTTTGGTGTATGTCCGTAATTGAGTCTCAGTGCGTTCTAGTTTGGGTCTGCTGGCTTTGAGTAGCCATAGCTTTTCGAATTGTTGAACGCTCATGCGTGACTGGCTGGCCCCCGTGTCCAGCTCCATGCGTACCGGGATGCCATTTAATAGGACCTTCATCATCATAGGTGGCGTTTTGGTATATGAGCTGTGAATGTTTGCCACATGAACCCGCTGAACTTCAGTGTCCATTGATTTGCCCCACTCATCATCCTGCCTCGCAGACTCCTCTTCTGGTCCATCCACCTCATAAATTAGCCTGGTCGCAGGCTTCCTGCACATTCTGGCTAAATGGCCAGTGAGGTTACAATTTCTGCACTACATTGAACTGTTGAAACCTGTAAGTCCTAGCAGCATGTCTGCCCCCACACCTCCAGCATGAACTGAGATTCCCATTGTTGTGAACAAAAGAGCTGTTACCAGGCATTCCTCGCTGATTGTCCCTTTGACTGCTCTTGAGCACCCTGTTAGTGGGTGTCAATGGCCCCATCCCAGAACGCATTGTCCACTGGGATAGCGTAAATGTCCGTTCAGCCTGCCATTGTCTGTGTTGAAAACCTGTTCTTGGGTCTATTTCTGCCTGGGGTGTGTCGAACTGCCCTTGTCTGCCTGCTGGGCTCTGAGTCGCGTTTATGATATTGACCCCCTGATCCAGGAGTCAGAGTTGCGTGCATATATTATCTTGGTTTCCTCTTCCCCTGCCACAAAAGTCTGAACCAGCAAAGCCACCGCTTCCAAGGTCAAGTCCTTGATCTCGATTAACTTTCTGAAAATCCTGGCATGACCGATGTCCTCAATAAAGAAATCCCTTAGCATCTCCTCCCTGCAGGTGTCTGTGAACTTACAGAGGCAGGCCAAGCACTGGAGGTCTGCAACGAAGTCCGGTATGCTCTGTCCTTCCCGAAGTCGGTGGGTATAAAATCTGTGTCGAGCCATGTGTGTGCTGCTTGCCGGTTTGAGGTGCTCACTGATTAGCTTGCTGAGTTCTTCAAAGATTTTGTCCGCCAGCTTCTCGGGTGCTAGCAGGTCTTTGATGAGCGCATAAGTCTAAGATCCACAGCTAGTTAATAGATGAGCCCTTCGCTTGTCGGCCGCTGCATCTCCCAGCCAGTCCTTCGTGACAAAGCTCTGCTGAAGCCTTTCAATGAAATCGTCCCAGTCCTCACCAACACAGTACCGTTCCTCCGTGCTAACGGTGGCAATTTTCGTGGGTCGTTGATTCCCGTTTCTCGTCGCCACTGTAAAGTCCGTACACAACACCACAAATCCACATGAAGCACATTCTATGGACAAGGTCACTCTGTGACCTGCACCTTTATTCCGGACCTAGAAGTGTTGACCCTGTGTGGAACCTCCCTTTATATACCTGGATGACCAGTTGAGGAGTGTCTCCCACAAGTTCACCCCCTGTGGTCAATGTGTACATTTCTCAAGTTTATACAGCATTGCAGTGTTGTTACATGAAGGTTACATACATGACAGTAGTAATACCCGCCCTCCTGTATGGCTCAGAGACATGGACCATGTACAGTCGACACCTCAAGTCGCTGGAGAAATACCACCAACGATGTCTCTGCAAGATCCTGCAACTCGTTAGTCCAGTCCTGGAAATTGCTGAAAATTATAATTTTGGAATACGAGATCAATTCATTGACGAGAGTAACAGTTCGTTAGATACATTCAAGAGGGAGTAAGATATGGCCCTTATGGCTAAAGGGATCAAGGGGTATGGAGAGAAAGCAGGAAACGGGTACTGAGGTGAATGATCAGCCATGATCTTATTGAATGGTGGTGCAGGCTCGAAGGGCCGAATGGCCTACTCCTGCTCCTATTTTCTATGTTTCTATGTTAAATTTAAGTATGGGGGCAATACTGACAATGCCATACCCTCTGCGAGCCTTCTGCATCATGGTACTATGTCATCACCATCATAGGCAGTCGCTCGGAATCGAGGAAGAGTTCCTTCCACTCTTAGAATGAGTCCTTAGGTGGCTGAACAGTCCAATACGAGAGCCACAGTCCCTGTCACAGGTGGGACAGACAGTCATTGAGGGTAAGGGAGGGTGGGACAGGTTTGCCGCACGCTCGTTTCGCTGCCTGCGCTTGTTTTCTGCATGCTCTCGGCGATGAGACTCGAGGCGCTCAGCGCCCTCCCGGATGCTCTTCCTCCACTTAGGGTGGTCTTTGGCCAGGGTCTCCCAGGTGTTGGTGGGGATGTTGCACTTTATCAGGGAGGCTTTGCAGGTGTCCTTGTAACATTTCCTCTGTCCACCCTTGGCTCGTTTGCTATGAAGGAGTTCTGAGTAGAGTGCTTGCTTTGGGAGTCTCGTGTCTGGCATGTGGACAATGTGGCCCAGCGGAGCTGATCAAGTGTGGTCAGTGCTTCAATGCTGGGGATGTTGGCCTGGTTGAGGACACTAATGTTGGTGCATCTGTCCTCCCAGGGGATTTGTAGGATCTTGCGAAGGCATCGTTGATGGTATTTCTCCAGCGACTTGAGGTGTCTACTGTACATGGACCATACAGGAAGGCGGGTATTACTACAGCCCTGTAGACCATGAGCTTGGTGGTAGATTTGAGGGCCTGGACTTCGAACACTCTTTCCCTCAGGCGGCCGAAGGCTGCACTGGCGCATTGGAAGCAGGGTTGAATCTCCTCATCAATGTCTGCTTTTGTTGATAAGAGGCTCCCGAGGTATGGGAAATGGTCCATGTTGTCTAGGGCCGTGACGTGGATCTTGATGACTGGGGGGCAGTGTTGTGCGGCGAGAACAGGCTTTCGTACGCCTCAGTAAATACGTCGACTATATGCTGGAGTTCAGCCTCTGAATGTGCGCAGACACAGGCGTCGTCCGCGTACTGTAGCTCGACGACAGAGGTTGGGGTTGACTTGGACCTGGTCTGGAGGCGGTGAAGGTTAAACAGCTTAGGAGAAAATTGATTCGACTTCATCGCATCAGGAACATCAGAACCCATAGGATGCTGGGCAGGAGGCCTTAGCCACCTCGGGTATATCGAGTTAGACGTTCATACCTCCACCTGAGTGATGCAGACTGTGTCAGAAGGCTGTGTTTCCGCAAAGAAGTTGTAACTGAGATCTGTGAGTTGGTCAAAGCAGGCCTGCAACCAAGAAGCATCAGGAGGACTGTTTTGTCAGTTGAAGTGAAGGTTACAGCTGCACTTTCATTCTATGCCTCCAGATCGTTTCAAGCTACAACTGGGGATGTGTGCGCCATCTCTCAACACGCAACACATTACTCCATTCGCTGGGTCATGGCTGCACTGTACGCGCAAAGGAATGACTTCATAAAGTTCCCTATGACTGCCCAAGCAATCCATGACAAGGCTGTGGGCTTCTCCAGAATTGCTGGCTTCCAAAAGGTACAGGGCTGCATTGATTGTACCCACATTGCCTTGCGAGCACCTTTGCAGGATTCTGAGACGTACAGGAACAGAAAAGACTTCCACTCCATTAATGTGCAGCTCGTGTGTGACGACATGCATCATATCATGTCAGTCGATGCAAGGTACCCCGGGAGCACCCATGATGCGTTCATCCTACGAGACAACATTAAATCTTCCATGTTTCAGCAGCAGCCAGAAGGGCACCAGCTGGCTACTGGGAGACAAAGGGTAAGGCCTCACCACCTGGTTCATGAACCCCCTATGTGTAACCCGGTCTGAAGCTGACCGTCAATACAACATGTCGCACATTGCGATGCACAGCATCATTGAGAGGACCATTGGCATATTGAAACAGCGTTTCTGATGCCTGGACCATTCCGGAGGCTACTTGCTGTACTCCCCTGAGATTGTCGCTCGTCACTGTTGTGTGCTGCATGCTGCTTAACTTAGCCATCATGAGGCAGCAGCACCTGGTAGTGGAAGACCCACCTGCGGTGAGAGTGGCTGATGATAATGATGTGGAAGATGCAGGTGACGAGCAGGAGGAGGAGGAGGAGGACGACAAGCATGAAGAAGCCATGTAAGTGCCTGAGGCTGGAGCATGACGGCGGAGGAGGGCGGGCCATCTTCCGTCTTTAACAATTGTTCGAGCCTTGTGCCAGCAGCTCATGCCTGAGGGATCACGACAACTATTCCACATGGACATGTTTACTGTTTGGAGCTGTTCCGTAACGTGTTGTGTTAATGAAACATGATTCTGTTTTAAGGTAAAATATATTTTATTCAGAAATGTTATAATGTACTTAACTTAAATATAATTATTCTTGTATCAAACTTTACTTTAATATCATTCTTTAAGATCACTTAAAAACTTGTAAATTTACATAACTTTGGGTGGAACGTTTATGTGATCCCTGCTGGTATCCAGCTCCTGCAATCTGTTCTCAATCACAGTAACTAGTGCCTCCACTTCTTTCTATAATAAATTCTTGGTCCTTGCACTGAGTTGCATTTTGAACTGCTCCAGCTGCGATTTTTCCAATGCTCTCAAACAGCACTCCTTCTCACACACACAACTGGCTCTTTAAAAATGGCTGATTGCCAAATCCGAGTAGTACTGAGCATGTGCGTCCATTGGAACGACGTCAAAAACGTAACTTTTTTTCCCGCGCATGCGCAGAAGGTGCAGCTTCATTTTTCGGCACAGACAGCAGGCTCCACCCCCCCAATGAGACTGGACATGCTGCGCGGCGCAAAATTCAAATCGGGGAAACTTTTGGCAAAATATTTCTGGCACATTTCTGGCCTAGAAAAACGGGCGTAATTTTGGCAATACACCAGAAAACGGGCTTGGGAAAAATTGAGCCCATGTATCATATTCATCGTAAGAATGAACTATCAATGGATAAAGATTGTATCATATGGGGTGCAAGAGTGGTTATTCCAATTAAGTTCAGGTCCAAATTGTTAGGAGATCTTCATGGCCAGCACCTGGGAATGTGCTTGACCAAGAGTTTTTCACGCAGTTACTTATGGTGGCCAGGTCTAGATAAAGATATGGGGCCAAAATTTAGTCCCGCTCGAAA
Source organism: Pristiophorus japonicus (assembly GCF_044704955.1). NCBI lineage: Eukaryota > Metazoa > Chordata > Chondrichthyes > Pristiophoridae > Pristiophorus > Pristiophorus japonicus. The sequence goes on from NC_091977.1 coordinate 91,477,059, forward strand.
GCTGGTGCTCCTAGCTTTTTTAATGAATTTTTACCACCGTTTCACAAGAGGTCCCCTCTGTAATGTATTTAACCCTGTGTCACCTGCATGACACCTGACCACCATAGGGCCTACCTGTTGGAGTCCCAAGGGATCCCAGCATCCCTTGGGAGCACAATATATAAGGAGGCCACCCACGAGGTACCTGCACTCTGGAGTCTTATTAAAGGAGCTAAGGTCACACTAGCTCATTGTACATAGTACTCAGTTTTATCCTTTATTATGAGTATACCAATTGGCGACGAGATAACGAACAAACGCGCGAAAATGCAAAGAACAGTCGGTACCCTGGAGAAGTTCTCAGAAGGGGACGATTGGGAGGCCTTCATGGATAGACTCGACCAATACTTCGTGGCCAATGAGCTCGAAGGGTCGAGAACATTATCAAACGAAGGGCGATTCTCCTAACTGTCTATGGGGCAACAACCTATAACCTGATGAAGAATCTCCTGGCCCCGGCAAAACCAACAGAGAAATCCTACGAAGAATTGTGTAAGCTGGTCTGGGAGCATCTAAATCCTAAGGAAAGCGTTTTGATGGCGAGGTATCGGTTCAACACGTGTCAACGATTGGAGGGCCAGGAAGTGGCGAGCTACGTTGCTGAACTAAGGCGCCTCACAGGACATTGTGCGTTTGAAAGATTCCTAGAACAAATGCTCAGAGACATTTTTGTACTGGGCATTGGACATGAGACAATCCTTCGCAAACTGTTGACTGTGGAAACTCCGAATCTAAGTAAAGCAATAACGATAGCCCAGGCATTTATGTCCACCAGCGACAACACCAAACAGATTTTGCAGAGTAAAGAAGTTTTGGCCAGTACTGTGCAAAAGTAATGTCGGTCTCGAGCAGAAATGTACAGGGCAGACCGTACATGCCGGCTGCTGTGGCCCGACCTCAATTGACCCAGAATCCACCATCAATCATTAATGCGAGGCAGTTAACACCTTGTTGGCGCTGCGGAGGTGATCATCGGTCCCATCAATGCCGCTTTAAGCACTATGCGTGCAATGGCTGCAGAACAATGGGACACCTCCAACGAATGTGCAGGCGAGCTGCAAACCACAACGTTGCAGAGGAAGATCGATCCACTGTGGATCAGGCTGAATTGGAGACTCGCACGGAGGAGGCAGGTCAGTCCATAATGAGTAAAAAGGCCTTCAACAGGCTGTGGGGCAAAAAGGCACACAGGCCCAAGCTCAGCCCCATTCACACCAAACCAAGGACTTACACCAAGGAACTAATCCCTGTAATTGGCAGTGCTGAAGTCAAAGTCTCCTATGATGGAGCAGTACACGAACTCCCGTTGTGGATTGTGCCAGGGGATGGCACCACGTTGTTTGGCAGAAGCTGGCAGGGAAAAATCCGCTGGAACTGGGATGACATCTGAGCGCTTTCGTCTGTCGACGACGCCTCATGTACCCAGGTTCTGAGCAAGTTCCCATCATTGTTCGAGCCAGGCATTGGAAGCTTCCAGGGGGCGAAAGTGCAGATCCATTTGGTTCCCGGTACGCTACCCATCCACCACAAGGCTCGGACAGTACTGTACATGATGCGTGAAAAAGTGGAAATTGAGCTGGACAGGCTGCAACGTGAAGGCATCATCGCGCCGTTGGAATTCAACGACTGGGCCAGTCTGATTGTCCCGGTACTTAAGGAGGACGGCACGGTTAGAATTTGCGGGGACTATAAAGTAACGGTTAACCATTTTTCGCTGCAGGACCAGTACCCACTGCCCAAGGCAGACGACCTATTTGCGACCGTGGCTGGAGGGAAGACGTTAACCAGCTGGACCTGACCTCGGCCGACATGACGCAGGAACTGGAGGAGTCTCCAAAAGGCCTCACCTGCATCAACACGCACAAAGGTCTGTTTATCTACAACCGGTGCCCGTTCGGGATTCGGTCGGCCGCGGCGATCTTCGAGTGGAACATGGAGAGCCTGCTAAAGTTAGTTCCTTGCACCGTGGTTTTCCAGGATGATATATTGGTAACAGGTCGGGACACCATTGAGCACTTGAAGAATCTGAAAGAGGTTCTTAGTCGGTTGGATCATGTGGGACTAAGGTTTAAACGCTCGAAGTGTGTTTTCCTGGCACAGAATGGTGAGTTCTTGGGAAGAAGAATCGCAGCGGATGGTATCAGACCCACCGACGCCAAGACGGAGGCCATCAAGAACGCGCCGCGACCACAGAACGTGACGGAACCGCGGTCGTTCCTGGGATTCCTTAACTATTTCGGTAATTTCCTACCTGGGTTAAGCACCCTGCTTGAACCCCTACATGTGTTACTGCGCAAGGGAGACGACTGGGTATAGGGGCATTCACAAGAGGCTGCTTTTAAGAAAGCCAGAAATCTGTTGTGTTCAGACAAACTGCTTGTCCTGTATAACCCTTGTAAACGATTAGTGCTAGTTTGCGATGTCGGGTGTGTGTTACAATAGGCTAATGAATCGGGGATTTTGCAACCGGTCGCTTACGTGTCCAGGAGTTTGTCCAAGGCCGAAAGGGTCTACAGCATGATTGAAAAAGAGGCTCTGGTGTGCGTTTTCGGGGTGAAACAAATGCACCAGTACTTATTTGGCCTCAAGTTTGAGCTTGAAACTGACCACAAGCTGTTCATATCGCTGTTCTCTGAGAACAAAGGGATTAATACGAATGCTGCTGCCCGCATCCAAAGGTGGGCGCTCACGCTGTCGGCATACAACTATGTAATCCGCCAGAGCGGGCACAAAGAACTGTGCAGATGCTCTCAGTCGGCTGCCATCGCCCACCACCTGTGTGGAAATGGCACAGCCAGCGGACTTGCTCATGGTCATCGAGGCATTCGAAAACAAGAAGTCCCCCATTACGGCCCACCAGATCAGGACCTGGACCAGCCAGGATCATTACTGTCTTTGGTAAAAAACTGTGTCCTCCATGAGAGCTGGTCCGGTGTCCCAGTGGAGTTGCAGGAGGTGATTAAGCTGTTCCACAGATGCAAAGATGAGTTGTCCCTGCAGACGGACTGTCTATTGTGGGCAATCGTTTGGTCTTGCCCAAGAAAGGCAGAGATACGTTCATATGTGAACTGCACAGCACCCACCCAGGCATTGTAATGATGAAAGCCATAGCCAGATCCCATGTGTGGTGGCCTGGTATCGACTCAGATTTAGAGTCATGCGTGCGCCAGTGCAATACTTGCTCTCAGCTGAGCAATGCACCTAGAGAGGCACCGCTAAGTTTGTGGTCGTGGCCCTCCAAACCGTGGTCGAGGATCCACGTAGACTATGCGGGCCCATTTCTAGGCAAAATGTTATTAGTTGTCATGGACACTTATTCAAAATGGATTGAATGTGCAATAATGTCAGTAAGAATGTCCACTGCCACTATTGAAAGTCTATGAACCATGTTTGCCTGATGTCCTAGTCAGCGACAATGGGCCGTGCATCACCAGTGCTGAATTCAAGGAATTCATGACTCGCAATGGGATCAAACACGTCACATCTGCTCCGTTCAAGCCCGCATCCAACGGCCAGGCAGAACGGGCAGGTCAGACCATCAAGCAAAGCTTGAAACATGTGTCGGAAGGCTCCCTGCAGATCCGGCTGTCCCGAGTGCTGCTCAGCTACCGCACCAGACCCCACTCACTCACCGGGAATCCCCCAGCCGAGCTGCTCATGAAAAGGGCGCTCAAAACAAGGCTCTCTCTTGTCCACCCTGATCTCCATGATCACGTGGAGGGCAAGCGGCATCAACAAAGTGTGTACCATGACCGCGCAAATTTGTCACGCGATATTGAGATCAATGATCCTGTGTTTGTATTCAATTATGGACATGGTCCCAAATGGTTCACTGGCACGGTCACAGCCAAAGAGGGGAGTAGGGTGTTTCAGGTCAAATTGGCCAATGGACAAACGCACAGAAAACATTTGGACCAAATCAAATTGCGGTTCACCAACAGCTACGAACAACCCGAAGAGGACACCACCAACTTTGACCCTCCAACACACACACAAGTGGCAACTGACATCATGGTTGACCACGAAGCTGAACTCATCATCCCCAGCAGCCCGCCAAGGCCGGCTGCCCAACAGGCCAGTGAAGAACTGATCAACCCACCCACACTCACATTTGTATCGAGATGATCGACAAAGGAGCGTAAAGCCCCAGATCGTCTCACCTTGTAAATAAGTGTACTGTTGACTTCACGGGGGAGCGTTGTAATGTATTTAACCCTGTGTAACCTGCATGACACCTGACCACCAGAGGGCCCACCTGTTGGAGTCCCAAGGGATCCTAGCATCCCTTGGGAGCACAGTATATAAGCAGGTCACCCAAGAAGTACCTGCACTCTGGAGTCTTATTAAAGGAGCTAAGGTCACACTTGCTCATTGTACACAGTCCTCAGTTTCATCCTTTATTATGAGTGTACCACCCTCTTTCGCGAAACTCACCTCTTTTTTTTTAATCGGCCGGGAAATTGGTCATAAAGGGGGCAGAAGTGCAGTGGTAAGTGCTGGCGGAAGTAGAGGCAGGATAGATTCTCCACCGCTGTCACTCAGCAGCGGAGCAGTGGTGATGTCATTGCACGTCTGCGTCACCATGTAACTTACCTCCATCAAAGGGGAGAGAATTGGCCATTCATCGCGAATGGACACTGGACCACCAGGGAGGGTTTCGGCTGGGCCAGCGGCCTGGCACCCAAGAGGGGGTGTCAGGCTGTCTGTTGACAGCCCAGCTGAACCTGGGACACAATAGTCCGGCCCACATGGATGTCGGCCGGCAAAAAATGTAAAATGCCGGCTGCGGCATTGAGCCCTCAGCTTTAATGGCTGCTGCACAGCCAGGGCAGAGAGAGAGCATACAAGGTGCACCAACAGAAAAAGCGGTTGGGGGCACCGCTCGGTGGCAATGAGATTTTGCTCGCTAAATTTCATGGGAGGTGGGGGGTCCCAGCAGTGCACACTCTGATGATGCATGTGTGGCCGGTCGGCAGTGGCGGGCCAGAAGTGGGGACCGCAAGAAAACCCCCCGATCTGAATTTAGCTTGTGGCCGCCATTTGATCAGAAATCGGCAGCCACTCAATTCTGCCTCATGGCCGCCACAAATGGGCAGTAATGGGCCTTATTGGGAGCTGAAGTTCAACTCCATAGAATACATTGTCAGTCAGTGTACAACATGTCAATCGGTAAGCAAGATGGGGCTGCAGGTCCACCTCCAGAAGGAGGGGTGGCGGAAGAGGCAGACGGCGAGGAGCAGGAGGAGGAGGAGGAGGAGGCTTGTGAGGACCTTGGGGAGGACAATCAGCCTGGTGATGAAGCCATGGTCCCACCACCGCCCCCGCCCCCCCCCCGCAGAAGACCGGAGATACCCCATGGGAGTTACGCGGCTGCAAAGCTGTTGCGTTAGCATCTCATAAATGAACACTTTGCATGAACTTACATTGGGGACAGTCTCAGTTACAGTTACAGTTATGGTTAAACAAAAGTTGCATTTGCGTTGAGTTACATTTTAGCTTTGCCTACACTGCCCTGGCCTGGCCATTGTTGTACAACAGTTGCATTAATGCTTAACTTAACTAAACTTATGTTATTATAAAACAATGCACAACAATTGTTAAATTCAATAAGAAAATGTATTTCTTCAACAAATAATTTTTTTGTAATTTTTATCAACACCCCCAACCCCCCAACTATAAACAAACATTGACAGTAACAGAATTTAACATTAATAGAATTTAACATTAACAGAAACAGAATTTAATAGTAACAGAATTTAAGATAACACAATTTTAGTAAAAACACCCCACCCCTCCCTACCTGGACCTGCAGCTATGTTTCTCTCCAGATATTTCCACCCCCCCCCCCCGTTTTGTTCCCCAGAGACCCAGACGAAGCTGGCATGCAGCGGGCACCGGAAAGACTTCCTGCCGTGGTGGGGGTGTTGGAGTGGAAGACAAAGCTGGCGGATTGTCTTCCAAGTCAGGAGGATGTGGTCCCTCTGTACTCGCTTCAGTGCTCGGGATGATACTCCGACCCAACACGACACCTTGGGGGTGCAGCGCCGAGTTCAGCCAGCAGCGCATGCCAAAGGGCATTGGTTGCGGCGGTCTGCTCACGCATCCCCTCCAGGGTCTGCCGTACTACCGTCAGTAGCTCGACTTTCACAGCAGACGCCTGTGAAAAGTCACACGCAAACTGAGAAAACTCCTGGAAAAGCTCGCGACCTATCGCGACCGTCTACGAGCACATGGCGATCAAGCCCTCCAACTGATCGTCCGAGGGAGGCGATTGCTGACCTCGCTGACCCGGCCTCCGTGCACAATATAATGCGCCTTCGCGTTGCCGGCTGCATTCTGCTTGGTCCCGGTGCCTCTTCCATCTCAATTGAGATGACCGCAGGTTCATCCGCCTCCATAAGTGTCTTCTGCTGCTCCTCCTCCTCAGGTTCAGTGGTGGTGGTGGTGTCATGCTCCTCCTCCTCCTCCTGTTCCTCCTCACCAGGTGCAGGTGCAGGTGTCACCTCGACGAGCATCTCAGGTTGACTTTAAAAGCATATTTGAGTTTATTACAGAGCTTATTAGAACATAAGGGTACACATTAACGAGAGACATTACATAGCAATACATGGATTTCACTACCCCAGAAAGCTGCAGTGGCTGCATCCCCTGTTCTTATTGCTTCTTATGCACAAAGGCTGCATGCATCACATGACATCATTCGTATATTGCATATTACATTCTAATTAGGACGTTACATTACTTTTTAATACTCTTTGACACATTACTCACGAGACGCATAGCTGGGCTCTGCCAGACCGTGGGTGGTGGCCGAACGGCTTTCATGGCCCACCAGCGCGGCTGCAAGCTCCTCGAGGTCCGTCATCGGCTGTACCTGAGCAAGCTCCCTCCGGTGCACCTCTGCTCCGCACGGCTGTTAGATATCTTCTTCTGCAAACGAGAAGAGCATAGCATAAGCTATTTGACTAGGTAGTATCATGGAAACACAACAGTTTAAAACGTTATATGCAAATAGGATCATGCACGGTTGTTTAGGAGCTACAAATTGACACACATACATCTCTCTATCCTGCAGCAGCCAGAGAGACTTAAAAATGGCACAGGTGCCATTATCCTGTCCGGACCTTAACAAGGAGTATATGTAATACATGTCTGAATAACAAGCTTAAATTCAATCCAGGAGATTCATTATAATTATTATTATAATTACAATTTGCATCAGTACAATATAAAATGCTGCTTACTCTTGCCGCAGCTACTAAACTGTTCCAGCACTTCCAGCACTGGTCGGATCCCCTCGCCTCATGGGAAGCCGATTTCGGCCCAAATCTTCAGATACACACGGGGTGGGAGTTTCCCGTGAGCACCCCGCCTCAGTTGATCCCACCGGGACTGTACCTCATCGATGAGGGCCTCATTTGCTTCATCGCTGAAGGGTTTCACCCTCTTTCTCTCCCCCTCCACATCATGCTCACATTCAGACATATTTTCTTTGATCTGTATCTGATCTGTATAAATCTCTTTTCTCTGATCGATATAAATCTCTTTTCTCTGATCAGTATCTGATCTGTATAAATTTATTTTCTTTCTAATCTGTATAAATCTCTTTTCTCTGATCGGTATCTGATCTGTATAAATTTATTTTTTCTCTAATCTGTATAAATCTCTTTTCTCTGATCGGTATCTGATCTGTATAAATTTCTTTTTTCTCTAATCTGTATAAATCTCTTTTCTCCAAACTGTATACATTTATTTTCTCTCTCCTCCCTTTCACTGCCTTCCTCCTCTCTCTCTATCCTCTCTCTCTCTCTCTCTCTGCCCCTCCCTTTGCCTTCTCCACATGTGTGGATGACCCCTGACCTCCTGAAACATGGGAAAGCCAGTCAGCAAAAAAAAAAATCACATGCGTGGAAGGCTGTTGCTCGGGAAGCTTTTGCCTTCCACATTGCTAGCCGTTCGCTGGGCGCACGTTACATCGCTGACCTTTTGCATCACCCATTTCATATCGCTGGCCCATCACCGAGAGGAAAATCGCGATCCAAAACATGGGCGATGTTCCAGCGATCGGTAAAGCTGACACATCGACCATCGCTGGAACATCGCCAATTTTTTGGGCGATAGCCAGCAAAGTGGAAAGTCTAGCCCATAGAGTACAAAAGCGTGGAAATTATGATGAACTTGTATAAAACACTGCTTCGGCCTCAGCTGGAGTATTGTGTCCAATTCTGGCACTGCACTTTAGGAAGGATGTGAAAGCCTTAGAGAGGATGCAGAAAAGATTTACGAAAATGATTCCAGGGATGATGGACTTCAGGTTGGGATTGGTCTCCTTAGAGCAGAGAAGATTGAGAGGAGGATTGATAGAGGTGTTCAAAATCATGTGGGGCTTGGACAGAGTAGATAGACAGAAACTGTTCCCATTGGCAGAAGGGTTGAGAACCAGAGGACATTGATTTAAGGTGATTGGCACAGGAACCAAAGGCGACATAAGAAAAAACCTTTTTACACAGCGAGTGGTTAGGATCTGGAATGCACTGCCTGAAAGAGTGGTGAAGGCAGACTCATTCACTGCTTTCAAAAGGGAATTGGATAAGTACTTGAAATAAAAAAATTTGCAGGGCTATGGGGAAAGGGCGGGGGAGTGAAACTCACTGAGGTGCTTTTGCAGAGAGCCGGCATGGGCTCGACAGGCCGAATGGCCTTCTTCCGTGCTGTAACCATTCTATGATTCTATGATTCTTGTAAACTTTCCTATCAGGGAAACTGCTACAGTTCTAATGCAACAGCGCCACAAAAGTAAATCACTAGAATAAAAACATGAAGAAAAACTTGGAAATTGGGGCTTTTTTGTTAGAACAAAGGGTGATAAGATAGAATGGTTTAAAATCATGAAAGGATAGGAAAGGGTTGATAGAAGCAGTAGTTGGTGGGTCTAGAATGAGGGGCTATAGATTAAATGTAATAGATTTAGAACAGAGGAAAAGAGAAACTTATTTAGGCAGAGTTGTGAGGCTGTGGAATTTACTTCAAGGTTTAGAAGTTGAGGCAGAAACTATGTCAACATTCCAGATTAGATTGGATAGATGGATGAAGCGAAAGGGGATAAAGGGAAATTAGAACAGGTCAGATAAATGTGATTAAAACTATTTGCTCGTGTGGAGGAGAAATGCTGACGCAGACTAGTTGGGTTGGATGGCCTGTTTCTGTGTTGTAACTTCTATGCGTTTCTGTGTATTTTACTGCACCAACCAATTAAAAAAGGATTATGTGGTGGCAGAGCCATTCACAGCAGTATGGGTTGATCCCCTCTGAAGTAACCTATGACCCAACCCACTATTTTCCTGTAATCTTCTGACATTGAACCTTTTAAATTAGAATTAGAGAAATATGAGGAAACACAAATGTTTTCTTCAGTCAGGGTTTCCTTAATATATTGCATTTTCTGTAATTGGTGCAAGGTGTTTTGGAAGCACTCAAACATAAGAGAGATACAAAATATTAAAAAAATAAACTATTTCAGGGGCTGTTAGTTCTATTCATTCAGTGACTTTTCCATCTATATCATGCAAGTCATAATAATTAATTTTACACCAGCATAGTTCCTGTTTATAACAAATGCAGAATATAAATCTTTCCCACCTAAAATATTTGTTTTGAAAATCACATGCACAAATAGTAACAAAAATATTAATTCAATTATTAGCTGCCTTGAGTAAAAGGGCAACATTTTCTTTTAAGTTTTACCTTGAAGCTTGATATTTAAATCACTTGCCTACTTTTTCCCATTAAATTAAATTACACAAGTTTTATTAACAGTTATATAATGGTGATGCCATGTCAGCTCTCTGTGTCACAATCTAATTAATTATAATTCCAGCTCAGGCTGTGTTAGAATTTAATTTATATTCTTGGTGAAAAAATGCTTTTCACATTTCATTTATTTGAATTTAATTAAAATTGTGTTAAGTTGTTTTGTGCTGTAACCAATTAGTTCAATTTTCTTGAAAGTCTGTTTTGATAGAACATTTAGATTTCCTACATTGTTTTCTTTCTGATGATGGATTATGTGTTTAAAGCTTTGTACTGATTGTTGACATAAAATACTCATTATATTTCAGTTCACTTTTCAAACTGAATGTTATTCATGCTGCAAGCTACCCTCCAGACTAATATTAATATCATTCCGTGTAAACCTGCATTTCCTCAATCTAATAAGAGACAAAAAAAAGCCAGAAACAAAACCAATGCTGACATGCACGGCCGGATATGAATTTTATAGCACAGGTGTGTGGCCATTAACCAAAAAAGTTATTATGCATTCTGCAATGCAATTCGCTCATTATTCATTGTACTGTCATAATAACAATAGATTATTTATCACTTCATTAATCATTTTAACTGCTTTGACATTTAACTGTTTCAGGACACCTGGATGTGAGAGTTATCAGACCTGACCAATTAATGCAAGAGCAATTCAATCAGAAGAGAATTACTGCTTATATTTCTATTTTTTATTGCAATTCACTTCTCTCCTCTCCTGAAGGCATGAATCAGGTTGGAGTATGGTCCCATAGGTGCTGGAAACCATCCAACACCTTGACCAAGTGGCCATTCCTCATGTCAAACATTGACAGTAAATGTGGGCTGGTTATTTGACCATGGGCACATCACAGCTCAGCCCACTCATGTTCACCCAATAATCAGACTTGTGCTCTTTCCAGAAGGATTTATTGAATAGCAATCAGGAGGGGGAACTCTGATATTCATCCTGCTGAGCACACATACATAGTTCCAGTTTTAGCACTCCTTGCTTAAAAAGTGTGTTGTAATTACAGATTTGTCAGTTGAATAGATATTTGGGCAGATTTTTCACAACTCTACTGCCTAATTTTAACAACAACTCGCATTTATAAAGCATTTTAATTGTAGCAAAATGTCCCAAGATGCTTTACTGAAGTTTAATCTGACAAAATTTAATGCCGAGCCAAAGGAGATATTTGGAGAGTTAACTAAAAGCTTGGTTAAAGAGGTAGGTTTTAAGTAGGATCTTAAAGGAAGAGAGAGAGTGGAAGAGGCAAAGAGATTTAGGGAGGTAATTCCAGAGCTTAGGGTCGAGACTGGTGAAGGCATGACCACCAATGGTAGGGCGAAGGGAGTGAAGGATGCAAAAAAAAATCAAAGTTGAAGAAATGAAGAGTTCTCAGGGGATTGTAGGGCTGGTGAAGGTTACAGAGATTGGTAGTGGTAGTGGTAGTGGGGTGGGGGTGCTGATAAAGGCCATGAAGGGATTTGAACAAGGGCATGAGAATTTTAAATTTGAAGAGCAGGGGAACCAGGAGCCAATGTAGGTCAGCGAGCACAGGGATGATCAGTGAGTGGATGTGCAGGATAGGATAACGGGCTGGATTTTCTGCATTTTTGCGCCTCATTTTGCGCCTCATTTTGCGCCCTGGCAGAGTGGTAAGTGCTGTTTCTGGGCGTGAAACGGGGCATCAAGGATTTAGCGCCTGGCCAGAAGTTTCACCAATGGTTTTTCAACGGCGCAAAAACTTACCGCCCTGCCCTCCGTTTTGACCATGATTATGATGTCAATCATAGTGCAAGGCTGCGCTTGTGCCCTGGATGGAACTTTTGGTCCTAATGCTTCATTTAACAACCGCCCCAGAAAACGACTGAAAAAAACCAGGTGGTCCCAGGGTGCAACAGGCGCTATTGGCGCCATATTTAAAGGGAGGCTGGAGGATCTTATATTGCAGTTGTCAGTGACTGTCACTGTTGAGCGCAGAATGCTGCGTGAGGCTAGAGTTTAAAACGGCACTTTTATGTGCCCTCACACTTTGCTTACAAGGTCAGGGAGAGATTTCAATGGGGGCAATACTAGTTTGCCAGCGTATCATGCTGGTTGCTATTGGCAGGCAGCTTCAAGCTGGAAGAAGGGTTCTTTCCCATGTTGGGCCACGGAATCGAAGATATCACAGACATATGGGGAGGAGGCCTTACCCCCCCCACGGATTTACAGGGAACATCGCTCATACCTCCACACCTGATGCGCATTGCGTTAGAAGGCTATGGTTCCGAGAAGACAGAGATATGCCAGCCCATACAGGTAGACCTACAGTCACCAGCACCAACAGGACTGCGCTGCCCGTTGAGGTGATGGTGACTGTAGTGATGGCCTTCTATGCCTCCAGCTCTTTCCAATGCTGCACATTGCTGCATTTGCCAGGTTACAAGCGTACTGTACGCACGCAGAATGGACTTCATAAAGTTCCCAATGAGCAGGGACAGCCAGAATGAGAGGGCTCTAGGGTGTTGGACAATTTGCAGGCTTCCCCAAGATCCAAGGTGCCATTGACTGCACACATGTTGCCTTGGGAGCACCATCACAAAATGCAGAGGCCTTCAGAAACCGAAAGGGATACCACTCCCTAAACGTAGAGCTGGTCTGCGACCACACTCAGTGCATCCTCACAGTAAATGCCCGCTATCTAGGGAGCACGCATGATGCTTTCATCTTGCATGAGAGCAGTGTCTCAGCAACAAAGACAAGACCAGAGCTGGCTGATCGGAGAGAATGGATGCGGCCTGGCCACCTGGTTCAGGACCCCCTCTGAAACCCTGCCACAGAAGCCGAGCAGCGCTATAATGACAGTCATGCAGCCATCCGCAACATCATCGAACAGACAATTGGCATGCTGAAACAGCACTTCTGATGCCTGGACTGCTCTGGAGGCAGCCTTCATAGCTAGAGGATTTGAGTATAGGAGCAAGGAGGTCTTACTGCAGTTGTATAGAGCCTTGGTGAGGCCATATCTGGAATATTGTGTTCAGTTTTGATCCCCTAATCTGAGGAAGGACATTCTTGCTATTAAGGGAGTACAGCGAAGGTTCACCAGATTGATTCCGGGATGGCAGAACTGACATATGAGGAGAGACTGGATCAACTGGGCTTGTATCCACTGGAGTTTAGAAGAATGAGAGGGGATCTCATAGAAACATGTACAATTCTGACAGGATTGGACAGGTTAGAGGCAGGAAGAATGTTCCCGTTGCTGGGGAGTTCCAGAACCAGGGGTCACAGTCTAAGAATAAGGGGTAAGCCATTTAGGACTGAGATGAGGAGAAACTTCTTCACTCAGAGAGTGGTTAACTTGTGGAATTCTCTACCGCAGAAAGTTGTTGAGGCCCGTTTGTTAGATATATTCAAAAGGGAGTTAGATATGGCCCTTACGGCCAAAGTGATCAATCAGGAAAGGGGTACTGAGGTCGAATGATCAGCCATGATATTGAATGGCAGTGCAGGCTCAAAGGGCCGAATGGCCTGCTCCTGCACCTAATTTCTTTGTTTCTATGTTTCTATGTTTCAATATTCCCCACAACAGGTCTCCGAATTCATTGTTGTTTGCTGCATGCTGCACAACTTAGCCATCATGAAGGAACAGGCATTGCCAATGGGGATTGCAGAACCATCTCAGGAGGAGGAGGAGGATGAGGAAGAGGAGCCTGGCGAGGAACCCATTGTGCATCCACCACAACCACAGGGGAGGTAGCATGAATATGTGGCCGCAGCAAGAGCCTTACGTCAGCAGCTCATCATTGACCAGTTTGGTTGAATGGGGAAGATGGGGTTGCAGCATTGACTCACTACTCTATACCACCATGTTGGCTATTCTACACTTAATTCTGCGAATAAGACACAAGACACCAATGACAAAGGTCAAACAAACATTTTTATTGACATGCAAAATTTATAATTCCCCCCCCAAAAAAACCCCAAAGCATAAAATGTTTAAAGACAATTGGGTTAGATTTTCCACTTTTTTTGCATGCATAACGCCCACTTGACGCCCATTTTACCGCTGAAATAATGTTTAACACCCAGGTATCGCCCATTTAGCCACAAAATGGAAACTGATGCCCATTTTTCAGACACTTATCACCGAGCGTTACTTTCCCCATGTGCGTAACGCCGCGATAAAATATTACCGCCGCCCACTTTTTTGGGGCGAAATCAACGCCCATTATATCGCCCAGCATTAGTTTCCACACAGAATTAACGCTGAGATTCAATAATACCGACCGCTCACTTTTTTTTGTCAGAAAGATCACATTTGCTGAAACTAACTCCCAGGAGATTGCCCAGTGTCACTTTCACCACCTCGCACACATCTCGCCCACAATATTGCTCGCCCAAAACACCGCTCAGAAAAAATGGAACTGTTCTGAACAAATCACAACGGTGTGACCGTCATTTTTCAAATCGCAGATCGCTTTATTGTAAAGGCTGCTTCAACTGCGGGGGAGTTTGAATTGACTCTGGAGTTCTTCTCAGGTGAAGTGACCATCTCAACAGATATATTTTCAGACTCTGGACTAATGGGTGTTTACTCTAGGAGTATTTTAGTGTGGAAATTATTGCTTTAGATCAATCGCTATTATAGTTTCATTGCAATGGGGCCAGCCATTTCTCAGCCTGCATCGATTAATACGCAGATGCTGCAGAGTGCAGATGATTCAATGTGTGATGCACATCATTATGTGCCCAATTTAAGATGTGCAAGAATGAGGAGGAAAGCCAGACCATACACACCCCACACTTACAGGGAAAAGAGGTCTTACCTCGACGTGTCCGAGCACACATGCCTTCGGAGACTGCGCTTTCATAAGGTGGTGATCAGTGAAATATGTGAGCTCATTAGGCCACATATACAGCCTGCCATCAGGACATCAGTGTCGGTCGAGGTCAAGGTCACCGTGACACTGGCTTTCTACGCGTTCTTCCTTTCGGTCGAGATTTGCCCTATGTCTCACCATGCCACCCATCGCTGCATTAGACAGGTCACGGAGGCCCTGTATGTGCGAAGGATGGACTTTATCAGCTTCCCCATGACCACGGAGGCTCAGACTGACAGGGCTGGAGCATTCTACCGCATTGCTAAGTTCCCCAGGGTGCGGGGAGCAATACAGTGCACTCACATCACCATGCGGGCATCTTCTCAGGACCTGGAGCTTTTTCAAAGCAGAAAAGGATTTCACTCCCTGAAGGTCCAACTAGTTGTCGACCATAACCAGATAATAATGGCAGTGAATGCCAAATGTCGGGGCAGCTTCGATGAGGCTCACATCCTGCATGAGAGCGCTGTCTTTGACATGTTTAAGAGTCAGCCACAAGGACAATGCTACTTGCTTGGTGACAACCGATATGGCCTAGCCACCTGGCTAATGACCCCTCTGCGTGACATCCACACTGAGGCTGAGAAGCAATACAACCAGATCCACAGAGACACATGCAATGTGGTCCAGAAAACAATAACTGTCCTTAAGCAGCGCTTCAGTTGCCTGGACAACTCAGGAGGGGAGCTACAATACAATCCTGAGCAAGTAGCTAACTTCGTGGTCGTGTGCTCCATGTCGCACAACCTGGCTATCAGGAGGGGCCAAGAATTGCCAGAAGGGACTGATGCTCCACCTCAGGAGAGAGAGGGAGGGGAGGATGAGGGGCTGGAAACTGACCTAGGGCCAGACAATCAAGCTGGCAGTGCAACCATGCCTACGCCCCCCTCTAGGCTGCAGGAAAGGGCCCGTGGTGGTTACATAGTTGCCAGACTCTTATGTGAGGAGCTGATATCTGAACGATTTGCCTGAAAGAATGTTGCTGTTGTAAAGTCCTTACACAATACCACAAATCCACACGAGGCACATTCTATGGACAAGGTCACTCTGTGACCTGCATCTTTATTCACAGGACCAAGAAGTGATGACCCTGCGTGGGACCTCCCTTTATATACCTGGATGACCAGGTGAGGAGTTCACCCCCTGTGGTCAATGTGTGCATTTATCAAGTATATACAGTATTGCAGTGTTGTTACATGAAGGTTACATACATGACATCACCTCCCCCCCAACGTCTTATTGGGATCACAGGTTAAGTCTTTCAGATGGTCTGCACTCCCTCGTGAAGCGCCGCAGTTGGGGCTCTGGCTGTTGAGCCTTGGCCTGCGTGTCTGTCCCCTGTGGTGATTCCGGCCTGTCTGGGCTGATCACAGGGACTGTGCATGCTGCTGAATGTTCTTGTTGCTCGTTCACTGGTGGTGGTGTGGGCAGCATCTCATGATCTTCCTCAGGTTCCTCAGAGTCCATGCTGAACCTTTTTTTTACTTGGTCCAGATGCTTGCGGCATATCTGCCCATTGTTAAATTTAACCATGATGATCCTATTCCCCTCTTTGTCTATTACAGTACCTTCAAGCCATTTGGGCCCCAAAGCGTGATTGAGAACAAATACAGGGTCACCAATTTCGATACATCTCCCCCTTGAATTACGGTCATGGTACTCATTTTGGGACTGGCGCTTGCCTTCAACAATGTCGGACAAGACAGGATGAATGAGGGACAGCCGAGTTTTGAGTGTACATTTCATAAGGAGCTCCGCGGGCGGGCCCCCCGTGAGCGAGTGCGGTCGGGACCTATAGGCCAGCAGGAGGCGCGATAGGCGGCATTGAAGGGAGGGTCCTTGAATCCTGAACATGCCTTGTTTTATGATTTGGACCGCATATTCTGCCTGGCCATTGGAGGCCAGCTTGAACCGTGCTGTCCTGACATGGTTGATGCCATTACCCGACATGAACTCCCGGAATTCGTAGCTAGTGAAGCATGGGCCATTATCGCTAACAAGGATGTGCGGCAAACCGTGGGTCGCAAAGACCGCACGTAGACTCTCCACAGTGGTGGATGTCGTGCACGAATTCAAAATGATGCACTCGATCCATTTCGAGTATGCATCAACCACGATGAAAAACATTTTCCCCATGAATGGGCCCGCGTAGTGTGCGTGAATGCGTGACCATGGCCTGGTGGGCCAGGGCCACGGGCTGAGCAGTGCCTCTCTGGGGGCATTTCCCAGCTGAGCACACGTCGTGCACCTGCGAACACAGTGTTCCAGGTCTGAATCAATTCCCGGCCACAACACATGTGACCGGGCAATGGCCTTCATCAGCACGATGCCTGGGTGCTTGCTGTGGAGTTCCCTGATGAAAGCTTCCCTGCCCCTCTGGGGCATGACTACCCGGCTGCCCCATAGTAGGCAGTCGGCTTGGATGGAGAGCTCATCCATCCGTCTGTGAAACGGTCTGACCTCCTCAGGGCATGCTCCGTGTAGCCTACTCCTGCACCTATTTTCTATGTTTCTATCCCCAGTCAGGACACATTTCTTAATCAGGGATAGGAGGGGGATCTCTGTTGGTCCAGATTTTGATCTGGCGGGCTGTGATGGGGGAGCCTGCGCTGTCAAAGGCATCAACGGCCATGACCATCTCAGCGCTTTGCTCCGCTGCCCCCTCAGTAGAGGCCAGTGGAAGCCTGCTGAACGCATCAGCGCAATTTTCAGTGCCAGGCCGGTGCCGGATGGTGTAGTCATACGCAGCGAGCGTGAGAGCCCATCGTTGTATGCGAGCTGATACATTGACATTGACAACCTTGCTGTCTGACAACAGGGATGTTAACGGCTTGTGATCCATTTCTAATTCGAACCTCCTGCCAAAAAGGTACTGGTGCATCTTTTTCACTCCATAGACACATGCGAGTGCTTCCTTTTCAACCATCCCAAATCCACGTTCTGCTTAAGAGAGCGACCTGGAGGCATAAGCCACAGGTTGGAGTTGCCCCTCAGCATTGCACTGCTGCAACACGCACCCAACCCCATAGGACGATGCATCACATGTCAGAATTTCTTACAGGGGTTGTACAGGGTCAACAACTTATTTGAACAGAGTAGGTTACGCGCCCGATTGAAAGCCCGTTCTTGACAGTCCCCCCCAAAACCAATCGCAACCCTTACGCAGGAGCACGTGTAGCGGCTCCAACAATGTACTTAAGTTCGGCAGAAAGTTCCCGGAATAGTTCAAGAGTAACAGAAGTGAACGCAACTCCAATGTGTTGCAGGACCTGGGCGCTCGTCGAATCGCCTCTGTTTTAGATTCAGTAGGCCGAATCCCGTCTGCAGCAACCCTCCTGCCCAGAAACTCGACTTCGGGAGCCAAAAACACACGCTTAGGCTTTTTGAGTTGCAGGCCTACCCGGTCCAGTTGGCGTAGCACCTCTTCCAGGTTGTGGAGGTGTTCCTCGGTGTCCCGACCCGTGATGAGGATATCGTTCTGGAATACAATCAAATGGATTTGAGCAGGCTTTCCATGTTTCTTTGAAAGATCGCGGCCGCTGATCGAATGCCAAAAGGGCACCTGTTGTAAACAAACAGTCCCTTGTGTGTGGTGATTGTGGTCAGTAGTTTGAATTTGTCGGCCAGTTCTTGGGTCATGTAGGCTGAAGTGAGGTCCAACTTGGTGAACAGCTTGCAGCCTGCCAGCGTGCAAAAAGATCCTCCGCTCTCGGAAGCGGGTATTGGTCTTGTAGTGACACTCGGTTGATAGTGGCCTTGTAGTCGCCACAGATCCTGACCGAGCCATCCGCTTTTAGGACGGGAACAATGGGGCTCGCCCAGTCGCATGAATTCAACGGGCGAGATGATGCCCTCTCTCAGCAAACAGCCCAATTCGCTTTCAATTTTCTCCCGCATCACATACGGCACAGCTCTGGCTTTGTGGTGCACTGGTCTGGCGTCCGGGGTGATGCGAATCACTACTTTGGTACCTTTGAACGTCCTGACCTGTGAGCATGAACTTGCGTGCACATCCCCCCATTTCCAGTTCATCTCGGCTAGCCAGCTCCTCCCCAACTGTGCGGACTATTGCCCGGGACAATCCAGAGCGGCAGCCGGTTCATTGATCCATTGAGTGTGACAGCCAACATTGCACTGCCTAGCACTGGAATGATTTATTTGGTGTACATCCGTAATTGAGTCTCAATGCGTTCTAGTTTGGGTCTGCTGGCTTTGAGTGGCCATAGCTTATCGAATTGTTGAACGCTCATGAGTGACTGACTGGCCCTCGTGTCCAGCTCCATGCGTACCAGGATGCCATTTAATAGGACCTTCATCATCATAGGTGGCGTTTTAGTATATGAGCTGTGAATGTTTACCACATGAACCCGCTGAACTTCAGCGTCCATTGATTTGCCCCACACATCATCCTGCCTCACAGACCCCTCTTCTGGTCCATCCACCTCGTAAATTAGCCTGTTCACAGGCTTCCTGCACATTCTAGCTAAATGGCCAGTGAGGTTATAATTTCTGCAGATGAACTGTTGAAACCTGCAAGTCCTGGCAGCATGTCTGCCCCCACACCTCCAGCATGAACTGAGATTCCCATTGTTGTAAACAAAAGAGCTGTTACCAGGCATTCCTCGCTGATTGTCCCTTTAACTGCTCTTGAGCACCCTGTTAGTGGGTGTCAATGGCCCCATCCCAGAACGCATTGTCCACTGGGATAGCGTAAATGTCCGTTCAGCCTGCCATTGTCTGTGTTGAAAACCTGTTCTTGGGTCTATTTCTGCCTGGGGTGTGTCGAACTGCCCTTGTCTGCCTGCTGGGCTCTGAGTCGCGTTTATGATATTGACCCCCTGATCCAGGAGTCAGAGTTGCGTGCATATATTATCTTGGTTTCCTCTTCCCCTGCCACAAAAGTCTGAACCAGCAAAGCCACCGCTTCCAAGGTCAAGTCCTTGATCTCGATTAACTTTCTGAAAATCCTGGCATGACCGATGTCCTCAATAAAGAAATCCCTTAGCATCTCCTCCCTGCAGGTGTCTGTGAACTTACAGAGGCAGGCCAAGCACTGGAGGTCTGCAACGAAGTCCGGTATGCTCTGTCCTTCCCGAAGTCGGTGGGTATAAAATCTGTGTCGAGCCATGTGTGTGCTGCTCACCAGTTTGAGGTGCTCACTGATTAGCTTGCTTAGCTCTTCAAAGGATTTGTCCGCCGGCTTCTCGGGTGCTCGTAGGTCTTTCATGAGTGCGTAAGTCTTAGAAACATAGAAACATAGAAAATAGGTGCAGGATTAGGTCATTCGGCCCTTCGAGCCTGCACCGCCATTCAATGAGTTCATGGCTGAACGTGCAACTTCAGTACCCCATTCCTGATTTCTCACCATACCCCTTGATCCCCCGAGTAGTAAGGACTACATCTAACTCCTTTTTGAATATATTTAGCGAATTGGCCTCAACAACTTTCTGTGGTAGAGAATTCCACAGGTTCACCACTCTCTGGCTGAAGAAGTTTCTCCTCATCTCGGTCCTAAATGACTTACCCCTTATCCTTAGACTGTGACCCCTGGTTCTGGACTTCCCCAACACTGGGAACATTCTTCCTGCATCTAACCTGTCTAAACCCGTCAGAATTTTAAACGTTTCAATGAGATCCCCTCTCATTCTTCTGAACTCCAGTGAATACAAGCCCAGTTGATCCAGTCTTTCTTGATATGTCAGTCCCCCCATCCCGGGAATCATTCTGGTGAACCTTCGCTGCACTCCCTCAATAGCAAGAATATCCTTCCTCAGGTTAGGAGACCAAAACTGTACACAATACTCCAGGTGTGGCCTCACCAAGGCCCTGTACAACTGTAGCAACACCTCCCTGCCCCTGTACTCAAATCCCCTCGCTATGAAGGCCAACATGCCATTTGCTTTCTTAACCGCCTGCTGTACCTGCATGCCAACCTTCAATGACTGATGTACCATGACACCCAGGTCTGATCCACAGCTGGTCAGTAGATGAGCCCTTCGCTTGTCGGCCGCTGCATCTTCCAGCCAGTTCTTCATGACAAAGCTCTGCTGAAGCCTCTCAATGAAATCGTCCCAGTCCTCACCAGCACAGTACCGTTCCCCTGTGCTACCGGTGGCCATTCTCGTGACTCGTTGATTCCCGTTTCTCGTCACCACTGTAAAGTCCTTACACAATACCACAAATCCACACGAGCCACATTCAATGGACAAGGTCACTCTGTGACCTGTACCTTTATTCACAGGACCAAGAAATGATGACCCTGCGTGGGATCTCCCTTTATATACCTGGATGACCAGGTGAGGAGTGCCTCCCACAAGTTGTGCATGTGGTCAAGGTGTGCATTTCTCAAGTATATAGTGTTGTTACATGAAGGTTACATACATGACAGCTGTGAGTGACAACGCTGACATACTGCTGTGTGTGTGCTGCTCAGACGTCAATGGTGGTCATCACCTTGGTGCCAGTTAAAGTTTATGTTGATTGAAGTTAAGTTTTATTTAACCCTTTCATATTAAGGAATCACCAGTGTGTAACGGTCCAGCTATCTGAGAAAATGTGCAACAAGGTTATGTAAAATTTAAAAAAAATTATACCATTCGTAATGGTGTTGCGGAACCTAGGGGTGGAGTGCCGCGCTCCGGGACTACTGAGAGGCCTTTGCCAGCAGTGGTCCTGGCCTCCGCCATCCATGGAACGTACTCAGTCATGGTGGTCAGCTGTTGGGATATGCCTCCCAATACATCGAGGAGCTGGTCACCAATGTCTACAGTCCTCCTGGACAACTGTACCATCTCTCCGCTCTCATGTCATGCTCGTGTACCACACCTGCTGCGTCCACGAAACCTCCGCGGGGTCGGCGCCATCCTGGAGACAAATGGGGTGCCCTGTGGCGAGGTGCTTGGGGCCGGTACCTCCAGAGTGGAGACAGGAATGACCGGAGGAGCACTAGATGGCCTTGGGGTGGAATGGCTTCCGGAGCGTGGCGATGCAGGTTCCTCAAAGTCTGCACTCTCATCTGTGGAGAACAGGCCCAGCGGATTGACGGGCGAAAATCGGAGCTCCTCAGCCGATGTAGGATTGTCCGGCGAGTCCGGCCCCGCACCCCCACCTTCTGGCCTTTGTGGTCTTGCCTGGGGCCGCGCTGCTGGCTGAACTGCAAAACACAAATGAGGTTATTAGAGGAGAAGGGGGTGCTGGGTCACAAGGTGATTCCAGCGCTACACACAGCATATGCATGACAAAAGCATCATCGCTATCAAGATCTTCACAGACATCACATTTCATGACCATCAACATTGTGCATTGCAATGATTTTCATTGGGCCAGCATTATTTCTAAGACAATTTTAGAAATCATCTATCATATATGATTGCTCGGATATGCGTGGGTGTGGCATCTATTGACTTTACATCATGCAATGGTGTAAACTTTACTCACGTCGTTTAACTTCAGGGTCTGCAGATGCTTGCATGGCAGTTCGGGTGTGCTTCCCCACGAATGCGAGCACAAGCTCCTCCATCTCAGTGATGTCGCTGGGGACTGGTGGCCCCCCACCCATTCGCCTCATCGTCGATAGCTTCTTCTGTCAGGACAGGACGACAGGGTATGAGATCATTGTGTGATATCATTGCGAGGTACTGTCACAGAGGCTGATACAACATATAACTGATGGATGTAATCATGATTATTATGATAATTATCATTCTTTACTTAAAGACGTGCACCGTGACCGCAGGCTTTGACTACAACATTCCCGGTAAAAGTGCAAGACCTCACATCTGCTGATAGTCACTCATGACTGTTACAAGTCAAATTATATAAATACATATGTACATGTAAATAAATGTAATATTTATTCTTGTGGATCCCACAAGGCCGTTCCATCATTTGCGGCATTGGTTGCCCTCACGCACCTCGTTGGTCCCCGACGAAAACAGCACTGCTAACTCAGCCCATAACTTCTGGTAGGCCTTTGGGGTGGGCTTCCCACGCCCTCCCTGGGTCAAATCACCCCAGCATGACTTGACCTCCTGCAGGAGGGTGGCATTTGCCTTGTCCGAGAACCTCCTCGCTTTTTTGCGCCCTCCAATGTGCTCCTCTCCCAGCTCACTGCTCTCGCCAGCGTCAGTCTCCACAGCGTGTTGTGTCACCTCTTCCTCTCCCTCCATCATAGGCCAAATTCGGGCAAATATATGGCTGGTAACAGCTAATTTTTGTTTCCTTATTTGCTGTAAAGTTGTAAACTCTCCCTCCTTCATCCCAAAGCAGCCACACCACACCCACACACGCCTTCAGTCCCTCTCAGCTCCCTTTCTCTCTGTCTCCTCTTCTGCGCATGTCATGATGACCCTTGACCTCATGAATCGCTGGAATTGAGTGTTGCCATGCCGTTGCTAAGGACAGCGACACTTTATGCCAGAAGATCAGAGAGATTTAACGCTACTGCCCATTTCATATCGCTCGCTGTAACGCCCATTTTCAAAAATGGAGACTAGGGGCTTTGAAAATGGGTGACAAGCCAGCGATCTGAAAACCCATTTTTACTGCCCATGCCGGAAATATCACCCATTTTTGGGCGATCTGCACAAAAGTGTAAAATCTAGCCCACAGTAAATGAACAGAATACTGCTTCCTGCAGTGAACAAAATGTCAATGAACACAAAACTGCTTCATGCAGCAACACTATTTAAGAGGAATGCATTGTTATCACACAACTATGGACAACGTGGACAATAGTACAGACATTTCTGGCAATGAAATAGTGCCAGGCCTTAATGTTTCTTTTCATGACTCCCCCCCTTTGCCTTTCAATGCCCTCCTATACCTGCTGCTCCTCCTCAATAAGTCCTCAGGAAGTACAGAAAGGCTGCTAGACGGCTGTTGTGTTGGGGGGGGTAGACAATGCAGATTGTGTCTGAGAATGCCTTGAACCACCTCTTGGCCTGGAAGGCCTGGCTTTGAACTGGGTTGCCTTATCATCGGCGGAACGGTCACAGGTGGCTGGGGTGTCATCCATGTATGATGCATGATTGGTGAGTGAGTGGTGGGAGCCGGAATGCTGTCATCCTGAGGAAGGGCAGCACCTGCCATTTCCGGGGAGCCACTGATTCTCCGACAGGGCTGGGCCTTAGCAACCAGAGCACGATGTATCCCTACAACTTGCTGGCCTGCTTTGGCATTGTCACTTCCCCGTTGCACAGTGGAAAATGCAGAGAATATGGTAGCAGACATGGACTGCATCACCTGCGCAAGCTGAAGCAAATGTTGTGCCTGTGATGTGCCCGAGTCTGCGGCGTGATCAATGGCATGCGGCACACTCTGGAACTCCACTGTCGCTGCTCGAGGCCACCAGCCTCTGTGTGTGGGCAATGATGGCCCTGCTGGACTCACGACTCGCAGCGACAATCTGTGACGCTGCCTTCGCAACAGTCGCAGTGAGCTTGTCGATGCTCGCTGGGATCCGTCCCAATGCATCAATAAGCTCACGGTGCGTAACTGTGTTTTCCCTGGATATTTCCACCAGGTCCAGTTCCATGTCTGCCTGTCATTGAGCAGACCGATTTTGCCGAATCACCCCCCCGGAGAGCTGGCTGCGAGATTCCATTCCGGCACTGCATTGCTGTATGCCACTGGGATCAGGAGCCTCCTACTCCTCAAACCCCAAGAAGTCAGTGTCATCCCAGATTAACTTAATCCCAATAGAGCAACTGGTGAGCTGTGATGCTCCGCTGGAGCAATCTCCTCCACTCCCTCATTGTCACCACCATGGTCTGATATGGAGGCCTCCCTCGAGGGATGCTGCACCTCTGGTGTAGGCATCTGGAAGTAGAAAACGACGGAGGTGTGGTTAGCAGCAGGGGAGGGGGCAGGGTGACATGAGGAAGGTGTCATTGCACATTTTCATTTGAAGGCGCACCGCAACTCCATAATATCTCTCAATGCACTCTCTTAAGTCGCACGATCCATTTACATACCCTCACTACCCTCATCCCCAGCAACAGCCTGAGCTGGGACTCCTATGAGGGCTGAGACCCTTTGCTCAACATCCATCAAGGGGATTGGTTTAGGCAGACCCCCGCCTGTCCGCAGCTGCTCCCTCCTATTATGGGAGTGTTTGGATTGCATTGAGAAAAATAGGAAGGGTTCAGAAAGCATTTCTCTGCTGTTGTGGCACATATGTCGACCAGAGTACAATAGGTGATACTGTGGGAATGTTATTGTGTCTTCCATTCAATCTGTTGGGATGTTGCTTATGCTTCATCAATATTTGTTCACGGGTTAAAGGGGTCTAACATGGAGATGTAAGTGATCTTTCAAAAAGACATAGCAACAGTTGGAGTGCATTGCGAGGAACGATGTAAATGATAGAATTACTGTGCATGGATCATTAAAAGCCAATGGGTGCTGATGTAAGCTTTCATCTTTCTTATGCATTGTGAAACCCACCCCACAGAGTGTTGAGCGAGACTATGTGCATGACAAACTTCACATAGTGTGTGAGATTAATGTTAGAAGTCATGGAGGCATGCATAGATGCAAATGGTACTCACCCTGACAAGCCTCGTGAGGTGGTTGAACTTTTTTCGACACTGTGTGCCAGTGCTGGGCCCAGTGTCTGCAGCAGACACCACCTGCGCTATCTCCCTCCATAGTCGCTTAAACACAGGAGAGAGTGGTCTGGCTTCCCCAGCAAGATGGAATGAGGACCACCGCCTCTCCATTGCATGGACTAAGGCCTCAGTAGCCTCATTACTGAAGCGCCTGATACACTGCCTTCCCTCCTGCTCCTCCATCTCAGCAGAAGTTAATATGCGCATGCGCGTGGGAAACTGCCGCGCCCTGCATTAGCGGTTGCGACTGGCAAAAAATAATAATAAATTCACTGCACATGCGCAAAATGGCCACCTCCTTTAACACCGGAAATTTCGGCTCGGGTGCACAAAATCAGTCATACAACACTCTTCCAGATTACTTTTTCGCCCAAACTTCCAGTCGAAGGCGCAAACTATTTTCAGACGCAAACTTTTACACCCCGTTGCGATTAACATCCCGAAATCCAAAACGTGGAAAATCCAGCCCAACGAGTTTTAGATGAGCTGAAGTTTATAGAGAGTGAATGAACCATCCAGGGGAACATTGGAATAGCCGAGGTTGGAGATGGCAAAGGCACAGATGATGAGTTTTGGCAGCAGATAGGCTAAGTCAGAGGCAGAGATGGGCAATTTTATGAAGATGAAAGTTGTTGGTCTTTGTGATTGAGAGAATATGGGGTCAGAAGCTCAGCTTGGGGTTAAATAGGATGCCAAGCTTGTGAAGAGTTGGTTCAACCTGAGACAGTTACCGAGGAGGGGGATGGAATCACTGATAAGGGCATGGCGTTTGTGGCGAGGGACTAAGATGGTGGCTTTAGTTTTTCCAATTGGAGGAAATTGTGGCTCATCCAAGTTGCAGGAAAGATGTGATAGGCTGGGTGATTGGTTTGAAAAACAGTAATGGCATACAGAATCTGACTGAACCGTATTGACTGCTCACAGGAGGATTTACCATCTCACGCTCCATCACCCTTAAGAATCAGCACAGAGATTGAAACATCAGCCTGATTAGAGAGTGAGTTAGAGGAGTCAGCACATGCTGACCATCGAGCACGAGTGGGCAACAGCAGATACTGGTGGCAGGGACAGCTTAGGAGAGGCCACAGCAGCAAGTAAAGTCCTTTCCCAGCTCTACTGAGGAGGACAGAGATGAGGACTTCAGGGGACCAGCCATGAAAAGAAAACTACTAGACTCTCACTCAAACAGTTGTACCTGGGATTTTCTGCATTATTACATAGAATCATAGAACCATAGAAATTTACAGCACAGAAGGAGGTCATTTGGCCCATAATGTCCATGCCAGCCAACAAAGAGCTATCCAGCCTAATTCCACTTTTCAGCTCTTGGTCCATAGGCACCGTTGATGCCCTAGTCCCTGTTAAAACAATTACTCTCTCACCCTGGCCATTCCCCCTGGTACAGCCCTGATCTTCACTCCCTTAAGTCCAAGGGACATAGACTTGAACGGATATGGTGGACAACTTGTTTAGCCATTCACCGCCAAATCTGGTTGGACCACATAAAACACAATCGGGTCCTGTTCTCGTCTGCCAAAACCTCCACTATTCCAGAATCATTCTGGAATGTAAAGCAAAATCCTGGCTTCTATTCTCCACTGCTAACCGTATTTTTAAACCCCTCGCCCCAATCTTTACCCTTACCTCCGACAATAAGTGTGAGGAGCTCATGGACTCATGAGCAGCCATTCGGCTGCCTCTGCCTCTTTCTTTCCTTCCATTAGACCACTGGACCAAACTTCCTGTGAGGAAGCCCCCTGCCCTAGCCATGACCTCATATGTTTCTTCAGTTTCTCTCCGATCTCCCATCATGACCTTTCCAAGCTCATCCTGTCCATGAGGCTCACTTCCTGCTCCCTAGACTCTATTTTCACCCCTATTCCTGTCATTAGGAAAAAGCTGGAGTCCATTATTAAAGGAAGTAGTAGCAGAACATTGAGAAAATCATAATACAGTCAAGCAGACTTAGTATGGTTTTATGAAAGGGAAATCATGTTTGACAAATTTTCTGGAGTTCTTTGAGGATGTAACGAGCAGGGTGGATAAAGGGGAACCAGTAAATGTAGTGTATTTCGATTTCCAGAAGGCATTCAGTAAGGTGCCACCATAAAAGGTTATTAAACAAGATAAGAGCTCACGGGGTTGTGGGTAACATATTAGCATGAAGAGAGGATTAGCTAAGTAACAGAAAACAGAGAGTCGGGATAAATGGGTCATTTTCAGGTTGGCAAACTATAACTAATGTGGTGCCACAGGGATCAGTGCTGGGACCTCAACTTTTTACAATTTATATTAATGACTTGGATGAAGGGACCGAGTGTAATGTAGCCAAATTTGCTGATGATACAAAGATAGGAGGGAAAGCAAGTTGTGAAGAGGGGCCGAAATTGCCCGCCGCTGGAAACGAGGCGCACATACCGTGCTTCTGTTGTTTTCATCGGCAAGGTGGATGCGGTGACCTCTTGAGCAAAATTCCGCTCTTTGGCTTATTTTTTTCAGCGGACCGGAAGTCGATTTAAATGGGGGCGGATGTGCGGTGGTAAGCGGAAGTTCGCAGTCTAGAGGGGCGGGCGAAAGCTGGGGGCAGGTGTAGTGTCCGCCGCTGTCAGTCATCAGCGTAGCACTGATGATGTCATCACGGTGCTGCATCACCATGGCTCTCCCCTTCACTTAAAGGGAAGAACCTGCATGATTCTTTAAGTTCGGCCCACTGGGCCACCAGGGAGGGTTTCGCCCAGGCCAGCGGCTTGGCATCCAAAAGAGGGAGTGTCAGGCTCCCTGTTAGCGGCCCGGCCAAACACGGGGGCATAATTGTCGAGCCGATATGGCAGTCGGCCGACAAAAAAAAACATGGCGGCATGGGCAGTCAGTCCTCCCCTTTAATGGCAGCCGCACTGCCATTTTAGAAGGACTCCAAGCTCAGTGCACCGGCAGAAAAAGCTGCTGGTGGCAACGAGTGGCGGGAGCAAGAATTTTTCAGTGGAATTTCACCATCGGGCGAGGAACATCGGCGGTGCATGCTCTGATGATGCACTTAGGATGGATTGGCAGCAGTGGAGCGGTAATGGGGTGAGAAGGTCACCACCGGGATACCGCAGGAGCGGAATTTTAACATGGCAAATATAACACGAAAAATTGGCGGCCATTGCATTCCGCAGCTTGTTCACCAATTTCCGGCGGGGGTAATAGGCCTTAAGGAAAGGAGAAATTTTGGCCCCAAAGCATCTGCAAAGCGATATAGATAGGCTAAGTGAGTGGGCAAAAATGTGGTAGATGGAGTGTAATGTGGGAAAGTGAAAGCTTATCCACTTTTGTAGGAAAAATAAAAAAGCTAATTATTATTAAATGGAGAGAGATTACAAAATGCTGCGGTACAGAGAGGTCTGGGGGTCCTTGTACATGAAGCACAAAAAGTTAGCATGCAGGTACAGCAAATAATTAGGAAGGTAAATGGAATGTTGGCCTTTATTGCTGTGGGAAATGGAATATAAAAGTAGGGAAGTCCAGCTACAATTGTACCAGGCATTGGTGAGACCATACCTGGAGTACTGCGTACAGTTTTGGTCCCTTTATTTAAGGAAGGATATACTTGTATTGGAGGCAGTTCAGAAAAGGTTCACTAGGTTGATTCCTGAGTTGAAGGGGTTGTCTTCTGAAGAAAGGTTGAGGAGGTTGGGCTTATACTCACTGGAGTTTAGAAGAATGAGAGGTGATCTTATTGAAAAATATAAGATTATAAGGGGGCTTGACATGGTAGATGCGTAGATGCAGAGAGGATGTTTCCCCTTGTGAAGGAATCTAGGGGGCATAGTTTCAGAATCAGGGGTCGTCCATTTAAAATGGAGATGAGGAGGAAATTCTTCTCTGAGGGCCGTGAATTTGTGGAATTCGCTACACCAGAGAGCTGTGGAGGCTGGGTCATAAATCATATTTAAAGTGGAGATAAATTTTCGAATGATAAGGGAGTCAAGGGTTATGGGGAGCGGAGTGAAGTGGAGTTGAGAGCAAGATCAAATCAACCATGATCTTATTGAATGACGGAGCAGGCTCGAGGGACCAAATGGCCTACTCCTGCTCCTATTTCTTATGTTCTTATGTTCAAACTGTTGCACCTGTGATATATTCTTCCGACATCACTAACAAACACACTCTACAAGATGGCCCCAACTGTCATCATGTTTTATTGTTCTGTATTTACATCAGCAGTTGCATTACCACAGTAGTACACTAGGTGAGGCAGTAGTCTCTTTGGGGGAGGTCTATTACACTTCTCTCTCCTTACTGAAGGAGTAATCATAACAAAATAATCATCATACATAATTGCATGGTTATACACAACAAAAGATATGAACCTATTTTACCATATTTACAAATCAAACTTAGCCACTGGTTTTCTGTTTCAAAGAGGGTACCTTTGCTCTTGAACAGAACCTTCCAAACATGGTGTTAAATTTACACTCATTCTAGGCTGAGCCTGAGGAGAATTTTTCTCCAAGGACAACCCTTGATCTACATTTGGACTCTCTACAACTTCAGACTGTTTGTCTGCCTGGCTCGGACTCAGACCTATATTCTGACTTTCTCTTGGACTTGTTTCCAGTACATCTGATGTAGGATTGGCTACTGGTACTCTGCTTGTAACATGACTATCTGACTCATCAGAAATAATTGAATCATTCCAACTTTCAACTCCTCCCACATCTGAAGGTAAAATATGATCAATGTGAACAAACCTAACCTTTCCATGAACAAACATCTTGACCAAATATGTGCGAGGCCTATACATCTTCACTATTCGTCCTGGCAACCACTTTAACCATTTATGGTGATGGTTCTTCACTCTCGTCTTCTGATTTAATTTCACACTTCACTCTCTCTTACTCTACCTCTATCACAATTCTCTTTCTGTCTTAATTGTTTCTCTTCTACTGACTGTGCCAACTTTAGTTTTAGCAACAATAACCTGGTTCATGGTTGTCTTTTGAGAAACATCTCTGCTGGTGTTCTACCAGTAATTGTATGAGGTGTATTACAATAAGTAATAAGAAAATTTGCCAGTTTGTGGTCCAACGATAACTGCCGTTTCTTTGGATTTGTAATGTGCGCTCTGCTGCACCATTTGAAGTAGAGTGGTATGGTGGAACCTTGGTATGTTTCACACCATGCAAATTCTTCTGTACAAAATTGTGGCCCATTATCAAACCCAATTTCTTCCGCCTTATTGATATTGTTCTCAGTTTCTAGTCTTTTGAGGTCTGCTCAATTTTCTCCTTGAGTGCATATGGTAGGGACATGGCATGCAGTAAACTGGTCTTCGATCCTTCTGCACTCTGACACTCAACTTAAAGCCTTAGAATGGACTGTCTGTTTCGCAGAACACCTTCAGATACTGCTTGATGACATCATCCTTCGGTGCAAATCTCGTTTCAACATGAAAAATCTCATTTCAATCCAGCTTCAATGATCCCAACCAATTTCTATCAATCAAGGCAGGCTTGTCTCCAGCTATTAGAAACATAGAAACATAGAAAATAGGTGCAGGAGTAGTCAATTCGGCCCTTCGAGCCTGCACCACCATTCAATATGATCATGGCTGATCATGCAACTTCAGTACCCCATCCCTGCTTTCTCTCCATACCCCTTGATCCCTTTAGCCATAAGGGCCACATCTAACTCCCTTTTGAATATATCTAACAAACTGGCCTCAACAACCTTCTGTGGCAGAGAATTCCACAGGTTCACAATTCTATGAGTGAAGAAGTTTCTCCTCATCTAAATGGCTTACCTCTTATCTTTAGACCGTGACACCCTGGTTCTGAACTTCCCCAACATCGGGAACATTCTTCCTGCATCTAACCTGTCCAATCCTGTTAGAATTTTATATGTTTCAATGAGATCCCCTCTCATTCTTCTAAATTCCAGTGAATATAAGCCTAGTCGATCCAGTCTTTCTTCATATGTCAGTCCTGCCATCCCGGGAATCAGTCTGGTGAACCTTCGCTGCACTCCCTCAATAGCAAGAATGTCCTTTCTCAGGTTAGGAGACCAAAACTGTACACAATATTCAAAGTGTGGCCTCACCAAGGCCCCGTGCAACTGCAGTAAGACCTCCCTGCTCCTATACTCAAATCCTCTCGCTATGAAGGCCAACATGTCATTTGCCTTCTTCACCGCCTGCTATACCTGCAAGCCACCCTTGAATGACTGATGTACCATGACACCCAGGTCTTGTTGCACCTCCCATTTTCCTAATCTGTCACCATTCAGATAATATTCTGCCTTCCTGTTTTTGCCACCAAAGTGGACAACCTGATATTTATCTACACTATACTGCATCTGCCATGCATTTTCCCACTCACCTAACCTGTCCAAGTCACCCTGCAACCTTTTAGCATCCTCCTCACAGCTCACACTGCCACCCAGCTTAGTGTCATCTGCAAACTTGGTGATATTACATTCAATTCCTTCGACTAAATCATTAATATATATTGTAAATAGCTGTGGTCCTAGAACTGAACTTTGCAGTACCGCACTAGTCACTGCCTGCCATTCTGAAAAGGACCGGTTTATTTCTACTCTTTGCTTCCTGTCTGCCAACCAGTTCTCTATCCATGTCAATACATTACCCCCAATACCATGTGCTTTAATTTTGCACACTAATCTCTTGCATGGGACCTTGTCAAAAGCCTTTTGAAAGTCCAAATACACCACATCCACTGGTTCTCCCTTGTCCACTCTATTAGTTACATCCTCAAAACATTCAAGAAGATTTGTCAAGCTATGAGAGGCAAGCTCTTCACCGGTATGGTGATACGTCTTACCATAGGCATTTGCTCTCCTGAGTAGCCTCACAGCTCTATATTGAATTTCTCCAGTGGAAAATCACACAGTTTGTCGCGATATAGCGATTCCGGTAATATGCTCATGGATGCAGCCGTGTCAATTTCCATGAGAATCCTGGTTCCTGCAATGTCTACTTGGATGATGATACACCATGAATCGCTGTGAGATACACTTGTGCTTCTGATGATGTACATTGTGTTCCTAACACAGATGAGACTGCACACAGGGAGGTTAAAGTAACAGTAACCTCAGTCTTTATTAAGACACTCCAGAGTGAGGAACAGCCTATATAAAGTGCTCCTAAAGGATGCTGGGATCAATTGGGACTTCAGGGGATGCACTCCATGGTGGTGGAACATGGGAGTGCATGCTTTACAGATACACAACATCACTCCCCTACAAAGTCAAAGTGAAAACTATTTACAAGGTGAGGCGGTCGGGAGCCTTTCTTTCCCTGGTCGACCACTTCGGTACAAATGTCTGTTCTGGTATATTGGCTGTGCCCTCGCTGGGCTGACGTGTTGTTGGCCCTGCAGGGCTGCTGGGTGAGCCTGGCCTTGCTGGGCTGTTGGGCGTGATGGGTTCGATTTCCTGGTCCGAGGTGGTGTTGTTGATCCTTTGGGTGTGTGTTGTGGGCTCGAAAAAGTTGGCGTCTGCTGTGGGTTGTTCAGGGCAGTCTGTGAACCGCAGCCTCGTTTGGTCCAGGTGCTTTCTGCAAATTTGTCCATTGTCTAGTTTGACGACAAACATCCAACTCCCTTCTTTAGCTATCACCGTGCCCGTGATCCACTTGGGACCATGTCCATAGTTTAGCACATACACAGGGTCATTCAGATCAATTTCCCGTGACACAGTGGTGCGACCATCGTTTACATTTTGTTGCTGCCGCCTGCTCTCTACCTGATCATGCAGGTTGGTGTGAACCAGCGAGAGTCTGGTTTTAAGTGTCCTTTTCATGAGTAGCTCAGCCGGGGGCACCCCTGTGAGCGAGTGGGGTCTCGTGCGGTAGCTGAGCAGTACTCGGGACAGGCGGGTTTGGAGTGAGCCTTCTGTGACTCGTTTAAGGCTCTGTTTGATTGTTTGTACTGCCCGCTCTGCCTGCTCATTGGAGGCTGATTTAAACGGGGCCGAGCTGACATGTTTGATCCCATTGCGAGTCATGAATTCTTTAAATTCTGCACTGATGAAACATGGCCCGTTGTCACTGACCAGTCTGTCAGGCAGGCCGTGGGTGGCAAACATGGCCCTCAGGCTTTCAATGGTGGCAGTGGCGGTGCTTCCCGACATTATTTGACTTTCAATCTATTTTGAAAAAGCATCCATCACCACCAGAAATATTTTACCAAGAAACGGGCCTGCATAGTCGAAATGGATCCTTGACCATGGTCTGGAGGGCCAGGACCACAAACTTAGTGGTGCCTCTCTGGGCGCATTGCTCAACTGAGCACACACGCTGCATTGCCATACACAGGAATCTAAGTCAGAGTCGATACCGGGCCACCACATGTGGGATCTGGCTATTGCTTTCATCATTACTATACCCAGGTATGTGCTGTGGAGACCCGAGATGAACGTCTCCTTGCCATTTTTGGGTAGCACTAAGCAGTTACCCCACAACAGACAGTCTGCCTGGATGGACAGCTCGTCCTTTTGCCACTGGAACGGTTTGATTAGCTTTTGCATTTCAACGGGGATGTTGGCGCAGCTCCCATGCAGTACATAATTTTTTACTCGGGACAGCAGAGGATCTTGGCTGGTCCAAGTCCTAATCTGGCAGGCCGTGACAAGTGATTTATCATTTTCAAATGCTTCCATGACCATCAACAAGTCTGCGGGCTGCGCCACCATCAACAAGTTTGCAGGCTGCGCCATTTCCATCCCCGTGGTGGGCAATGGTAGCCGACTGAGAGCATCCGCACAGTTCTCGGTGCCTGGCCTGTGGCGGATGGTATAGTTATATGCTGATAGTGCGAGTGCCCACCTTTGTATGCGGGTTGAGGCATTAGTATTTATCCCCTTGTTTTCAGCGAACAGGGATATGAGGGGCTTGTGATCGGTTTCCAGCTCAAATTTGAGGCCAAACAGGTAGTGATGCATTTTCTTTACCCCGAACACACACGCTAATGCCTCTTTCTCAATCATGCTGTAGGCCTAGGCGACACATTGCAACTTCCCCGCAACGTTAGCTTGTTGTAATATACACCCGACTCCATACGATGACGCATCACATGCTAGCACAAGTCTTTTACATGGGTTATACAATACAAGCGGCTTGTTGGAGCATAAAATGTTTCTGGCTTTCTCAAAAGCAATTACTTGGTTACTTCCCCATACCTAGTTCTCACCTTTACGCAATGACACATGGAGGGGCTCTAAGAGGATGCTTAACCCTGGTAGGAAGTTACCAAAATAGTTGAGGAGTCCCAGGAATTACCGCAACTCCGTTCCGTGGCCTGGACGCATTCCTGATAGTCTCTGTCTTGGCGTCTGTGGGACGAATGCCGTCCGCCGCAATCTTTCTCCCCAAAAACTCCACTTCTGTTGCCATGAAGACGCATTTCGACCTCTGCAGCCGCAGCCCTTCGCGATCCAGTCTCTGGAGGACTTCCTCCAGGTTTTGTAGGTGCTCGACGGTGACCCGACCCGTGACCAATAAGTCATCCTGAAAAACTACCGTGGGTGGTACCGACTTGAGTAGGCTCTCCATGTTTCTCTGGAAGATCGCTGCAGCCGACCGAATTCCAAACGGGCATCTGTTGTAGATGAACAGTCCCTTGTGCGTGTTGATGCAGGTGAGGCCCTTCGAAGACTGCTCCAGCTCCTGCGTCATGTAGGTCGAAGTCAGGTCGAGCTTGGTGAACGTCTTGCCTCCTGCCAGGGTCGCAAATAGGTCGTCTGCCTTAGGTAGCAGGTATTGGTCCTGTAGCGAGAAACAATTAATAGTTACTGTATAATCACCAAAAATCCTGACCGTGCCATCACTTTTGAGTACTGGAACAATCGGGCTGGACCACTCACTGAATTCCACTGGGGAGGTGATGCCCTCGCGTTGCAGCCTGTCCAGCTCAATTTCCACTCTCTCCCTCATCATGTGAGGTACTGCTCGCGCCTTGTGGTGAATGGGTCATGCCTCTGGGACCAAGTGGATCCGCACCTTCGACCCGAAAAGTTTCCAATGCCTGGCTCAAAAAGGCAAGGAAATTTGTTAAGAACCTGGATACATGAAGCCTCATCGACATGTGATAACACTCGGATGTCATCCCAGTTCCAGCTTATTTTGCCCAGCCAGCTCCTTCCAAGCAGTGTGGGGCCATCACCCGGGACAATCCAGAGTGGCAGTTTGTGTACCATGCCCTCGTAGGTGACCTTGACCATGGCGCTGCCCAGGACAGTGATAAGCTCTTTGGTGTACGTTCTCAGTTTCGTGTGGATGGGGCTCAGGGCTGGTCTGAATGCCTTGTTGCACCACAGTCTCTCAAACATCTTTTTACTCATGATGGATTGGCTGGCGCCAGTGTCCAGTTCCATGGCTATGGGTAAGCCATTCAAGTTTACATTTAGCATTATAGGTGGACATTTCGTCGAAAATGTGTGCACCCCATGTACTTCAGCATCCACCTCCTCTCTCTGAGGCTTGAAATTGCTTTGATCCATCATGGACCGATCTTCCTCTGCCACTTAGTGGTTAGCAGGTTAGCAAGCTCATTGGAGGTGCCCCATTGTTCCACAGCTCTTGCAAACATACCCTTTGAAGCGACATGGATAGGCTGAATGGAAGCCTCCACAACTCCAACAAGGTGTGAATTGGCTTGCATTCATCCTTTGTTGTGGACTCTGAGTCATCTGGGTCACCTGAGGCCTGCTGGCAGTTGCAGAATCGTGGTTTCTGCCCTGTACATTTCTGCTCGCAAACACAGTTCCAGTTAATTTATGAACATTGCTAGCACTTGTGTGCTGAGAGATTTGTTTGGTGTTATCACTGGTGGACATAAACGCCAGTG
The DNA here is from genome assembly GCF_044704955.1 of Pristiophorus japonicus. Lineage (NCBI taxonomy): Eukaryota > Metazoa > Chordata > Chondrichthyes > Pristiophoridae > Pristiophorus > Pristiophorus japonicus. Next base: position 91,513,225 of record NC_091977.1, read on the forward strand.
CTATTGCAATGGCCTTACTGAGGATCGGTGTCTCTACAGTCAAAAGTTTTCGTAGGATGGTCTCCTGGCCAATGCCCAGTACAAAAAAGTCTCTGAGCATTTGCTCCAGGTAGCCATCAAACTCACATTATCCTGCAAGTCGCTTTAGCTCGACGATGTAGCTCGCCACTTCCTGACCTTCAGATCGCTGGCATGTGTCGAACCGATACCTTGCCATCAGCATGCTCTCCCTCGGGTTAAGATGCTCGCGAACCAGTGTGTACAGCTCCTCATATGACTTATCTGTGGGTTTCACCGGAGCCAGAAGATTCTTCATGAGGCTGTAGGTCGGTGCCCTGCAGACCGTGAGGAGGACAGCTCTCCTTTTTGCAGCGTTTCTTCCCTGTCCAGCTCGTTGGCTACAAAGTACTGGTCTAGCGGTTTGACATAGACTTCCCAGTCCTCACCCTCCGAGAACTTCTCCAGGATACCCACAGTTTGCTGCATCTTTGCATTGGGTTCGCATAGTCGTCGCCAGTTATTGTCTTCCTAACACAGATGAGATGAGGTTAAAGTAACAGTGACCTCAGTCTTTATTAAGATACTCCAGAGTGAGGAACAGGCCTTAGGGGCTGGCTTATATACAGTGGTCCTAAAGGATGCTGGGATCAATTGGGACTTCAGGGGATGCGCTCCCGGGTGGCAAAACATGGGAGTGCATGCTTTACAGATACACAACAATATGTATCTCCAGAACCTCCTTGTCCTGTTGCTTTTCTTCAATGCTACATACTGTCTGGCAATTTCTACTTATAGATTTGAACATCGGTTTACTCTTCCGTCAGCATGCCTTCGCAAGATACTCTGTTTTCTATCAGAAGAACGACTCGGCTTTCACAGATGGGCAACTTTGAGAGGTGTTGTGCCAGTCATTGATAGCATGACTTCAATGCACTGTTACCTTGGCCAGTTGCTGAGGCCTTGGGGCCCAACTGCATTTTACTTTTAACCTGGAAGCAATTCACCTCGGTTGACTGGCGACTGGAAATGGTGCAAAATTCTCAGGAGTATTGGTCGGACATCTCCATTGAATTAGCTGTCTGACAAGCTAAATCAAAAGTCAAGTTAGGGGTTGTCAACAACTTTCTTCTGTATGCTTCATTTCCATCCCAGAAACAAAGCGGTCACGCAGCGGTCCTGAAAGTTTCCAAAATTACAATGAGTGGATAGCTTTTTTAAAGCTGCAATGTACTCACTGATACGCTTGTCATGTAATTGATCTCATGTTCTAAAATGATAACTTTGAGCAATTTCTATGGGCTCAGGACTGTAGTGCTGTTCTGTCAGTGGTGTGTACTTTGGTTTGACAGGAACAAGTAAATTTTTCATGGTTTCATAAACCTCGGGACCTGCTTCAGTCAAGAAAATAGCCCATTTTCTTTCTAAAAGCACCCGGTTATGGTTTTCATCATCAGGGACTTCGACGATACTATTTGTGGTGAAAAACATTTCTAGCCGCTCCACATATGCTCTGAAAGTCTCTCGATCATGATGGAACTCAGCCAGGCACCCTTTTATTCCCATAGGCACGGCCATCTGGATTCTTCAGTCCATCCAAGTCTGCTTGTCATTTACCTTGGATTTTTAGCTGTTCTGCAAAACAAAGAACTTCTCAAAGTCTCTCTGTTGGTTGGCAGGATGATCCACCAACAAAAATTTCAGCTAGGGAATCTGATTATCCTTTTCTATGTTACCAATGTGATATATTCTTATAACATCACTAACAAACACACTCTACAAGATGGCTCCAACTATCATCATGTGAACTTGTCATATTAACCTTTTATTGTATTTATATCAGTAGTTGCATTACCACAGTAGTCCACTAGGTGGAGCAGTTGTCCACTAGGGGGAGCTCTATTACACCACCCTACTTCCTTTTCTGGCTCCCATGTAAGCTGATGTTGTTAACGGTTCACTCTCCTCAGGTACTGTCCCCCTCTCCCTCAATTCTGCCATCATTGCCCATTGCCTCAAAAAAACAACCCTCACTCCCTCTGTCCTTGCAAACTACCGCCCCATATCCAACCTCCCTTACCTTGCGAAAGTCCTTGAACGTGTTGTCGCCTCCCAAATCCGTGCCCACCTTTCCCGCAATTCCATGTTTGAATCCATCCAATCCCGTTTCTGCCTCTGCCCAGTACCAAAACGGCTCTCATTAAAGTCACAAATGACATAATTTGTGACTGTGACAAAGGCAAACTCTCCCTCCTCATCCTTCTTGACTTGTCTGCAGCCTTTGACACAGTTGAACACTATTCTTCTCCAACGACTCTCCACTGTCATCCAGCTGGGTGGAACTGCACTTGCCTGGTTCCATTCTTATCTATCCAATTGTAACCAGAGAATCTCCTGCAACAGCTTCTCTTCCTGCCCTCTCATCGTCCCCCAAGGAGTTTAGAATAGCAATGTATTAATGGACAGAGAAAGAGTGGTTAGTTACACAGGCAACTCAGTGTATCGAGTGACACACTTAGCTCTGTCTCTAATAGCTGCAATAGCCATACAATTTCTCTATTACTCTCTGTTATTAATATACTCATACTAAAAAGTACCTTCTGCATCTGCTAGATAAAAGTTTTAAAGAAGAAGTCAAGACATTCTTCTAATTACAAATAAAAGTGAAGAGAGTCTAACAAAGTAAAGGTTACCTTGGCTATTTTACTGATTACAAACTACAGGCTGCTACTGTTACTGTTATAACTTCTACTGACTGATAATTGACTCTATTTTTATGTCTTAATTTCAAAGAGATACTTCTTACATTCAATTAACCAAACAGAATGACACATGTGCAATCATCGCTGATAAATGTGGAGTTCCTATGTATGTCACTGATCCATTGATCATAGCCTTACTCAAGCAGGGCAGACTTCATGTTTGCACTTTATGAACTTGCCATCTATTCACCTTGCATGACTCAAGGATTGTTCCACACAAATGGGGAAAAGCGACATCTTTATGTCTCATTACGTGTTATTCTAAATGGTTTGAATTTTCAAAATGTTTTTATGACACCATTAAGGAGTGCCTTATATATACATAAAAGCTTCCTGGTGTCATTAACACAGATTTTATGCCTTGATTCTCTGGGAACATCCATGGTTTAAACTAACGGAGAAAGCTTTGTTAGCGTAGCCAATTTCCAGCATTAAGTACAATAGCTGAACTCCATTTTAAATGGGCACTTTCAAGTTAAATCTCCGTTCCAGGCACATTTTCAGCAGTTTATAGGGCACTTCCTCTACAAAGGCTCAAAGTCACCCTTCGGGCAATTTAAGTACCATGATTTCTACAATGTCGTCTTCATGCAGTTTTTCTTATTCTGGCAACTTCAAAACCCATGACTTTGCAACCGGAACTCACAGCCCCCTTAAAACACATTCCCCAATATTGTATTAATTGTATCCTAAAACTATAATAAAGTGAAATAAGACTCTTTTCTAATGGACTACACTTATCCAGATGTCAATTTTTCTTTTTTTAATATGGTAATAATGTTGCCATGCTGAATTTAGCTGATTGCAGGCACTCTGTGGTGTGGAAACACCAGAAGAAACAGATTTATTTTTCCCAGACATTTCGTTTTATTAAAAAATCTACATTGCATTCTTACTCCTGCTCTACATTGCTGCTTTTTGCCGCCAGGTTTCACAGCTCTGGTGATCCGCCATTAATGCGCATCAGCGTGCTAATTGGGTCATTGGTTCCTGACTTTTACATATTGTCCACCGCAAGCGTCTCCAATGCTTCCAAAATCCCAGGAGTTAAAATGGCAATGGGCAGTAGGTGTGGCGAGAGAACTTAACATAAGAACATAAGAAATAGGAGCAGGAGTAGGGCATACGACCCCTTGAGCCTGCTCTACCATTTAAAATGATCATGGCTGATCCAATCATGGACTCAGCTCCACTTCCCTGCCCGCAAACCATAACCCCTTATTCCTTATCGGTTAAGAAACTGTCTATCTCTGCCTTAAATTTATTCAATGTCCCAGCTTTCACAGCTCTCTGATGTAAGAATAAAAGTGTTCAGTAATAAAATTGATTCTGTGTATGTATAAATGTTGAAAGTGTAGACTATACGAAAAGACAGTTTTGAAAGATTCAAAATGGAAGCTCAAAGACCTCCAGCATGCTGTTTGTGCATTGTGTTAATTGGAAAGCCATTAAACCTAATCAAGGGATAGCTGGGCCAGTCCAGCAGACATATGAGTGAGGAGAGCCAATAAGGAACTGCCCTGGAACCAAAGTCCAATCCTGAGGCTTTCGGAGGAACAATGGACTTAAGGGATATAAAAAAAACTCAAGCCACAGTTGGCTCTCTCTCCTTCTCTCCTGGTCATATAGCAAAACGCCTGCTCAAAGACCAGCTGAAACAGCACGCCTTGTGTTCAGCCAGCCAGAGGAAAGTGATGTATACCTTTTTATAAATCATTATTGTAACATTATATCTGTTGTAAATAAGTAAAATCCATAGGGTAACTACGACTGCTGATAGATGTGCATGTCTGTGTGTTTAATAAACTGTTCCGAATTGTTTTAAAATAATTGTCTCACTGTCATTTTAATGCCAGAGATTTAGAAATCTTACAAATTGGTGGAGAATGCGGGCATCTGGCGAGACAGCGTTTGATGATTCTTTTGAACAATTGGAAATTTCGGGAGTTGCGATTCTAACCTGTATTGCGAAGTATAATTATAAACTGTTAAACGGATCGGGAGAAGGTGCATCTTAAGAAGCAATCGTCTCGATAGTTGTAGCTGTTTAAGTGGGGACCCACCTGTAGTTATATTCAAAAGACACCAGGTGAAGGGATCGGTCTTGAACAGAAAGCCAACGATAAAAAGAAATGTTGAGCTAGTTTATCAGGAAAAGTTGTCCAAAAAATTCCCAATGCAAGACTTAGAAGAGTTAAAGGCACAGGCACGGTACCTCCACAAGGGTCATCCTTCGGGGAGCTGGTGACACTTATCCAGGAAAGATTAGATAATGGAGAGCTAAGGCCAAAACGGGCAAATGGTCTTGTGTCATTCAGCGCATTTTATTGTGCCCAGAGAGATGAGGAACTAATGAGGCAGGAGGCCAAAGTGATACAAGATTTGAAAGAATTGCAAGTAAAAGCAATTCAACTAAAAGAGAGATTGAAGGTATAAAACAACAAAACGAAGAAGACCTCCAACTTGTGAAGTAGTTAAAAGAAAGAGAAATTTAAGGCAAGAAATTGGTCGATTAAACCGCAGTATTAAGGAATTAGAAAGAGGGGCTGAATAGGCAGCTTCATTGCTACAACAACAAAGCCTCTCAAATAGAAATGCCACAACAGCCGTTGTTGAAGTAAATGAAAACAAATTAGAGCTAAAAAATATATAAATTGGAAAACTTGAGGCTTCAGCAAGAGATAGAAGATGCTAGGGGAGCATTAAGGGAAGTAATTAAGAAGCCACATAGGAAGGCAGATCACTCCCATTGCCAACTAAAAATAGCGAGGCTAAAAAGTAAGTTCGGGGAGCAGCGGGCCCTGGTATTCGCAGTAACACAGAGAGCCATAACAGAGATAGCATAAGGTGAAAGGGGGAGACAGATTGGGAAGAGGAACAAAATCAGTATAATCCCCAGGAGGGTGGTGTAGGATGGGATACCTTGGAGACACAAGAGCCAATTGTAACCATAGTATCCACTTCTTTACGACGTAGTACGCATGGTCATATCACCAATAACCATACCGACTCACGGTCCATACCTGGTGCTGACGCCACGAGTTGAGGCCCATTAGTGATGAGTTAATAGGAGGTGGGAAAATTTCAGGAGGGGTCACCCCGAGTTGGAAGAGAGAGACTTAACACGAGTCTTCCCCTTGGCCTGTTCCACTTTCCTAAAAGATAATCTGCCAGATACAGTCATCCAGCCTGGCGCAGCGGTCGATGCACTCATGACCGAGATCCTAAACCATTTGGGAATCCAAAATTTGAACTTAGTGGCTCTGCTTAATCAGACCAAGCCGCGCCCAAAAGAGACCCCTAGAGCCTTCAGTAATCACCTGTATGATATCTATCAATGTAAGCAGAACCAGGCACCCGCAAATGCTACAGTAGGAAAGAATCAGGAACAATTTAAATCGATGTTCCTGACCCAACTCCACCCTTTAGTTAAAACCACCCTGGGCATAGCCATGAGGCCCACCAATCAGTGGACAGATATAGAGACCAGTGCTTAAATAGCCTGGGAGATGGTAAAAGACCAGTTAAAGGTGAAGTCACCACCCACTGCAAATAAACCAGTGTCAATGGTGGAGGGATCTCGAAACTACCACTTTAAGGGACAGTGCTTTAATTGTAAGAAGGTAGGCCACCTAGCAAAATACTGCAGCAGACCCAGACCAGCACCGAACCATGATGCAACACATAGATACCTCCTGAGGGATGAATCCAAGCCTTATACAAACCCAAATTGCCACGGGGAGGATGCAAAATCATTTATCGGTGCACGCAATTGCTGATGCACACTCATTAGAGAGACCCATTCAAGGATTGACTCTATGACATGGTTTGGCCCCTAAAGATTGGTCGGAAATGGGGTTCCAACGTGATGGTAGCGGGAGACCAGTAGTCCTTGTTGTCTTAAAAGGGGGCAGACAGCAGATTATGCTTACCGATATTGGCTCAGCCGTTACCATCATCCACACCCCATACCCTGAATGCCATGCGGTGGGCAAGGGTTGTATGACCCTTAAAGGGTTTGACGGTGATACAACCAACACGTATACAGGGAAGGCCACTGAACTTCAGTTGGGAGGCCTCACCTGTAAGGTCCCAGCGCCGATGCTGATGACCACCCCTGATGGAAGGGGAATTTTAGAGACTGATATGTTGGATCAGTATGGTGCGGTGATAGATTATAATTAGGACTGTGTTTGGATGGAATTGAGAGATAAGGCAGGAGTGATAGAAATTTCAGATGCTCACTCGGTTTTTGCTATTAAAAAGCCATCTGAGTATGACCCTCCGGGGAGCGAAAATGAAGCTGTGGCAAAACTAATTCAGGAACACATGCAAACATGACTGTGGAATAATGGCAGGCAAGTGAGGGACCCCCCCACTCATTCAATAAACAGTACCCCATCCCAAGGGAGAGTCACCCTTACATCCGAGACACCATAAAATCCCTAGGCAAGCAGGGTGTTCTTAGGATAGGCACTTTCATGATCAATTCACCCACATAACCGGTTAAAAAGCCTGATAGCAGCTGGTGACTGAATATTGATTGCAGAAAGTTAAATTCTGTAACACCAGCTCACCGGTAGTAAGAGAAACTCCCACTATATTATCTCAAATTCCTGCTGGTTCCAAGTACTTCTCGACCCTCGACATCGCCAATGGATTCTGCAGTATCCCTGTTAAAGGGGAAGACCAGTACAAATTTGCATTCACATTTGAGGACCAGAGCTACACCTAAACATGGCTGCCTCAGGGGTTCCACAATGTCCCCATGATATTCCACAAAAGAATGGCTACAATTTTAAAAGACTTTTCCTGCCCTACCTGCTTACTACAGTACGTAGGCGACCTACTGCTGGCAACCAACAGCTTGGAGGAGCATCTGTCCCTTTTGCACGAACCTTTGACATTGTTGTTGACATTCACTAAAGGTGAATCCCCGTAAGGCTCAATTGGTAAAAGAACGGGTCACCTTTCTAGGAGTGTCCATTTCTCCAGAGGGATCATCCCCCGACTCTCACAAGATGGAGATAATACAGCGACTGCCATTACCCACTTCCAAAACAGCCCTGCGATCATTCTTGGGTTTGGTGAGGTACCAAAGGAACTTTATCCCAGGCTTTGCAGAGTTTGCAAAGCCCCTGTATGATTTAATAAAACTGCAGGATGATGACATACGCCCAGCATGGACTGATGCCCATACCCAGTCCGTGGCTAAATTAAAAACTGCAGTGATACAGGCCACATGTCTGATCACTCCTGATCCCATGCAGCCCTTCCATTTGGAGGTCAGGGCCACAGATCAAAGCCTCACTGCAGTTCTATGCCAAATGCGTCTCGAATCCTGCAGGGGGCAGAAAAGACATATACTGCATGCGAGCGCCACCTACTGTACTGGCCGTCTTCTGGTCGGTACATCACTTTATCTTTATTACTGGATTACAGGCTACAATCCTGCACAGCAGACACACACCTCTGAAACTACTGATGAAACCTGGAGATTCACTAGTTTCCTCGCAGCAAATGGACATTGGAATTTATGGAAAGAGACATTGATACCATCTCCAAACCCATCACATTGCTGCCACAATTTCTGATCTATGAGGGGGACCCGCATGAATGTCCGTTACCCCGGATTAACTTTGAGACCCACCCAATACAGAAAGAGCCCATACAGGGTGCCCCAGATGTCCATATCGATGGGTCCTCATATCACATTGAAGGATATGCCCTCACACTGGATATGCCGTGGTGTTGCCAGAAAGAACCATCCAGCGAAGATGCAACAGACAGTCTTCACAATATGCAGAAATCGCCGCACTTCTAACTGCTGTGAAGGAAACCTCAGACAGTCCCATGAATATTTGGCCCAATAATGCCTATGCTAGAAACACCATGCTGTGCCTGCCCCTATAACATAAAAATGACTATTGTACGATAGACGATAAGGCCCTGGTCCATGGGCCCTGGTTGCACCTGCTCTGGTCATACCTGAAACAGCGATCCCAGCCCTGCTTCATAGGAAAGGTAGAAGCCCATAGAAAACGGCATCCACATAGTGAGGGAAATTCCAGAGCAGACAGAGCAGCCAAGGATGCTGCGATTGATGGGGAGATAGAGGATATAGTTGTTGAGCCCTGCAATGCTGTTAGCAAGGCCTCCCCAAAAGATCACCTCGATTTAAAATCCCTGCAGGACCAATACTGGTCATATGCTGTTGTAAGCGCCTGGCACGAGGAAGGCAGATCCCTTCCTCAACCAACAGCCTGGGCTCCCAATACCATACTAGCCACTGCCCCTGACTCAGATGAGCAGTTGCTGAGGTTCAAAAGAAAGCCAAATTCCTGCCCGGTGATGTGTGTTCCACCAGAGGTCGGTCAGAAACTGCTCTCCCTCTTTCACTCCCACCTCACAACAGGGCACTATTCGGCCTTGGTAACCTTCTATAAGGTAGCATCCACAGCTTGGTGGCCTTCCATGGGAAACAATCAACCAATATATGGCACGATGCCTACCGTGCCTGCAACACAATCCTCCCGCATGCACTAACCGAGCCTTGCTACAAAGCGCACCCCCACCTCAAGGGCCATGGACTCACCTCCAGATAGACTTCATTGGGCTATTTCCACAGGCGCAAGGCAATTTTCAGCATGCCTTAGTGGTGGTGGATCAATTCATTAAATGGATCAAAGCATTCCCCTGCCACTCCAACACTGCAATCACAGCAACCGAAACACTATTGAATCATGTGTTTTGCAGATGGGGAGTACCAGTACAAATGGACAGCGATCAAGGTTCACACTTTTTTACCCACCTGCAGGAAATGTTGGGGATAAAACACAAATTACATATTACTCACCAGCCTCAGTTATCCGGAGGGGTCGAAAGGGGGAACAGGACCCTCAAGCTAATGTTAAAAAAATTGTGCGCGGACCACCCCATTCAATGGGCTAACATGCTGCCAATGTGCTTAATGGCAATGAGGGCCACATCTCATAGAACAACAGGGGTCTCCCCATATCAGGCCATGACGGGGAGGCTCATGAGAACACCAGGCCAGCTAACACAAACAGGGATGAGTCCCCTGACAATGAAAACATATAGTTCCAAGTGGCTGGAACAAGTGATAGATCACACCAATCGATTTGTGGCCACCAAATTGGGGAAGTCAAAAAGACAAATTAAAAGGTACTTTGACAAGAAAGTACGTCCCTTTGAATACGAGGTGGGAGACTCAGTAATGATTCCAAACGATGGGAAAAAGAAGCTGCCTTCGAGCCCAGGTGGTGGGGAGCGCATACGATTATAGACCGATTGAACCCCGCGGTTTATTTGATTCAGTTACCGGGGGAAAAGGGTGTTAAGTACAAGAAGTGGTTCCATATTAATCAATTAAAAGCTGCCAAAGAGTAAATATTGCACTGATCTTGTTTCCCACAGACCACGTTACGGATCCTCACAATTGTCAGGACGATACTGGCCACGACCGAAGCCGAGGGAAGATGGAGAAGCGGGAGCTGCAGCATGACTCACGAAGATCATCAGTCATCAATGTGCGTGGAGAAGCGACGGTGCACTGAAGATACGGGAAGGGGAGAGTCTCCGCTGGAGATGTTATAGTAAATCCCCTACGTGTGGCCTACACCTTACGAGGTGGGGACCAAGTCAGGCCATCCGCTTTTCTCTCTCTCTCTCTCTAAGTTTAAAACCCATTGTACAGCGGTCATCCACCTCAGAGAAACATAAACAGCAGAACTATCAGAACTCTCTCAATGTTTATGATATGTGATCCCTGAGGAGATAAACCATATGAGGGATCAATAATGATATTTCCCCCTCAAGGTGGGAAGTTTGTAAGAATAAAAGTGTTCAGTAATAAAATTGATTCTGTGTATGTATAAATGTTGAAAGTGTAGACTATACGAAAAGACAGTTTTGAAAGATTCAAAATGGAAGCTCAAAGACCTCCAGTATGCTGTTTGTGTATTGTGTTAATTGGAAAGCCATGAAACCGAATCAAGGGATGGCTGGGCCCTCCAGCAGACACATGAGTGAGGAGAGCCAATAAGGGACTTCCCTGGAACCAAGGTCCAATCCTGAGGCTCTCGGAGGAACAATGGACTTAAGGGATATAAAAAAACTCAAGCCACAGTTTGATCTCTCTCCTTCTCTTCTCGGCACATGGCAAAACGCCCGCTCAAAGACCAGCCGAAACAGCAGGCCGTGTGTTCAGCCAGCCAGAGGAAAGTGACGTATACCTTTTTATAAATCATTATTGTAACATTGTATCTGTTGTAACTAAGTAAGATCTGTAGGGTGAATGTGTGTGTTTAATAAACTGTTCTGAATTATTTTAAAATAATCGTCTCGCTGTCAGAGATTTAGAAATCTTACACTGAGGCAGAAAATTCCACAGATTTACAACCCTCTGAGAGAAGAAATTCCTCCTCATCTCAGTTTTAAATGTCCAGCCCCTTATTCTAAGAGTATGGCCCCTAGTTCTAGTCTCCCCTATCAGTGGAAACATACTCTCTGCATCCACTTTATCCAGCCCCCTCATAATTTTATATGTTTCGATAAGATCACCTCTCATTCTTCTGAATTCCAATGAGTAAAGGCCCAACCTACTCAACCTTTCCTCATTAGTAAATGCCCTCATTTCCAGAATCATCCTCGTGAACCTTCTCTGAACGGCCTCCAAAGCAAGTATATCATTTCTTAAATTTGGAAAACAAAATTGTTATATATGTAAACCTATATATACCTTGTGTAGCCACTAGAGGGCTCATTGCCTGGAGTCCCAAGGGATCCCACAATACCTTGGGAGCACAGGTACTTAAGGAGGCCTCACAGGCTGGAGAGACACGTTGGAGACCTGAAATAAAAGACTACGGTCACACTTTACTTTGAGCTCACAGTATCCAGTCAGACTCTTTATTCATACATAACAACTGGCGACGAGATACAGATACGACCCCAACGATGCAGAGAACAGTGGGCATCCTGAAGAAATTCTTGGAGGGAGATGATTGGGAAACTTTTGTGGACGACTCGACCAATACTTCATGGCCAACGAGCTGGAAGGAGAAGCGAATGCTGCCAAATGAAGGGCGCTTCTCCTCACCGTCTGCGGGGCACCAACGTATGGCCTCATGAAAAATCTGTTTGCTCCACTGAAACCCACAGAGAAATCGTACAATGATTTGTGCACACTGGTGCGGGAGCATCTGAACCCGAAGGAAAACGTTCTGATGGTGAGGTACCGGTTCTACACTACAAAAAGTCTGGCCAGGAAGTGGCAAGTTATGTCGCTGAGCTAAGACGCCTTGCAGGACATTGCGAATTTGAAGGACATTTAGAGCACATGCTCAGAGACCTCTTCGTACTTGGTATTGGCCATAAAGTGATACTTCAGAAACGTTTGACTGTAGAGACCCCAACCTTGAGTAAAGCCATAGCGATAGCCCAGGCGTTCATTGCAACCAGTGACAATACTAAGCAAATCTCTCAGCGCACAAGTGCTGCTACAAGTTTGAAAACAACAAAGTGATGTTGTCTTCAAATCGCAACGTACAAGGCAGGCCCCACATGCCTGCAGCTGCACATCTGCAGATGTCTCAGAGTCCACCATCAAGGGTGATGAATGCAAGGCCATCAACACCTTGTTGGTGCTGCGGGGGTAATCATCATTTCCATTCATGCCACTTCAAAGGGTACGTTTGCAAGGGTTGTGGAACAATGGGACACGTCCAATGTATGTGCAGGTGAGCTGCAAACCCTGTTAATCCTGCAAATCACCATGTTGCAGAGGAGGACAGATCCACGGTGGATCATGATGAACCAGAGCCTCAGACCAAGGAGGCAGAGGTATATGAGGTGCACACATTTATCACAAAGTGTCCCTCGATAATGCTGAAGTTTGAATTAATTGGACTCCCGGTGTCAATGGAGTTGGACATGGGTACGAGCCATTCCATTATGAGCAAAAAGACTATCATAGAAACATAGAAACATAGAAAATAGGTGCAGGAGTAGGCCATTCGGCCTTCGAGCCTGCACCACCATTCAATGAGTTCATGGCTGAACATGCAGCAAGGCTTCAAGGCCAGTCTTGACTCCCATTTGCACGAAACTGAGAACTTACACAAAGGAACTGATTCCAGTAATCAGCAGTGCTACTGTAAAGGTCTACTATGATGGGGAAATTGATGGGATTGAAGGCCGATAAATCCCCAGGGCCTGATGGACTGCATCCCAGAGTACTTAAGGAGGTGGCCTTGGAAATAGCGGATGCATTGACAGTCATTTTCCAACATTCCATTGACTCTGGATCAGTTCCTATCGAGTGCAGGGTAGCCAATGTAGCTCCACTTTTTAAAAAAGGAGGGAGAGAGAAAACAGGGAATTATAGAGCGGTCAGCCTGACCTCAGTAGTGGGTAAAATGATGGAATCAATTATTAAGGATGTCATAGCAGCGCATTTGGAAAATGGTGACATGATAGGTCCAAGTCAGCATGGATTTGTGAAGGGGAAATCATGCTTGACAAATCTTCTGGAATTTTTTGAGTAAAGTGGACAAAGGAGAACCAGTTGATGTGGTATATTTGGACTTTCAGAAAGCTTTCGACAAGGTCCCACACAAGAGATTAATGTGCAAAGTTAAAGCACATGGGATTGGGGGTAGTGTGCTGACGTGGATTGAGAACTGGTTGTCAGACAGGAAGCAAAGAGTAGGAGTAAATGGGTACTTTTCAGAATGGCAGGCAGTGACTAGTGGGGTACCGCAAGGTTCTGTGCTGGGGCCCCAGCTGTTTACATTGTACATTAATGATTTAGACGAGGGGATTAAATGTAGTGTCTCCAAATTTGCGGATGACACTAAGTTGGGTGGCAGTGTGAGCTGCGAGGAGGATGCTATGAGACTGCAGAGTGACTTGGATAGGTTAGGTGAGTGGGCAAATGCATGGCAGATGAAGTATAATGTGGATAAATGTGAGGTTATCCACTTTGGTGGTAAAAACAGAGAGACAGACTATTATCTGAATGGTGACAGATTAGGAAAAGGGAAGGTGCAACGAGACCTGGGTGTCATGGTACATCAGTCATTGAAGGTTGGCATGCAGGTACAGCAGACGGTTAAGAAAGCAAATGGCATGTTGGCCTTCATAGCGAGGGGATTTGAGTACAGGGGCAGGGAGGTGTTGCTACAGTTGTACAGGGCCTTGGTGAGGCCACACCTGGAGTATTGTGTACAATTTTGGTCTCCTAACTTGAGGAAGGACATTCTTGCTATTGAGGGAGTGCAGCGATGATTCACCAGACTGATTCCCGGGATGGTGGGACTGACCTATCAAGAAAGACTGGATCAACTTGGCTTGTATTCACTGGAGTTCAGAAGAATGAGAGGGGACCTCATAGAAACGTTTGAAATTCTGACGAGTTTAGACAGGTTAGATGCAGGAAGAATGTTCCCAATGTTGGGGAAGTCCAGAACCAGGGGTCACAGTCTAAGGATAAGGGGTAAGCCATTTAGGACCAAGATGAGGAGAGACTTCTTCACCCAGAGAGTGGTGAACCTGTGGAATTCTCTGCCACAGAAAGTGGTTGGGGCCAATTCACTAAATATATTCAAAAGGGAGTTAGATGAAGTCCTTACTACTCGGGGGATCAAGGGTTATGGCGAGAAAGCAGGAAGGGGGTACTGAAGTTTCATGTTCAGCCATGAACTCATTGAATGGCGGTGCAGGCTAGAAGGGCTGAATGGCCTGCTCCTGCACCTATTTTCTATGTTTCTATGTTTCTATGTACCAGGCGATGGTCCCATGCTGCTCGGCAGGAGCTGGCTGGGAAAGATATGCTGGAACTGGGATGATGTCCGAGCGCTCTCGTCCGCTGACGACACTTCGTGTGGCTAGGTCTTAAACAAGTTCCCTTCGCTGTTCGAACCAGGCATTGGGAAGTTCCAAGGAGCAAAAGTGCAGATCCACCTAATTCCGGGGGCGCAAATCATCCATCACAAGGCGAGAGCAGTACTGTACATGATGAGAGAAAGGGTAGAGATCGAGCCGGACCGGCTGCGACGAGAGGGCATCATTTTGCCGATCGAATTCAATGAGATTCCTACTCTGACTAGCACGTGGCACTGGTAGCAATCCTGAGATTACTACTTTTGAGGTCCTACTTTTTAATTTAACTTCTAGCTCCCTAAATTCGTCTCGTTGGACCTCATCCCGTTTTTTACCTATATCGTCGGTACCTATATGTACCACGACAACTGGCTGTTCACCCTCCCCTTTTAGAATGTCCTGCACCCGCTCCAAGGCATCCTTGACCCTTGCACCAGGGAGGCAACATACCATCCTGAAGTCTTGGTTGCGGCCGCAGAAACGTCTATCTATTCCCCTTACAATTGAATCCCCTATCACTATCGCTCTCCCACTCTTTTTCCTGCCCTCCTGTGCAGCAGAGCCACCCACGGTGCCATGGACTTGGCTACTGCTGCCCTCCCCTCTCTCAAGCAGAGAGAGCAGTGCAAACTATCAAGCAGCGCTTGAAGAGGGTAACTGAAGGCTCATTGCAGACTCGCCTATCCCGAGTCCTGCTTAGCTATTGCACGAGACCCCACTTCCTCACGGGAATTCCACCTGCTGAATTGCTCATGAAAAGGGCACTTAAGACAAGGCTCTCGTTAGTTCACCCTGATCTACATGAACAGGTAGAGAGCAGGCGGCTTCAACAAAGTACATATCATGATAGCGCAAATGTCTCATGTGAAATTGAAATCAATGATCCTGTATTTGTGTTGAACTATGGACAAGGTCCTAAATGGCTTCCCAGCACTATTGTGGCCAAAGAGGGAAGCAGGATGTTTTGGGTCAAACTTTCAAATGGACTCATTCACCGGAAATACTTGGACCAAATCAAACTCAGATTCACGGACTATCCAGAGCACCAGAGCAACCCACTTTGGTCCCTACCTTCTTTGACCCCTCAACATACACACCAGTGGCAACCGACACCACGGTTGGCCACGAAGCAGAACCCATCACCCGCAGCAGCCCAGCAGGAATCACCACACCAGGCAGCCCAGCAAGGCCAGCTGCACAGCAGCCCAGCGAGGGCCCAACAAATGATTCACCAAAACCAGCATTTGCACCGAGACGATCAACCAGGGAAAGAAAGGCCCCAGATCGACTCACCTTGTAAATAGTTACACTGTTGACTTTGGGGGGGCAGTGTTGTTATATATGTAAACCTGTATATTCCTTGTATAGCCACCAGAGGGCTCATTCCCTGGAGTCCCAAGGGATCCCATAATCCCTTGTGAGCACAGGTATTTAAGGAGGCCTCACAGGCAGGAGAGACACTCTGGAGACCTGCAATAAAAGACTAAGTTCACACTTTACTTTGAGCTCACAGTATCCAGTCAGACTCTTTATTCTTACATAACAAAAACTGTACACAGTATTCAAGGTGTGGCCTCACCAATACCCTGTATAACTGTAGCAAGACTTCCCTGCTTTTATACTCCATCCTCTTTACAATAAAGGCCAAGATTCCATTGGCTTTCCTGATCACTTGCTGTACCTGCATACTAACCTTTTGTGTTTCATGCATCAGGACCCCAGCTCCCGCTGTACTGCAGCACTTTGCAGTCTTTCTCCATTTAAATAATAACTTGGTCTTCAATTTTTTTCTGCCAAAGTGCATAACCTCATACTTTCTGACATTATACTCCATCTGTCAAATTTTTGCCCACTCACTTAGCCTGGCTATGTCCTTTTGCAGATTTTTTGTGTCCTCCTCACACAGAGTTGGGTGGTAAGTATTTTATTGCTGTTTTTACTCCCCTGCCCTGTTTCCGTTGTGGGAGGTTAAAATCAGGGACTAAGTTTTTGCTTATTTCTATGTTACAACAGTGACTACAATTCAAAAAGTAAGTAATTGGTTGTAAAGCGCTTTGAGACATCCGGTGGCTGTGAAAGGTGCTATGTAAATGCAATCTTTCCTTTTATTATAGTTTACATTGTTTTGGTGTCCGTCCTTTAGTTATAGAGATTTTTATTCTCTGCTGTCGTCAGATATGCCTGTGTAAACATCAGAATTTCTGATGGTCTTTAATGGTTGTGACAGCGAGGCCCATGAAAACATGAGCTAGGAAATCAGGCGAATAGGTCTTAGCTTTGTCTCTCACCTGATGCAAAGTGCACATATGAATATATGAATTTGACAGGCAGGAAAATACCAGCTGGTTCATCAAACCTGGGCCACATCCTGATGGCCAAACTAAAAAGCACTATTTGAATATAAGAGAATTATCTCACAAAATTTGTAAGAAGGCCAAATATTATGTAAACCTGCGTAAATGGAGAGAATGCATGATTTCCCAAAGTGCTCACTAGGTCTATACTCATTGGAGTTCAGAAGAATGAGAGGTGATCTTATCAAAACATATAAGATAACGAGAGGGCTGGACAAGGTGGATGCAGAGAGTATGGGCCCAAGTTTCCACAAGAAAAAAAACGGGCGCCCCTCCGAGCTGGGCGCCCGTTTTTCGCGCCTAAAATGGCGCCTAAAAAAATGCTCGGTATTCTCCACCTACTGGCCCTCGGCGCAGCCAGCATGAGCTGTGGGGGGGGGGGGCGGAGCCAGGTCCCGGCGCTGAAAACAGTGCCGGGACCTCTGCACATGCGCGCTACAGTCGGCACGCAAGTGCAGTACCTCCAGGCGCCGAACTGTGTGGGAGGGGCCCGAAGCACTCAGCCCCTAGCCCTGGCTGAATGGCCTCACTGGGGCTGCGTGAATGAGGCTCCTCCCACGGCCAGCTCCTGCTCCCCTCCCCTCGACCAGACTCGACACTCGCTCCCCCCTCCACCCCCCGCCGACCAGACCCGACACCCGCTCCCCCCCCTGACCAGACCCGATCCGACACCCGCTCCCCCCGCCCCGACCCGAGACCCGCTCCCCCCCCCCGCCCCAACCCGAGACACGACACCCGCTCCCGCCCCGACACCCGCTCGCCCCCCCCCCCCGCCCCGACTCGAGACCCGACACCCGCTCCTTCCCCCCCCCCGGCCCGACCCGCCCCCCCTCTCCTCTTTCTTTCCCCCCCCTCTCTCTCCCTCCACCGCTCTCTCTTCCCCCCCCCACCGCTCTCTCTTCCCCCCCTCTCTCTCTCTCTCCTCCCCCCCTCTCTCTCTCTCCTCCCCCCTCTCTCTCTCTCTCCTCCCCCCCCCTCTCTCTCTCTCTCTCTCTTTCTCCCTCCCTCTCTCTCTCTCTCTCTCTCCCCCTCCCGCTCAGCAGCACGAACGGCTGCAGAATTCTCCCTGGCTGAAGCACTTTCACACAGGTAGGAAGATGGTTTATTTAATCTTTTCTTGGCTTATAAATGTTTATTCAGGTTGGATTTATTTGTATAATATTTGTAGAAGTATAAATAAGGATTTATTGTCGAATTTAATGAGTTCCCTTCCCCCCCACCTCGTTCTGGACGCCTAATTTGTAACCTGCGCCTGATTTTTTAATGTGTAGAACAGGTTTTTTCAGTTCTACAAAAATCTTCACTGGCTCCATTCTACTTTAGTTTGGAGTACATTTTCACTGTGGAAACTTTCAAATCAGGCGTCAGTGGCCGGACACGACCCCTTTTGAAGAAAAAATTCTGTTCTAAACTAGAACTGTTCTACCTGACTAGAACTGCAGAAAAAAAAATGTGGAGAATTGCGATTTCTAAAATAGTCCGTTCTCCACCAGTTGCTCCTAAAAATCAGGCGCGAATCATGTGGAAACTTGGGCCCTATATTTCCACTCATAGGGGAAACTAAAACTAGGGGGCATAGTCTCAGAATAAGGGATCATCCATTTAAAACTGAGATGAGGAGGAATTTCTTCTCTCAGAAGGTTACAAACCTGGAATTTTCTGCCCCAGAGAGCATTGAATATATTTAAAGCAGAGATAGACAGATTTTTGAGTGATAAGGGAATAAGGGGTTATGGGGAGCGGGCAGGGAAGTGGAACTGAGTCCATGATCAGATCAGCCACGTTCTTATTAAATGGTGGAGCAGGCTTGAGGTGGTCAAATAGCCCACTCCTGCTCCTATTTCTTGTGTTCTTGAGCTGTCTACTTTCTAATGTCATATAAAATCAACAATGCTGAAAGATGTATTCTGAAATTCGAGAGATTGTGCTTTTGGAGGAGATGACTTACCAGGGGAAGGCACTAGCAGCCAGGTTCATGGCACCATGGGTGGCTCTGCTGCACAGAAGGGCGGGAAAAAGAATGGGAGAGCTATAGTGATAGGGGACTCTATTGTAAGGGGAATAGATAGGAATTTCTGTGGCCGCAACCGAGACTCCAGGATGGTATGTTGCCTCCCTGGTGCAAGGGTCAAGGATGTCTCGGAGCGGCTGCAGAGCATTCTGGAAAGGGAGGGTGAACAGCCAGTTGTCGTGGTACATGTAGGTACCAACGATATAGGTAAGAAGCGGAAAGAGTTCCAACAAGCTGAATTTAGGGAGCTAGGAGTTAAATTAAAAAGTAGGACCTCAAAAGGTAGTAATTTCTGGATTGCTACCAGTGTCATGTGCTAATCAGAGTAGAGGGAGCAGGATAGTTAGAATAAATACGTGGCTTGAGTAGTGGTGCAAGAGGGAGGGATTCAAATTCTTGGAACATTGGAACCAGTTGTGGGGGAAGTGGGACCTCTACAAAAGGGACAGTCTGCACTTGGGTAGGACTGGAACTGATTTCCTAGGGGGTAACATTTGCTAATGCAGTTCGGGAGTGTTTTAAACTGATATGGCAGGGGGATGGGAACCTATGCAGCGAGACAGGGCGAAGTAATATGGAGTCAGAAACAGATGGTAGAAAGGTAAAAAGCAATAGTGGAAGGCCTAGTAAACAAAGGCAAGAACCAAAAAGGGCCACACTGCATCATAATTTAAAAGGGACAAAGGATTTAAAAAAAACAAGCTTGAAGGCTTTGTGTCTTAATGCAAGGAGTATCCGTAATAAGGTGGATTAATTAACTGTGCAAATGGATGTTAACAGATATGTGATTGGGATTACAGAGACGTGGCCCCAGGATGATCAGGGCTGGGAACTCAACATCCAAGGGTATTCAACATTCAGGAAGGATAAAATAAAAGGAAAAGGAGGTGGAGTAGTATTGCTGGTTAAAGAGGAGATATATGCAATAGTTAGGAAGGACATTAGCTTGGATGATGTGGAATCTATATGGGTAGAGCTGCAGAATACCAAAGGGCAAAAAACAATAGTGGGAGTTGTGTACAGACCTCCAAACAGTAGTAGTGATGTTGGGGAGGAAATTAGGGGTGTATGCAATAAAGGTGCAGCAGTTATCATGGGTGACTTTAATATGCATATAGATTGGGCTAACCAAACTGGAAGCAATACGGTGGAGGAGGATTTCCTGGAGTGCATAAGGGATGGTTTTCCAGACCAATATGTCGAGGAACCAACTAGGGAGAAGGCCATCTGAGACTGGGTGTTGTGTAATGAGAGAGGATTAATTAACAATCTCGTTGTGCGAGGCCCCTTGGGGAAGAGTGACCATAATATGGTGGAATTCTACATTAGGGTGGAGAATGAAACAGTTAATTCAGAGACCATGGTCCAGAACTAAAAGAAGGGTAACTTTGAAGGTGTGAGGCGTGAATTAGCTCGGATAGATTGGCAAATGATACTTAAGGGGTTGACAGTGGATGGGCATTTAGAGACCGCATGGATGAACTACAACAATTGTACATCCCTGTCTGGCGTAAAAATAAAAAAGGGAAGGTGGCTCAACCGTGGCTATCTAGGGAAATCAGGGATAGTATTAAAGCCAAGGAAGTGGTATACAAATTGGCCAGAAATAGCAGCGAACCCGGGGACTGGGAGAAATTTAGAACTCAGCAGAGAAGGATAAAGGATTTGATTAGGGCAGGGAAAATAGAGTATGAGATAAAGCTTGCAGGGAACATTAAGACGCACTGCAAAAGCTTCTATAGATATGTAAAGAGAAAAAGGTTAGTAAAGACAAACATAGGTCCCCTGCAGTCAGAATCAGGGAAAGTCATAACGGGGAACAAAGAAATGGCAGACCAATTGAACAAGTACTTTGGTTCGGTATTCACTAAGGAGGACACAAACAACCTTCTGGATATAAAAGGGGTCAGAGGGTCTAGTAAGAAGGAGGAACTGAGGGAACTTATTCATCGGGACATTGTGTTGGGGTAATTGATGGGATTGAAGGACGATAAATCCCCAGGACATGATGGTCTGCATCACAGAGTATTTAAGGAGGTGGTCTTTGAAATAGCGGATGCATTGACAGTCATTTTCCAACATTCCAGAGACTCTGGATCAGTTCCTATGGAGTGGAGGGTAGCCAATGTAACCCCACTTTTTAAAAAAGGAGGGAGAAAGAAAACAAGTAATTATAGACCGGTCAGCCTGACATCGGTAGTGGGTAAATGGTGGAATCAATTATTAAGGATGCCATAGCAGCGCATTTGGAAAGAGGTGACATGATAGGTCCAAGTCAGCATGGATTTGTGAAAGGGAAATCATGCTTGACAAATCTTCTGGAATTTTTTGAGGATGTTTCCAGTAGAGTGGACAAGGGAGAACCAGTTGATGTGGTGTATTTGGACTTTCAGAAGGCTTTTGACAAGGTCCCACACAAGAGATTAATGTGCAAAGTTAAAGCACATGAGATTGGGGGTAGTGTGCTGACGTGGATTGAGAACTGGTTGTCAGACAGGAAGCAAAGAGTAGGAGTAAATGGGTACTTTTCAGAATGGCAGGCAGTGTCTAGTGGGGTACCGCAAGGTTCTGTGCTGTGGCCCCAGCTGTTTACATTGTACATTAATGATTTAGACGAGGGGATTAAATGTAGTATCTCCAAATTTGTGGATGATACTAAGTTGGGTGGCAGTGTGAGCTGCGAGGAGGATGCTGTGAGACTGCAGAGTGACTTGGATAGGTTAGGTGAGTGGGCAAATGCATGGCAGATGAAGTATAATGTGAATAAATGTGAGGTTATCCACTTTGGTGGTAAAAACAGAGAGACAGACTATTATCAAAATGGTGACAGATTAGGAAAAGGGGAGGTGCAACGAGACCTGGGTGTCATGGTACATCAGTCATTGAAGGTTGGCATGCAGGTACAGCAGGCGGTTATTGCAAGGGGATTTGAGTACAGGGGCAGGGAGGTGTTACTCCAGTTGTACAGGGCCTCGGTGAGGCCACTCCTGGAGTATTGTGTGCAGTTTTGTTCTCCTAACTTGAGGAAGGACATTCTTGCTATTGACGGAGTGCAGCAAAGGTTCACCATACTGATTCCCGGGATGGCGGGACTGACATATCAAGAAAGACTGGATCAACTTGGCTTGTATTCACTGGAGTTCAGAAGAATGAGAGGGGACTTCATAGAAACGTTTAAAATTCTGACGGGGTTAGACAGGTTAGATGCAGGAAGAATGTTCTCAATGTTGGGGAAGTCCAGATCCGGGGGTCACAGTCTAAAGATAAGGGGTAAGCCATTTAGGACCGAGATGAGGAGAAACTTCTTCACCCAGAGAGTGGTGAACCTGTGGAATTCTCTACCACAGAAAGTTGTTGAGGCCAATTCACTAAATATATTCAAAAAGGAGTTAGATATAGTCCTTACTACTAGGGGCATCAAGAATGGCGAGAAAGCAGGAATGGGGTACTGAAGTTGCATGTTCAGCCATAAACTCATTGAATGGCGGTGTAGGCTCGAAGGGCCAAATGACCTACTCTTGCACCTATTTTCTATGTTTCTCTGTAAAGCTATGTGCTGGTATTGGTCGCTGAATTTCTGATTCTTAGACCTGTGCTTTCTGCATTACCATTATCATTTGTTGTCAAATTGCTTTTCATTTTGTTTATCTTTTAGCTTTAGTTTGCCTCTGCATTTTCCGCCTCTGGCTTATTACAGTCATAAGAACCATAAATCAAAATATGCTAACTCCTCTGGGAATCCTTTCAAATGGATCACTTCTACTTTTTGTGGAGGAGAAAGAGAAGGATTTGAAAAGAGAGAGACAATAGGAATGTTTACACCTGAGGTGACTGACTGCCTAAGGATATCTGAGGAGATCTGCTTTCACCAGCTACGCTTCGCCAAGGAGGCAGTCACAGAAGTTACGCCTTCTCTTCAAGAGTGACTTTCAGACAGGATGAATGACAGCTCAGTCAGTGACTGCGAAGGTGACCACAATGATGAACTTTTATGCAACTGGGTCATTAGTCAAACAGCAGTATACCAATGCAGACAGCAGATAATATATGGCTTTTTTCAGGGTGAAATCTTGCATACATTTTTCTATTCAAAGTCACCAGCATCATGAGAGGTAACTGCACTTTATTTTCAGCTGACAAATTTCATCAAAGTGCAGGACATTATAGAAGGCACACATTTGGCCATCTGACCACCTACCATGAATCCCAAGGCTCTCATGAACAGAAAAGCATTCTTTTCGATTAATATGCAGATGCTGTTTGATCATATGCACAGAATTCAGCAAGTAAATACACGCCAAGCTAATAGTAGTCATGACACCTTCCAATTACAGTAATCCATCATGCCTCAATATTTGTAGGACACCATCCTTAGCCATGGCTTCTGACCTCTTTGAAATAGCCATGTACAGCATTACAATAAGGAACTTGCCTCAGAGATGTAGCCTTGTCAAGGCTGGGATTAGTTGCAGTGGAAGTGTTAGCCACACCCACATGAAAGATTGCAATTAGCAGAGGATGGTTTCAATCCATCGACTTCTGGATTATGGGCCCAGCACGCTTCCACTGCGCCACTCTGCTGCTGGTAGGAACTTGCCTCAGATTTCACTCACCACCAGCGACAGACCTGAAATCACCTATTCAACCCATTATTCCTTATAGCTCTCTTGAATCAATTGGACTGTTGGATGCAATTCTCAATCCAAACATAAATGGTATTAACCTTTCACATGCCATCATTACACTTCAGTTAAATCTAAGTGGCAACACCTGGGCCTGGAGTGTCCACCCAGATAACAACACAACCTTTTGGGGAGAGAATTCCAGACATATACTGCCATTTGTGTGACGAATTGCATTCTGATTTCGCTCTTGAATGGCTTCGTTCTTGTTTTAAGGTTATGTCCCCTTGTTCTTGATTCCCTCGCTAAAAGAAATAGATTTTCTGCACCTACCCTATTCTTTTTTGTTAAATTGCTGATCATAACACAGTCCCTCTATGTATTATTGGACTGAAAAATACTCAACAAATACAATCACTAATTCACTCACACGGAATGGTCAGGAATGAGCTGCTGGTATCTATGAAACTGCATCCCAGCATAGGGCACTGCTTTAGGAAATGAAGGAAGAAGAAAAAAGTTGTGTGAGCACTTGGGTTACTTGAGTTTAATCTTGTCTCATTTGGATTTGTTTGGGGAAAGCTGAATGTGTTTCAGTTGTTTTGAGTGAATTCTGCTTTCCCGAGTTAAACTGCTGCTAATAGGCTACAGTCCGCTATGTACAGTCTACAGTAGGCAGGTAAAGCAGGAGCGGCAAGATCGGGGCGAAGGAGCGGCGTGAGTTCGGGGCCAGAGGTCCAGGGGCAGCACGGGCTAGCCCACACTGCGATATGTGCGCGCAGAGCAGGTCTCCAGTCGTCTTGGATAACCCTTGCCACTGGACCAAGGCCTAGCTCTGTCAAGCCCGTGTGGTGGCTGATGTGCAACAGCCACCACACATTAAAAAAAATCCACGCACAGGCATCTTCCACACTTCAGGATGTAGTTCGGAACCTGGAATATTAGGTCCTTAATTGAAACACCTGTGAACTCATCCTTTTTTGTCGTGGAAGCAAATCATCCTCGCTTCGAGGGACTGCCTATGATGATGATGAATGAGGAACATGTGACAACCAGAATCATGGTGGAAGTTATTATTGCATGTTGAAAGGGAAGTTCAAATATCTTGACAGCGATTGTGTGGGGAGTGGATGGGGAGGTGAGTTGGTCTCAGAAATCTTAGTAATGTGTTGCAACAAAAGTTGCAGCTTCACCATAGAGGAACACATTGCCTTGGAGCAGTTGGACAAGAAGACCAAGCCTCATCCTTCAGCAGAGGAGGACACTGAGTAAAAGCTTGTAGAATTGCCTGCTGAGCCCCAATTGCAATCAACTAAGTGCATGACCTTCCCAATGCACAAACAGTCCTGTCCACAATGCAGTGTCTCAAAACACAATCACAACCATTGTCCTCTGTCCTAGCTGAACTACCATGGATACCAATCCATTAATCCGCCGGTACATTTTATGCCCCAGCAGAAGTGAACTCTCTGGACAGAGTTGAAATAAAGTACAAGTAATTTATTACCCTACAAGTGAACAGTGAATGTAACATTCATGCTTTTTATTATAGTGCCTTCTGTTGGAGACTGTGTAGGCAAAATTTCCCCATTTTATAGGTTCCTTAGTGCCTCCGGGAGATTTTTGCAAGGACATTTTCGCCCAGGTGAGGGTGGGGGCGCTACCGCCTCCCAGGAAATTTCCCCGGAGCTTTGGGAGGCGTTGACAGATATTTGCTCCCAGGGCGCTGTTTCAAGAGGAGGCTTGCAGCGCCCTGGGGTGCCATATATTTTGGTCGAACAACTCTTGGGTTGGCCCAACTATGGCGGCACTAGCATGGACGAGGCCGCCATCGCGCAGCAGCCCTCCCCTTTAATGGAAGGTGAGGGGCGTAGTAGCACATTAGCGCTACGTGGAGCATCTGCATAACGCTGAGCTCAGCGTCACATTACTGCCCCGGGAGCACCCCTCAAAGGAAGTGGAGCGCCGGAGACAACGTTCCGCTTCCTCTGAGGGGCGGAAGGCCCAATTCCACGTTGGGGGTGGATCTTCCGGGCCAGGTGATAAAAATTGAGGCCCCGGAAATTTACCGCCTCCAATCGGGGCGTGGAGCAATTTCACCCCCTATATTTAGTGTGGTTCTTCTAGAACCTGATCCCGTACATCTCCTAAGTGCTTCCCCACTGGGAGGAGTAAGTGAAGCTACAATGTGTCAGTTGTTACCTCTTGGGATGAAGGTGGTCCAGTACCTCCTTATGCTGGTTCAGTAGATGGCCCTGAAGCTTCTGGTCTACATCTGGTGCTGCGGTGCGGGCATGGTCTTGCTCATTGTTGGCACAGCTTGGGGCAAAGCTAATACCATTCATCTGTCATTTCTAATGTGTATGAATTGTATTTTTCCAGTTGCCATGACAACTTTGTTTCCTTTTTCCTTATACTGCAATTTCATGACTACAAGGTACTAATTGTGTTCACTCTGATGTTAGTAAAACTGTGTTCATTTTAATCTTTTTTCTGCAGGGTGCCCTAAAAGCTCTAGTCTGCAACAACATGAAATGGTGTGTGAAAATTCTGACCTTTCACTGGAACCGTTTAGACATGACTGTTCTGTCTAGGCTAAAAATTCAACTGTAATAAAAACAGAAAAATGCTGGAAAAACTCAGCAGGTCAGGCAGAAATTGTGGAGAAAGGAAGGTGGGATTAACGTTTCAGGTTTCTGACCTTTCATCTATGACCTGTGCAGGCGAACAGTTTATAAGGAGGAACAGAGCCAAGGAAAAGGGGATGGGGAGAAAAAGATGTCTGTGATTAACTAGAGGACAGGAGATGATTAAAAAGATGATTAAAAGGTGTGAAAAATGAGGCAATAATAATATTGTCTCCATTTTTTTCTTCCCGACCCCCGCCCGCCTCACTTTCCCTGGCTCGGCTCCTCCTTATAAGCTGTTTTTGCCATCCTGGCCGCTAGTAACATGATTTGGGTAACAAATTAGTATTGAATAATTAACCTGTGATTAATTTCTTTTGGCCCCGTTTTCTCTCCCCCTCCTTTCTTAAATAGCAGGGTTACATTTGCTGCCTTCTAATCCACAGGAACCGTTCTAGAATATATGGAAATTTTGAAGATGACAACCAATGCATCTACTATCTCTATAGCCACCTCTTTCAAAACCCTAGGATGTAGGCCATCAGGTCCAGCGGTTTTATCGGCGTTCAGTCACATTCATTTCTCCAGTACTCTTTTTTTACTAATACTAATTTCTTTTAGTTCCTCATTCTCGCGAGATATTTCTCACTTTTGCTTATCTCCTACTGTTAGGA
Source organism: Pristiophorus japonicus (assembly GCF_044704955.1). NCBI lineage: Eukaryota > Metazoa > Chordata > Chondrichthyes > Pristiophoridae > Pristiophorus > Pristiophorus japonicus. Next base: position 91,540,176 of record NC_091977.1, read on the forward strand.
CATGTGATTGGCCTCTTGGTGGGGAAAGTCAAAGTATGAAGGAGATGGGAGGCAAGAGTAGATTGGGCAGATGTGGAACTTAGCTGAACGTCTTCGGGCCGAAATTCAGCCTCCCAAAAAGGCCGCTTACCGCCGAAAAGCGGCATCCAAGCGGCGGAGTCGAGTGGCCGCCGATTTGGAGTCCAATGGCTGCCGCCAGCGAAATTCACCTCGGTGATTTTTCTGGCGGTCCCCACTTCCACCCCACTGCTGCCAACCCCTCCTAAGTGCGTCATCAAAGGGCACACCGCCGATCTCCCACACCTCTATTGATATTCACCATAAAAAACCTTCGGGCAGCCGAGTGGTGCCCCCGACTGCTTTTTCTGTCACTGCACCTTGTTTTCAGTGTGTGGGGCATTCAAGGAGAGTGCGCACTGCCGCGGCCGCCATTTTATTTTTTTTGCCGGCTGACTTCCAGATCAGCCGGACAATTATGCCCCTGAGTTCGGCCAGTCCGCCAACAGGCAAACCGGCACTCCCTCTTGGATGCAAGGCCGCTGGCCCGGCCGAAATGTTCTCTGGTGGCCCAGTAGACCTAACTAAAATCTTTGCAGAGCTTGCAGCAGCTCTCCCCTTTAACTGAAAGGGATAGATGTGGTGATGCACACGTGTCATGACGTCATCACTGTGCCGCTGATGAACGACAACAGCGGAGACTCTGTCTCGCCTCCACTTCCGCCCCTCTTGTGGTCGATCTTCTGTTTACTGCCCCACTTCCGCCCCCATTATGACCAACTTCCAGTCCACCTGAAAAAAAATGACGAGCTGAATTTCACGAAAGAGGCAACCCCATCCAACACGGCGGAAAAGTACTTTAAAACCTGTTTCGGGCGGACTTGAATTTTTACCCCCTCATCCAGTCAGGTAGCTCTTGCTGCCCACAACAAAGTTTCAGTCAAAATGTCTTCTGGCTGATTGAGAGGATCCTGCTTTGCTGTCCACTGCAGGTTGACTTCGACCTTCTCTATTTGCTCCATGATTAGGCCTCTCTCAATGACAAAATTACAGGCCTAGAAATTAGAGTGGACCAGAAACCTGCCAGTGCCACCACGGGCCAAAGTTAACAGCTGCCCGAAATAGTAGAACAGATAGCACTAGTATTTTTCTGCTCTCGCTAATTTACATTAGCGCAGCGTAAAACCTACCGTGCAAGACTGGTTTCCCGGTGGTTTCCAGGAGACCTAATGTAGCATGGCCACAGCATTCCGAGAGCAAGAGCAGCATTGTCCTAAAGCAAGGCTGTTATTTTATACAGCAGTGTCAGTCCCTTAAAGAGAACTACCTTCTAAAATGAAAATAACTACAAAAACTTGTATTTATATAGTGCCTTTAACATAGTAAAACATCCCGAGGCACTTCACAGGACCATTATCAAACAACATTTGACACCGAGCCACATAAGGAGAAATCAGGGCAGATGACCAAAAGCTTGGTGAACGAGGTAGGTTTTAAGGAATGTCTTAAAGGAGGAAAGAGAGATAGAGAGGCGGAGAGGTTTAGACAGGGAATTCCAGAGATAGAGCCTCGGCAACAGAAAGCACGGCACCAATGGTGGGGCGATTATAATCAGGGATGCTTAAGAGGGTAGAATTAGAGGAGCTCAGATATCTTTTGGGGTGGGGGGGGAGTGGGGTGGGGCTAGAGGAGATTACAGAGATAGGGTGGGGCGAGGCCATGAAGGGATTTTGAAAATAAGCATGAGAATTTTGAAATTGAGGTGTTGCTTAACCAGGAGCCAGTGTAGGTCAACAAGCACAGGGTGATGGGTGAGCGGGGCTTGATGCGAGTTAGGACATGGGCAACCAAGTTTTGGATGACCTCAAGTTTACATGGGGTAGAATGTGGGAGGCCAGACAGGAGTGTGTTGGAATAGTCAAGCCTAAAAAATAAAAATCTTTTTAAAATAGGCAGTCTTTAGCACTTAGAGCTCAACTACCTTCTGAAAAATTAAACATTAAAAATAATTCTGAAATGGCAGTCTTCAGCTCTTAAAGCTGAACTGCCTTCCGGACATAAAAAATGGTAAAAGTGCTTCAGCACTAACATAAATGGCTCAGCAAACCAGGGAAGGGGCACCCAGAGTCTCGCACACAGCACTCCAGCTTTGTGCATGGAGTCAACGGCACGAGAGGTCCTCTACCCACAGGGGTTAGGAGGCCCTCTGGAAAGAACGATGTGGGAGTACAATATCAAGGCCATCACTGCCAGCAGTGTCACCCCCACCACCTGGATCCAGTGCCCAAAGACGCTTTGTGACCTCAGACCAGTGGTCAAGGTCAGTGAATGCATCTTCAAAAGCCATCTCCAACCAACTGCACCACTAGTCTGATACACTGCTCATTGCACGACGCCACCCCCCCCCCGCCCAATCACTCACTTACCAACAATCTATACCAATCACAAGGCACATCTCCCATTCCTAGCCTCATCTCACCCCCTTGGAGGAGATGATGCAGGCCATTCTTGGCAGGGACATGACTGAGCCTTTGGCCAGCGACTGGTCTGAAAGGATACAAGATGCTGGTATCCACATACGTGATCCTCCTTCTCAAATCCCACTTCCCCTTCATCCCACAATATTATATGATTTACTAGCTGCACATGGTGTAAGCATGCACCAGTAGCTTTCCTGCCCTCCCCTCACCACAACCCTACCCTTGTGCCTTCCTTAATTCATACATCCAAGAAATCCAGCTTGCCCAGCCAAGGGTTGACAGAAATGGAGAAAGAGGGAGGAGAAAGGGAAGAAGAAGAATAAAAAGAAAAAGAGCAAGAAGAAGAAGAAGAAGAATTATTCCATCATCCAGCCAGAAGGGAGCTGTCTGTGTCTGTGTGCTGAATTTAGTAATTCTTTCTTACCAATGTCTCCTAACAGATAGAGAGGGACAAATAGAGAGAGAATGCAAAGTAGATTCAAAAGATTGGAGGGTAAAGGAAGAGATGTAAAGCTGGAGAACGTTGCAGAGGTAGAAAGAGATGAGGCCATGGATGGAGTTGAAGATATGATGAAGATTTTAAATTCAATGTTTTGGGGGATAGGGAGCCATTGTAGGTCAGTGAGAACAGGCTGATGTGATGTGCAAATAAGGCTAGTTGCAGAAAAGGATGTGACTGTTGGACAGATTGTTTGTGGAGGGTAGAGGCCAGGAAGTCAAAAAGAAGAAAATGGACAGAAAATTAAAGAATGCAAAGTGAACTCCCTGAAACAGTCCATTGTAGAATCACCTCATGCATTTTTTCATGAAAGCTATTGTTTTTCAGGTATATATCAAAGTAAAACTGAAGGATATATTTTGTCCTAAATGTGACATTATTTGGAATATAGAAATGTAATTAATTTTATTCCTATCTAAAATATGCTAAAACATGTTAATTGGCCATATATGTCCAGACTCTTTGGTGCCGAATTTTCCCTTTACCTTAAGGCCTGTTACTGCCAGAAATCAGCGGTCATGCTGCGGAGTGGAATGGCCATCAATATTTTGTGGAATGGCCGCCATTTTGAAAATGCCGCTCCTGCGGTATCCCAGCGGTGACCCTCTCCCTCCACTACTGCTCCACTGCTGCCGATCCATCCTAAATGCACCATCAGAGTGCGCATTCCGATGTTCCGCCTCGAACGCAAAATTCCGCGGAGAAAATCATGCTGCCGCCGCTTGGTGCACTGTGCTTGGAGTGCTTCTAAAATGGCGGCGCAGCTGCCATTAAAGTGGAGGGCCTACTGCCGCAGCCACCATCTTAATTTTTTTTGTCGCTCGACAATTATGCCCCTGGGTTTAGCTGGGCAGCCAACAGGCAACCTGGCACCCGCTCTTGGCCTGGTCGAAATCCTCCCTGGTGGCCCAGTGGATCGAACTTCAAGAATCGCACAGGCTCTCCCCTTTAAGTGAAGGGGAGAGACATGGTGATGCACCAGCGCGATGACATCATCAGCACTACACTGATGACTGACAGAAGAGGACAATCTGTCCACCCCCTAATTTCCGCCCCTCTAGTGTGCGAACTTCTACTCACCGCCGACTTCACAGCAGAAGTCGCAAAAAGCATACCTAAAATGGTGGGGAACCAAGGGTCTAATGAGGGTAATTAATATTAAAGAAAAAGTACTAGAGCAACTAAAAGCCAACAAATCCCCTGGACCTGACGACCTACAACTTAGGCTTCTAAAAGAGGTGGCTGCAGAGCTAGTGGATGTATTAGTTTTGATCTTTCAAAATTCCCTAAATTCCAGAACAGTCCCAGCGGATTGGAAGGTAGCAAATGTAACACCGTTATTCAAGAAAGGAGGGAGAGAAAAAATAGGGAACTACAGGCCAGTTAGCCTGACATCAGTCATCAGGAAGATGTTTGAATCCATTGTTAAGGAAGTGGTATCAAGGCACTTAGATAATCATAACATGATTAGGCAGAGTTAACATGGTTTTAGGAAAGATAAATCATGTTTGCCAAATGTATTAGAGGTTTTTAAGGATGTAACTAGCAGGGTAGATAAAGGGGAATGAGTGAATGTAGTATATTTGGATTTCCAAAATACATTCAATAAGGTGCCACATGAAAGGTTATTACACATGATAAGGGCTCATGGGGTTGGAGTTAATATATTAGCATGGATAGAGGGTTGGTTAACGGACAGAAGCAGAGTAGGGATAAACAGGTCTTTTTCAGGTTGGCAAGCTGTAACAAGTGGGGTGCTGCAAGGATCAGTGCTGGGGCCTCAGCTATTTACAATCTATATTAATGACCTAGATGAAGAGACCGAGTTGTGAGGACGCAAAGAATTTGCAAAGGGATGTAGATAGGCTAAGTGAGTGTGCAAAGATTTGGTAGATGGTGTATAATGTGGGAAAATGTGAGGTTATGCACTTTGGTAGGAAAAATAAAAAAAGTAAATTATTATTTAAATGGGGAGAGATTACAAAATGCTGAGGTACAGAGGTACCTGGGGGTCCTTGTACATGAAACACACAAAGTTAGCGTGCAGGTACAGCAAGTAATTAGGAAAGCAAATAGAATGTTGGCCTTCATTGCAAAGCGAATGGAGTATAAAAGTAGGGAAGTTCTGCTACAACTGTACAAGGCGTTGGTGAGACCACACCTGGAGTACTGCGTACAGTTTTGGTCTCCTTATTTAAGGAGGGATATACTTGCATTGAAGGCAAGTTCAGAGAAGGTTCACGAGATTGATTCCTGAGAGATTCATGGGGAGTCCAGAAATAGGGGGCATAGTTTCAGAATAAGGGGTCGCCCATTGAAAACAGAAATGAGGAGGAATTTCTTCTCATTGAGAGGATCGTGAATCTTTGGAATTTTCTACCCCAGAAAGTTGTGGAGGCTGGGTCATTGAATATAGTTAAGTTGGAGGTAGACAGTGTTGTGTATCTTAAAGCATGTACTCCCACGTTCCACCATCAGGGAGTGCATTCCCTGAAGTCCCAAGGGATCCCAGCATCCCTTGGGAGCACTGCATATAAGCCGGCCCCAAAGGCCTATTCCTCACTCTGGAGTGTCTTAATAAAGACTGAGGTCACTGTTACTTTAAACTACTTGTGTGCAGTCTCATCTGTGTTAGGAACACAATAACTGGCGACGAGTATACGAATCCAACGCAAAGATGCAGCAAACTGTAGGCATCCTGGAGAAGTTCTCGGAGGGTGAGGACTGGGCAGTCTATGTCAAACCACTAGACCAGTACTTTGTAGTCAAAGAGCTGGACGGAGAAGAGGGCGCTGCAAAAAGGAGAGCGGTCCTCCTCACGGTCTGCAGGGTACCGACCTACAGCCTCATGAAGAATCTTCTGGCTCCGTTGAAACCCACAGATAAGTCATATGAGGAGCTGTGTACACTGGTTCGGGAGCATCTTAACCCGAGGGAGAGCGTGCTGATGGCAAGGTATCGGTTCTACACGTGCCAGCGATCTGAAGGTCAGGAAGTGGCGAGCTATGTCGCCGAGCTAAGGCGACTTGCAGGACAATGTGAGTTTGATGGCTACCTGGAGCAAATGCTCAGAGACCTTTTTGTACTGGGCATTGACCACAAGACCATCCGACGAAAACTTTTGACTGTAGAGACACCGACCCTCAGTAAGGCCATTGCGATAGCACAGGCGTTTATGTCCACCAGTGATAACACCAAACAAATCTCTCAGCACACAAGTGCCAGCAATGTTCATAAATTAACTGGAACTGTGTTTGCGAGCAGAAATGTATAGGGCAGAAACCACGAGCCTGCAACTGCCAGCAGGCCTCAGGTGACCCAGATGACTCAGAGTCCACAACAAAGGATAAATGCAAGGCAATTCACACCTTGTTGGCGTTGTGGAGGCTTCCATTCAGCCTATTCATGTCGCTTCAAAGGGTATGTTTGCAAGAGCTGTGGAACAATGGGGCTGCAAGCTCTGCAAAACCTGTTAACTACCACGTGGCAGAGGAAGATCGGTCCATGGTGGATCAAAGCAAATTCGAGCCTCAGAGAGAGGAGGCAGATGCTGAAGTACACGGAGTGCACACATTTTCGACGAAATGTCCACCTATAATGCTAAATGTAAAATTGAACGGCTGACCTGTTGCCATGGTACTGGAGACTGGCGCCAGCCAATCCATCATGAGTAAAAAGATGTTTGAGAGAATGTGGTGCAACAAGGCACTCAGACCAGCCTGAAACCACACGAAACTGAGAACGTACACCAAAGAGCTTATCACTGTCCTGGGCAGCGCCATGGTCAAGGTCACCTACGAGGGCACAGTGCACGAACTGCCACTCTGGATTGTCCCGGGCGATGACTGCTTGGAAGGAGCTGGCTGGGCAAAATCCGCTGGAACTGGGATGACATCCGACGCTATCACATGTTGATGAGGCTTCATGTACCCCGGTTCTTAACAAATTTCCTTCCCTTTTTGAGCCAGGCATTGGAAACTTTTCCGGGGCAAAGGTGCGGATCCACTTGCTCCCAGAAGCATGACCCATTCACCACAAGGCGCGAGCCGTACCTCACATGATGAGGGAGAGAGTGGAAATAGAGCTGTACAGGCTGTAACGTGAGGGCATCATCTCCCCAGCGGAATTCAGTGAGTGGGCCAGCCTGATTGTTCCAGTACTCAAAAGTGATGGCACGGTCAGGATCTTTGGTGATTATAAAGTAACTATTAATCGTTTCTCGCTACAGGACCAATACCCACTACCTAAGACAGATGACCTATTTGCAACACTGGCAGGAGGCAAGACGTTCACCAAGCTCGACCTGACTTCAGCCTACATGACGCAGGAGCTGGAGGAGTCTTTGAAGGGCCTCACCTGCATCAACACGCACTAGGGACTGTTCATGTACAACAGATGCCCGTTTAGAATTCGGTCGGCTGCAGCGATCTTCCAGAGAAACATGGATAGTCTACTCAAGTAGATACCACGCATGGTGGTTTTTCAGGACGACATATTGGTCACGGGTCAGGACACCGTCGAGCACCTACAAAACCTGGAGGAGGCCTCCAGCGACTGGATCGCGTAGGGCTGCGGCTGAAGAGGTCGAAATGCGTCTTCATGGCAACAGAAGTGGAGTTTTTCGGGAGAAAGATCGCAGCGGACGGCATTCGACACACAGACACCAAGACAGAGGCTATCAGGAACATGCCCAGGCCACAGAACGTCATGGAGCTGCTGTCGTTCCTGGGACTCCTCAACTATTTTGGTAACTTCCTACCGGGGTTAAGCACCCTCTTAGAGCCCCTACATGTGTTATTGTGTAAAGGTGAGAACTGGGTAAGGTGAAAAAACCATGTAATTGCTTTTGAGAAAGCCAGAAACATTTTATGCTCCAACAAGCTGCTTGTATTGTATAACCCATGTAAAAGACTTGTGCTAGCATGTGATGCGTCGTCGTAAGGAGTCAGGTATGTATTACAACAAGCTAACGTTGTGAGGAAATTGCAACCTGTCGCCTATGCCTCCAGTAGCTTGTCTAAGGCCGAAAGGGCTTACAGCGTGATTGAAAAAGAGGCATTAGCGTGTGTGTTCGGGGTAAAGAAAATGCATCACTACCTGTTTGGCCTCAAATTTGATCTGGAAACCGATCACAGGCCCCTCATATTCCTGTTCGCTGAAAACAAGGGGATAAATACTAATGCCTTAGCCTGCATACAAAGGTTGGCACTCGCACTATCAGCATATAACTCTACCATCCGTCACAGGCCAGGCATCGAGAACTGTGCGGATGCTCTCAGTCGGCTACCATTGCCCAGAATGGGGGTGGAAATGCGCAGCCTGCAAATTTGTTGATGATGGCGCAGCCTGCAGACTTGTTGATGGTCATGGAAGCGTTTGAAAATGATAAATCACCTGTCACGGCCCATCAGATTAGGACTTGGACCAGGCAAGATCCTCTGCTGTCCCTAGTAAAAAACCGTGTACTGCATGGGAGCTGGGCCAGCATCCCCGTTGAAATGCAAGAGCTAATCAAGCTGTTCCAGTGGCAAAAGGACGAGCTGTCCATTCAGGCAGACTGCCTGTTGTGGGGTAACCACGAGTGCTACCCAAAAAGAACAGGGAGACGTTCATCTCGGATCTCCACAACACACACCCTGGTATAGTAATGATGAAAGCGATAGCCAGATCCCACATATGGTGGCCCGGTATCGACTCTGACTTAGAGTCCTGCATACGGCAATGCAGCATGTGTGCTCAGTTGAGCAACGTGCCCAGAGAGGCACCACTAAGTTTGTGGTCCTGGCCCTCCAGACCATGGTCGAGGATCCATGTCAACTATGCGGGACCGTTTCTCGATAAAATGTTCCTGGTGGTGGTGGATGCTTTTTCAAAATGGATTGAAAGTGAAATAATGTCGGGAAGCACCACCACTGACACCATTGAAAGCCTGAGGGCCATGTTTGCCACCCACGGCCTGCCTGACATACAGGTCAGTGACTACGGGCCGTGTTTCACCAGTGCCGAATTTAAAGAATTCATGACCCGCGATGGGATCAAACATGTCACCTCGGCCCCATTTAAACCAGCCTCCAATGGGCAGGCAGAGCAGGCAGTACAAACAATCAAACAGAGCCTTAAACGAGTCACAGAAGGCTCACTCCAAACCCGCCTGTCCCGAGTACTGCTCTGCTACCGCACGAGACCCCACTCGCTCACAGGGATGCCCCCGGCTGAGCTACTCATGAAAAGGACACTTAAAACCAGACTTTCACTGGTTCACCCCAACCTGCATGATCAGGTAGAGAACAGGCGGCAGCAACAAAATGTAAACGATGTTCACGCCACTGTGTCACGGGAAATTGATCTGAATGACCCTGTGTACGTGCTAAACTATGGACATGGTCCCAAGTGGATCGCGGGCACGGTGATAGCTAAAGAAGGGAGTAGGGTGTTTGTAGTCAATGGACAAATTTGCAGAAAGCACCTGGACCAAACGAGGCTGCGGTTCACAGACTGCCCTGAACAACCCACAGCAGACACCACCTTTTTCAAGCCTACAACACACACCCAAAGGATCAACGACATCACGCCGGACCAGGAAATCGAACCCATCATGCCCAACAGCCCACAAAGGCCAGGCTCACCCAGCAGCCCTACAGGGCCAACAACACGCCAGCCCAGCGAGGGCACAGCCAACACACCAGAACAGACATTTGTACTGAGGCAGTCCGCCAGGGAAAGAAAGACTCCCGACTGCCTCACCTTGTAAATAGTTTTCAATTTGACTTTGCGGGGGAGTGATGTTGTGTATCTGTAAAGCATGCACTCCCATGTTCCGCCACCAGGGAGTGCATCCTCTTAAGTCCCAAGGGATCCCAGCATCCCTTGGGAGCACTGTATATAAGCCGGCCACTAAGGCCTGTTCCTCACTCTAGAGAGTCTTAATAAAGACTGAGGTCACTGTTACTTTAACCTCCCTGTGTGCAGTCTCATCTGTGTTAGGAACGCAATAGACAGATTTTTGAAAGTTAAGGAAATCAACAGTTATAGGGAGCGGGCAGGGAAGTGGAGTTGAGGATCGAATCAGCCATGATCTTATTGAATGGCGGAGCAGGCTCGAGGGGCCAAATGGCCTACTTCTGCTCCTATTCCTTCTGTTTGTATGTTCTTTTGCAATGTATCTAAGTTTGCTGACGATACAAAGCTAGGTCAGACAGTAAGCTGTGAGGAGAACACAAAGCATCTGCAAAGGGATATAGATAGACTAAGTGAGGTACAATAAAGTGGCAGATGGAGTATAATGTAGGGAAATGTGAGGTTATTCACTTTGGTAGAAAGAATATAAAAAGAGTATTTTTTAAATGGTGAGAAACTTTTAAATGTTGGTGTTCAGAAAGATTTGGATGTCCTTGTGCAAGAAACACACAAAGCTAGCATGCAGGTACAGCAAGCAATAAGGAAGGAAAATGACATGTTGTCCTTTATTGCAAGTGGGTTGGAGTGTAAGAGTAAGGAAGTCTTGCTGCAATTGTATAGGGCTTTGTGCACACCTGGAATACTGTGCACAGTTTTGGTCTCCTTATCTAAGGAAGGATATACTTGCTTTGGAGGTGGTACAATGGAGGTTCACTAGATTGATTCCTGGAATGAGAGGGCTGTCTTTTGATGAGAGACTGTGTAGAATGGGCCTAAACTCTCTCGGGTTTAGAAGAATTAGAGGTGATCTCATTGAAGCATACAAGATTCTGAAGGGGATTGACAGGGTAGATACTGAGAGGTTGTTTCCCCTGGCTGGAGTGTCGAGAACTAGGGGCCACAGTCTCAGGGTAAGGAGAAGGCCATTTAAGACAGAGATGAGGTGGAATTTCTTCACTCAGAGGGTTGTGAATCTTTGGCATTCTCTGCTCCAGAGGGCTGTGGATGCCGAGTTTCTGAATATATTCAAAGCTGAAATAGATAAAGTTTTGGAGTCTAGAGGAATCAAGGGATATGGAGATCAGGTGGGAAAGTGGAGTTGAGGTCGATGATCAGCCATGATCTTATTGAATGGCGGAGCAGGCTCGATGGGCCGTTGGGCCTACTCCTGCTCCTATTTTTTATGTTCTTATGTGACAGTGGCTGGAGGATCACTATATTAATCATAAAGTCTTCAATCTCTTATAGATATCATAGAAAGGGTGAGCTTTTTGTAAGTGAAGAAATTGGAGAATGATCACCTCCAATAAAGGCCAAGTCCAAGAAGGACAAGACTAAACAGGGAACAGCTGTAAAAATATACAATAATAAAGGAATATTATCGTGGATGTTGTGGGCAGAAGGTTATGTCCAAAAGCACACTCAGGAAGGACCTTTTGAGGAGGCCAACAGGGACCTTATGCTGGAGTGTGATAAAGGATGAGTCCAATGACGAAGGGCCAAATAGAGAACAACTGTAAAAATAAAATGTTAAATGATAATAATAGAGTCCTCATGGAGGGTGCAGGCAGAAGATTCTAAAGGCAGGCAGTTGTTACCCTATGCAGCTCACATTTGCACACAACGTGGTGCCATAAGGGTTAACAACTATCAGAGAGCTGAAAGAGAGGGAAAAGGGACACCAGCAGCTAGAAACCCGGAATGGTAATCTAAGCTGTATGATAACCAAACTCCAGGCAGGAGCTGTGGCAGCAGCAGCACAAGTTCTCGGAACTCAGCAAATGAATGAAAAGAACATTAAGTTAGAGCATCAAAACAAGATGTTGAGTCGACAGTTCAAAAGGCAAAAGTAAAAAGAAACTTAATGTTGTAAACGACTTTGAAGCTGCCAGCTTTTGTGCCGAGAAAAGTCAAATACGAGAATTTCTGAGTGTAATTTGGAACGAAAGGAAAAGCTGAAATTTATTTATGAATTTAATTGCATCAGGAAATTTTGTGCAAGTTTTAAAAGGTACAAAGACTGAGGAGAAATATAAAAGGATGGAATTTGGTAGTTTGGGAAAGTTTTCTTAAATTTACATGAAGTGACGCAATGTGTCTGACAATGTTTTGCTCTATCTTCTTATAAACCTACAAGTAAATTAACCCTTTCTGCTGACAGCTGTATTCTTAATTCGGCAAGGAATCACTTTTGTATTGCTGGATGTAAATTTATATGGGGCATTATTAAATTTAAGTTTCTTAATTTAAGTGAAATATCTCCCCACAGTGACAGAAGGAAATTATGAATTGTCAAATTAACCTCTTGGGCTTTTAAGCAGACTCTCAATGGATTCGCTGTTTCTTTTTTCCGAAAAATGGGGGACCAATGTTTCCCGAACCGTATGGAGGTTGATGACATAGCAAGAGATCCAGCAGTTTTTAGAATTTATCTGCAGATATCTGCAGACATCGAATGTTGCAGCGTGGTAACAAAATTGGACTTAAGACTTTAACCTATTGGGAGTGTTTGTTATTTTCCAAGACACAGTTCTCGAAGGGGAAGATAAACGACTTGCATCCAAATGCAATTGTTACTTTGTCTTCTTTGCAATATCATGAAGCCTGGGTATAATTTGTTTGTGAAGTTAAAATTGATTAGATATTGATAAGATTTGCTGTTCAAGCTTCTAATAGGGCTGAAATTTTCTTGATAATGGCGCCTGTTAATGCCGGCGATGCACAATGACTGTCAGCAGACAACGGCTTCCACATCTCCGTAGAACTTGAGTTGGGCGTTGGTGGAGGTGCCAAGAAAAAACACTGCGCCCTCTAACGCCACCCGCGTGGTGACGTCAATGAGCGTGCAATGCCCCTCTAGCGCCACTACCACGATATTTGGTTTGTGCGGCGGCTCAATGGGCAGGCATCCATACAGCCGACAAAAAGCAGTCGTAACATCGGGGATCCTAGACGGCATCGCCCAGAGAGCAAGGTAAGTTTTTCTCTTTATTTATTTCAGCATTTATTTATTAGTTGCAACAGTGGGGAAGTGTGGGTGTGGGTCAGAGATGTTTTTTTTTCTCCCTGTTTTTGTAGCTGGCATGCCGGCAGCCTTCCGCTGGGAAATTGAGTAGGCCTCCTGAACTTCCGCCCCATTGGCGTCTGAGGATGAGTGTGCAATGTCACTTTTAGCACTGCTTTCTCACCTTTGGGCATAAAAACTGAATTTGGCAGTTTGAGGCTGTACCTAATGCACCTAATATCAGCACTCAGCCGGTAACACTGCCTCAAAAACAGCCATGACCAATTTCAACCCCATTGTTCTTTGGTGAATTGGATTAAATCACCTGGATGCAATCTGGTATTAATGTACATTCTTGTGAAAGTCAGGGAAATACAGTAAATTGATATCCTTTCTCTTGGCAATGTTTGTGTCATTGCCTTTTCTGAACAATAAGAGAATCGCAATTGATAGCATGGCCACTAAATGACACATTGGGATCTTGCAGAGGGAGATGAGCAAGGATCTTCAGACACCGTGTGAATAAGATCACCTGAAAGTCAGAGAATGGCTTGGATCAGATGTCACAGGTGGCATGATATTGCAATACTGGTGTGTGTGTGTGTGTGTGCGCAAATGTCAATGTGTTATGTGTGAAGTAACTATCATACGGGAATGCATGATGAATTTTGATTGAAGAATGGGTCTCAGACATCCTCAGTTATTGACAACAACACAACATGAAATTGCTGATGTCGCTCAGGAGAATTAGGCAACTTTTTAATTCATGAAAGCATTGAGATATACGTCATAGAGAAACCGACTTTGAAATAATCAGGATAGAATTAAACACACGGTTATCTGCCAGGCGGAATTGATAATAGCACAGAAAATAGCTTTAGGGATTCTGGTCATTGCATTATGCTGTGTAAGGAAGTCAATAAGGGACTAGATAATATAAGGAAGGGTAAGGAGAAAGCAAGGACACTAAGAGGAAGTCAGGATTATTAAAGACAAAGAAGGATATAAAACACTTTGCTAAAAAGAAATGTAACCCATAATTTTTTTTTAAAGTAGGACGTGTTGGCATATGGAACTCGTTAATTCATCTTCTGAAAGGTATTCATGTTCAACTCATTCATATCGGGGGAGAAAGGTGGTTGGCATTAGAAACATAGAAACATAGAAAATAGGTGCAGGAGTAGGCCATTCAGCCCTTTGAGCCTGCATCGCCATTCAATGAGTTCATGGCTGAACATGCAACTTCAGTACCCCATTCCTGCTTTCTCGCCATACCCCTTGATCCCCCTAGTAGTAAGGACTACATCTAACTCCTTTTTGAATATATTTAGTGAATTGGCCTCAACAACTTTCTGTGGTAGAGAATTCCACAGGTTCACCACTCTCTGGGTGAAGAGGTTTCTCCTCATCTCGGTCCTAAATGGCTTACCCCTTATCATTAGACTGTGACCCCTGGTTCTGGACTTTCCCAACATTGGGAACATTCTTCCTGCATCTAACCTGTCTAAACCCGTCAGAATTTTAAACGTTTCTATGAGATCCCCTCTCATTCTTCTGAACTCCAGTGAATACAAGCCCAGTTGATCCAGTCTTTCTTGATATGTCAGTCCCGCCATCTCAGGAATCATTCTGGTGAACCTTCGCTGCACTCCCTCAATAGCAAGAATGCCCTTCCTCAAGTTAGGAAACCAAAGCTGTACACAATACTCCAGGTGTGGCCTCACCAAGGCCCTGTACAACTGTAGTAACACCTCCCTGCCCCTGTACACAAATCCCCTTGCTATGAAGGCCAACATGCCACTTGCTTTCTTAACCGCCTGCTGTACCTGCATGTAGGGATTCAAATTCCTGGGGCATTGGAACCGGTTCTGGGGGAGGTGGGACCAGTACAAACCGGACGGTCTGCACCTGGGCAGGACCAGAACCAATGTCCTAGGGGGAGTGTTTGCTAGTGCTGTTGGGGAGGAGTTAAACTAATATGGCAGGGGGATGGGAACCTATGCAGGGAGACAGAGGGAGACAAAAAGGAGGCAAAAGCAAAAGACAGAAAGGAGATGAAGAAAAGTGGAGGGCAGAGAAACCCAAGGCAAAGAACAAAAAGGGCCACTATACAGCAAAATTCTAAAAGGACAAAGGGTGTTAAAAAAAACAAGCCTGAAGGCTTTGTGTCTTAATGCAAGGAGTATCCGCAATAAGGTGGATGAATTAACTGTGCAAATAGATGTTAACAAATATGATGTGATTGGGATTACGGAGACATGGCTCCAGGATGATCAGGGCTGGGAACTCAACATCCAGGGGTATTCAACATTCAGGAAGGATAGAATAAAAGGAAAAGGAGGTGGGGTAGCATTGCTGGTTAAAGAGGAGATTAATGCAATAGTTAGGAAAGACATTAGCTTGGATGATGTGGAATCTATATGGGTAGAGCTGCAGAACACTAAAGGGCAAAAGACGTTAGTGGGAGTTGTGTACAGACCTCCAAACAGTAGTAGTGATGTTGGGGAGTGCATCAAACAGGAAATTAGGAGTGCATGCAATAAAGGTGCAGCAGTTATAATGGGTGACTTTAATATGCACATAGATTGGGCTAGCCAAACTGGTAGCAATACGGTGGAGGAGGATTTCCTGGAGTGCATAAGGGATGGTTTTCTAGACCAATATGTCGAGGAACCAACTAGGGGGGAGGCCATCTTAGACTGGGTGTTGTGTAATGAGAGAGGATTAATTAGCAATCTCATTGTGCGAGGCCCCTTGGGGAAGAGTGACCATAATATGGTGGAATTCTGCATTGGGATGGAGAATGAAACAGTTAATTCAGAGACCATGGTCCAGAACTTAAAGAAGGGTAACTTTGAAGGTATGAGGCGTGAATTGGCTAAGATAGATTGGCGAATGATACTTAAGGGGTTGACTGTGGATGGGCAATGGCAGACATTTAGAGACCGCATGGATGAATTACAACAATTGTATATTCCTGTCTGGTGTAAAAATAAAAAAGGGAAGGTGGCTCAACCGTGGTTATCTAGGGAAATCAGGGATAGTATTAAAGCCAAGGCAGTGGCATACAAATTGGCCAGAAATAGCAGCGAACCTGGAGACTGGGAGAAATTTAGAACTCAGCAGAGGAGGACAAAGAGTTTGATTAGGGCAGGGAAAATGGAGTACGAGAAGAAGCTTGCAGGGAACATTAAGGCGGATTGCAAAAGTTTCGATAGGTATGTAAAGAGAAAAAGGTTAGTAAAGACAAACGTAGGTCCCCTGCAGTCAGAATCAGGAGAATTCATAACGGGGAACAAAGAAATGGCAGACCAATTGAACAAGTACTTTGGTTCAGTATTCACTAAGGAGGACACCAACAACCTTCCGGATATAAAAGGGGTCAGAGGGTCGAGTAAGGAGGAGGAACTGAGGGAAATCTTTATTAGTCGGGAAATTGTGTTGGGGAAATTGATGGGATTGAAGGCCGATAAATCCCCAGGGCCTGATGGACTGCATCCCAGAGTACTTAAGGAGGTGGCCTTGGAAATAGCGGATGCATTGACAGTCATTTTCCAACATTCCATTGACTCTGGATCAGTTCCTATCGAGTGGAGGGTAGCCAATGTAACCCCACTTTTTAAAAAAGGAGGGAGAGAGAAAGCAGGGAATTATAGACCGGTCAGCCTGACCTCAGTAGTGGGTAAAATGATGGAATCAATTATTAAGGATGTCATAGCAGCGCATTTGGAAAAAGGTGACATGATAGGTCCAAGTCAGCATGGATTTGTGAAAGGGAAATCATGCTTGACAAATCTTCTGGAATTTTTTGAGGATGTTTCCAGTAAAGTGGACAAAGGAGAACAAGTTGATGTGGTATGTTTGGACTTTCAGAAGGCTTTCGACAAGGTCCCACATAGGAGATTAATGTGCAAAGTTAGAGCACATGGGATTGGGGGTAGTGTGCTGACGTGGATTGAGAACTGGTTGTCAGACAGGAAGCAAAGAGTAGGAGTAAATGGGTACTTTTCAGAATGGCAGGCAGTGACTGGTGGGGTACCGCAGGGTTCTGTGCTGGGGCCCCAGCTGTTTACATTGTACATTAATGATTTAGACGAGGGGATTAAATGTAGTATCTCCAAATTTGCGGATGACACTAAGTTGGGTGGCAGTGTGAGCTGCGAGGAGGATGCTATGAGGTTGCAGAGTGACTTGGATAGGTTAGGTGAATGGGCAAATGCGTGGCAGATGAAGTATAATGTGGATAAATGTGAGGTTATCCACTTTGGTGGTAAAAACAGAGAGACAGACTATTATCTGAATGGTGACAGATTAGTAAAAGGGGAGGTGCAACGAGACCTGGGTGTCATGGTACATCAGTCACCGAAGGTTGGCATGCAGGTACAGCAGGCGGTTAAGAAAGCAAATGGCATGTTGGCCTTCATAGCGAGGGGATTTGAGTACAGGGGCAGGGAGGTGTTGCTACAGTTGTACAGGGCCTTGGTGAGGCCACACCTGGAGTATTGTGTGCAGTTTTGGTCTCCTAACTTGAGGAAGGACATTCTTGCTATTGAGGGAGTGCAGCGAAGATTCACCAGATTGATTCCCGGGATGGTGGGACTGACCTATCAAGAAAGACTGGATCAACTGGGCTTGTGTTCACTGGAGTTCAGAAGAGTGAGAGGGGACCTCATAGAAACGTTTAAAATTCTGACGGGTTTGGACAGGTTGGATGCAGGAAGAATGTTCCCAATGTTGGGGAAGTCCAGAACCAGGGGTCACAGTCTAAGGATAAGGGGTAAGCCATTTAGGACCGAGATGAGGAGGGACTTCTTCACCCAGAGAGTGGTGAACCTGTGGAATTCTCTACCACGGAAAGTAGTTGAGGCCAATTCACTAAATATTTTCAAAAGGGAGTTGGATGAAGTCCTTACTACTCGGGGGATCAAGGGGTATGGCGAGAAAGCAGGAAGGGGCTACTGAAGTTTCATGTTCAGCCATGAACTCATTGAATGGCGGTGCAGGCTAGAAGGGCTGAATAGCCTGCTCCTGCACCTATTTTCTATGTTTCTATGCCAACCTTCAATGACTGATGTGCCATGACATCCAGGTCTCGTTGCACCTCCCCTTTTCCTAATCTGTCACCATTCAGATAATAGTCTGTCTCTCTGTTTTTACCACCAAAGTAGATAACCTCACATTTATCCACATTATACTTCATCTGCCATGCATTTGTCCACTCACCTAACCTATCCAAGTCACTCTGCAGCCTCATAGCATCCTCCTCGCAGCTCACACTGCCACCCAACTTAGTGTCATCCGCAAATTTGGAGATACTACATTTAATCCCCTCGTCTAAATCATTAATGTACAATGTAAACAGCTGGGGCCCCAGCATAGAACCTTGCGGTACCTCACTAGTCACTGCCTGCCATTCTGAAAAGTACCCATTTACTCCTACTCTTTGCTTCCTGTCTGCCAACCAGTTCTCAATCCACGTCAGCACACTACCCCCAATCCCATGTGCTTTAACTTTGCACATTTATCTCTTGTGTGGGACCTTGTCGAAAGCCTTCTGAAAGTCCAAATACACCACATCAACTGGTTGTCCCTCATCCACTCTACTGGAAACATCCTCAAAAAATTCCAGAAGATTTGTCAAGCATGATTTTCCTTTCACAAATCCATGTTGACTTGGACCTATCATGTTACCTCTTTCCAAATGCGCTGCTATGACATCCTTAACAATTGATTCCATCATTTTACCCACTACCGATGTCAGGCTGACCGGTCTATAATTCCCTGTTTTCTCTCTCCCTCCTTTTTTAAAAAGTGGGGTTACATTGGCTAGCCTCCACTCCATAGGAACTGATCCAGAGTCTATGGAATGTTGGAAAATGACTGTCAATGCATCTGTTATTTCCAAGGCCACCTCCTTAAGTACTCTGGGATGCAGACCATCCGGCCCTGGGGATTTATCGGCCTTCAATCCCATCAATTTCTCCAACACAATTTCCCGACTAATAAGGATTTCCCTCAGTTCCTCCTTCTTACTAGACCCTCTGACCCCTTTTATATCCGGAAGGTTGTTTGTGTCCACCTTAGTGAATACCGAACCAAAGTTCTTGTTCAATTGGTCTGCCATTTCTTTGTTCCCCGTTGTGACTTCCCCTGATTCTGACTGCAGGGGACTTACGTTTGTCTTTACTAACCTTTTTCTCTTTACATATCTATAGAAGCTTTTGCAGTCCATTTTAATGTTCCCTGCAAGCTTCCTCTCGTACTCTATTTTCCCTTCCCTAATCAAACCTTTTGTACTCCTCTGCTGAGTTCTAAATTTCTCCCAGTCCCCGGGTTCACTGCTATTTCTGGCCAATTTGTATGCCACTTCCTTGGCTTTAATACTATCCCTGATTTCCCTTGACAGCCACGGTTGAGCCACCTTCCCTTTTTTATTTTTACGCCAGACAGGGATGTACAATTGTTAGTGAGAGAGAGAGAGAGAGATTTCACTTCGCAACAGCCGGTGTTCGCAACCAACCAGCCTTGGATATGTTCATAATAGAATGTTTAGATTAAAAATGGTATGATTGTGATGAGAGTGTCTGGAAGGGTTATGCTTCCCACAGCAAGGCAACGACATTTTTTGTGCATCTAATGTTGTTGATGCATGTTGAAGAAAATATAGACTTGTGTCTCTGGACTATGCAGTAGCCATATTCGGCAAAGCCAGTTCCCGTTTGATAAGAAAACAGTGTATAAATATAAGCTTGTCCCATTGTTTAAGCAGCTCAAGAAGGAACTCCTGTCTAAGTTTGTGTCCTCTTTCTGTGACTATATTCCGCTGGTAAATTGCTTTTTATGCTGAAGTTAAAGAATACAATGATTCTAACTAGATGACTGAATTCATTACTACTCAAGTGAACAACACAGATTGTTTTAAAACAATATCCATTACCAATGCCTTTTGCCTTGCACCATCATCCCTTTTGTCATTTAAACACTACTACCTTCCAACCTATCAGAGACCTTCTCTTTTGTTCTTTCCTCCCATCCCCTCCCCTCCCCTCCTTTTCCCTGCCTCTGTACTTGCTTAAAAAACTGTTGACTGCATTTATTTTCACCACAAGTGGGTTGGACCAGATTTCTGATTGGTCCCCTTGCAAGACAAGACACCCGCAACAGTTTGTCTGGAATGTGTAATTTGATCCTGCCTGATGGAGAGTAATTCAAGGTCGCTGCAATGTGTAATTTGATCCAGTCATTGTCACAGGCAGGTTCCCTGAGCCAAGCTTTTCCAGTGTACTGTGGAGCATCACCTAGGAAAGCAAGATAACTTTTGCACAAACCTCTTTCCCAACATCCACAAACAGGACTGCCCCAGTAGACCCATCATTTCAGCCTGTTCTTGCCCTACAGAATCTATTTCTTCCTATCTCGACTCTATTTTTTTCTCCCTTTGTCTACTCTCTTCCCACCTACATCCGCAACTCCTCCCATGCCCTCCGTCACTTTTACAGTTTCCAGTTTCCTGGCCCCAGCCATCTCCTTTACACCATGGACGTCCAATCCCTCTACGCTTCCATCCGCCACCAGGATGGCCTGAGGGCGCTTGCTTCTTCCTCGAGCAGAGACCCAATCAGTCCCCATCCCCCACCACCCTCCTCTGCCTGGCTGAACTTATTCTCACATTGAACAACTTCTCCTTTAACTCCACTCACTTTCTCCAAATTAAAGGTGTTGATATGGGAACCTGCATGGATCCGAGCTATGTCTGCCTTTTCGTGGGATATGTGGAACAATCTTTGTTCCAGTCCTACTCGGGTCCCCTCCCTCACCTCTTTTTCCGATACATTGATGACTGTATCAGTGCTGATTCCTGCTCTCGCCCTGAACTTGAAAATTTCATTCACTTTGCATCCAATTTCCACCCTTCCCTCACCTTCACATGGTCCATCTCCAACTCTTCCCTTCTCTTCCTCAATTTCTCTGTCTCCATTTTTGGGGATAGGCTTTCGACCAGTATCCATTATAAGCACACTGACTCCCACAACTACTTGGACGACACTTCCTCCCACCCCACATCCTGTAAGGACTCCATTCCATTCTCCCAGTTTCTCCAACTCCATCGCATCTGCTCTGACGATGCCATCTTTCACACTAGTGCCTCTGACGTGTGTTCCTTTTTCCTCAACCAAGGATTCCCCTCCACCATGGTTAACATGGCCCTCGACCATATTCATTCTCACTCCTTCCCCTCCCTCTCAGAACCATGACAGGGTTCCCCTTTGTTATACTCATAATAAATGGTCAGACTGAGTACTGTGTGTAATGAGCAAGTGTGACCTTAGCTCCTTTATTAAGGTTCCAGAGTGCAAGTACCTCGTGTATGGCCTGCTTATATACTGTGCTCCCAAGGGATGCTGGGATCCCTTGGGATTCCAACAGGTGGGCCCTCTGGTGGTCAGGTGTGATGCAGGTTACAAGAGGTTAAATACATAACATCACTCCCCCGTGAAGTCAACAGTGCACTTATTTACAAGGTGAGATGATCTGGGGCTTTGCGCTCCCTTGTCGATCGTCTCAGTACAAATGCTGCTGTGAGTGGGTTGGTCACTTCTTCATTGGCCTGTTGGGCAGCCAGCCTTGCCGGGCTGCTGGGGATGATGAGTTTGGCTTTGTGGTCAACTGTGATGTCAGTTGCCACTTGTGTGTGTGTTGGAAGGTCAAAGTTGGTGGAGTCCTCTTCAGGTTGTTCGTAGCTGTTGGTGAACCACAATTTGATTTGGTACAAATGATTTCTGTGCGTTTGTCCATTGGTCAGTTTGACCTGAAACACCCTACTCCCCTCTTTGGCTGTGACCGTGTCAGTGAGCCATTTGGGACCATGTCCATAATTGAGCACAAACACAGGATCATTGATCTCAATATCGCTTGACAAATTTGCACGGTCATGGTACACACTTTGTTGATGCTGCTTGTCCTCCACGTGATCATGTAGCTCAGGGTAGACCAGGGAGAACCTTGTTTTAAGCACCCTTTTCATGAGCAGTTCAGCTGGGGGAATCCCGGTGAGTAACTGGGGTCTGGTGCGGTAGCTGAGCAGTACTCGGGACAACTGGGTCTGCAGGGAGCCTTCCAACATGCGTTTCAAGCTTTGCTTGATGGTCTGAAATGCTCATTCTGCCTGGCCATTGGATGCGGGCTTGAACGGGGCAGATGTGACATGTTTGATCCTGTTGCGGGTCATGAATTCTTTGAATTCAGCACTGGTGAAGCATGGCCCATTGTCGCTGACTTGGACATCAGGCAAGCCGTGCGTGGCAAACATAGCTCATAGACTTTCAATGGTGGCCGTGGATACGCTTACAGACATTATTGCACATTCAATCCACTGTGGGTAAGCGTCTACGACAACCAAAAACATTTTGCCTAGGAATGGGCCCGCATAGTCTACATGGATCCTTGACCACGGTTTGGATGGCCAGGACCACAAACATAGTGGTACCTCTCTGGGTGCATTGCTCAACTGAGAGCAAGTGTTGCACTGGCGCACACATGACTCTAAATCTGAGTTGATGCCAGGCCACCACACGTGGGATCTGGCTATGGCTTTCATCATTACGATGCCTGGGTGGGTGTTGTGCAGTTCACAAATGAATGTGTCTCTGCCTTTCTTGGGCAAGACTATGCGATTGCCCCACAAAAGACAGTCCGCCCGCAGGGACAGCTCATCTTTGCATCTGTGGAACTGCTTAATCGCTTCCTGCATCTCCACTGGGACACTGGACCAGCTCCCATGAAGGACACAGTTTTTTTACCAAGGACAGTAAAGGATCCTGGCTGATCCAGGTCCTGATCTGACGGGCCGTAACAGGGGATTTCTCGTTCTCAAATGCCTCCATGACCATGAGCAAGTCCGCTGGCTGTGCCATTTCCACCCCGGTGGTGGGCAATGGCAGCCGACTGAGAGCATCTGCGCAGTTCTCTGTGCCCAATCTGTGGTGGATTACATAGTTGTATGCCGACAGCATGAGCGCCCATCTTTGGATACGGGCAGAAGCATTGGTATTAATCCCTTTGCTCTCCGAAAATAGTGATATGAGCGGCTTGTGGTCAGGTTCAAGCTAAACTTGAGGCCAAATAAGTATTGGTGCATTTTTTTTTACTCCGTAAACGCACGCCAGAGCCTTTTTTTCAACCATGCTGTAGGCCCTTTTGGCCTTGGACAAACTTCTGGATGCATACGCAACTGATTGCAAAATTTCCGATTCATTAGCCTGTTGTAACACACACCTGACCCCGTATGACGACGCATCGCAAGCTAACACCAATCATTTACATGGGTTATACAGGACAAGCAGTTTGTTAGAACACAATAAGTTTCTGGCTTTCTTAAAGACAGCCTCTTGTGAATTCCCCCATACCCAGTCGTCTCCCTTGCACAGCAGCGCACGTAGGGGTTCTAGCAGGGTGCTTAGCCCAGATAGGAAATTACCGAAGTAGTTAAGGAGTCCCAGGAACAACCGCAGCTCCATCACGTTCTGTGGTTGCTGCGCGTTCTTGATGGCCTCCATCTTGGTGTTGGTAGGTCTGATGCTGTCTGCTGCCATTCTCCTTCCTAAGAATTCGACGTCCTGTGCCAGGAAAACAAACTTCGAGTGTTTAAATCTGAGTCCCATGCAATCCAACCGACTAAGAACCTCCTCCAGATTCTTCAAGTGCTCCATGGTGTCCCGACTTGTAACCAATATGTCATCCTGGAAGACTACTGTGCAAGGAACCAACTTTAGCAGGCTCTCCATGTTCCGCTGGAAGATCGCCGCGGCCGACCGAATCCCGAACGGGCACCGGTTGTAGATCAATAGATCTTTGTGCGTGTTGATGCAGGTGAGGCCTTTCGAAGACTCCTCCAGCTCTTGTGTCATGTAGGCTGAAGTCAGGTCCAGCTTGGTGAATATCTTCCCTCCAGCCAGGGTCGCGAATAGGTCATGTGCCTTGGGTAGCGGGTACTGGTCCTGCAGCGAAAAACGGTTAATCGTTACTTTATAGACCCCGCAAATTCTAACCATACCGTCCTCCTTGAGTATCAGAACAATTGGACTGGCCCAGTCGTTGAATTCCACCGGCGCGATGATGCCTTCATGTTGCAGCCTGTCCAGCTTGATTTCCACTTTTTCACGCATCATGTACAGTATCGCCCGAGCCTTGTGGTGGATGGGTCGCGTACCGGGAACCAAATGGATCTGCACTTTCACCCCCGAGAAGCTTCCAATGCCTGGCTCAAATAACGAAGGGAACTTGCTTAGAACCTGGGTACATGCGGTGTCGTCGACGGACGAAAGCGCTCGGATGTCGTCCCAGTTCCAGCGGATTTTCCCCAGCCAGCTTCTGCCAAACAACGTGGGGCCATCCCCTGGCACAATCCACAGCGGGAGTTTGTGTACTGCTTCATCATAGGAGAGTTTGACTTTAGCACTGCCAATTACAGGGATTAGTTCCTTTGTGTAAGACCTTAGTTTTGTGTGAATGGGGCTGAGCTTGGGCCTGTGTGCCTTCTTTCCCCACAGCCTGTTGAAGGCCATTTTACTGATTATGGACTGACTTGCCCCCGTGTCCAGCTCCATAGGCACTGGATTACCGTTCAGTTCAACTTTCAACATTATTGGTAGGCATTTCGTCGTGAACGTGCCTCCTCCATATGAGTTTCCAATTCTGTCTGATCCACTGTGGATTGATCTTCCTCTGCAATGTGGTGGTTTGCAGGGTTTGCAGGGTTTGCAGCTCGCCTGCACATTCGTTGGAGGTGTTCCATTGTTCTGCAGCCTTTGCACGCATATTGCTTAAAGTGGCATTGATGGGGCCGATGATCACCTCTGCAGCGCCAACAAGGTGTTAACTGCCTCGCATTAACAAATGATGGCGGACTCTGGATCAATTGAGGTTGGGCCACAGCAACCGACATGTACGTTCTGCCCTGTACATTTCTGCTCAAAACCGACGTTACTTTATGCACAGAAATGGCCAGAACTTCTTTGTTCTGGGAAATCTGCTTGGTGTTGTCGCTGGTGGACATAAATGCCTGGGCTATCGTTATGCCTTTACTCAGTTTCGGAGTTTCTACATTCAACAGTTTGCGAAGGATTGTCTCATGTCCGATGTCCAGTACAAAAAAGTTTCTGAGCATTTGTTCTAGGAATCACTCAAACTCACAATGTCCTGCAAGGTGCCTCAGTTCGGCAACGTAACTCGCCATTTCCTGGCCCTCCGATCGTTGACATGTGTAGAACCGATATCTCACCATCAAAATGTTTTCCTTAGGATTTAGGCGCTCCTGGACCAGCGTACACAGTTCTTCGTAGGATTTCTCTGTTGGTTTTGCCAGGGCCAGGAAATTCTTCATGAGGCCATAGGTTGTTGCCCCACAGACAGTTAGGAGGATCACCCTTCGTTTGGTTATGTTCTCGTCCCCTTCCAGCTCGTTGGCCACGAAGTATTGGTCGAGTCTCTCCACGAAGGACTCCCAATTGTCCCCATCTGAGAATTTCTCCAGGATGCCGACTGCTCTTTGTATTTTCGTGTGGTTGCTCATTACCTCGTCGCCAATTGTTATATTCATAATAAATGGTCAGACTAAGTACTGTGTGTAGTGAGCAAGTGCGACCTTAGATCCTTTATTAAGGTTCTAGAGAGTACAGGTACCTCATGGGTGGCCTGCTTATATACTGTGCTGCTATCCCTTGGGACTCCAACAGGCAGGTCCTCTGGTGGTCAGGTGTGATGCAGGTTACAAGGGGTTAAATACATTACACCCTTGTCCTCACCTTTCACCCCACCAGCCTCCACGTTCAATGGATCATTTCCGTCACTTCCTGCATGATCCCACCACCAATCACATCTTCCCCTCCCCTCTGACCGTTCCAAAGGGAACATTCCCTCTGTGACACCCTGATCCATTCCGCAGTCACCCCAGCACACCCTCCTCTTCCCACGGCACCTTCCCGTGCAAGCGCAGGAGATGCAACACTTGCCCTTTTACCTCCTCCCTTCCTACTATCCAGGCTCCAAATACTCCTTACAGGTGAAACAGCGATTTACTTGTACTTCTTTCAATTTAGTATACTGTATTCGCTGCTCACGATGTGGTCTCCTCTACATTGGGGTGAGCAAACACAGATTGAATGACCACTTTGCTGAACACCTCTGTTCAGTCCGTAAGTGTGACCCTGAGCTTCTGGTCACCTGATACTTTAATTCTCCATTCCACTCTCACTCTGATATCTCCTTCCTCGGACTCCTCCACTGTTCTAATGAAGCTCAACACAAGCTCGAGGAACAGCACCTCATCTTTCGTTTAGGCACTTTACAGCCTTCTGGACTCAACATCGAGTTCAACAATTTCAGAACATAACCTCTGGCCATCTTTGGCTCCCTTCCACGCACCCCTCCTCCCCCTCCCAATCATATTTTTTTCTTCTTTCGTCCCTTTTTTTTCTCTTTGTCTCTAATGGCAGCTGGTCATTACCACGCCATTCACACCCTATCCAGCTTAATCTTTTTCTAACTTCTGTCATTACCATTTCAATTCAGCGCATTATCCCTTTTGTCTCTCTAATCTGTTCTGCCTTCCACCCTATCACAGACCTTCCCTTTAGTTATTTTTTTCCTTCCCCCTTTCAGTGCTTAAGAATGTGCTCTTTTCGAACATTCGGCAGTACTGATGAAGGGTGGTCAACCCGAAACGTTAACTTTGTTTCTCTTTCCACAGATGCTACCTGACCCGTTGAGATTTCGAGCATTCTGTTTTTATTTCAGATTCCAGCACCCGTAGTATTTTGCTTATATATAACTTTTGCACAGCCATGTGCAGCCAGCGTTATCAACCTCCTCCCAGTCGTCAGTTGCGTGATATAACATAAATTGCTACACATGCTCAGCAAGTCAGGCAGCATCTGTGGAGAGAGAAGCAGAGTTAACGTTTTAGGTTGATGACCTTTCATCAGAACATGAAACGTTAACTCTGTTTCTCTTTCTGTGAATGCTGCCTGATTTGTTAAGTGCTTCCAGCAATTTATATTAGATTTCCAGAATCTGCAGTATTTTGTTGTTGAATCAGCAAGGTGATTGTAGGAATTAGCAATGGCGCCATCAGGCAACACCTGCACACCGCTGAGCTGGTCATCAATGCTCAGTTCGAGTTGACTTGTGGGCCCCTTCAAAAATGGGACCACATGAACGGGCGATCCAAGATCATGCAAGTTGTTGAAAGCTGTATCTCTGAGGTTGAATTTGATAAATCCACAGCATTGACTATTTTAAATAATTTGAGCTGCAAGGTTGGTTGCGTGAGGCAGATTTCATTGCAATTGACATCACTAGCAGAACTGTAGATTTTGAGCATGCGCTGAGAATGACATCATCAAGTGGCCTAGCTCATGCGCAAGATGACATCATAGGTCAACTGAAAACCGGAAGTACCCACACTGTCGTGAATCACTCTGTCAAACTAAACACTCTGGGTGAGAGCTGTGACGACTGATGGGGCATTGTGTGTGGGTCACAGATTGTTAACAGGTTTATTGGGTACAAAGTGATTAGTGACAATGACGTGACTTCCGGATTTCATCCAGTCCAATGATGTCACTTACTGTACAAGCGCCGGGGCATTCCGAGAAATCAACTCACTATCGTTCATAGTCAAGAGCATGATCCAGGTCCAGGGCAGAGGAGAGGTAGAACGTGGTGCAGGTATAAAGTGGGTAGGGTGGCATTGAAAGACCATGATCTACGTCTAACAGAGGGGGGTCAACATGATCTGTCTTCCCATCTGGATCATGTTCCCGTTCTCATCTGCACCTCCTCCCCTTTAGACCTAAATCACGTTTTTACCCAGCTCTCCATTGTGTTCTCTGTTCTGCCGCCCCCTTCCCACTCGTCCCTGAGTTCCTGACCCTCTCTCTCCCCGAGCTCCTGGCCTTCTCTTCCCCCCCCCCCCACCCCGCAACCCCGCACCCCAGAATTCTTGACCACCTCTCCCCCCCGAGCTCCTGTCCTTCTCCCTCCCCGTGTTCTTGACCTTCTCTCGCCCCCCGCGAACTCCTGTCCTTCTCCCCCTGAGCTCCTGACCTTCTCCCCCACCGAGCTCTTGACCTCTTCCCCCTTCGATCCACTCTCCTCTCCCGCTCTGATCCCCTTTCCTCGCTCCGTTCCGTTCTATTGACCTACTCTCTGCAAAGAACGGCTGACAACAGGGAGGAATCGTGGTTCAGACCGCAGCCCTGCATGCTCGGTTGGAACATCAGTGTGCATGCGCAGCTCAAGTGGGGGCAGGACGGTGATTAGACTCCGCCCCATACAGTACACATGCTCAGAACGACTCAAACTTCATGTCAGCAGTCACTGCCAGAACAGTTACATTTTCCAGTTCTGATGAAAGGTCACCAACCTAAAACATTAAGTCTGTTTCTCTCTCCACAGTTGCTGCCTGATTTGCTGAGTATCTCCAGCATTTTCTATTTATATTTCAAATTTCCAGCATCCGTAGTATTTTGCCTTTGAATAGAGTTATACTATTGATTGACAGGGGTGAGATGTCTTCATCTTATAATGCTTCACTTCGCTTTCCCGTAACATATCTTCCTCCTTCGAGGTGACTGTGCTCAGTTCATTAGGTTTTGACACAGTATGATATTGTACCATGTATGAAGCCTTTCATACTAGACATGATAAGCTCGCAGGTGCATATCTCTTTCTTGAGGTCCATTCCAGAAGGAAGACTAAAGCATGACATTCTGGGTTCACTTCTTAAGTACTTCTGAAAAATACAGTTAATTATTTTCCTGCCCACGTCTGCTAAAAGAAGCATCAACATCAAGACCTTTATTGAGTCTTTATTCTTTTTATTCGTTCGTGGGATGTGGGCATCGCTGGCAAGTCCAGCATTTATTGCCCATCCCTAATTACCCTTAAGAAGGTGGTGGTGAGCCGCCTTCTTGAATTGTTGCAGTCTGTGTGATGAAGGTACTCCCAGTGCTGTTAGGGAAGGAGTTCCAGGATTTTGACCCAGCGATGATGAAGGAACGGCGATATACTTCCAAGTGAAGATGGTGTGTGACTTGACGGGGAACTTGGAGGTTGTAATGTATTTACTGCCTGGGTTCTTTGCTTAAGAATTCATAGCAACACATTGCTATTAAAAACTAGTTGGTTTATTAGCAAAAGGTTAACAATAACACTACACATTGGGGCCGAAATTGGTGGACACAACGCCCCCGGACCGCCGACATACCGCCCAAAATCGTAAAATTGATAAAAAAATATCAACATACCGCTGTAGGGGTACAAAGGAAGCTTCTCTCCTTCTAAGGTGGACTAACTAATATAGTTAATCGACACCTCGCCCTACTGTTGGGGTAAAAGGGAAGGCTTCTCTTCCCCGGGGTGGATTAACTGATATTGATAATCGATACCTCGCCCAGCTCGCACTGTATAAAGAACATGGAAGTAAACAAATTAAACCTCGGGTTTACCGATTTTATTACGAGCAATGCACGGAAAGGTTCAACCTTAAACTTCGGAAATACAAGAGGTTTCAAGTATACTTTATACAGGTTTTGGAGAGGAGCACCCTCCTACAAAATCCTCGATAGGTCTAATTCTATAGCCAAGTTACATTGATTTGTCGACTCTGATCAAACTGTCTGAGTGGTATATGCAATTGCCCTTCTTCTATGGTGTTGTTCCATGACTTGCACTTTGCTACATTATAACAGATGCCTAAAGTGGCTTCCTTATCTCTTCCTCAGAGACTTCTGATCAACAACTGCTAATATTGCTGTTTAAGCATTACAGAAGTTACGGAATCAGCTTAATGCATTATACATTTGTGCTATACCCACATAAGCAAGTGCTACAACTCTTTTGGGTTGAAGACAGTTAAATAATTAAATCGCGTGCCCCCTGATTAAAGGGGGGGACACTCCAAAAACTTTCAAACAAGTGCCCCCTTGTTTTTTTTTGAGGGGGCGGTTGTTTTTTTTTGGGGGGGGTCACTAATAGCACAAAGTATATGAGTGCCCCCTGGTTAAAAGGGAGGGGACACTAAAACCCAGCACAATAAACTAATTAAACTTTAAAATATATAAAATCAAATTAAAATTTGGTTGCCGGGGGTGATGCACTCCAGTTCCTCCGGCGCCCAACTCTCGCGGAAGGCCGTGAGCGTACCGGTGGACACCGCGTGTTCCATCTCCAGGGATACCCTGGCTCAGATGTAACCACGGAAGAGAGGCAGGCAGTCAGGCTGAATGACCCCCTCGACCGCCCGCTGCCTGGACTGGCTGATGGCACCCTTAGCCATGCCCAGGAGCAGTCCTACGAGGAGACCCTCGGACCTATCGGCTTCTCTCCGCACAGGGTGCCCAAAGATCAGGAGTGTGGGACTGAAGTGCAATCAGAATTTGAGGAGCAGCCCCTTTAAATAATGGAATAGGGGCTGCAACCTTGCACATTCCATAATAAACATGGAACACGGACTCCTCCAGACCGCAGAAATTGCAGGCGGCCTGGAAGCCCATGAACCGGCTTAAAAATTTATTGCATGGGACTGCTCCATGCACCACCCTCCAGGCCAAGTCCCCAATAAATAGTGAGAGGACTCCCGCATAGAGTACACTCCATCGGGGACCCCCACCTCCTCCGGACGGCAAAAATGGTGCATCTTGACATGTCCGGACGGCAGACGAGGATGGCAAGGTGGAGAGTGAGCAGGAACAGCCCGTACAGGAAAGCCCTCCGCGCAGAACTGAAAGGCACGGAGGGGATTTCCCCGAGGCGGCTCAAGTTGTGAGGCGCCGGCTCCCGAGGGAGGTTTCGGGGCTTGGCGCCGATGAGGAATTCCGTTTGGACAGGGGTCCGTTTGGATGGGATCTTCCCACGTGCTTGAGCCTCCTCGACACACCTAACGGAGTCAGGGCCCAGAGCTGTTTTTAGCGACTCAATGGCATTGGCCGTGCGGCGGATGTCGGCCCAGTTTAGGCACCGTGCCAGCTCGTCTGGCACCATTCAGCCCGCTCCTCTGCCAGCGAGCAGGTCCCTGACCCTGGTCACCTCGCCAGCCACAGCCCTCTCGTCTGCCTGCCACCTAAAACCTCGGTCGTGGAGGTACGGATTCCTGAGCAGCGGCTCCTGCAGGACAGCCGCCACTCCAGACGGTGGAGAGCTGCGCTTGGTGGAGACTCTGTTCCAGACCCTGATGAGTTCCTGGTAAAAAACAGGCAGCCCCTGCATGGCGGTCCTGACACCCCCCAGGCTCACAAACAGTCGTCATTGAGGCTGTACTGCTGGCGGAAGAAATACGTCGCCAGCGTACGCCACCTAGGAGGGGGCTCGACGTAAAGGAATCTCAGCAGGGTCTGAAGACGAAAAGTCGCAGACTGGGTGCTGACGCACACCAACGACTGACCGCCCTCCCTAAGCGGGAGACTCAAGACTGCAACAGAGATCCAGTGCTTCCTGTTGTTCCAGAAGAAGTCGCCGACGTCGATGGAGCCGAAAAGAGTGGTCACTTCTTCGAAGCAGTGCACTTGCTATACACCGGGCTGAGAGGCGTACACATTTACTAAATGGAGCAGTACGTCCCCCAGGCGAACGGTGACATGGAGCAAGTGGCCTGGCACAGGCTCCTCGACCCCCAAGATCTCCAGCTAAAAATGTGGCGCCAGCAAGATAGCCACCCCATAAGAAGTGGCAGTGAGGTGGCTCATGCGGACCTCTCCTTGCCATTACAGGAGCCATGTGGCCTCGTCTTCCGGAATGGTGTGGGTTTCTTGCATGAAGCACACCGCATATTTCCCCTTCTGTAGGAGCGAAAAATTGTTAAATCTACGGCGTGCTCTCTGCTACCGTTAATATTGAGGCTGGCTATGGTTATTTTCATGACAAGAGCACAGTGCAACCTCTAACTTAAACTACGGTGGGGGTGGGGGTGGGGGGGGCGGAGTCATTTGATGACCTACAATCCCTCAGCAACCCAGTGAGGAACGTTCTGAGCAGTCACAGCTTAAGGGTTTTTGGTCGAGTTCTGTCTGCGGCCATGGTTTTGGTGGCAGCGCGGACGGTCCTGGTGAGCAGCGCCGGCTCGGACCATTTGTCCAGGGCCAGATGGGCTCTATTGAGGTGGCCCTGGCATTCGGCCAGAAAGTCCCGGAGTTCCTTTGCAGGAATGAGGGGGGAACCCAGCGGCAGGCATGAGGAGATCCACCACCTCACTGGTGATGGACGCCAGATCTTCTCCCGTGCCCTCCACCGAGTCCCCGTCCCCCTCCGGGAGGTCGCCATTAGTAGCCGGTCCATCGACCACACAGGGTACGGCAAACTGCCCGGCCGCACCACCTGGCCCTACCTCTGTCACGATCCCACCCCCAGGAGTCCTCCCTGGGCTCCCCCTGGGATGCTGGGCTGTTTTCTTCCTTGGAGTGGTGCGTGCCTCTTTTTTTTACTGGAGGGACGCGGAGGCAGGGAGCTCTCCATGTCTGATGGAGCTCCCGCCTCCGCTTCCTACTTCCGATTATCTTGCCCGTGCCCGAGCCCGACAACGGGTGGCAAACTCCCTGCAAAGGCGGGTGCGGTCAGGGGCTCGGGACCAGGCTCAGAATGCACTGCTCTCACCGGCGATCCTGGGGCGGGGTGGGGGGGGAGGTGGGCAAGCGCGTTGATTGGGCTATGTGGCCCACTGGGGGGACTGTCCGGAGGGTGTTTATTTGTTTGCTTCCTCGCGCTCTTCCCACGCGGACGCTCTCCCTCGCCCCCGCCGGAGGTCGCAAAAACAAAAGCCTCCGACGATGCCCGCGCACCTACAGCTCCCGGCACACGGATGGTACTAGGGGGAGGAGTGGCGGCGGCACCAGCCGTGGCCGCTTTGGCTGTTTTAGTGGCCTTGGAGGCGGGGCAGTTCTTTCGGACGTGCCCCACCTCCCTACAGGCATGGCACCGCACACCGTCTGACGTCCAGAAGATGCGGTAGGCAGTCCCCTCGTGGACCACACTGAATATACCCTCTGTTACCTCCTCCCAGGCCAGCTGAATGAAAAGCTGGCGCCAGAAGGAGAACACATGACGGAGGCTGGCCTCCCTGAAGCCGAGCGATATCGGCTTTATCCCCGACCTAACCTCCCCTAGTTGACGTAGGTGGGGGAGGAGGAGCTTACTGGGAACAAAGGGCAGGACGTTCGGGATGACGACCCTCTGCGCGGTGGCCTCGCGAGGATCCACTGGCAGGAACGCCCCGCCCACCGTGAGCCCCTTACTGAGGGCCAGCGATACCGCCCGCTCCGACCCCAGGAAGAACACAGCCTTCCCGTACATTTTGGAGGCAGCGACAATGGCCGAGGGGCCGACTACCCCAGCCATTGCCCTCACCACTCCTCGATGGTCGTGTTGGGGTGAGTGTAGCTCTTGACCCCGTTCTTTTTCGTAATGAGTCTGAAAGGTGGCGGGACAGCAGGAGTCGCTGTGGCCTTTGCTGCCACGTGCGCAAAGGTTTGTGCTGGCCCCGCTACCGGCGAAGATGGACTCGCCATATTGGGGGCCCTTTATGTGCTACACTCACCCCAAAGTCACAGGCCTGAAAAGGTCTTGATTGTCTTCGTTGATGAGCAGAGGGAGCTCTTAATGAGGCACACCTCTCCCCAACTTTTGACAATTGAGGAGGGGCCCTTTTCCCTCTGCTCAGTAGTTGTTTTTTTTAACAAAAATAAGTTAAAAGAGGCTCTCAGAGAGAGAGAGGAGAGACAGAGAGAGAGAGAGATAGAGGGAGGGAGAGAGAGAGAGAGAGAGCAGGGGGTGGGAAAGAGGGAGGCTGTGGTATCAGGATCACTCCTCACAGTGTACCCCCTGCAAGCACCCACCCAACGCTGTGAGGAGTGATCCTGATACCACAGCCTCCCTCTTTCCCACCCCCTGCTCTCTCTCTCTCTCTCTCCCTCCCTCTATCTCTCTCTCTCTCTGTCTCTCCTCTCTCTCTCTGAGAGCCTCTTTTAACTTATTTTTGTTAAAAAAAACAACTACTGAGCAGAGGGAAAAGGGCCCCTCCTCAATTGTCAAAAGTTGGGGAGAGGTGTGCCTCATTAAGAGCTCCCTCTGCTCATCAACGAAGACAATCAAGACCTTTTCAGGCCTGTGACTTTGGGGTGAGTGTAGCACATAAAGGGCCCCCAATATGGCGAGTCCATCTTCGCCGGTAGCGGGGCCAGCACAAACCTTTGCGCACGTGGCAGCAAAGGCCACAGCGACTCCTGCTGTCCCGCCACCTTTCAGACTCATTACGAAAAAGAACGGGGTCAAGAGCTACACTCACCCCAACACGACCATCGAGGAGTGGTGAGGGCAATGGCTGGGGTAGTCGGCCCCTCGGCCATTGTCGCTGCCTCCAAAATGTACGGGAAGGCTGTGTTCTTCCTGGGGTCGGAGCGGGCGGTATCGCTGGCCCTCAGTAAGGGGCTCACGGTGGGCGGGGCGTTCCTGCCAGTGGATCCTCGCGAGGCCACCGCGCAGAGGGTCGTCATCCCGAACGTCCTGCCCTTTGTTCCCAGTAAGCTCCTCCTCCCCCACCTACGTCAACTAGGGGAGGTTAGGTCGGGGATAAAGCCGATATCGCTCGGCTTCAGGGAGGCCAGCCTCCGTCATGTGTTCTCCTTCTGGCGCCAGCTTTTCATTCAGCTGGCCTGGGAGGAGGTAACAGAGGGTATATTCAGTGTGGTCCACGAGGGGACTGCCTACCGCATCTTCTGGACGTCAGACGGTGTGCGGTGCCATGCCTGTAGGGAGGTGGGGCACGTCCGAAAGAACTGCCCCGCCTCCAAGGCCACTAAAACAGCCAAAGCGGCCACGGCTGGTGCCGCCGCCACTCCTCCCCCTAGTACCATCCGTGTGCCGGGAGCTGTAGGTGCGCGGGCATCGTCGGAGGCTTTTGTTTTTGCGACCTCCGGCGGGGGCGAGGGAGAGCGTCCGCGTGGGAAGAGCGCGAGGAAGCAAACAAATAAACACCCTCCGGACAGTCCCCCCAGTGGGCCACATAGCCCAATCAACGCGCTTGCCCACCTCCCCCCCCACCCCGCCCCAGGATCGCCGGTGAGAGCAGTGCATTCTGAGCCTGGTCCCGAGCCCCTGACCGCACCCGCCTTTGCAGGGAGTTTGCCACCCGTTGTCGGGCTCGGGCACGGGCAAGATAATCGGAAGTAGGAAGCGGAGGCGGGAGCTCCATCAGACATGGAGAGCTCCCTGCCTCCGCGTCCCTCCAGTAAAAAAAAGAGGCACGCACCACTCCAAGGAAGAAAACAGCCCAGCATCCCAGGGGGAGCCCAGGGAGGACTCCTGGGGGTGGGATCGTGACAGAGGTAGGGCCAGGTGGTGCGGCCGGGCAGTTTGCCGTACCCTGTGTGGTCGATGGACCGGCTACTAATGGCGACCTCCCGGAGGGGGACGGGGACTCGGTGGAGGGCACGGGAGAAGATCTGGCGTCCATCACCAGTGAGGTGGTGGATCTCCTCATGCCTGCCGCTGGGTTCCCCCCTCATTCCTGCAAAGGAACTCCGGGACTTTCTGGCCGAATGCCAGGGCCACCTCAATAGAGCCCATCTGGCCCTGGACAAATGGTCCGAGCCGGCGCTGCTCACCAGGACCGTCCGCGCTGCCACCAAAACCATGGCCGCAGACAGAACTCGACCAAAAACCCTTAAGCTGTGACTGCTCAGAACGTTCCTCACTGGGTTGCTGAGGGATTGTAGGTAATCAAATGACTCCGCCCACCCCACCCCCACCCCCACCGTAGTTTAAGTTAGAGGTTGCACTGTGCTCTTGTCATGAAAATAACCATAGCCAGCCTCAATATTAACGGTAGCAGAGAGCACGCCGTAGATTTAACAATTTTTCGCTCCTACAGAAGGGGAAATATGCGGTGTGCTTCATGCAAGAAACCCACACCATTCCGGAAGACGAGGCCACATGGCTCCTGTAATGGCAAGGAGAGGTCCGCATGAACCACCTCACTGCCACTTCTTATGGGGTGGCTATCTTGCTGGCGCCACATTTTTAGCTGGAGATCTTGGGGGTCGAGGAGCCTGTGCCAGGCCACTTGCTCCATGTCACCGTTCGCCTGGGGGACGTACTGCTCCATTTAGTAAATGTGTACGCCTCTCAGCCCGGTGTATAGCAAGTGCACTGCTTCGAAGAAGTGACCACTCTTTTCGGCTCCATCGACGTCGGCGACTTCTTCTGGAACAACAGGAAGCACTGGATCTCTGTTGCAGTCTTGAGTCTCCCGCTTAGGGAGGGCGGTCAGTCGTTGGTGTGCGTCAGCACCCAGTCTGCGACTTTTCGTCTTCAGACCCTGCTGAGATTCCTTTACGTTGAGCCCCCTCCTAGGTGGCGTACGCTGGCGACGTATTTCTTCCGCCAGCAGTACAGCCTCAATGACGACTGTTTGTGAGCCTGGGGGGTGTCAGGAAAGTCTTTATATTCTTCTGGCAGGGGAAGAAGATGTCTTCACCCGGGATGGCTGGAACCACCCAGGCACAGTCCTCCAAACGATATTAAGAAGTTAATTGGGAAAGATACTGCACCCAGGTAGCTCCAGCCAACCTGGGCCAGGCAATGGGGGAGAGGTGCTTCTAGTGGTGTGTGGGGCCTAGTTGTTCGCAAGAACCCCACACACTTGCATGCACACAGCACCCCCTGACGATGTTTTTATTAATCTTCTTTCCTCCCCCCCACAGATTAAGAAAAGTCTTTTTTGGGAAGTGCACCAAAATACACCCACCTGTTGATGTTGACAATGGCTCTCCCTTATTCCATATAGCCGGTGAGTAGTCAAATGGCAGCTGTTCCTTCCCCCTCTTTCCAACTCTGCAGGAGTATTGACAGCTCTCCCTCCTCTCCCCTCTCCAGGCAGCAGGCCTCCTCCTCCTCCCAGACGCTCACAGTCTCCCTGTAGATGTACCGAGAAGGCAGCTTTTCTTCCTCCTCCTTTCCCAGGGTCCTGGGTTCACTCTCACTCTCGCTGTAGTTGGAGCGTATTAGCAAAGGTTTAACAATCACACAACACATCACCAGTTCAACTATTTTAGTTGTGCACTTGAAAAAAAAATGCCCACTGCAAGGGGGGATCACACTCCAAAAAATCATTTTTTTTCCAGTGACCCTTTTTTTTGGGGCGGGGTGGTGGGCTTTTAAGGCACTAAAAACAGAAATTATACAAATGCCCCTTGGCTAAAAGGGTGAGGGTGGGGGATTGGGGGTGCACTAAAACCGGCAAATTAAACTTTAAACTTAAATCATCAAATTAAAATTAAAATTAATTCTTTGAGGATATAATGAGCAGGGTGGATAGAGGTGTACCGATGGATGTGGTGTATTTAGATTTCCAAAAGGCATTCGATATGGTGCCACACAAAAGGTTACTGCAGAAGATAAAGGTACGCGGAGTCAGAGGAAATGTATTAGCATGGATAGAGAATTGGCTGGCTAACAGAAAGCAGAGAGTCGGAATAAATGGGCCCTTTTCGGGTTGGAAATCGGTGGTTAGTGGTGTGCCACAGGGATCGGTGCTGGGACCACAACTGTTTACAATATACATAGATGACCTGGAAGAGGGGACAGAGTGTAGTGTCACAAAATTTGCAGATGACACAAAGATTAGTGGGAAAGCGGGTTGTGTAGAGGACACAGAGAGGCTGCAAAAATATTTAGATAGGTTAAGCGAATGGGCTTATGTTTGGCAGATGGAATACAATGTCGGAAAGTGTGAGGTCATCCACCTTGGGGGAAAAAAACAGTAAAAGAGAATATTATTTGAATGGGGAGAAATTACAACATGCTGCGGTGCAGAGGGACCTGGGGTCCTTGTTCATGAATCCCAAAAAGTTAGTTTGCAGGTGCAGCAGGTAATCAGGAAGGCGAATGGAATGTTGGCCTTCATTGCGAGAGGGATGGAGTACAAAAGCAGGGAGGTCCTGCTGCAACTGTATAGGGTATTGGTAAGGCCGCACCTGGAGTACTGCGTGCAGTTTTGGTCACCTTACTTAAGGAAGGATATACTAGCTTTGGAGGGGGTACAGAGACGATTC
The DNA here is from genome assembly GCF_044704955.1 of Pristiophorus japonicus. NCBI lineage: Eukaryota > Metazoa > Chordata > Chondrichthyes > Pristiophoridae > Pristiophorus > Pristiophorus japonicus. Next base: position 91,578,153 of record NC_091977.1, read on the forward strand.
ACTAGGCTGATTCCGGAGATGAGGAGTTTACCTTATGATGATAGGTTGAGTAGACTGGGTCTATACTCGTTGGAGTTCAGAAGGATGAGGGGTGATCTTATAGAAACATTTAAAATCATGAAAGGGATCGACAAGATAGAGGCAGAGAGGTTGTTTCCACTGGTCGGGGAGACTAGAACTAGGGGGCACAGCCTCAAAATACGGGGGAGCCAATTTAAAACCGAGTTGAGAAGGAATTTCTTCTCCCAGAGGGTTGTGAATCTGTGGAATTCTCTGCCCAAGGAAGCAGTTGAGGCTAGCTCATTGAATGTATTCAAGTCACAGATAAATAGATTTTTAACCAAGAAGGGAATTCAGGGTTATGGGGAGCGGGCGGGTAAGTGGAGCTGAGTCCACGGCCAGATCAGCCATGATCTTGTTGAATGGCGGAGCAGGCTCGAAGGGCTAGATGGCCTACTCCTGTTCCTAATTCTTATGTTCTTATGTTCTTATTGCCGGGGGTGATGATGCACTCCAGTCCCTTTGGCGCCAAGCTCTCGCGGAAGGCCGCGAGCGTACCGGTGGACACCGCGTGCTCCATCTCCAAGGACACCTTGGACCGGATGTAACCGCGGAAGAGAGGCAGGCAGTCAGGCTGACGACCCCCTCGACCACCCGCTGCCTGGACCGGCTGATTGCCCCCTTGGCCGTGCCCTGGAGCAGTCCTACAAGGAGGCCCTCGGACCTACCCACTCCCTTCCGCACAGGGTGCCCAAAGATCAGGAGTGTGGGACTGAAGTGCAACCAGAATTTGAGGAGCAGTCCCTTCAAATATTGGAAGAGGTGCTGCAACCTCGCACACGCCATGAAAACGTGGAACATGGACTCCTCCAGATTGCAGAAATTAAAGACGGCCTGGGAGCCCTCTCATCCGCCTGCCACCTAAAACCGCCGCTGTGGAGGTACGGATTCCTGAGCAGCGGTTCCTGCAGGACAGCCGCCACTCCAGACGGTGGAGAAATGCGCTTGGTGGCGGACCCTGATGAGATCCTGGTAAAAGACAGGCAGCTCCTGGATGGCGGTCCTGACGCCCCCCCCAACTCACAAACAGGAGCTGCGTGTCGTAATTGAGGCAGTATTGCTGGCGGAAGAAGTACGTCGCCAGTGCACACTCTGTAGGAGGGGGCTCGACGTAGAGGTATCTCTGCAGGGTCTGAAGACAGAAAGTTGCATGCTGGGTGCTGACGCACACCAACGCCTGGCCGCCCTCCCTAAGCGGAAAACTCAGAACTGCAGCAGAGTCCCAGTGCTTCCTGTTGTTCCGGAAAAAGTCGATCAGCTTCTTCTGTATCTTCAACAGCTCTACAACTATTTTTAGCTGTATCAGTAATCAAGTGCACCCTGATAAAAGGGGGAGAGGGGCACAATCCAAAAACTTTAAGTGCCCCCTTGTTGTATTTTGTTTTTTTTGAGGGCACTAAAACACAAATTATACAAGGGCCCCCTGGCTAAAAGGTTGTGGGGCGGGGGGCGGGGGGGGGTACTAAAACTGACAACTTAAACAAATTAAACTTTAGACATTGAAATCAAATTAAAATTTGGTTGCTGGGGGTAACGATGCACTCCAGCCCCTCCGGCGCCCACCTCTCACGGAAGGCCGCGAGCGTACCGGTGGACACCGCGTGCTCCACCTCCAGGGACACCCTGGCTCAGATGTAACCATGGAAAAGAGGTCGGCAGTCAGGCTGAATGACCCCCTCGACCGCCCGCTGCCTGGACTGGCTGATGGCATCCTTGGCCATGCCCAGGAGCAGGCCTACAAGGAGGCTTTCCGACCTGCCCGCTTCCCTCCGCACAGGGTGCTCAAAGATCAGGAGTGTGGGACTGAAGTGCAACCAGAATTTGAGAAGTAGCCCCTTCAAATATTGGAAGAGGGGCTGCAACATTCCACAAAAACATGGAATACGGACTCTTCCAGACCACAGAAATTGCAGGCGGCCTGGGAGCCCATGAACTGACTTAAAAACTTATTGCACGGGACTGCTACGTGCAACGCCCTCCAGGCCAATAAATAAGGGGAGGACTCCCGTGAAGAGAGTACTCCATCGGGGACCCCTGTCTCCTCTGGACGGCAAGGTGATGCGCCATGGCGTGTCCGGACGGCAAACGAGGATGGCAACGTGCCGAGTGTGCAAGAGCAGCCCGTACAGGAATCCCGTCCACGTAGAACTGAAAGGCATGGAGGGGATTTCCTGGAGGAGGCTCAAGTTGGGAGGCGCTGGCTCCCGAGGGAGGTTTCGGGGCTTGGTGCCGATGAGGAATTCCGTTTGGACAGGGGTCAGTTCGGATGGGATCTTCCCACGTGCTTGAGCCTCCTCGACACACTTAACGGAGTCAGGGCCCAGCGCTGTTTTTAGCGACTCGATGGCATTGGCCGCGCGGCGAACGTCGGCCCTGTTTAGGCGCCGTGCCAGCACATCTGGCGCCATCCAGCCCGCTGCTCCGCCATCGAGCAGGTCCCTGACCCTGGTCACCTCACCAGCCACAGCCCTCTCAGATCAGGAGTGTGGGACTGAAGTGCAACCAGAAATTGAGGAGCAGCCCCTTTAAATAATGGAACAGGGGCTGCAACCTCGCACATTCAATAAAAACATGGAACACGGACTCTTCCAGACCGCAGAAATTGCAGGCGGCCTGGGAGCCCGTGAACCGACTTAAACATTTGTTGCACGGGACTGCTCAGTGCACCACCCTCCAGGCTAAGTCCCCGATGAATAGTGGGAGGACTCCCATGTAGAGTGCCCTCCATCGGGGACCCCCGCCTCCTCCAGACGGCAAGATGGTACACCATGGCGTGTCCGGACGGCAGGCGAGGATGGCAAGCAGCCTGTACAGGAAACCCCTCCGCGCAAAACTGAAAGGCACGGAGAGGATTTCCCCGAGGCGGCTCAAGTTGTGAGGCGTCGGCTCCCGAGGGAGGTTCCGGGGTTTGGCGCCGATGAGGAATTCCGTCCAGACGGGGGTCAGTTCGGACGGGATCTCCCCACGTGCTTGAACCTCCTCGACACACCTAACGGAGTCAGGGCCCAGAGCTGTTTTTAGCGACTCGATGGCATCGGCCGCGCGGCAGACGTCGGCCGAATTTAGGCGTCGCGCCAGTGTGTCTGGCGCCATCCAGCCCGCTCCTCCGCCATCGAGCAGGTCCCTGACCCTGGTCACCTCACCAGCCACAGCCCTCTCGTCCGACCGCCACATAAAACCTTGGTCATGGAGGTACGGATTCCCGAGCAGCGGCTCCTGCAGGACAGCCGCCACTCCAGCCAGTGGAGAGCTGCGCTTGGTGGAGACTTTGTTCCAGACCCTGGTGAGTTCCTTGTAAAAGACAGGCAGCTCCTGGACAGCGGTCCTGACGCCCCCCAAGCTCACAAACAGGAGGTGCGTGTCGTAGTTGAGGCCGTGCTGCTGGCGGAAGAAATACGTCGCCAGCACACGCCACCTAGGAGGGGGCTCGACGTAAAGGTATCTCTGCAGGGTCTGAAGACGGAAAGTCGCGAGCTGGGCGCCGACGCACACCAACGACTGACTGCCCTCCCCAAGCGGACTCAAGACCGCGGCAGAGACCCAGTGCTTCCTGTTGTTTCAGAAGAAGTCGATCAGTTTCTTCTGTATCTTCAACAGCTCTACAACTCTTTTAATAGGAGACAAAATTAACCAGTTAAGTCAAATGCCCCCCAATCTGGGGGACACTCCAAACATTTTTCAACTGCCCTTTTTTTTTGGGGGCAATAAAATCATAAATTTTTACAAGTGCCCCCTATAAAAGGGGAGGGGGACACTAAAAATCCGGCAATAAACAAATTAAACTTTAAAACATGTAAAATGAAATTAAAATTTGGTTGCCGGGGGTGATGATGCACTCCAATCCCCCCGGTGCCCAACTCTCACGGATGACCGCGAGCGTACCGGTGGACACCGCGTGCTCCATCTCCAGAGACACCCTGGCCCGGATGTAGGCGCGGAAGAGAGGCAGGCAGTCAGGCTGAACGACCCCCTCGACCGCCCGCTGCCTGGACCGGCTGATGGCACCCTTGGCCGTGCCCAGGAGCAGTCCTACGAGGAGGCCCTCGGATCTACCCGCTCCCCTCCGCACAGGATGCCCAAAGATCAGGAGTGTGGGACTGAAGTGCAACCAGAATTTCAGGAGCAGCCCCTTTAAATATTGGAACAGGGGCTGCAACCTCGCACATTCAGTAAAAACGTGGGACACGGACTCCTCCAGACCGCAGAAATTGCAGGTGGCCTGGGAGCCCGTGAACTGGCTTAAAAATTTATTGCACGGGACTGCTCCGTCCACTACCCTCCAGGCCAAGTCCCCGATAAATAATGGGAGGACTCCCGCGTAGAGTGCACTCCATCGGGGACACCCGCCTCCTCCGGACGGCAAGATGGTACGCCATGGCGTGTCCTGACGGCAGACAAGGATGGCAAGGTTGAGAGTGTGCAGGAGCAGTCCGTACAGGAAAACCCTCCGCGCAGAACTGAAAGGCATGGAGGGGATTTCCCCGAGGCGGCTCAAGTTGTGAGGCGCCGGCTCCCGAGGGAGGTTCCGGGGTTTGGCGTGATGAGGAATTTCGCCCGGACGGGGGTCAGTTCAGATGGGATCTCCCCACGTGCTTGAACCTCCTCGACACACCTAACGGAGTCAGGGCCCAGTGCTGTTTTTAGCGACTCGATGGCATCGGCCGCGCGGCGGACGTCGGCTGAATTTAGGCACCGCGCCAGCACATCTGGCGCCATCCAGCCCGCTCCTCCGCCATCGAGCAGGTCCCTGACCCTGGTCACCTCACCAGCCACATCCCTCTCGTCCGACTGCCACCTAAAACCTCGGTCGTGGAGGTACGGATTCCCGAGCAGCGGCTCCTGCAGGACAACCACCACTCCAGCCGGTGGAGAGCTGCGCTTGGTGGAGACTTTGTTTCAGACCCTGGTGAGTTCCTTGTAAAAGACAGGCAGCTCCTGGACGGCGGTCCTGACGCCCCACCAAGCTCACAAACAGGAGCTGCGTGTCGTAGTTGAGGCCGTGCTGCTGGCGGAAGAAATACGTCGCCAGCGCACACCACCTAGGAGGGGGCTCGACGTAAAGGTATCTCTGCAGGGTCTGAAGATGGAAAGTCGCTTGCTGGGTGCTGATGCACACCAACGACTGACCACCCTCCCCAAGTGGGAGACTCAAGACCGCGGCAGAGACCCAGTGCTTCCTGTTGTTCCAGAAGAAGTCGATCAGTTCTGTATCTTCAACAGCATTACAACTCTTTTAGAGGAGACAAATCAACATTAAATCAAGTGCACCCCGATCTGGGGGACACTCCAAACATTTTACAAGGCCCTTTTTTTTGTATTTTTGCAGGGTTTTTTTGTGGAGTTTTTTTTGGGCTCTAAAATCATAATTTACAAGTGCCCCCTATCTTTTGGGGGACACTAAACCCAGCATTTAAAACAAATTAAACTTTAAAACATAAAATCAAATTAAAATTTGGTTGTCGGGGGTGATGATGTACTCCAGTCCCTCCGGTGCCCACCTCTCGCGGAAGGCTGAAGACGGAAAGTCACTAGCTGGGTGCTGACGCACACCAACGACTGACCGCCCTCCTCAAGCGGGAGACTCAAGACCGCGGCAGAGACCCAGTGCTTCCTGTTGTTCCAGAAGAAGTCCACCAGCTTCTTCTGTATCTTGGCGACAAAGGCAGGGGGAGGGGTCAAAGTGACCAGCCGATACCACAGCTTAGCGGCCACCAACTGGTTTATGACTAGCGCTCGACCCCTGTAGACCAGCATTCGGAGCAGTCCTGTCCAGCGCCCTAGGCGAGCGGCGACCTTGGCCTCTAGCTCTTGCCAGTTCGCCAGCCAGGCTTCCTCGTCGGGGCTAAGGTAGACTCCAAGATAGAGGAGATGGGTCGTGCTACAGGCAAAAGGCCTGAGATCCTCCGGCAGGGAGTCCACCCGCCACTGACCCACCCGGAGTCCGGAACATTTCTCCCAGTTGATCCTGGCAGAGGATGCGGCTGAGTAAATCTCCTGGCACTCACGCATCCTCCGCAGGTCAACGGGATCCTCTACCGCGAGGAGCATGTCATCGGCGTAAGCCGAGAGGATGACTCCACGCCCGGCCCTTGCAGAGCCAGTCCCGTCAACCTCGTCCGCAGGAGGCGCAGGAAAGGCTCCACACAAATGGCATATAACTGGCCGGACATGGGGCATCCCTGGCGCACCCCTCTCCCAAAACGAAGGGGTGCCGTCAAGGACCCGTTAACCTTAATCAGACACTCCGCGGCGGCGTACAAAAGTCGGATCCGGGTGACGAAATGCATCCCGAACCCGAAAGCGCGCAGAGTTCCGAGCAGATAGTCGTGTTCCACCCTGTCGAACGCCTTCTCTTGGTCGAGGGATAGGAAGGCGACCGACAGACCAGCCTCCTGGGAATAATGGATGAGGTCCCGGACCAGATGGATGTTATCGTGGATTGTCCGGCCCGGGACCGTGTAGGACTGGTCGGGGTGGATCATGTGGTCCAGCACGGCACCAAGGCGAGCAGACATCGCCCTGGCGAAGATTTTGTAGTCCGTGCTGAGGAAGGAGATCGGGCGCCAGTTCTTAAGGAGGCGGAGATCGCCCTTCTTAGGCAGCAGGATGATGACTGCCCTGCGCCAAGAGAGGGGCATCTCCCCGGTCGCCAGACTTTCCCCCAGGACCCGCGCGTAGTCGCCCCCCAGGACGTCCCAGAATGCCCTGTGGAACTCCACGGTCAGCCCGTCCAGCCCCGGGGCTTTTCCCCTCGAGAGCCGGTCGAGGGCGCCGGTCAGCTCCGCCAGGCTTAGCGGAGCTTCCAGATTTTCGACGCCCTCCGGGCTGACCTTCGGCAGGTCCTCCCACAAAACTCTACGCGCTTCCTCGCTGGATGGCTCCGGAGAGAACAGAGCCCCGTAATATTCACGGGCCCTGTTGTTGACGCCCTCCGGATCTGAGACAAGAGAGCCGTCGTCGGCCAGCAGCGTCAAGAGCTGCTTACGGACACCCTGTCTTTTTTCCAGCGAGTAGAAGAAGGGGGAACCGCGGTCCAGATCCCGCAGGAACCGGATCCGCGACCTCACGAACGCGCCTCGGGACCCGACGAGCTTCAGGTCCTTCAGCGCGGCCTTCTTCGCTTCGTACACCGTCCGCAGGGCCGGGTCCTGGACGACTTGACCGAGACGGGATTCCAGGTCGAGCACCTCTTTTTCTAGGCGCCCGACCCTGGCCTCCCGCCTCTTGGTCGACCCCCTCGCGTACTCTTGACAGAAGACACGGACGTGAGCCTTGCCCACGTCCCACCATAGCCTCAAGGAGGGGAAGCCCCCCTGCTTCCTTCTCCAGTCGGACCAGAATCGACGGAACGAGTCCTGGAACCGCTCGTCCTCCAGCAGCCGGTTGTTAAAGTGCCAGTGCCCGGACCCCGTCCTCGCGCGGAGCGAAGCGAGCTCCGCCCACACCAGGTGGTGGTCCGAACACGGCACCGGCCACATGGAGGCCGCCGGGACGCAGGAAACGTACGCCCGAGACACGTAAAGGCGGTCGATTCTGGACCATCCTACTCCAGGCCTCACCCAAGTAAAGGCGCTGGAGTCGGGGTGGAGATATCGCCAGACGTCCACCAAGTCGAAGGACCCGACCAGGTCCCTCAACTTCTCAATCGCCATCATGCTCTGCGGGGCACCGGAGCGGTCCCTCGCCTCGAGGGTGCAGTTAAAATCCCCCCCGAGGACAATGCAGTCGCCGACGTCGACAGAGCCAAGAAGAGCGGACACCTCTTCAAAGAAGCGCGTCTGCTGCGGGCCGGGCTGAGGGGCGTACACGTTCATGAGATGGAGCGGCACATCCCCCAGGCGAACCGTGACGTGCAGCAAGCAGCCTGGCATGGGCTCCTCGACCCCCAAGATCTCCGGCTGAAAATGCAGGCCCAGCAAGATGGCCACCCCACTAGAAGTTGCGGTGAGGTGGCTCATGCGGATCATCTCCTTGCCATTCCAGGAGCCACGTGGCTTCGTCTCCCGGAACGGTGTGGGTTTCTTGCAGGAAGCACACCGCATATTTCCCCTCCCACAGGAGCGAAAAATTGTTAAATCTACGGCGTGCCTCTCTGCCGCCGTTGATGTTCAGGCTGGCTATGGTTATCTTCATGACAAAAGCATAGTGCAACCTCTACCTAACCTATTGTTGGGGGGGGGGGGGTGGAGTCGTTTGTTGACCTCCACTCCCTCAGCAGCCCAGCGAGGAACATTTTGAGCCGGTGCAGCTCAAGGCTTTGCGCCTTTGATAAGGGCCCGCCCGCGGCCATGGTTTTAGCGGCGGCGAGGACGGACGTGATGAGCGGCTCGGACCATCTTTCCAGGGCCAGATGGGCTCGGTTGCGGCGACCCTGGCTCTGGACCAAAAAGTCCCGGAGCTCCTTTACAGGAATGAGGGGGGACTCAGCGGCGGGCACGAGGAGATCCACCTCCTCACTGGCGATGGACTCGAGATCTTCTCCCGCGTCCTCCCCTGAGTCCCCGTCCCCCTCCAGAGGTCACCGCCAGCTGCCGGCCCGCCGACCGCACGAGGTACGGCAAACGGCCCGGCCGCTCCATCCGGCCCTGGCTCTGCCCCGATCCCACCCCCAGGATCGTCGGCAGAGGAGTCCCCACTGGGATCTTTTAAATGTGGTGCCGGGTCAGGAAGCGACAGCGGAAGGTGTTCCTCCTCCGCCCCAGGCGCCGGGGAACACGGAGAGACCTGGTTTAAGAAATTCTCCAGGTCCTCCAAGTCCCCCAGCTCCAAAGTAGGGGGCGAGGGTTGGTGTTCTTCCCCCTCCCCGCCGCCACCCACCGGCCCAGCATGTGCAGATTCGTTAAAATCATTAAAACTTTGTATATCTGCCGCATCGAGCAAGTCCCGGGGGATGTTGATTGTTTGGCGGGCGGGCTCAGGTTCGGCCTTTTCGGCCCCACCCGCCTCAGTCCCCGGGACGCTCGACCCGGCGGCAACGCATTCCTCCGCCGGCCCCACGCCCCCCACAACAGGCAGATCTTCCTTGCCATCCCCGGGAGGCAGAGGCTGGGCAGCCTCGACTGTCTGACCCTCCCCGGGGATAGATTCCTCCTGCCTATGGCACAGTTTGGGGGCGCTGGTGGGGGACGCGGGACACGCGGCGGGCACCGACTCTTCCGCGGACGGATGTTGTTTTCCCTCCACCTCATTGGAGCGGCGCCTCCTTTTGTTCCCGGGGGGGCGCGGAGACAGGGAGACCTCCATGTCTGCCGAGGCCTCCTGCTCCACTCACCCCTTTTTCCTTTCTTGCCTGCGCCCGAGCCCCCCTGCGGTATTGGTCAAGGGCTCGGGCACGGGCTCAGGGCACCCCGTGCTCGCCAGTGACAGGGTTGGGCTGACCGCGGTGATGGGACTGTCTGGCGCACTGAGGGGACCCGCCTCAAGGTGTTTCTTCTTCTTCTGCGCCTTCCTTCCGACCGGACCCGCCGGAGGCCGTGAAGACAAAGGCCCCCGACGATGCCCGCGCACCCACGGCTCCCGGTACGCGGACGCTACTAGGGGGAGGGGTGGCGGCGGCGCCAGCCTTGGCTGCCTTCGGTGGCTTGGCGGCCTTGGAGGCGGGGCAGCTCTTGCGAACGTGCCCCACCTCCCTACAGGCATGGCACCGCACGCCGTCCGACGTCCAGAAGACGCGGTAGGCAGTCCCCTCGTGCACAACTTTAAAGGTGCCCTCTGTCGTCTCCTCCCGCGCCAGCCGGACAAAAAGCTGGCGGCGGAAGGAGAACACGTGGCGCAGGCTGCTCTCCCTGAGACCGAGCGGTCTGGGGTTGATCCCTGACCTTACCTCCCCCAGTTGGTGTAGGTGAGGGAGGAGGAGCTCAGCGGGAACAAAGGGCGGGACGTTAGAAAGGATGACCCTCTGCGGGGTGGCCTCGAGAGGGTCCACCGGCAGGAACGTTCCGCCCACCGTGAGCCCCTTCTCGAGGGCCAGGGACACCGCCCGCTCCGACCCCAGGAAGAACACAGCCTTCCCGGACATCTTGGAGGCTGCGACAATGGCCGAGGGGCCGACTACCCCAGCCATCGCCTGCGCGCACTCCTCGATGCTCATCGTGGGGTGAGTGTATCTCTTGACCCCGTTTTTTTTAGTAATTAACTGGAATGGTGGCAGGGCAGCAGGAGGCGCAGGAGGCGCCGTGGATGCAGACGCCGCCTGCGTGTACGTCCTCGCTGGTCCTACCACCGACGTGGATGGGGTTGCCATCATGGGGTCCCTTTAAGGGCTACACTCAACCAAAAGTCACAGGCCTCAAAGGTCTTAATGGCCTCGTTTGAAGTTGAGCAGAGGGAGCTCTTAAAGAGGCACACCTCTCCCCTGGTTAACGATTGGGGAGGGGCCTTGCTCCCTCTGCTCAGTTGTCTTAATTTAATTTTTAATTAGGAGGAAAGGGGCTCTCAGAGAGAGAGGGGAGAGACAGAGAGAGTGACAGAGAAAGTGAGAGGGGGGTGGGAAAGATGGAAGCTGTGAGGGCAGGTCTCCCCTCACAGTGATGGGTGGGTGTTGCTGGGGTGCACTCCCCAGATGGCAAAGGAACACAGTCTTATTAGGTGGTCTTCGGGTGGGGGGAGAAGATGTCTTCACCCGGGATAGCTGGAACCACCCAGGCACAGTACTCCCAATGATGTTAAACGAGATGTAAACGAGTCTTCACCCAGGTAGCTCCAGCTATCCCAGGCTAGGCAATGGGGGAGGGGTGCTTCAGTGGTGTGTGGGGCCTAGTTATAAACAAGACCCCCACACACACTTCCACACGCACACACTCCCCGCGATGTTCCGGCCCTCGAATTATTCTTCTTTCCTCCCCCCACCGATATAACAAAGTCTTTCGGGGAATGCACCAGTTCACCCACCTGTAGAATATTACTGACTCTCCCTCCTTCCACACTGGATGATGATATTCTTTTCCCCCTCTCTCCAACTCTCTGTAGCAGTGTAGATGTTGTAATTCTGCTCTCCTCCTCTTCCTGGGCTGGTCTCAGGGTTCTCCACAGGCCTTCAGGCAGGAGCTAGAGCAGGGAGCTCCTTCCCTCACTGCTGCACAGCTCCAAATGAACAGGCCATGCCTCCAACAGCTCTACAACTTTTTGGGAGGCAAAAGTAAACATTAAATCGTGCCCCCCGATCTGGGGGACATACCAAACATTTTTCAAGGCCCTTTTTTTTGTTTTGTTTTTTTGGGGGGTTTTTTGGGCACTAAGATCATTTTTTTTTTCAAGTGCCCCCTATAAAAGGGGAGGGGGCACTAAAAATCTGGCAATAAACAAATTAAACTTTAAAATAAATAAAATCAAATTAAAATTTGGTTGCCAGGGGTTAAAATGCACTCCAGTCCCTCCGGTGCCCACCTCTCGCGGAAGGCCGCGAGCGTACCGGTGGACACCGCGTGCTCCATCTCCAAGGACACCCTGGCCTGGATGTAGGCGCGGAAGAGAGGCAGGCAGTCAGGCTGAACGACCCCCTCGACCGCCCGCTGCCTGGACCAGCTGATGGCACCCTTGGCCGTGCCCAGGAGCAGTCCTACGAGGAGGCCCTCGGACCTACCCGCTCCCCTCCGCACAGGGTGCCCAAAGATCAGGAGTGTGGGACTGAAGTGCAGGAGCAGAATCTGAAGTCCAGAATTTCAGGAGCAGCCCCTTTAAATATTGGAACAGGGGCTGCAACCTCGTACATTCAATAAAAACATGGAACACGGACTCTTGCAGACCACAGAAATTGCAGGCGGCCTGGAAGCCCGTGAACCGGCTTAAAAATTTATTGCACGGGACTGCCCCGTGCACCACCCTCCAGGCCAAGTCCCCGATAAATAATGGGAGGACTCCCGCATAGAGTGCCCTACATCGGGGGCCCCCGCCTCCTCTGGACGGCAAGATGGTACGCCATGGCGTGTCCGGACGGCAGACGAGGATGGCAAAGTTGAGAGTGTGCAGGAGCAGCCGGTACAGGAAACCCCTGCGCAGAACTGAAAGGCACAGAGGGGATTTCCCCGAGGTGGCTCAAGTTGTGAGGCGCCGGCTCCCGAGGGAGGTACCGGGGTTTGGTGCCGATGAGGAATTCCGTCCGCACAGTGGTCAGTTCGGACGGGATCTCCCCACGTGCCTGAGCCTCCTCAACACACCTAATGGAGTCAGGGCCCAGAGATCTTTTTAGCGACTCGATGGCATCGGCCGCGCGGCGGACGTCGGCTGAATTTAGGCACCGCGCCAGCGTGTCTGGCGCCATCCAGCCCGCTCCTCCACCATCGAGCAGGTCCCTGACCCTGGTATTCTCACCAGCCACAGCCCTCTCGTCCGACTGCCACCTAAAACCTCGGTCGTGGAGGTACGAATTCCCAAGCAGCGGCTCCTGCAGAATAGCCGCCACTCCAGCCGGCGGAGAGCTACGCTTGGTGGAGACTTTGTTCCAGACCCTGGTGAGTTCCTTGTAAAAGACAGGCAGCTCCTGGACGGCGGTCCTGACGCCCCCCAAGCTCACAAACAGGAGCTGCGTGTCATAGTTGAGGCCGTGCTGCTGGCGGAAGAAATACGTCGCCAGCACACGCCACCTAGGAGGGGGCTCGACGTAAAGGTATCTCTGCAGGGTCTGAAGACGGAAAGTCGCGAGCTGGGCGCTGACGCACACCAACGACTGACCGCCCTCCCTAAGCGGGAGACTCAAGACCGCGGCAGAGACCCAGTGCTTCCTGTTGTTCCAGAAGAAGTCCACCAGCTTCTTCTGTATCCTGGCAACAAACGCAGGGGGAGGGGTCAAAGTGACCAGCCGGTACCACAGCATAGCGGCCACTAGCTGGTTTTCAACAGCTCTACAAACCTGTGAGCATACTCACAGGTGCATACATTACAGACGTGGTGGTGTTCTCACGCGCCTGCTACCCTTGTCCTTCTCGGTGGTAGAAGTCGCGGGTTTGTGAGCTGTTGCTGAAGAAACTTTGGCGAGTTGCTGCATTGTATCTTGTAGATGATCCACACTGTAGCCACGATACGCTGGTGGTGGAGGAAGTGAATGTTTAAGTTAGTGGATGGGGTTCCAATCAAGCGGGTTGCTTTGTCCTAGATGGTGTCGAGCTTCTTGAATGTTGTTGGAGCTGCACTTATTCAGGCAAGTGGACAATATTCCATCACACTCCTCACTTGTGCCTTGTAGATGGTGGAAAGGCTTTGGGGAGTCAGGAGGTGAGACACTCCCCACAGAATATCCAGCCTCTGTCAGGAGAGCTGACAGCAGGAATCAGGTAATTGAAGATGGCTGGTATTGGGATGCATTATAATTTCAATGGATGGAAGTTTGAGGGTGGTGTGCCCATGATTTTCTGAAATGCACATGAGTTAGGACAGGCACCCTGCTGTGGACAAGGATGCAAAATCTCTGTCCTCAGCAGTCAGTTTGAGTCGGGACAGATTACACTCGGAGTAAGCCAAGCCAGCTATCAAAATTCCAATCCATTATCCTCAGGATTCAGATTAAGTTACAACATTACAAAATCTTTGCTTGGCCATTTCCAAGTGTTTTGCTCACTCCCCGGCTTATAATTTTATCCTTTATTACAATTTTATCATTTTTCCCAGACTAGAAACAATTTAAGCGCTTAAGAAATCTAGAAACAGCATTACTTATGGAGTATAATGATTGGCTTATTTTCTGCTGTCACCGCTATCAAATTTGTATTGCACTAATTCATTTTGATTGCCAGGCATTAAAATGTCGAAATAGTCATATTGGGAAGCTTTGCTTTCTAAAATATACCCTTTAAATATTTACCATAAAAATGTGGTTCATCACGGGGCAATGGAGGTAAATGATCTGCTTTTACTAACACTAGGGAATTCAGGATGTATTTGTTATACAGTTTCCTCTCAGAGCAGGGTTAGTCATTCAATAGCTGGACTTTTCATACTTAACATTTTACAACTTGCAGTGATAATGTTGCAGAACAAGCTGCAGTTCAGTGTATAAATACCTTTCCAACATGCAGCCATTTGTTTTATTTATGTATTACCCCTGGCAGCAGAAATGCTGCCTATTTATTAAACTGGACTAGGTTGGCAGATCTGGAGCACCATTGATGACATTCTTTTCCCTTTTTGCATATTTTTCACAAAGATCAGTTTTTATTGAGTGTCTCCTGCAGAACCATTGTTAATGTCACTGTCCTACAGGCCCACAGGCTAATGTGTAGTGTTGAAAGAGCAGAGCCAAAGCTGTTCATTCCATCTGCATTGCCTCTGAAGCATATGAAAGGTTTGTATGAAAATGTATTCAGTGTTTTATGATATGAAAGTAAGTAGGTACAAACGAAGATCAATTGTTATTCTTCAAGCATATTAAAATAATATTTTCACTGATGGGATGACTAATTTAATGATGCAAGTGCAAGTTTCGGTTTCAGAGGAACTGGAGGTGACCATTCAGCCCCTCGAGCCTGTTCCGTCATTCAGTTAGATCATGGCTGATCTGTATCTTAAATCCAGTCACCCGCCTTGTTCAGGTCCCGGTCCAAATTCCTTCCCTGCCACTGTTTTCAGTCCCCGCCACAAACTCTGTTCCCTCGCCAACAACTCCATCCCTCTCCCTGGTCACTGACTGAGACTGAACCAGACCGTTCATAACCTTTGTGACCTATTTGAACTTGAGATGAGCTTCCAACCACATATCTGCTCCATCACCAAAACCACCTGCTTCCACCTTCATAACATTGCCTGTCTCTGCCTCAGCTCACCTGATGCTGAAACCTTCATCCATGCCTTTGTTAAGTCTAGACTTGACGACTCCAATGCTCTTCTGGCTGGCCTGCCATCTTCCACCCTCCATAAACTTTAAAATCATCTAAAATACCATTTCCCATACCCTAACTCACACCAAGTTCCGTTCACCCATCATTCTTGTGCTTGCTGACCTACGCCTGGCAATGCCTCACTTTTAAAATTCTCATCATTATTTTCAAATCCCTCCTTGGCTTCACCCCTCCCCATCTCGGTAACCTCCTCCAGCCCTATAACTCTCTGAGATCTCCATACTCCTCCAATTCTGGTCTCTTGTGCATTCCCCATTTTAATCGCTCCACCAGGCTCTGGAATTCCCTCCATGAGCCTCTCCAACTCTCTCTCCTCCGTTAATATGTTCCTTTAAACCTACCTCTTTGACCAAGCTTTTGGTCACCTGTCCTAATATGTGGCTGCATTTCAAATTCTGTTCGATAACGTTCCTGTGAAGTGCCATGGGACGTTGGTCCCTTAGAAGATGAGAAGGGGGATTTAATAATGGGAAATGTGGAAATGGCTGAGACCTTAAACAATTATTTTGCTTCGGTCTTCACAGTGGAAGACACAAAAATCATGCCAAAAATTGCTGGTCACGGTAATGTGGGAAGGGAGGACCTTGAGGTAATCACTATCACTCAGGGGGGTAGTACTGGACAGGCTAATGGGACTCAAATCCCCTGGTCCTGATGAAATGCATCCCAGGGTATTAAAAGAGATGGCGGAAGTTATAGCAGATGCATTAGTTATAATCTACCAAAATTCTCTGGACTCTGGGGAGGTACCAGCGGATTGGAAAGCAGCTAATGTAACGCCTCTGTTTAAAAAAGGGGCAGACAAAAGGCAGGTAGCTATAGGCCAGTTAGTTTAACATCTGTAGTGGGGAAAATGCTTGAAACTATCATTAAGGAAGAAATAGCGGGACATCTAGATAGGAATAGTGCAATCAAGCAGACGCAGTATGGATTCATGAAGGGGAAATCATGTTTAACTAATATACTGGAATTCTTTGAGGATATAACGAGCATGGTGGATAGAGGTGTACTGATGGATGTGGTGTATTTAGATTTCCAAAAGGCATTCGATAAGATGCCACACAAAAGGTTACTGCAGAAGATAGAGGTACGTGGAGTCAGAGGAAATGTATTAGCATGGATAGAGAATTGGCTGGCGAACAGAAAGCAGAGAGTCGGGATAAATGGGTCCTTTTTGGGTTAGAAATCGGTGGTTAGTGGTGTGCCACAGGGATCGGTGCTAGGACCACAACTGTTTACAATATACATAGATGACCTGGAAGAGGGGACGGAGTGTAGTTTAACAAAATTTGCAGATGACACAACGATTAGTGGGAAAGCAGGTTGTGTAGAGGACACAGAGAGGCTGCAAAGAGATTTAGATAGGTTAAGCGAATGGGCTAAGGTTTGGCAGATGGAATACAATGTCGGAAAGTGTGAGGTCATCCGCCTTGGGAAAAAAAACAGTAAAAGGGAATATTATTTGAATGGGGAGAAATTACAACATGCTGCGGTGCAGAGGGACCTGGGGGTCCTTGTGAATGAATCCCAAAAAGTTAGTTTGCAGGTGCAGCAGGTAATCAAGAAGGCGAATGGAATGTTGGCCTTCATTGCGAGAGGGATGGAGTACAAAAGCAGTGAGGTCCTGCTGCAACTGTATAGGGTATTGGTAAGGCCACACCTGGAGTACTGCGTGCAGTTTTGGTCACCTTACTTAAGAAAGGATATACTGGCTTTGGAGGGGGTACAGAGACAATTCACTCGGCTGATTCCAGAGATGAGGGGGTTACCTTATGATGATAGATTGAGTAGACTGGGTCTTTACTCGGAGTTCAGAAGGATGAGGGGTGATCTTATAGAAACATTTAAAATCATGAAAGGGATAGACAAGATAGAGGCAGGAAGGTTGTTTCCACTGGTCGGGGAGACTAGAACTAGGGGGCACAGCCTCAAAATACGGGGGAGCCAATTTAAAACTGAGTTGAGAAGGAATTTCTTCTCCCAGAGGGTTGTGAATCTGTGGAATTCTCTGCCCAAGGAAGCAGTTGAGGCTAGCTCATTGAATGTATTCAAGTCACAGATAGATAGATTTTTAAGCAATCAGGGAATTAAGGGTAATGGGGAGAGGGCGGGTAAGTGGAGCTGAGTCCACGACCAGATCAGCCTTGATCTTATTGAATGGCGGAGCAGGCTCGAGGGGCTAGATGGCCTACTTCTGTTCCTAATTCTTATGTTCTTATGTTCTTATGTTTTACTATGTTTAAAGTGCTATATAAATACAAGTTTTTGTTGTTGTTATTGCCCACTCAAATAAGAAGGGGCTGGATTTTCGATCATTTACCACCCATTTACCACCCATTTATCACTGAAAATATCACTGGTGATAAATTCATCGCAGATTATCACCGATTTCATAATTTAGCACCGAAATACCAACGGTGTTAATTCATGTGATTTATCACCGGTGGTAAAAATACCACTGATCTTATTTTTTTTCCATTTTTATGACATCATTAACTGTGCAACACCGAAATACCACTGAAAATTACCACCAGAGGTGAATTCATCAATACCACCATTTTAACCACTGGCCTAAATTACCGCCGAGAAAAGTGCAGTCTTATCTGATCTTATCTGATTGAACCCAGTGCTATGGACACCATTTTTAACAAATGGAGCTGCAGTCCATTCCACATGAGCGAAAGCTGAGTTTTACACAGACAACTTTGTGAGTTCAGATTTGGATTCTAAGGTTATTTGAGGCTTTTAGTGGATTATTTGTGTAAATCGGAGGACATTTAAGGAAATTGGAGGACATTTGAGGACATTTTGCGAATATTTGCAGGACATTTAAAGGAATGGAGCCTAAAATATCTCTGACAATATTGCTGACTACCTATATGATGCAGAATAGAGCTGGAAGAAGGTTTATTCAAGAGCATGTCCCCACAGTGTCCAATGTCCCATGTCCCCCTGTCCCCATCCCTCAAAGGACACCGTGGATGCGACTGGGCCGGGCCAGCTGGCCGAAGGGACCGAGTCACCAAGGGTGCAGGGGAGCAATGCACCCGATGGTGGGCTTCATAAGCACCTGGTGTAGGTGGTGGTGGGAGGGCAATTGGGGGAACTTGGGGAGAGTACGCCGCCCCAGCCTCGGAGAGAGCACCATAGGTGGCGGGAAGTGGAGGAATGGCCGAACATTGGACACAGTCAGCACCAGAGGTGGCGGGAAGCAACACACTGACCCAGCCTCAGAGGGAGCACCGAAGGTGGCGGGAAGCAACACACTGACCCGGCCTCAGAGGGAGCACCGAAGGTGGCGGGAAGCAACACACTGACCCGGCCTCAGAGGGAGCACCGAAGGTGGTGGGAAGCAACACACTGACCCAGCCTCAGAGGGAGCACCAGAGGTGGTGGGAAGCAACACACTGACCCGGCCTCAGAGGGAGCACCGAAGGTGGTGGGAAGCAACACACTGACCCGGCCTCAGAGGGAGCACCGAAGGTGGCGGGAAGCAACACACTGACCCGGCCTCAGAGGGAGCACCGAAGGTGGCGGGAAGCAACACACTGACCCAGCCTCAGAGGGAGCACCGAAGGTGGTGGGAAGCAACACACTGACCCGGCCTCAGAGGGAGCACCGAAGGTGGCGGGAAGCAACACACTGACCCAGCCTCAGAGGGAGCACCGAAGGTGGCGGGAAGCAACACACTGACCCGGCCTCAGAGGGAGCACCGAAGGTGGTGGGAAGCAACACACTGACCCGGCCTCAGAGGGAGCACCGAAGGTGGTGGGAAGCAACACACTGACCCGGCCTCAGAGGGAGCACCGAAGGTGGTGGGAAGCAACACACTGACCCGGCCTCAGAGGGAGCACCGAAGGTGGTGGGAAGCAACACACTGACCCGGCCTCAGAGGGAGCACCGAAGGTGGTGGGAAGCAACACACTGACCCAGCCTCAGAGGGAGCACCGAAGGTGGCGGGAAGCAACACACTGACCCAGCCTCAGAGGGAGCACCAGAGGTGGTGGGAAGAGGAGGAGCGGGCGGCCCAAGGTAAGGCCATGTCGGGGAGAGGAGGAGCGGGCAGGTACTGATGACGCATGCGCAAAAATACCATCCATTTTACTTTCAGTGTTGCACGTTGAAAAATAAGAATGAAATAGAGTTAGCCCTACCACTGGTTTTATTTGATGAAAATAGCATCTTTTGAGTGAGTGGTATTTCGGTGGTAAAAAAAAACTCGATTTTTAAATTGCACCGAAATACCACCGGAAAACCAATGGCAGGGCTAAATACAGCCCAAGGTTTTTACGTTGCCAGATGTCAGGAATTTCAAACACTAAATCATTCATTTTAAGAACAGTTTTCCTGATCCTGCTGGCTCTCAAGGCCTTTGCCCTTAAAAATAATTAGCAATGCCACTCCACTCTTCAGTCTCTGGCCTTGAATACAAAACGTATTCATGCAGCCCTGGTTCCTGACCTCTCCCAGCTCTTCAAGACACTTGCCTGGAAAAACAAATTAAAATGTGGCCCAATTCCTTGTTTTTTGGCCTCCGGGTACATAGCCAGCTGCAAAATTAATTCTAAAACCTCCCCTCTCTTTCGAATCGGCCCCAGGCGCTTCTTCTAGCTGTGGCAAATTTAACTTTTAAAGAATTTTCCAAGCCTGGCTCTTGAGCCTGGTTGTTTATTAAAATTCCTGGCGCTGTTTTCAGCCCCCACTCCTGATCGTAATTTTTTTCTGAAGTTCCAGCCCTACCCCCAGATATGATTACACTCTTCACCCTACAGCTCCACTATTAACTCCACCGCTAGTCCCGCTTTCCCCCTAAACACAGCCTCCTACCCTGTTCTATATTGTCTCAGCAATTGGCTGTCATTAAATTAAAAAAATATAGGGAATTATTAAGGGTGAAAGCAGACGCTAAATGGGTGCTGTGCTAATAAGACATGCTTGTTTCAAATTCTGGAGGTAGCACAGAATTTTGCTCCTAATTGCTGATTGCCATAATTTGAACTTGCCTGGAGATGCTAAAACAGATACCTGTAGGTTTAGCACTCAAGTGCTGATTAGACACAATTTTTGTGTATATGTGGGCTCAATGCACGCACTTCCACTGAAGATGTGAAGTGCCACACAGCGGCACATTGCAGATGGTTCAGAGACCGAGGGAGAGAGTGCACAGGTTCTCGGACGCGTCACAGGGGGTCCTGGTGGAGGAACTCCAGAGGAGGAGGGCTGTCTTATACCTCGCCCTCCTCACCCTCCTGTTCCTCTCTCCTGCTGGTGCTGCTCTGCCTGGCCACATGTCCTCCTCCCATTCCTCATCCAGACCAAGGGGGACCCCTAGCAAGATGTCCCTGACCAAGCACTCCCTTGCTCCTGGTGACTTCTATAAGGTGGAGCAGCACATCACTTACTCTTTTTAGGTGAAGTTCTCAGAAAATTTGCAGAATAAATGTTGCTAGAGTGTTGGTAAAGTCTTGACAAAGTGTCCCACAAAGTCTCCCGACATGTTTCAGAGGTCCTCTTCACAGCACCAGCAGGAAGTGAACATGAAATGGAGAATATCCCTTTAAGTAGCACTTGAAATCCACACCAATGCCTTGTTTACTCCCAAACAGCTGGTCGCTGTTAGGAAAGAGAATTATAACAAGCATTAGCTGCCATAATGCCATGCAGCCTCTATAAAGCGCTAGCAAGCATTTTGAGTGGCAATCAGCCCCTTAGCGATCCTTCTGGTGATCTTCCTAGCACTCGCTTCAACTCCTAAATGCAGGCTAAGTCAGCGTTTCAGCTCAAGACCCCATCTTAGTCACCTCGGAGGATCTTTAGTGCCTGAACTCGCTGCCGAAAATCACCCCATATATTTTTCCCGGCTCTGCCCCAATAAATTTTAAATGTCCGCCTCCCTTGCCCCAAACTTAAAATGCATGCCATCCTGCACCTGGACTTCCCTTGAGTCTCTGCCTCTGACTCCAGCCCCATTCCTCTCCCAGATCTGTCTGTGACTGGAATGTCATTAGGTCCACTCATGCCTCCTGTTTAACTAGACAGGTCATGATTCCCGCGTGCAATACCACGGTATATATAGTTTCAATATATTAAAAATCTTACTTCATTTCTAAAACTAGAGCTCACAGTCGCAGAAATGTCTTCACTCAATGGGTTGTGAATCTTTGGAATTCTCTACGTTAGAGGGCTGTGGGTGCTCAGTCGTTGATGTCATGTATTCAACCAGCATTGTAACCCATGTATAATCTGACCGAAGTTGTACACTGTGAGAACAATGACCACTAGGTGGTGAACTTGTGTGAGATACTCCTAACCTGGACCTTCAGGTATAAAAGGGGAAGCTCCACCCACTTCCATCACTTGAGTGCTAAGGAATAAAGGACAGGTCACACACTGACCTTCTCTCAAGCATGGGCCTTGTGTGCATTTATACTGTATAGTAAGGACGTATCAGTTGAGTATATTCAAGACAGAGAGCGATAGATTTTTGGATACTAAGAGAACTAAGGGATAGAGTGTGAAGGAGAACTTGAGGTAGAATATCAGCCAAGATCATATTGAATGGCGGAGCAGGCTCGAGGGGCCAAATGGCCTACTCCTGTTCTTATTTCTTATGTGGACGCGTTTATTTGTACTGTCAAAATGACCACCTGCTTCACCCTTTGTTACCGATTGGTCCCCTTGGAGCATAAGCCGCACTCTGAAGTTTCACAGGAATGTGTAACTGGAACCACCCATCCTAAGGTCTCACTGACTTTGCAAATTGTAAATCGATCCACTTTGATTTCCTGAAGCGACAGAGGACAGAGCTCCCCAGAAGACAGCAAGGACCAGCCGAAGTGCCTTACCCCCGTCCAAGTACATGCCTCCCCCAGCCAAAGTGCCTTACCCCAATCCAAGTACATGCCTCCCCCAGCCAAAGTGCCTTACCCTAGTACATCCCTTCCCCAGCCGAAATGCCTTACTCAAACACAATTGCATCCTCCTCCCCCGCCGTCCACCCCATAGATTGGACATTGTGTATGAATTGTTAACAGGTTTATGGGGTATGAAGTGAATAGTGACAGTGTCGTGACTTCTGGATACCATCCACTCCAACAATATCGCTTGTAGGGGATTGGAAGAATGTGATCCGTTTTCCCTGAGTTCCCTCTCTCCCCTCCCCCATACCCCATCTCTCTCTCTCTCTCTCTCTCTCCTTGAGCCTCTCTCTCCCCCATTCTCTCTCTCTGCCCCAGCCTCTCTCTCTCTCACTCTCTCCCCCAGCCTCTCTCTCTCTTTCTCTCTCCCCCAGCCTCTCTCTCTCTCTCTCTCCCCCAGCCTCTCTCTCTCCCCCATTCTCTCTCTCTCTGCCCCCCATTCTCTCTCTCCCCCAGCCTCTCACTCTCTCTCCCTCTCTCCCCCAGCCTCTCTCTCTCTCCCCCATTCTCTCTCTCTCTGCCCCCCATTCTCTCTCTCCCCCAGCCTCTCACTCTCTCTCTCTCTCTCCCCCAGCCTCTCTCTCTCTCTCTCCCCCAGCCTCCCTCTCTCCCCCAGCCTTTGGGTCCAGGCCCACCGTCATTGGGATCCCCTGCCACCATCAGCGCCCCCCCCTCCACCCCCCGCTCGCCACCATCGGGCCCAGGCCCACCGAGGGGGAGAGAGTCGGAGCCTCAAGTCCTGCTGCTCGGCACCATGCGCATGGAATGATTCGGGCCGGGAGGAGGGCGGAGCTTGACAGGGGGCGGGACTTGTTGCCTTCGGTCAAAAAAGTGCAGTAGGAGCAGTGGAGGTGGGGTTTGACGGACGGCCGTCTGTCAAAAAAGTGCAGTACATATAGTTAGTCCCTTCTTATGTTCTTATGTCACCTATTTCGAGAAATGCTTTTTATGTCAATGCTTGCAATGGAAAAATCCTACTTCAAAATGTTCTAAAGGATAGGCACTGGGGTAGATTTTAATTTGGCCTGCCCGGCAGAAAAGTTAAATTATCCTGGCACTCCGGCTGCTACCATCCTCAAGGGACCTTAAACTGGGCGGTCACAGCACCTACATAAGAACAACTAAGTATTAGGAGCAGGAATAGGCCGGCCATATGGCCCCTCGAGCCTGCTCCACCGCTTAATAAGATCATGGCTGATCATCGACCTCAACTCCACTTTCCCGCCCGATCTCCATATCCCTTGATTCCCTTCGACTCCAAAAATCTATCTGTCTCAGCCTTAAATATATTCAGAGACTCAACATCCACAGTCCTCTAGGGCAGAGAATTCCAAAAATTCACACCCTCTGAGTAAAGAAATTCCTCCTCATCTCTGTCTTACATGGCCTACCCCGTATCCTGAGACTGCGCCGCATGGTTTGAGACACCCCCCCCCCCCCGCCTGTTTCAGGTGGGAGGGCCGTTTAATATGCAAATCAGGGTCGTACGATCCACATAGGAATCCGATTGCAATTTTTAATCCCTGTGGTTGATATGCTTCCCTTTCAATTGGAACCAAAAATGGTTTCATGCTTTTGCAGTGTAGCCCTACAGCTAATGCGAGAACTTAAGTAACAGGCTTCCTCTTTTGGTTAGAGCTGTGTTATAACCTTTGATGTTGGGTGGTATTCCCGTTGCCACTTCTTCTGTGACTCCTCACCTTCATCTTGCTACTCTGACGTGATGATGTCCGCCTCGTCAGAGGAAACAGCTTTGCTGTGAAATGTGGACAAAATACTTGTGTAGAAAAGGTATTAGAGAAATAGAAATTATAAGTGTGTTGTGTATGTAATAGCTGTTAGACTGAGTACTGTTTAACTCCAAGAGGTATGACTTTGGCTCTGCTTAATTAAGGCCCAAAAGGACCAGTACACAAAATGCGTGGCCTTTTATACTTGGGCTGCACACACGTGCGTGCAGTCCAATGGCCTCCAATAGTGACGCCATCTAGTGGCTAGTGATCCCAAAAGTATATACATGACAATAACCCCTCTGAGATATTAACACAGTCTTTTACAAATTGAGACGGTCTGGTGTTTTACGCTCCCGGGTTGACCGTCTCAGTTCAACTCCAGCCTTGGGTGAGTGTTCAGAGTCTGTTGTGACTGGTGGCTGGGTGGCTGACCTGGTGGGAGTGGCAGTGACCATGTCAAGGATTGAAAGTCCATTTTCATTGAACAAGTCAGTGATTGAAAGTCCAGATTCACTGATGACCACTGAGTCCTCTGATGACTGGGGGTAGGTTGGTTGGTCGTCGATTGTCTCTTCCTCCAACTGTTCCGGTTCGTCTGTGTGCCACAGTTTTGTCTGATCCATATGTTTCCTGCATGTTTGCCCATTTTTGAGCTTGACAATAAATACTCTGTTGCCCTCCTTGGCCATGACAGTACCAGCGATCCACTTGGGACCCTGACCATAATTCAGAACATATACAGGATCATTTACAGAAATATTGTGTGACACAGCTCTGCGATCGTGATATCCTTGCTGACTTTGTCTTCTATATTCAACATGATTATTCAAGACAGTATGTACAAGCAACAGCTTGGTCTTAAGACCTCTTTTCATCATTAGTTCAGCAGGAGAAACCCCGGTTAACGTGTGTGATCTTGTCCTGTAGCTAAGCAGGATGCATATCAGGCGGGTCTGCAGTGACCCTTGGGTTACTCGCTTCATACTCTGCTTTATGATTTGGACAAACGTTCTGCTTGCCCATTGGATGCAGGTTTGAACAGTGCTGATCTTACATGTTTGATACCATTGAGTTTCATGAACTCTTGAAACTCCTGACTGGTGAAGCACGATCCGTGGTCACTAACAACGATGTCAGGCAGACCATGTGTCACAAACATGACACTGCGATTCTCAATGGTAGCTGTGGATGTGCTGGGTGACATGATTATATACTCTATCCACTTCGAATATGCATCCACCACAACTAAAAATATCTTCCCCAGCAAGGGACCTGCAAAGTCTATGTGGATCCTGGATCATTATTTGGACGGCCACGACCACAGACTCAGCAGTGATTCCGCTGGTGCTTTGCTGAGCTGCATGCAAGTTTTGCACTGATGCACACATGATTCCAGCTCAGAGTCAATTCCCAGCCACCATACATGAGACCTGGCGATGGCTTTCATCATTACAATGCCGGGGTGTGTGCTATGTAGCTCACGTACAAATTTCTCTCTCCCTTTCTTGGGCATAACAACACGATTGCCCCACAGTATACAATCCGACTAAATATACAGTTCGTCTTTGCGACGAATGTAAGATTTGGTCTCCTCACACATTTGCTTGGGTATGGCAGACCAATCACCTTTGAGGATGCAACTCTTCACCACCAATAAAATCGGGTTGTGGCTGGTCCAGGTCTTAACTTGGGTTCCTTCCCTCTCAAAAGCATCCATAACTAACAATAGGTCCGCCAGTTGTGGCATTTCCACCTCAGGTGTGGGCAATGGCTGAAAGCATCGGCACAATTCTCGGTGCCAGGTCTATGGCAAATGACATAATCATAAGCAGATAATATCAGCGCCCACCAGCGGGATGAAGCATTGGTATTGATACCTTTGTTTTCAGAGAACAGTGAAATGAGCGGCTTGTGATCTGTCTCCTGTTCAAACCGAAGACCAAACAGGTACTGATGCATTTTTTTTAACCCCATACACACAGGCTAGTACTTCTTTCTCTACCATGCTGTAGGCTCTTTCTGCTTTAGACAAACTTTTTGAAGCATATGCGACTGGTTGAAGTTTACCCAACTCATTAGCTTGTTGGAGTACGCAACAAATTCCATATGACGAAGCATCACAGGCCAATACTAAATGTTTACATGGGTCATAATGTACCAGCAGCTTGTTAGAGCAAAGCAGATTAGTGGCTTTCTCAAAAGCTCTGTCTTGAGATGCACCCCACACCCAGTTGTCGCCTTTTCTTAGCAGTGGTTCTAATAGGGTGCTCAATTTAAGTAGGAAGTTACCAAAGTAGTTGAGTAGACCCCAGGAATGAACGCAGCTCCGTCAGATTCTGCGGTTTGGGTGCATTCTTGATGGCCTTGGTTTTCGCGTCCGTGGGACTGATGCCGTCAGCAGCAATTTTCTTCCCCAGGAATTCGACCTCTGGTGCCATGAAGATGCACTTTGAGCGTTTCAGTCTGAGTCCCACTTTGTTCAGACGATATAGAACCCCTTCCAGGTTGTTCAGATGTTCCTCGGAGTCATGACCTGTGATCAGGATGTCATCTTAGAACATGACAGTTCTGGGTACGGACTTCAGTAGACTCTGCATGTTCCTCTGAAATATTGCTGCAGCCGAGCAAATTCGAAAAGGGCACCTGTGATAAATAAATAGTCCTTTATGCATGTTAATGCACGTAAGTCTCTTCGAGGTCTCGACCAGCTCCTGTGTCATGTAGGCCGACATCAAGTCTAGTTTGGTGAATGACTTCCCCCGGCTAGCGTTGCAAACAAGTCATCAGTCTTCGGCAACGGGTACTGATCCTGTTTCGAAACCCTGTGATCGTAGCCTTGTAGTCTCCACAGATTCTGACTGTGCTATCACTTTTCAGCACAGGAACATTGGGGCTGGTCCATTTACTAAATTCAACCGGTGATATGATCACTTCAAGCTGTAGTCTGTCCAGTTCGATTTCGACCTTCTCCCTCATCATATATGGAACTGCCTGAGCTTTATGATGGACGGGTCTTGCATCCGAGTCCACGTGGATCTGCACCTTGGCTCCCATGAAGTTGCCGATGCCTGGTTCAAACAGCGAGGGGATCTTGCTCAGTACTCGGGCACATGTATCTTTCTCCGATGACAACGCCTTGATGTTGTTCCAATCGCATCTGATTTTTTCAAGCCAGTTCCTGCCTAACAGCGTTGGGCCATTGCCTGGGACAATCCACAGCAGTAACTCGTGAACCGCACTGTCATACGACACTTTAATTGTGGCACTGCCAATCACCATTATGAGTTCTTTGGTGTACATGCGCAAATTGGCATTGACTGGACTCAGCCTGGGCCTCACAGCCTTAATTCCCACAGCTTGTCAAATGTCCCCTGGCTCATTATAGATTGACTCGCCCCGTGTCCAGTTCCATCGATACTGGCACCCCATTAAATTTCACGCTGATCATTATCGGTTTGTTCTTAGTTAGGAACGAGTACAGTCCATACACTTGCTCCTCTGGTATCTCGGATTGCGTATCCGGATCCGCGCTCGTCTGACCATCATCCTCCATGTGGTGTGTTGCAGCACGCTTGCTCATCTGCGGACACTTGCGCTGGAGATGCCCAACTCTCAGACAGCCTTTGCAACTATATTGCTTAAATTGGCACTGCTGGTTCTGGTGATTTCCCCCGCATCGCCAACATGGAGAAATCGGATGCATTCCCGCTGGCGGACTTTGGGCAGCCACAGGTTTTGCGTAGGCAGTCAGGTAGGCCCCACCATGTGCGGCTCTGCCGAACGCCGAATTAATCATATTTACAGTATTTGCCGAGTTTCGATTTTTCGCCGATATCTGCTTTAGACTTCTATCCATCGTCATGCATGACTGAATGATCGAAATGGCCCTGTTCAAGTCCAATGTCTCCACCGCCAGTAGTTTACGCAGGATCACCTCGTGGTTGATGCCGATTACAAAGAAATCCCGCAGCATGTCTGCCAACACAGCCCCGAACTTACACAGTCCCGCTAGACGTCTCAGGTCGGCAACAAATTCCGCCGCCTTCTGGCCCTCTGAGCGAACGTGTGTGTAAAATCTGTATCTCGAGATGATGATGCCTTTGTCTGGCTTAAGGTGGTCCTGTACCAGTGTACACAATTCTTCATACGTCTTCTCTGTTGGACACACAGGCAGGAGTAGATTCTTTATCAGACTATAAATTTTTGGACCGCAAACCGTGAGGAACACCGCCCAGCGCCGATCTGCGTCGCCGATCTCCTCCATTTTGTTGGCCCCGAAGAACTGGCTCAAATGGCTTACAAAGTCCGCCCAACCTTCTCCTTCCACAAATCGCTCCAACAATCCAATTGTGCTCATTTTTGCATGCAAAGTTTCTTGTTGCCTCGTCGCCAAATGTTGTGTATGCAATAACTGTTAGACTGAGTACTGTTTAACTCCAAGAGGTATGATCTTGGCTCTGCTTTATTAAGGCCCAAAAGGACTAATATACAAAATGACTGGCCTTTTAAACTTGGGCTGCACACACGTGCGTGCAGCCCAATGGCCTCCAACAGTGACGTCATCTAGTAGCTAGTGATCCCAAAAGTACATACATGACAAAGTGGACATCAAATCTTATAGACCTGATTTATAAATCTACTTTTGCGATGATTGGTAGCCCAAGTTACATGTGATTTACATTTTAAACACTGAAACCACAATATTAGAACTCAGTGCATGTGCTGTTGCCCTTGTTGATAAGGTGGAAATGTATGGCCATTTTTCTTGCTATCAAGTAATGAATTCCCCTGGTATGGATTCACATTTGCCCTTGTATTGTATATATTATGGCCCCTGTTGGAGATCACAAAGTCACTTCCAACACTCTTTTGCTGGGAGTTGCTAAATTACAAGGATTTTATGATGACTGGGGCTCAACCATCTCAACGCTGACTTGCTGTAGCCATATGGTTCTTAAGTCAATATGCATTTTTTTTTAAATAACATTCTTAACTAAAGTAAAACTGTGGGGATTTGCAGCCATTTGTTTTATACTATCGCCAGTGGAAATTAGGTTTCCCTTGCTAACTAGGAGTTCAAGTCAAGTTTTTAAATAATTTAATTCAAATGATTACATCCACCATTCAACTGGATGGCTGAAATCATAACTATTTTAAAAATAACTTTAAATCAAGTGCCTCCTTTTTTTTTGAGGGCACAAAAACCACAATTTAACAATTGGAAACTAAAAGGAACCTTTTTCAAATCAGATTAAATTAAAATTCTGTTCCCTGTTGAAATGATGCACTCCGGTCCCTCCGGCGCCCACCTCTCGCGGAAGGCCGCGAGTGTACCAGTGGACACCGCGTGCTCCATCTCCAGGGACACCCTGGCTCAAATGTAACCACGGAAGAGAGGCAGGCAGTCGGACGGAACAACTGAAGTCACGGTCTGTGTGTAAAAAAAGTGGTAAATCGAATTTAAGCACACGAGCAGTAATTGCAGCTAATTATTTGCATTTAATGCACAAATTGCCTTAAGATTCCAGACTACAGCACAGCTTTTTTGATGACATCACAACAGTCACTATTTACAAATTTAGGTACGTTCGCGCCAGGGTGTCCCTGCAGATGGAGCACGCGGTGTCTAACGGTACACTCATGGTCTTCCGCGAGAGGTGGGCGCCAGAGGGACTGGAGTACATCATTTGAACAGGAAACAGAATTTTAATTTGACTGGTTAAGGTTTCTCTCAAGTTTTATTTGTTAATTTGTCGGTTCTAGTGTCCCTTTAATAAGGGGGCACTCGGCTTTATAGTTTAATTAAAATAGTTGTATGATCTAGGTCACGACCTAATTACTGGAGTCCAGGCAAACAATCCTTATCCCAGGTGAACTCGAGTCATTAATTTTACTCAAAATTGGATGTTCTTGGTGATAGTAAAAACAGTTTAGAAATGAAAAAAAACTGTGTCAAAGTGCATCATTATATAAGACATTAAGTATTGATAGAAGTCATAGATTAGTCTATTGAACGTACAACCCTTTGCAACACAATTACTTACACAAATAGAAACTGTAGAATAAATCAGATTAAATTAGACTCTTTGTGGGCTTGTCAAAAACATTAAGTATTCCCCTTTACCCAGTCAAGTTTGATTGTGTTCTTGGCAATTTGTCATGGCCATTGTTGAGTCTAATGACTCCAGTGAGAATCATCAGAGGATCTCATTAAATCATTTAGTCAGTAATATTGATGGGCCGTGCATGTGAACTGCAGAGACTTAATCAACTTAAGCTTCTGACTCAATTCACTGGGAACATCTCAATCATAGGAAATAGTTCCAATCAATAATCCTTCTGACAAATGGAGTTCAATTGTTCATCCTTTTTAAACAAAATCTTCTTTGAACAATGGGACAGTAAGTCATTGCCCACCATCTTCGGGGCGCTACCGGGTGGGAAGCCTGAAAATTCAGCACATTCTTCTAACTCCACCAGGGAAGATAAAATACATCAAGTTTCATGGCCACTTAGGTGCATATTATGGAGCCCTGTGGGCCATATGTAAGGGCCAATGTTTCCAATGTGCACTGCCAGTGGGCAGCTGAGCCTGCTGCATATCGGGAATCAGGGGAAGTGCACTCACAATTTATCAATATGCACTTCCAGCAGGTATGGCTCCCAGCTGGCAGGACGATATCATAAAAACAGTTCTGTAAAGTTGAAACCAATCGTTCATTCATATACATAGAATGATAGAAGAATCAATGGGCTAGATTTTCCACTTCACTTCGCCCATCTATGGCCCATTTATGGCCCAAAATGGACTTCTATCGCCCATTTTGAGCAAAAAGTGGAAACTAGGCCCAAAATATCGCCCGAAAAACAGGTGACTAAGTTTCCACTATGATCGCCGAGAAGATCGCCGAAACTATAGCCCACACAAGGCCCATCCCAAGTTTCAGTACCTAGTATGCACTTTGCTGGGTCGATGTAAGGCCCAAAAGAGTGCTGAGAAATAGTTGCTTTTTCTGGGCCTAAGGAAAGGAAAATGGGCACTACGGATGCCATTTTGACTTCAGAGGAAGGGTGAAAGATTAGTTGTGAGTTATTTGGAGAGTTAGTTGTACTCAGAATATTGGGGCAGGGAATATAAACTTACGTTATTTTTGGTAAATATTGAATTCATTAAATAGCTTTTACATAGTGAAGTTGTTACTAAAGTACTTGTATATTAAAAGAATAAACAAATATGGATTAACAACTGTATAGTTGATAACTAATTTAACTAATGTAGAGAATACACACACGATTTATTGAATCAAAGATAATTTTTTTTATTTTAACAGATATGAGAAAAAAAAAATTGATAAACTATCCCTCCAACCCCTTCCCCCCACCCCCCGCACCAACCCACCCTTCCCTGAAACAATGAACAATTAATAAATAACAACTAACAAAACAAGAACAAGAACAATTGAACAAGTGAACAAGTTAAAAGTTATCAAAAATTTGTGAAAAACTCCTCCCTCCCTACCTGCGGCCACGTTTCCCTCCAGGTCCAGTCCCACCCCATGTTCGTACCCCACCCACCTGTTTTGGTCTACGCAGACTGTAAAGTCCTGACCCTGCAGTATAGACTTACATGAGGCATATGCTGAAGTCAAGGTCACTCTGGACCTGCACCTTTATTTCACAGCTCTCGAGTGCCACACTTGCCTGAGATCTGCCTTTATATACCTGTGTGGAACAGGTATGCAGTGTCTCCTGCAAGTGCACCCCTGGTGGTAAAGTATGCTTGTGGTTACAGGTCATATCTAGTTACAGTCATGTATATCATGGTAAGATACAGTTATATACAGTAGTGTGAGATACATGACACAGACCAACACCAAGACGTCGTGCAGAGTGGGACGGCAAGACTTCCTGCCGTGGTGGAGGTGACAGAGCGGAAGCGGAAGCCTGAAGCTGCACTTCCGAGTCAGGAGGAACTGTGTCCTCCGTACTCGCTTGCGTGCTCGGGGTCTCGCTGCGAGCAGACACGTACACTGCCATGTCCAGCCAGCAACGCATGCCGTAGGGCATTGGTTGCAGCTGTCTGCTACCGAATGGCCTCCAACGTCTCCCCTGCATTCTGTGCTTGTTCGGAAGACCAATTGGAGAAGTTCGTACAGAACTCACTCCAGTTTGCGGAGAACTGGCTCCAGTTCGCAGAGAATTCCACAAAACCCTGGATATGGTCGCGACCAATCACGACCATCTCCCTGCACAGCGATATTAAGCTCTCTGTCTGGCCCTCCATGGCAGGTGATTGCTCACCACATTGACCGGACCTCTGTGGGATCAGCGTTTGCAAAATGACGCGCCGTGGCATCGCCACCTGCACACCGCTTGGTCCCAGTGCCTCTTCCATCTCAATCGAGCTGGCCGCAGGTTGTTTCCCCCCCCCCCCACAAAAAAAAATGTCATCCTCCTCCTCCTGCTCCTCCTCCTCCTCTTGCTCTGCCTCAAGTAAACTGACGGACTGCGTTGTCACGTCCTCCTCCTCCTCCGTCTCTTCCTCCTGCGAGCTGTTGGAGGGGTCTATATTTGCAGATGTCTCCGCTACCTCGCATTGCTCAATGGACACTTGACCTTAGAAAGATGAATGAAATTTCTAAACAACTCATAACAATACATATCAATATATATCAATATTTCAATATCAATATTGCAATAACCCAAAACAGTGCAATACTTTTCAAAACCCCATATGCACAAGGGTTCACCAGGGTTAACATGGCCTCATTTGTAGATCAAGACTACATCGAAATTATTGAATTATAATTGCATAACATTACATGCATAATTACGATATTTTTTGCATGTATTTAGTGATGTTTGACACATTGCACATTTCCCATTACTCACGAGACTGAAGGGTGGGCTCGGCCATGCCTGAATGGCTTTCGGCCCCCACCAAGGCCACCGCAAGCTCCTCGTACGGATTAAGAATGTGCACCGTCGCGGAGCCGCCACCCATCCTCCTTTGCTCCACGCGGTTGATACTTATCTCTTTCTGTAAATGATAATTTAACATTGCATGGCATAAGATAATGTACTTGACAATAAACATTGAAAACTGACAGATTTAAATGTTCAATTATTACATAACATTGTAGTGCATATGAATAATTTTTCATATTATTCTAATTACAATTTATCAACAGCAAGTAAATAATACATATGTATGATTTTAAATATGACTTTTAAATATGTTTTAAATATTAAAATGCAACTTAGTCTGGTAGCTGCATATGAATAATTTTAATACTATAACATTCAACATATTATTAGGGTGAATAAATGTAATTTTTAATTTAATATAATTTTTCATTTAATGTAATTTTTAAATTAATGCCATTACTTTACATTATAAATAAAATACATTGAGGATTTTATTTGCAATTTCTAAACATCAAGTAAATAATACATAATAATAATTTATAAACATCAAGTAAATAATACATATGTGTGATTTTAAATATGCATTTTAAATATGTTTTAAATATAGAATATATTTTCCAACTTACTCTGGCAGCTGCCAGCAGGCTGTTCCATCTCTTGCGGTACTGGTCAGCAGTCCGCACCTCATTCGATGTCGATGTCACGACATCGGCAATCTCCAGCCAAATTCTCCTATATGCACGGGGTGGAAGTTTCCCATGACCACCCCGTGTCAAGTCCTCCCACCTCATTGAGACCACATTTACAAGGGCCTCGTTGGCCTCCTCAATAAAACCTTTTGCCCTTTGCCTCTCTATCTCCCTTTGCTTTTGCACTTGCATTGATGATATATAAACCTCAATTAACTTGAATGAATGTTTGACCTATGTCAATGAACACGATGTGTTATGGTAAAGGCCTGAAAATGGAGACTCAAGCCAAAGTCTAAAGATATGAATAGTATTCATTGGCTGAATTTTCTGTACAGGTCAAACAAATGATCAAATATAAAGATTACTTTTTGAGTTAAAAACTGCATTGAAATTTGCAAAACACAAGATGCAATAGAATACAATTATGAAAAGTTAACAATATTAAAAATATTTCATTTGCTCAGAATTGCTGAAAAATACACTAATGTTTGCAACTGAAAAAATTGTCAAAATGACAGTGAATTCAATAATAATCCATATCAGACAAAACGATCCACAATG
This sequence comes from Pristiophorus japonicus, assembly GCF_044704955.1. NCBI lineage: Eukaryota > Metazoa > Chordata > Chondrichthyes > Pristiophoridae > Pristiophorus > Pristiophorus japonicus. The sequence goes on from NC_091977.1 coordinate 91,611,872, forward strand.
TCAGGAAACATTACTTAGTTGGCCAAAGCAGATAATCAGATAGCCATATATTTAGCAGGAAAGACTGAACTTGCTTTGGAAATGCTGAAGGAATACTGCAGATGCCAGAGAGGTAGAAAATAATTTACTTAATTCAAGTGACACAGAAAAAAGTAGTAATCTCGGGATTGCTACCAGTGCCATGTGCTAGTCAGAGTAGGAATCGCAGGATAGCACAGATGAATACGTGGCTTGAGCAGTGGTGCAGCAGAGAGGGATTCAAATTCGTGGGGCATTGGAACAGGTTCTGGGGGAGATGGGACCAGTACAAACCGGACGGTCTGCACTTGGGCAGGAACGGAACCAATGTCCTAGGGGGAGTGTTTGCTAGTGCTGTTGGTGAGGAGTTAAACTAATATGGCAGGGGGATGGGAACCAATACAGGGAGACAGAGGGAAACAAAAAGGAGACAAAAACAAAAGACAGAAAAGAGATGAGTAAAAGTGGAGGGCAGAGAAACCAAAGGCAAGAAACAAAAAGGGCCACTGATTATAAAAGGGCTGCAGGAGGGGTAAAAACTAAAAATCATGGTTTAAAAACTAGGATGAAAACACTCTACCGAAATGCACGCAGCATTAGAAATAAAGTAAATGAGTTGACGGCACAAATCATTACAAATGGGTATGATTTGGTGGCCATTACAGAAACATGGTTGCAAGGTGGCCAAGACTGGGAATTAAACATACAGGGGTATCTGATGATTCAGAAAGATAGGCAAGAAGGGAAAGGAGGTGGGGTAGCTCTGTTAATAAAGGATGATATCAGGGCAGTTGTGAGGGATGATATTGGCTCCAATGAACAAAATGTTGAATCATTGTGGGTGGAGATTAGAGATAGTAAGGGGAAAAAGTCACTGGTCGGCGTCGTTTATAGGCCCCCAAATAATAACTTCATGGTGGGGCGGGCAATAGTCAAGGGAATAATGGAGGCATGTGAAAAAGGAACGGCAGTAGTTATGGGGGATTTTAACCTACATATCGATTGGTCAAATCAAATCGCAGGGGGGAACCTGGAGGAGGAATTCATAGAATGCATACGGGATTGTTTCTTAGAACAGTATGTAACAGAGCCTACAAGGGAGCAAGCCATTTTGGATCTGGTCCTGTGTAACGAGACAGGAAAAATAAACGATCTCCTCGTAAAAGATCCTCTCAGAATGAGTGATCACAATATGGTTGAATTTGTAATACAGATTGAGGATGAGGAAGTTGTGTCAGAAACGAGCGTACTATGCTTAAACAAAGGGGACTACAGTGGGATGAGGGCAGAGTTGGCTAAAGTAGACTGGAAACAAGGACTAAACGGTGGCACAATTGAGGAACAGTGGAGGACTTTTAAGGAGCTCTTTCATAATGCGCAACAAAAATATATTCCAGTGAAAAAGAAGGGCGGCAAGAGAAGAGATAACCAGCCGTGGATAACCAAGGAAATAAAGGAAAGTATCAAATCAAAGACCAATGCGTATAAGGTGGCCAAGGTTAGTGGGAAACTAGAGGATTGGGAAAATTTTAAGCAACAGCAAAGAATGACTAAAAAAGCAATAAAGAAAGGGAAGATAGATTACGAAGGTGAACTTGCGCAAAACATAAAAACAGATAGTAAAAGCTTTTACAGATATATAAAACGGAAAAGAGTGACTAAAGTAAATGTTGGTCCCATAGAAGATGAAAAGGGGGATTTAATAATGGGAAATGTGGAAATGGCTGAGACCTTAAACAATTATTTTGCTTCCGTCTTCACAGTGGAAGACACAAAAATCATGCCAAAAATTGCTGGTCATAGCAACGTGGGAAGGGAGGACCTTGAGATGATCACTATCACTAGGGAGGTAGTGCTGGACAGACTAATGGGACTGAAGGTGGACAAGTCCCCTGGTCCTGATGAAATGCATCCCAGGGTATTAAAAGAGATGGCGGAAGTTATAGCAGATGCATTTGTTATAATCTACCAAAATTCTCTGGACTCTGGGGAGGTACCAGTGGATTGGAGAGCAGCTAATGTTTAAAAAAGGGGACAGGAAAAAGGCAGGTAACTATAGGCTGGTTAGTTTAACATCTGTAGTGGGGAAAATGCTTGAAACTATCATTAAGGAAGAAATAGCGGGACATCTGGATAGGAATAGTGCAATCAAGCAGATGCAGCATGAATTCATGAAAGGGAAATCATGTTTAACTAACTTACTGGAATTCTTTGAGGATATAACGAGCATGGTGGATAGAGGTGTACCGATGGATGTGGTGTATTTAGATTTCCAAAAGGCATTCGATAAGTTGCCACACAAAAGGTTACTGCAGAAGATAAAGGTACGCGGAGTCAAAGGAAATGTATTAGCATGGATAGAGAATTGGCTGGCGAACAGAAAGCAGAGAGTCGGGATAAATGGGTCCTTTTCCGGTTGGAAATCAGTGGTTAGTGGTGTGCCACAGGGATCGGTACTGGGACCACAACTGTTTACAATATACATAGATGACCTGGAAGAGGGGACAGAGTGTAGTGCAACAAAATTTGCAGATGACACTAAGATTAGTGGGAAAGCGGGTTGTGTAGAGGACTCAGAGAGGCTGCAAGGAGATTTGGATAGGTTAAGCGAATGGGCTAAGGTTTGGCAGATGGAATACAATGTCGGAAAGTGTGAGGTCATCCACCTTGGGAAAAAAAACAGTAAAAGGGAATATTATTTGAATGGGGAGAAATTACAACATGCTGTGGTGCAGAGGGACCTGGGGGTCCTTGTGCATGAATCCCAAAAGGTTAGTTTGCAGGTGCAGCAGGTAATCAGGAAGGCAAATGGAATGTTGGCCTTCATTGCGAAAGGGATGGAGTACAAAAGCAGAGAGGTGTTGCTGCAACTGTATAAGGTATTGGTAAGGCCGCACCTGGAGTACTGCGTGCAGTTTTGGTCACCTTACTTAAGGAAGGATATACTAGCTTTGGAAGGGGTACAGAGACGATTCACTAGGCTGATTCGAGAAATGAGGGGGTTACCTTATGATGATAGATTGAGTAGACTGGGTCTTTACTCGTTGGAGTTCAGAAGGATGAGGGGTGATCTTATAGAAACATTTAAAATCATGAAAGGGATAGACAAGATAGAGGCAGAGAGGTTGTTTCCATTGGTGGGGGAGACTAGAACTAGGGGGCACAGCCTCAAAATACGGAGGAGCCAATTTAAAACCGAGTTGAGAAAGAATTTCTTCTCCCAGAGGGTTGTGAATCTGTGGAATTCTCTGCCCAAGGAAGCAGTTGAGGCTGGCTCATTGAATGTTTTCAAGTCAAAGATAGATAGATTTTTAAGCAATAGGGAATTACGGGTTACGGGGAGAGGGCGGGTAAGTGGAGCTGAGTCCACGACTAGATCAGCCATGATCTTATTGAATGGCGAGCAGGCTCGAGGGGCTAGATGGCCTACTCCTGTTCCTAATTCTTATGTTCTTATGTTCTTAAATGTAAACACAATCTACATGATTCTGAACAATTTGCGAAATGTGAAATACATAGTTAACTATTGTTTCAGCAGTAGCAGGGTTTCATATCTTTTATAGTCAGCTGGTTAATAACATTTGTAAAGTTCTGAAACTGCATGTAGATTGTGTTTACATTTCTCTCTGTCACTTGAATTAAGTAAATTATTTTCTCCCTCTCTGGCATCTGCAGTATTCCTTAAGCATTTCCAAAGCAAGTTCAGTCCAAAGTACTTATAAAGGACGGAAAATCTATGAGTACTTTTGCTCAAAGTACTCTTCCTTGTTGTTTTAAAAAAAATATGAATTTTGTTGGTAAAATCTCCTTCCGTTCTAAGCAATTCAAGTGTCTCAATTATAGGAAGAGCCTATATATCCTGGAGCGGCTCCATTGCAAAGAGCAAGAAGTTTTCTTTTTGACTGCAAGTTGTTCCAGACTTCTCCAGGAGCTAAGCCTAATACAGCTATAGTGAGTTTTTTTTAAGTCAGGCCATTATTTGGGACAAGTTACAAGATGAAATCAAACCAAAATCTCCAGATGATGGATTTCAGTGTTACATTCCAAGTAAAATGGTTTTTTGTCAAAGTCCTAGGAGGGTTTTTACATATATATTTATGATGAGAACACCATCAGGAAAATAGCTGATTAGTAGGCAGCAGTCAATTACATTATTTAAAACCTTAATTACATATTGATCACATATTCATTAAAAAAAGAGATTTGTGCAATGTTTGTTCTGATTCATTGTGGATAAAGATGAAAAATGGGCACTGCGAGGCGTGATCAGCCCAAACCTGTTGAAAGGTGCTCAGGCAGCACATCAAATTCGTGCTGCCTACTACTTTACATGATTGTAACGCGCTGCTGACAGACTGTCACTCAACAAGGGCCAAAGTTCTCGATGCTAACGCAAGGCTAGCTTTACTTAAAGCTTTTCTTAAAACTAGTCTGAGCCTCTTAAAGGCCATCTGCACCTCTTACAGGTGAGCTGCCTTCCGGTGATGAAAAATGTTAAAAGTGCTTCAGCACTAACACAAATGGCTCAACAGGCAAGAGAAAGGGCACCCAGGGTCTCAGACACAGCACCCGAGGCCTCTGTGCAGGGGGTGGACACTGAAAGAGAGATCCTCTACCCGCAGGTGGCCAGGAGTCCTTCTAGAAGGAAGGATGTGGGACCAGATCGCCAAGGCAGTCACTGTCAGCAGTGTCACCCCAGGACATGGTTCCAGTGCCCAGAGAGGTTTCATAACCTCAGACAAGTGGTAAAGCTCAGTGAATTTATCTTCAAAACTGTCTCCTACCAACTGGACCACTAGCCTCACACACTGCTCAATGCACAATCTCCCCACCTCTCCCGCCATCACTCACCTACCTAAATGTGTCAGCTATGGCTCAGTAGGTAGCATATCCGCCTCTGAGTCAGAAGGTTGTGGGTTCAAATCCTGCTCCAGGGACTTGAGCACATAAATCTAAGTTGACACTTCAGTCTGGTGTTGAGGGAATGCTGCACTGTTGGAGGTGCTGTCTTTTGGATGAGATATTAAACCAAGGCCCCGTCTGCTTTCTCAGATGGACGTAAAAGATCCCATGGCACTATTCGAAGAAGAGCAGGGGAGTTATCCCTGATGTCCTGGCCAATATTTATCCCTCAATCAACATAACAAAATCAGTTTATCATTATTACGTTGCTGTTTATGAGAGCTGCTGTGCGCAAATTGACTGCTACGTTTTCAACATTACAACAGTGACTACACTCCAAATCATTTCATTGGCTGTAAAATGCTTTGAGACATCCAATGGTCATGAAAGGCACTATATAAATTCAAGTCTTTCTTTTATCCATATAGAATAAACGAGAAGCAGTTGACGTTGTATATTTGGATTTCCAGAAGGCATTCGATAAGGTGCCACACAAAAGGTTACTGCACAAGATAAGAGCTCATGGGGTTGGGGGTAATATATTAGCATGGATAGAGGATTGGCTAACTAACAGAATACAGAGAGTCGGGATAAATGGGTCATTTTCAGGTTGGCCAACTGTAACCAGTGGGGTGCCACAGGGATCAGTGCTGGGGCCTCAACTATTTAAAATTTATAGAAATGACTTGGATGAAGGGACTAAGTCTAATATAGCCAAATTTGCTGATGATACAAAGATAGGTGGGAAAGCTAGTTGTGAGGAGGATGCAAAGAATCTACAAAGGTATATAGATAGGCTCAGTGAGTGGGCAAAAATTTGGCAGATGGACTATAATGTGGGAAAATGTGAGGTTATCCATTTTGGTAGGAAAAATAAAAAAGCAAATTATTATTTAAATGGGGAGCGATTACAAAATGCTGCAGTACAGAGGGATCTGGTGGTTCTTGTACATGAAACGCAAAAAGTTGCATGCAGATACAACAAGTAATCAGGAAGGCAAATGGAAAGTTGGCCTGTATTGCAGGGGGAAGGAGCATAAAAGTAGGGAAGTCCTGCTACAACTATACAGGGCGTTGGTAAGACCACACCTGGAGTGCTGCGTACAGTTTTGGTCTCCTTATTTAAGAAAGGATATACTTGCATTGGAGGCTGTTCAGAGTAGGTTCACGAGGTTGATTCCTGAGATGAAGGGGTTGTCATATGAAGAAAGGTTGTGCAGGTTGGGCCGATACTCACTGGAGTTTAGAAGAATGAGAGGTGAACTTATTGAAACATATAAGATTCTGAGGGAGCTTGACAAGGTAGACGCAGAGAGGATGTTTCCCCTCATAGGGGAATCTAGAACTAGGGGGCATAGTTTCAGAATAAGGGGCCGCCTATTTAAAACAGAAATGGGGAGGAATTTCTTCTCTCACAGGGTCATGACTCTTTGGAATTCTCTACCACAGAGAGCTGTGGAGGCTGGATCTTCGAATATATTTAAGGTGGAGATAAACAGATTTTTGTATGATAAGGCAGTCAAGGGTTATGGAGAATGGGCGGGGAAGTGGTCTTGAGTCCATGATCAGATCAGTCATGATCTTATTGAATGGTGGAGTAGGCTAAAGGGGCAACATGGCCTACTCCTGCTCCTATTTCTTATGTTGTGCTCTTATGTTCTACCAAATACCAGGCACACCTCACATTCCTCACCTCACCTCACCCCATGGAGGGGACCGTGCAGGCCATTCTTGGCAGGGCATGACTGAGCCCTTGACCAGTGGTGGGGCTGAAAGATTACAGGATGCCGATATCCTCATACTTTATCCTCCTTCTCACATCCCACTTCCCCCTTATCCCGCAATGTCTTCTTATTTACAAGCTGCACATGGTGTAAGCATGCATCTCTTGCTTTACACCCCTCCCCTCACCACAACCTTACCCTTGTGCTTTTATTATTTCAGACACCCAAGATATCCAGCCTGCCCAGCCAATGGTTGGCCAAGCAGGGGTAGGGGAAAGTGAAGAAGATGGAGAAGAAGAAACACTGTCACTTGATTTCACACTCCCAGTCACCAGCTCCTCAAGACAATCCTACAAGGCCATTCATAATGTCCCCCATTGAAAGACAGAAGCCTTCCACCAGCCATGCTGCAGCCATTGGGATAGCACTGCGTAGGAGCACTAGGATGGGCATAGGCACACACAAGACCGACATTAAGAGAATGCACAAAGGTGATTTGTTGATTTTTTGATGTAATATTGGATGCATAAATGGATAAAGTGAGATTGGAAAGTTGCTTTCTGGTGGCCTTTATTTCAGCATTGTGGCCAAGGGGATGCTGTGATGGTCAGTAATAGAGGGTAGGTAAGATGTGGGACAACTGTTGAAAGAGGAATTGGGGTTCTGTTCACTGGCACCGCAGGCTGATGATTCGATCCCGGATATCCCAGCCAGAAAGGGGCTGCCTGAATTGCCTCTTTCCTTCCGCTTCCTCTTCCTCCTTCTGCGAGCAGTTTTTCCCCTTTGCCACCTCTGCTCCATCTCCATGTCATGCTGCAGCCCAAGGGGGACTGCAACTAGAGCATCCAGGACTGAGAGCAAGTGGTCTTCTCTCCTTTAAGAGTCAAAGCCTTGCAAACGTCCAGTAGCGCTGTAACAACTTTTTAAATGTCGTACACCAAGTCACTATTCTAATAAAATGTAAAGAAACCAATACAAAAGCGATAGTCTAAACTTACCTCAAAGTTGCATGTGTCCCTTTAAAAAGTGTTGGTGGTGGGGGGAGATCCATCGTGCAGTTTCTGATCCTTGGTCTTGAGGCTGTGAAGATAGGGAACAAAACTGGGAAAAGACCAAAGTGGGAGTGAGTAAAGGCTTTGCTGGGGTCAAGGACATCAGAGGGAGTGACTGAGTAGATGGACAGCTGCAGAAGTATTGTGGTGACTGAAGGGCTGAAAGCTAGACAGTTGGATGTTTGAAATTGTAGTTGTGACTTGAGGGAGAGTTTTTTCCAGGGGCGATTGCAGAAGAAAGTGGAGTTGGAAGGGGTAAGGGGATGTAAGTAGTGAGGCAATACAAGGAAGTGATTAGAGATGCCTTTTCTGTGATCAAGACAATGGGAGTAGAGAGACCATATGAGGTAGCAAGGTCAAGGGGGTAGCCATGTATATGGGTGGGAGAGTTCATATGGAGGGACACATTAAGGGAGGACAGGAGGGTAGTGAAGTCACAGGAGAGCGGGCAAGATGAATTGAAATGGAGATTGAAATCACTAAATATGAAGGGTCATGGGTACAGAGGTTAAAGGAGGAAAGGAATGAGGATATTTCAGTGAGAAGCTTGGGTTGGGGCTTGGAGGACGGTAGAAAATTAGGATGTTAAAGGAGAGGCAAGAGAATTGGAACACGGTGAAGTGTTGAAAGGAGGTGAAAGTGCCAGAGGGATAGTGGGAGAGACCAAGTTGATACTTGATGCTAACGGCCATACTGCCACCACATTGGTTTGGGCGGGGCAGGTGGTGGTAGATATAGCCAGGCAGTGAGGCTTCAGTAAGGGGGAAGGTTTACTGGACCTGAGCCATGTTTCGGCCAAAGCCATAATGTCAATGTCAAATCAAAGTGAAAGTTAGACATCCTATGGTGGGATAAATTGGGCCTGTAGACAGGGTGGAGTCAGTTTCCTGATCATCTTGTGTAGAATTCTTACGAGATTTAGAATGGTCTCTCACACATGTTATACTCATACCTGTCAGTCTTACTGTTATGAAAGTGTGGATAGTTTGGTTTAGGCCAGCTGCAGTATATAAAGTACATCCTCCATATATATGTTGCACCTTTCCAAAGTCTCCATTCAGAATAATGCATCTATATAATGATCAGCCACGATCTTATTGAATGGTGGTGCAGGCTCGAAGGGCCGAATGGCATACTCCTGCACCTATTTTCTATGTTTCTATAGGTTGGGAGGTATATATTGGAACAGGCAGCAATGTTGGGGAAACCGCTTAGTATTGTTACATAATTACATCATGCAACACTATAGTTTCAATGCCAGTGTTACATTGCTCATTGTCAGGTGGCGTAGGTCTGCCAGATGACATTTGCTAAAATCTGGTACAACACTGGACTACAGTCTTTTAATGTAAACATTGCAGCATAACTAAAACCACCTTTTTCCACCTCAGTAACATTGCCCGCCTCCACTCATGCCTCAGCTCTTCTGCTGCTGAAGCCATCATTCATGCCTTTGTTACCTCTAGACTTGACGACTCCAATTCACTCCTGGCTGGCCGCCCACATTCTACAGTATATAAACTTGAGATCATCCAAAACTCAGCACCCCCTGTCCTAACTCGCAACAAGTCACGATCACCCATCAACCCTGTGCTTTCTGACCTACATTGGCTCCTGGCTAAACAACGCCTCAATTTCAAAATTCTCATCCTTGTTTACAAATCCTTGCCCCTCCCTATCTCTGTAATCTTTTGCAGCCTCGCAACCCCACAAGATGTCTGCGCTCCTCAAATTCTGCCCTCTTGAACATCCCTCATTATAACTGCTCAACCATCGGCAGCCGTGCCTTCAGCTGTTTGGGCCCTAGCTCTGAAACTCCCTTCTTTAACCTCTCCGCCTCTCTACCTGTCTTTCCTCCTATAAGATGCTCCTTAAAACCTACCTCTTTAACTAAGCTTTTGGTCATCTGCCTTAATTTCTTCTTTTGTGGCTCGGTGTCAAATTTATCTGTTTTGTCTTGTTATCATCATCATCAGAGGCAGTCCCTCGAAATGAGGATGACTTGCTTCCACACCAAAAGAGAATAAGTTCACAGGTGTTCCAATGAAGGACCTAAAATTCCAGGTCCTGAACTACATCCTGAAGGGTGGAAGATTCCTGTGCGTGGATTTTTTTAACGTGTGGTGGCCATTGCACGCCAGCTATCACACGGGCTTGACAGAGCTGGGTCTTGGTCCAGTGGCAAGGATTACCCAAGACAACTAGAGACCTGCTCTGCTGCATGGACCTAGTGCGCACACATAGAAACATAGAAACATAGAAAATAGGTGCAGGAGTAAGCCATTCGACCCTGCACCACCATTCAATAAGATCATGGCTGATCATTCCTTCAGTACCCCTTTCCTGCTTTCTCTCCATACCCCTTGATCCCCCTAGCCGTAAGGGCCATATCTAACTCCCTCTTGAATATATCCAATGAACTGGCATCAACAACTCTTTGCGGCAGGGAATTCCACAGGTTAACAACTCTCTAAGTGAAGAAGTTTCTCCTCATCTCAGTCCTAAATGGCCTACCCCTTATCCTAAGAATGTGTCCCCTGGTTCTGGACTTTACCAACAACGGGAACATTCTTCCCGCATCTAACTTATCCAGTCCCGTCAGAATCTTATATGTTTCTATGAGATTCTCTCTCATCCTTCTAAACTCCAGTGTATAAAGGCCCAGTTGATCCAGTCTCTTCTCATATGTCAGTCCAGCCATCCCTGGAATCAGTCTAGTGAACCTTCGCTGCACTCCCTCAATAGCAAGAATGTCCTTCCTCAGATTAGGAGACCAAAACTGAACACAATATTCCAGGTGAGGCCTCACCAAGGCCCTGTACAACTGCAGTAAGATCTCCCTGCTCCTATACTCAAATCCCCTAGCTATGAAGGCCAATCAAATCCCCTAGCTATGAAGGCCATATCGCAATGTAGGCTGGCCCATGCTGCCCCTGGGCCCCTGGTCTCAAACTCACGCCTCTCCTGGGCCCCGATCACGTCCCTCCACAATCTCTCGCCACTCCTTCGCCCCGACCTTGCCGCTCCTGCTGTATCTGCCCACGCTCCGATCACTGACCTGCACCTTGATGACATCACTCTTCGCTGCCGTCGCAGCTCATGCTGCTCCCTGAGGTGGTATGCCTCCATGCTGCTCCCAGGCCGCTGCTTGCCACTCCTTTTATAGCTCCGACCTGTCTTGTTAACACTGTTAGTGAAGCGCCTTGGGACGTTTTACTACATTAATGGTGCTATATAAATAAAAGTTATTATTATTTTTATTATTAATGTTCAGAATGCGCAACGTTATAGGTTAGTTGGATATATTCCCTAATTAATGATTCATTGTTGTTTTCAGGTCATCAATAATCAGTTACCACCATGTCAAATCCATAGCAATCACCCTTAATCCACTTGCCACTAATTAAATGACGAAGTTCTCAACATTCTCAATATCTGACCTACGCAAGCCGTTAGGAGGAACAAATGGTAAGAAGGGGGCAGGATCAGGATCTCTAAGATTTCACCACACTGTAACCCAATGCTTGTGGGCTTTGTTTTATTAAAAAGTAATACCTGTATATAATAATTAAAATCACTAAAAGTTTGGCTATTAAGGAGCTGGAAATTTTGGCATCCGAAAACTGTCAGGCAGAATATCGCAAACTACACTATAAAACTACTTTAGTGGTGTTTACTTTACTCTGCAATTTCTGATTTAGGCTTAACACAGCAAGAACTGGTTATCCTCAGTAAAGGAAAAATACCAGATCAGCCAATTATTAGGAGACAGATCCAATTAACTTAAGTGCGCCTGTATATTCCAATATTTCAGACCACGCACACCAGCGCTATAAGTCACAACTGAAACAGATCTTATTACTGCTGAGACCTCGGGCAATGCATTTACTTTTGAAAAACATGGCAAAATTTTCATTATTAAAAAATCATTATTTAAACCCATTTGTCACGATATGATGCTTCATGAAGCAATACTAATGATTTTCCTAATATTACTGTTCAGCTCAACATAAATGCGTTAGCATAATGTTGTACTACTACTCAGTTCTGAAGGGACACTCCAGAAAATTTTCCAACCGCAACATTTCTGTGAAGAAAATAAAGTATATGTTTCTAATGCCAAGATTCAAATCGTGTGTGACCTTGAAACTGGAATGATCTTTTAAATCTCATTTTGGGCTGGGCTCAGGAGGTTTTCCCAAAGTTTCCTTTTATGTCTGAGGAGGCCTACATTCACTGGATGGGTACTCTCGGGGAAAGTTAAAAGTATTCTGGTCAGGGAATATAGGTAGACTTTTATCTTTACCACCTGGACATCACTTGGCCAAAGCACATAGAGGAAATCAGGTGAAGAGGATAGGAAGCCCATTTGGGCTGGACTATTGGGGATGGTGGGATCATCCTCGTGGTTGGCAGCGAGGTCTGTTGTCGATTGGGCGTGTATCGGTGGGTCTCTAAAGATGAGGTCTTCTTCTGGTGGTTCCTGGTTATCTGTGAATCGTAATTTGGTTTGGTCCAAATGTTTTCTGCACATTTGACTATTAAGCAGTTTGACAACAAACACTCTGTTCCCCTCCTTAGCTAACATAGTGCCAGCAACCCATTTGGGGCCCTGACCGTAATTCAGCACAAACACAGTGATGTCGCATGATACAGCCGGGCAATCATGGTACATGTTTTGCTGATAACGCCTGATTTCAACCTGATCAATGAGGTCAAGGTGTACTAAGGAGAGCCTGGTTTTGAGTGCTCATTTCATTAGTAATTCTGCAGGGGGTACCCCGGTAAGTGAGAGGGGTCATGTACTGTAGCTGAGCAGTACCCGGGACAGGCGAGTTTGTAAGGAGCCTTCCATGACATGTTTCAAGCTCTGCTTTATGGTTTGGACTGCCTGCTCCATTTAGCCATTGGATGCGGGCTTGAATGGGGCAGATCTGACATGCTTGATGCCATTACGGGTCATGAATTTATTGAATTCCGAGCTGGTGAAGTACAGATCATAGTCGCTGACAAGAATGGCGGGCAAGCCATGGGTGGCAAACATGGCCCTGAGGCTTTCAATTGTGGCTGCGGATGTGCTGGATGCACATTCAATCCATTTGGAGTAGGCGTCCACAACAACCAGGAACATCTTTCCAGAAAGGGGCCTGTATAATCCATATGGATCCTGGACCATGGTTTTGAGGGCCAGGACCAGAGATTAAGTGGAGCCTCCCTGGGGGCATTGCTCAGTTGTGAGCATGTGTTACACTGGTGCATGCACGACTCCAGATCCGAGTCAATGCTGGGCCACTAGACATTGGACCTGCCGATAGAGTTCATCATGACTATGCCTGGGTGGGTGCTGTGTAGGTCACATATGAAGGTTTCCCTGCCTTTCTTTGGCAAGATAATGCGGTTGCCCCATAAGAGACAATCTGAATGGATCGACATTTCGTCTTTTCGATGGTGAAACAGTTTGATCTCATTTTGCATGTCTCTAGGGACTGCTGACCAGCTTCCATTGAGGAAGCAACTTTTTACAAGGGATAGCAGAGGATCGTGGCTGGTCCAGGTCTTAATTTGGCAGGCCGTTACTGTTATGTATGTAACCCTAGGCAACCTGTATCATACTGCCATCAGAGGGCCTACCTGTTGGAGTCCCAAGGGATCCCAGAATCCCTTAGGAGCACTGTATATAAGCACTGTATATGCTGTACCAACACTCTGGAGTTTAAATAAAGGAGCCAAGGTCACACTTACTCACTGTCTACAGTACTCAGTTGCATTACTTTATTATGAGCATAACAATTGGCGACGAGATAACAAACAACCACGCAAAAATGCAAAGAACTGTTGGTATCCTGGAGAAATTCTCAGAAGGGGACGATTGGGAGGCCTTCATGGAGTGACTCGACCAATACTTTATGGCCAATGAGCTGGAAGGGGACGAGAATTCTGCCAAACGAAGGGTGATCCTCCTTACCATCTGTGGAGCAAAAAACTATGGCCTCATGAAGAATCTTCTAGCTCGGTTGAAACCAACAACCAAATCCGATGAAGAACTGTGTACACTGGTCCGGGAGCACCTAAATCTGAAGGAGAGCGTTTTGATGGCAAGGTATCGATTCTACACGTGTCAACGGTCTGTAGGACAGGAAGTGGCGAGCTACGTCGCCGAACTAAGGCGCCTTGCAGGACATTGCGAATTCGATGGATTCCTTGAGCAAATGCTAAGAGCCTTTTTTGTGCTTGGCATTGACCATGAGGTTATCCTTCGCTAACTATTGACTGTTGAAACTCCGAACCTGAGCAAAGCCATAAGTATAGCCCAGGGTTTTATGTCCACCAGCAATAACACCAAACAAATTTTGCAGCATAAAGAGGTTTCGGCAAGTACTGTACACAAAGTAACGTTGTTTTCAGGCAGGAATGCATATGGCAGAATGTATATGCGGGCAGCTGCACGACCTCAGGTGACCCAGAGTCCACCATCAATCATTAATGCGAGCCAGTTAACACCTTATTGGCGCTGCAGAGGTGATCATTGAGCCCATCAATGCCGCTTCAAAAACTATGCATGCAAAGACTGCGGAATAATGGGACACCTCCAGCGAATGTGCAGTCAAGCTGCAAACCCTGCAAACCACCACGTTGCAGAGGAAGATCAATCTATGATGGATCAGGCTGAACTGGAGACGTGAACTGAGGAGACAGAAGTGTACAGGGTACACACCTTCACCACAAAATGTCCACCGATCATGTTAAAAGTTGAACTGAACAGAATTCCAGTATCCATGGAACTGGACATGGTTGCGAGTCAGTCTATCATGAACAAAAAGATCTTCAACAGGCTGTGGTGTAACAAGATACACATGCCCAAGCTTAGAACTTACACCAAAGAGCTGGTTCCTGTTATTGGCAGCATAGAAGTAAGAGTCTCCTATGATGGAGCAGTGCACGAACTCCCACTATGGATTGTATCAGGAAGTCGCCCTATACCGTTCAGCAGAAGCTGGCTCAGAAAAATCTGCTGGAACTGGGACGACATCCGGGAGCTTTCGTCTGTCGACGAGGCCTCAGGTGCCCAGGTTCTGAGCAAGTTCCCGTCGTTGTTTGAGCCAGGCATTGGAAGTTTCTCGGGAGCGAAGGTGCAGATCCACTTGGTTCCCGGTACACAACCTATCCACCACAAGGCACGGGCGGTGCCATATATAATGCGAGAGAAAGTGGAAATTGAGCTGGACAGGCTGCAGCGAGAAGGCATCATCGTGCCGGTGGGGTTCAACGAGTGGGCCAGTCTCAAAGGCGACGGCACGGTCAGGATTTGTGGGGACTATAAAATAACGATTAATCATTTTTCGCTACAGGACCAGTACCCGCTATCCAAGGCAGACGACCTATTTGTGACTCTGGCTGGAGGAAAGACATTCACTAAGTTGGACCTGACCTCGGCCTACATGACGCAGGAGCTGGAGGAATCGTCGAAAGGCCTCACCTGCATCAATACGCACAAAGGTCTGTTCATCTACAATAGATGCCCATTTGGGATTCGATCAGCCGCGGCAATTTTTCAAAGGAAAATGGAGAGCCTGCTAAAATCGGTTCCGCGCACCGTAGTTTTCCAGGACAACATACTGGTCACGGGACACCATTGAACACTTGCAGAACCTGGAAGAGGTTCGAAGTCGGCTAGATCATGTGGAACTCAGGTTGAAACGCTCGAAGTGTGTTTTCCT
Source organism: Pristiophorus japonicus (assembly GCF_044704955.1). NCBI lineage: Eukaryota > Metazoa > Chordata > Chondrichthyes > Pristiophoridae > Pristiophorus > Pristiophorus japonicus. The sequence continues at coordinate 91,627,286 of NC_091977.1, forward strand.
GGTGCCAAAGGTCGAGTTCTTAGGGAGAAGTATCGCAGCCGATGGCATCAGACCCACCGACGCCAAGAGGGAGGCTATCAAGAATGCGCCAAGACCACAAAACGTGACGGAGCTGTGGTCGTTCCTGGGACTCCTCAACTATTTTGGTAATTTCCTACCTGGGTTAAACACCTTGCTAGAACCTCTACATGTGCTGCTACGCAAGGGAGATGACTGGGTATGGGGGAAATCACAAGAAGCTGCTTTTGAGAAAGCCAGAAATCTGCTATGTTCCAACAAACTGCTTGTTCTGTATAACCCATGTAAATATTTAGTGCTAGCTTGCGATGAGTCTTCATACGGGGTCGGATGTGTGTTATAAGCTAATGAATCGGGAACATTGCAACCGGTCGCCTCTGCATCCAGGAGTTTGTCCAAGGCTGAAAGGGCCTCCAGCATGATTGAAAAAGAAGCTTTGGCATGCGTTTATGAGGCGAAAAAAATGCACCAGTATCTGTTTGGTCTCAAGTTTGAGCTAGAAACTGATCATAAAACGCCGTTATCGCTATTCTCAGAGAGCAAAGGGATTAACACCATTGCCTCTGCCCGCATCCAAAGATGGACGCTCACGCTGTCTGCATATAACTATGTAATCCGCCACACACCAGGCACAGAGGACTGCGCTGATGCTCTCAGTCGGCTACCATTGCCCACCACCGGGTTAGAAATGGCACAGCCTGCAGACTTGCTCTTGGTGATGGATGCATTCGAAAATGAAAAGTCACCCGTTATGGCCCACCAGATCAGGACGTGGACCAGCCAGGATCCTTTACTGTCCCTGGTAAAAAAAAACTGTGTCCTCCATGGGAGCTAGTCCAGCGTCCTAGCAGAGATGCATGAAGAGATCAAGCTGTTCCAGCAGCACAAAGATGAAATGTTCATACAGACGGACTGTCTTTTGTGGGGTAATCGCGTGGTTTTGCCTAAGAAAAGCAAGGAAACGTTCATACACGACCTACACAGTACACACCCAGGCACAATAATGATGAAAGCTATAGCCAGATCCCATGTGTGGTGGTCCGGCATCGACTCAGATTTGGAGTGTTGCGTGCGCCAATGCAACACTTGCTCTCAACTGAGCAATGCACCCAGAGAGGCACCGCTAAGTTTGTGGTCATGGCCCTTCAAACCGTGGTCTAGGATCTACGGTGACTTTGCAGGCCCATTTCTAGGCAAAATGTTTTTGGTTGTTGTGGATGCTTATTCAAAATGGATTGAATGCGTAATAATGTCTGTAAGCACGTCCACTGCCACCATTGAAAGCCTACGAGCCATGTTTGCTATGCACGGCCTGCCAGATGTCTTTGTCAGCGACAATGGGCCGTGCTTCACCAGTGCTGAGTTCAAGCAATTCATGACTCACAATGGGATCAAGCACATCACATCTGCCCCATTCAAGCCCGCATCCAACAGCCAGGCAGAACGGGCAGTCCAAACCATCAAACAAAGCTTGAAAGGTGTGTCGGAAGGCTCCCTGCAGACCCGCCTGTCCCGAGTCCTGCTCAGCTACCACATCAGACCCCACTCACTCACCGGGGTTCCCCCAGCCGAGCTGCTCATGAAAAGGGAGCTCAAAACAAGGCTCTATCTTGTCCACCCTGATCTCCATGATCACATCAAGGGCAGGCGGCATCAACAAAGCATGTACCATGATCACACAAACTAGTCACACGATATTGAAGTCAATGACCCTGTATTTGTACTCAGCTATGGACATAGTCCCAAATGGCTTGCTGGCACTGTCATAGCCAAAGAATGGAGTAGGATGTTTCAGGTCAAACTTGCAAATGGACTAACTTGCAGAAAGCATTTGGACCAAACCAAACTGCGACTCACAAACAGCCACGAGCAACCTGAAGAGGACACCACCAGCTTCGACCCTCCAACACACACACAAGTGGCAACCGACATCACGGTTGACCACGAAGCTGAACTCCCCATCCCCAGCAGCCCAACAAGGCCAGCTGCCCAGCAGCCCAGTGAAGAACCAACCAACTCATCCACACCAGCATTTGTACCGAGACGAGCGACAAGGGAGCGAAAAGCCCGTGATCGTCTCACCCTGTAAATAAGTGTACTACTTGACTTTGTGAGGGAGTGATGTTATGTATGTAACCGTAGGCAACCTGTATCATACTGCCACCAGAAGGCCTACCTGTTGGAGTCCTAATGGATCCCAGCATCCCTTGGGAGAACTGAATAAAAGCAGGCCCCCCATGCTGTATCTACACTCTGGAGTTTAAATAAAGGAGCTAAGGTCACACTTACTCACTGTCTACAGTACTCAGTTGCATTACTTTATTATGAGCATAACAGTTATGGGTGACCCTTCGCTATCAAAATATCCATGGCCCGGTGGTGGGCAACGGTAGTCGGATGAGAGCATTGCCGCAGTTTTCAGTGCCTGGCCTGTGGCGGATCACATAGTCGTAGGCAGACATGTTAGTGCCCATCTTTGGATTTGAGACGAAGCATTGGTGCTTATGCCTTTGCTTTCCGAAAACAGTGAGATTAGGGTCTTGTGGTCCTTTTCTAACTCGAACCTGAGTCCAAACAAATATTGGTGCATCTTTTTTATACCATAAGCACAGGCTAAAGCCTCTTTCGGTCTTTGATGGGCTTCTAGACGCATATGCAACTGGTTGGAGCTTGCCCACTGCATTGGCTTGCTGCAAAACACATCCGAAACCGTACGACGACGCATCACATGCTAAAACTCGACGTTTACATGGGTCATATAATACCAGCAATTTATTCAAACACAGCAGGTTTCTGGCCTTCTGAAAGGCGGCCTCTTGATTTTTACCCCAAGCCCAGTCGTCTCCCTTGCGTAACAGCTTGTGCAATACTTCCAGCAAGGTGCTCAACCCTGGAAGAAAGTTACCGAAATAGTTGAGGAGTCCCAGGAACAAGCGCAGCTCCGTTACATTTCGTGGTGGGGGTGCAATCTTGATGGCCTCTGTCTTCGAGTCTGCCACAATCTTCCTCCCCAGGAATTCTACCTCTGGCATCAGGAAGACACATTTGGATCGTTTCAACTGGAGTTCAACTGTGTTTAGTCGACTTAAAATTTCTTCCAGGTTGTGCAGGTGTTCGAATGTGTCGCGGCCAGTGATGAGGATGTCATCCTGAAATACAACAGTGCATGGAACCGATTTCAACAGGCTCTCCATGTTTCTTTGGAATATGGCTGCAGCCGAGCGAATCCTGAACGGGCACCTGTGGTACACGAACAGTCCTTTGTGTGTATTAATGCATGTTAATTTTTTTGACGACTCAACCAGCTCCTGGGTCACGTAAGCGGAGGTTAGATCCAGTTTGGAGAACGCCTTTCCCCCTGTCGCGAAAAGGTCATCAGCTTTGGGTAGTGGATACTGGTCCTGTAACGAGACTCGGTTGATCGTTACTTTGTAGTCGCCGCAGATTCTGACCGTGCCATCACTCTTTAGTACCGGAACAATCGGGCTAGCCCACTCATTGAACTCGACTGGCGATATGATTCCCTCGCGTTGAAATCTGTCCAATTCGATCTCCACTTTCTCCCTCATCATGTAGGGGACCGCTCGAGCCTTGTGATGAACGGGCCGTGCCTCGGGGACCAAGTGGATCTGTACTTTGGCGCCTGTGAAGTTGCCGATGCCTGGTTCAAATCAAGATGGGAACTTGCTCAGCACTTGAGCACAGGAAGCATTGTCCACTGAAGATAATACTTTGACATCTTTCCAGGTCCACCAAATCTTCCCCATCCAGTTTCTGCCAAGCAGCGTTGGCCCATTGCCTGGTACAATCCACAGTGGCAACTTGTATGCCTCTCCATCATAGGATACTTTTACGCTCGCACTGCCAATAACTGGTATCAGTTCCTTGGTTTAAATGCGCAGCTTTATTTGAATCGGGCTCAGCTTGGGTCATTGTGCTTTGTTGTTGCCCCACTGCCTTTCAAATGCCTTCTGGCTCATAATTGACTAACTCGCCCCCATGTCCAGCTCCATGGATACAGGAACGCCATTTAATTTGACTTTTATCATCATGGGAGGACTTTTTGTGGAGAGGGTGTGCACCCCGCACACTGCTCCCTCGGGCTGAGTTGCCTCTCTAGCTTGTCCTTTGTGATCCACGCTGGATCGGGACTCTTCTGCTGACTCCACTACCATGTGGTGAGTCGCAGTACGTTTGCACATTCGCTGGAGGTGGCCCCTTGTTCTGCAGCTTTTGCACGCATAGTCTTTAAATCGACATTGATAGGCCCCATGATTATCCCTGCAACACCAGCATTGTGTTAATGATTTTGCATTTACACCCCTTGGTGGCCCAGCAGCAGGCATGTAGGCTCTGCTCTGTACAGTTCTTATTAGTTCAATAGTTCTGCCTGCAATCGGCATTATTTTATGTACAGTACTTGCCAGTGAGCTCCGATTCTGGTCGGAAGTCACCTGTATAGTATCGCGACTCGATGACATGAACGCCTGGCTTATGATGATGGCCTTCTTCAGGTCAACGGTTCTGGCAGCCAGTAGCTTGCGAAGGATATCCTTGTGGCCTATACCCATCACAAAAGCATCTCACAACGCATCCCTCAAAAATCTCGTGAATTCACACGATCCCACAAGCCGTCTTAAGTTGGCGACATACTTCGCCACGTCCTGACTCTCCGGGCGGCAGTGTATGTAGAAGCGATACCTTGCCGTTAAAATGCTCTCCATGGTTTGAGGTGTTCCGGAATCAGCGTGTGCAGCTCTGCGTATGACTTCTCCGTTGGTTTCACTGGTGTAAGCAGATCCCTGATGAGGCCATAGATCGTAGACCCGCAGCTGGTCAAAACAATCGGCCTGTGTTTTCCTTCCAGTGCCTCGCCATCCAGATCATTGGCCACGAAGTGCTGGTCAAGCCACTCAATAAAGGCTTCCCAATCTTCACCCTCTGCATACTTTTCTAAAACACCAAAGGCAGCCATGATTGCATAAAAGTTCATGATCTGTAACTCATCGCCAGTTATTATGTCTGCAATTACCATTGAATGTACTGTGAGTAAGAGCTGTGTGACTTCAGTCCATTTAATAATACTGTAAAGTGAGGGGCAGCATGGCTGACCGCCTTTTATATGCCCCTGCACACCTGGGCAGGTAACCCCTGGGGCCTGCAACAGCAGCGTCCTCAGGTGGTACATCATACATAGTTACATAGTGAATGCAAAGAGTTTGCATACATGACAGGGCAGAGAAGGGGAAGAATTCCTGACGTGTGTTCAGGAGAATTTTCTTGATCAGTATGTTTCTGGTCTGACGAGAGATCTGGTTCTGGGGAATTAGATAGATCAAGTGGAGCAAGTGTCAGTAGATGAACATTTAGGGAACAGTGACTATAGTATCATAAGGTTTAGATTAACTGTGGAAAAGGACAGAGAGCAATCTAGTTAACATTTTTAACTGAGGGAAGGCCAATTTCACTGGGATGAGAACAGATCTGGCCCGGGTAAACTGGAATCAAAGACTGGCAGGCAAAACTGTAATGGAACAATGAGCTGCCTTTAAAGAGGAAATAGTTCAGGTATAGTTGAGGTACATTCTCACTGGGAGGGAAAGCAGGACAACTAAAGTCAGAGCTCCCTGGATGATAAAACAGATAGAGAATATGATGAAGCAGAAAAAGAGTGCGTATGACAGATGTCAGGTTGCAAATACATCTGAGAATCAGGCTATATATAGAAAGGCCAGAGGAGAAGTGAAAAAGAAAATAAGAGGGGAAAGAGAGGATATGAGAATCGGATGGCAACTAACAGAAAAGGTAATGCAAAAGTCTTCTATAGGCATATAAATAGTAAAAGGGTAGTAAGAGGAGGGGTGGGGCTGATTAGGGACCAAAAAGGAGACCTATGCATGGTGGCAGAGGGTATGGTTGCGGTATTAAAGGAGTACTTTGTATCTGTCTTCATCAAGGAAGAGGATGTTGCCACAGACATAGTGAAGGAGGAGGAAGTAGAGACACTTGATAAGATAAAAATTGATAAAGAAAGGCTGGCTATACTTAAAGTAGATAAATCACCAGGAGTGGATAGGATGCATCCTAGAATGCTGAGGGAATTGAGGGCAGAAATCGTAGAGGTACAGGCTATAATATTCCAATCCCCCATAGATGCGGGACTGGAGAATTGCAAATGTTACACCATTGTTCAAAAAAGTGTGTAAAGATAAAACTAGCAATTACAGGCCGGTCAGTTTAACCGTGGTAGTGGGGAAGCTTTTAGAAACAGTAATCAGGGACAAAATTAATAGTTGCTTGGATAGGTGTTGATTAATTAAGGAAAGCCAGCACGGATTTATTAAAAGCAAATTGTGTTTAACCAACTTGATCGAGTTTTTTGATGAGGTGTCATGGAGGGTTGATGAGGGCAATGCGGTTGACATAATGTACATGGATTACCAAAAGGCGTCTGACAAAGTGTCACATAATAGGCTTGAAGCCCATGGAATGAAAGGAACAGTGGCAGCCAGGATACAAAATTGGCTAAGTGACAGGAAACAGAGAATAGTAGTGAATGGTTGTTTTACGGACTGGAGTGGTGTTCCCCAGGGGTCGGTTCTTGGACCACTGCTTTTCTTGATGTATATATAAATGACTTGGACATGGGTGTACAGGGCACAATTTGAAAATTTGCAGATGACACAAAATTTGGAAGAATAGTGAACAGTGAGGAGGAGATTGATAGACTTCAGGAAGACATAGACAAGCTGGTGAAATGGGTGGACATGTGGCAGATGAAATTTAATGCAGAAAGGTTTTTTTTTAATTTGTTCATGGAATGTGGACATCGCTGGCCAGTCAGCATTTATTGCCCGTCCCTAATTGCCCTTTGAGAAGGTGGCGGTGAGCCGCCTTCTTGTACCGCTGCAGTCCGTGTGGTGAAGGTACTCCCACAGTGCTGTTAGGGAGGGATTTCCAGGATTTTGACTCAGCGACGATGAAGGAATGGCGATATACTTCCAAGTCAGGATGGTGTGTGACTTGGAGGGGAATTTGGAGACGGTGATGTTCCCATGAGCCTGCTGCCCTTGTCCTTCTAGGTTGTAGAGGTTGCGGGTTTAGGAAGAAGCCTTGGATGAATTGCATCTTGTAGATGGCACACACTGCAGCCACGGTGCGCCGGTGATGGAGGGAGTGAATGTTTAAGGTGGTGAATGGGGTGCCAATCAAACGGCCTGCCTTGCCCTGGATGGTGTTGAGCTTCTTCAGTGTTGTTGGAGCTGCACTCATCCAGGCAAGTGGCGAGTATTCTATCACACTCCTGACTTCTGCCTTGTAGATGGTGGAAAGGCTTTGGGGAGTCAGGAGGTGAGACACTCGCCGCAGAATACCCAGCCTCTGACCTGCTCTTGTAGCCACAGTATTTATGTACTTTTTCCCATCCCCTGTCTCTCCCTTCACTGTGAAGAAAATGAACCCAGGTCTATTTCACCTCCACCACCAAGAATATCATCTTTGGCTCTATCATTCCCCATTCCCCCATTGCCCATTCTCCCCACCACCTCCTCCTCTCCTCTTTGCCCTCTCTTCCCCACTCCACTTGTTCCATTCGCCATCCACCTCCCCATTCCCTATCCTACTTTCCGATTCTCCCCCTCCCCTACTCTCCTTCAGCCATTTGTCTTCTCCATGACACCTTACTGCTGCCTGGGACCAGTTCTCCTCCTACCTTCAAATGTCTACCTGTTTGAGCTGAATACTGTCCTTGGCCTTAACTCCCTGTGTGCAACGCCACAGGAAATCGACGATATAAATATTAATTTAGATTTATCAACTGACTGTGGGCAGTGCCATCAGCAATTTACTATTATCTATGGTATTTCAGGTCATTACAGTGAGACAGAACTCCATGAGTGCCAAGGTGCCTGCTTATATAGGACAATATGGGCAATTTTACTGGGAGATGAGGTAAGTGTGTGGGGGTGGATCCAAACCAAGCAACAGGCTCGCATGCCGCCTGAGACCTGGAGAGATTTTAGCTCTCGGACATCATTTCCAGAAGTTAGATCGGACTCCCATCTGAACCCAGCGGGAATTACTAATTGGTCTGTGGGCCTGAGCAGGAATTTGGGCGATTGGAGCGAATCGCCATAGACTAAGGTAAGTGGACCAGAGTGGGGTGGGAGGGTCAGGGAGTGCTCATTGGGCGGGAGGGGTAGTACTGGAGAAAGCCCGGGGCATTCCTGTTTCTCCTGGCTCACAAGGAAACCTTCAACAACAAAAAATGTAATTGCTGTGACCACTTTTGGCCCTCAAACCAGCTCCCAGAGCCCGATCTGCATATTTAATAAAGGACCCAGCCGGCTGCTGGCAAGTGTCCTTGCCTAAAACTATTTTAAGTTGCAGGCAGCAAGGACACCTGGTAAGTCCATGGCTGCATATTAATCCTTTGCCCGGATTCCGCCTGGCAAGGGGAGTTAATGTTTCCCCCTTAGTTCTAAACATTTGTACTATTAATTTGCACAGGGGTTGTCCCAATCACTCATCGTAGCAGCGGAAGAAGATCTCCAGAGAAGTATCATTAATGGTGTTTATAGCTTTTATCAGGTGTTTCCACAGATATTAAGCTAAAGATACAGCAGATAGTCAGCAGAACCCCCGTGGAAATTCTATCCCGAAGAATCTCCAAAACATATGAGATGTTGTGATAGGAAGCAACTTACTATACTGATAAAAGTTGAGTACTGTATTGCTATTTTATCTGCTGATTTTACTTGTTCTGAATATATTTATTTCTTATAATAAGCAACATGTTGTTTAGCCTGATACATATAGCATGTTAGTGTGATGCATTTCTGCTTATGGGCGAGATCAGGAGAATATGATGGGCAATCCGTACTATATTTGGCATAATGTGACAATAAAAGGAAAGATTGTTAGTTCTGAGGTACACTACATCCCATTCATGACAAACATAAGGCTCAGTCTCAATTCATATGAGCTTATTAGACCTGGTTATGGAAGCTGCTTTTTGCAGTGAATACAAATAGAGAGTGCTGGATGATGCCTGAATTGTCACAACAACAAAGTCAGCAGGTTAAATATCTAGGGCGAGATGTAACAGGGGCACAACTGCTAATTAAGTCTTCAAATAGACAGACGGTTTACCTATTTGTTCTCGGAATCTCTGCTCTATGATATATTCAAGTCAGCTCTTGCCAAAATGGGAAGGGAGTTTCTGCAGCTTTGTTTGCTGTGCTAGTGGTATGTCACAATGATGAATGTAGAACATAGCTATCAAGAAGAAAAATAATCTGCAATCCCAGATTCTGTTTCTCGTATGATGAAACATTAGTTCTGACAGCTTTGTGTAAATCTACAAATCCTCTGTGCCCCTTTGCACATCTCTCAAGGAGGACTATTGCCCTGACTGTGGTTTCTCTGTTCAGCAGAGTTTATATTAATGTGCTCGTTGCCACTGCAAGTTTAGAATGTAATAGCAATCCACAATAAATATAACCCTGAGGCACCTACATACCAAAACTGTTTCCAATTATAATCCGTATGGATCACTGAGAATTGTGGAGAATATTATAATGGAGGAATACATTTATCATTAACAGTTTGTAGCCAGAGGCAAAGGCATTTACATTCTCTCTCAATCTTGTTAATAGTTTGCTCAGATATTTCTATTTCTCTCGACGTCCCCTTCCCCTCCTCACCACCCCCCCACCCGTCCACCTGCCCCCCCGGCCCCCTTTGTTCCTTTAAATTTCTGATAATTGTTTGTGACCTGGAATTACAGAATAGAGGTAATTTTGACTTTTCCGATATTGTAAAATGCGCGATATCAGCTCAGTCACCTGTTAAACATCTCTCCCATTGAAGTAAATGGGAACAAAAATCAGGAGAGGTGTTTACTGGGCAGTCGAGCCGATACTGGCCATTTTATATTATCACCAAGAGTCTAAATTACACCTAATGCATATTAATGCTTGCAGTACATGATCAAAAAATTTAAATTGTGCACATGTGATGGTCCTTTGTAAATTTAATTTTAACATTGATCTACAGGATTATTTCCAGTATTTTTATTTGATGACTAATCAAGGTAACCTAATGCATTAAAAAAACTTCTGTAAAATCTTCGACCATAAATTCCTGCTGCTGATAGGTGAACATTTAACAAGTTTGCATGTCATACTTCTGTTCACAATTTTAGCTGAGGCATTAAAATAAATTGGTTAATGTTTCTGTTAAAATTTAGAATGGAGATATGAATCCCGATTTTAACTTGTGGCACGGGGAGGGAGCGGGGCAAGTGAGAAACTCACACAGCTGCATCCGTGTGAGGCTCAAGCTATTTTAACTCAAGGCTTCATTACCATCTTCAAGCACCAACCTCCCACCGGAACCTGGCAGGAATGTCAAAGTGAATACAGGCAGGAACTGGCTTTCAGGAAGCCGAAGGCTGCCACCTGGGAACCAATGGAACATTTCCCGGCACTAAGAAAAATCATCAGGGTTGCGTTTGGAGAGAATTATGAACAACATAACTGTCGTGTATCCTACATGGCTACTGTTGGTACTATCACAAGGTGTGCCACCAGAGGACACAGCAGTGGGAGAATCGTAGGTTACCTGTACAGGTGCGCCTGGCCTAGTATAAAAGGCAGGCCACCAGGTGTGATCCTCACTCTGGAGTTAACTAATAAAGAACTAAGGTCACTACAGTTCAAGTACAAAACACTGCCTCATGGAGTCATTGTTAGAGCATCTAAGGACACAACAACAGGCGACGGGATTACGAACTTTCTAGCGGAAATGGCTACCCTTGGTACGTTGCAGCAGTTTGCTGATGGTGATGATTGGGATGCCTTTGTGGAGAGCCTAGAACAATTTTTTACAACAAGCGACCTGGCAGGAGATGACCCGGCCACACTGGCTGATAAGCGCCGTGCTATCCTACTAACCAATTGTGGGCCCAACGTCTATGGCCTCGTCATGGACTTGCTGGCACCAACGAAGGCAACGACCAAGTCATACAAGGAGCTCATAACCCTGACCCAGGAGCAAATCAAACCCAAGGAAAGCAGCCTCACAGCCAGACACCGGTTCTATACCCACCGATGGCCCGAAGGCCAGGAAGTCGCAAAGTATGCTGCAGACCTCAGGAGGCTGGCGGCACCTTGCGAGTTCGGCACCCATCTCAACGAAGCACTGCGGGACATTTTTGTCATTGGAATTGGCCATGAGGGCCTTCTTCACAAGCTACTGTCGGCGGATACCACAGTCACACTGCAGAAGGCCATCTCTGTGAGCCAGTCATTCATGATCTCGACCTGCGGCTCGAGGCAGATGTCTCACCCTCAGGACTCAAACCCGGCAGGTAGAGTGGCACCATTCAGGATCTGGACTGTAGAGTGTGAATCCTCTCAGGGAAGAGAGAACATGCCCCCGAGTCCCTTAACTGAGAGTTCGTCGAGGGGGGCTAATCGGGTAGCACCATGTGGAGGGAATCACAGGGCTCACCAGTGCCATTTTAAAGACTATGTTTGTAAAGGCTGCGGCACAAAGGGCCACCTCCAGCGAATGTGTAAAAGAAATAGGACTCACTGTGCCGATGAGGAGTCCACAGAGAGCCATGAATCCAGCGTGGATTATGAGTTGTTAGACAGAGAGGCAACTCAGTCCCATGGTGAGGTACACAGCATGTTTACCTGCACCACCAAGTGCTCCCCACTGAAGATAGAAGTCAAGATAGAGGGAAGTCCAGTCTTCATGGAAGTGGACACGGGGGCGAGCCAGTCAGTGATGAATCAAGGAGCCTTTGAGCAGCTATGGGACAATCCGGCTGAACGACCCGAGTTAGCCCCAGTTCAGACAAAGCTGCGCACCTACACCAATGAAATCAGCCCAGTCGTTGGTAGTGTGAATGTAAAGCTACTCCATGAGGTGCACAAGTTATCGCTGTGGATTGTTGCAGATGATGGACCAATGCTGCTCGGTAGAAGGTAGATGGAGAAGATCCATTGGAAGTGGGAAGCCCTCTGCGCTCAGAGGCAAAGCACGCCCTCACCTGAGGGTGGACCCGGCACTGGAGAGCTGACCAGACCGCTCAGCATGACAGCGTGGAGATGATCCAGCTGAGATGACCTGAACGCACCTACCAGTCTACAGTGGCAGGACTCAGGAGGGAGAAAATCGGATCCAGCAGCGACTTCCCAACTGCGGAGGCAGAACCTGTGAGAAAGGATCGTCGCAGTCGACATCGTGGACGAAGAAAAGATGGCGCCCGCACCACGAGGTGATGCGCTAAAGACAAAGATGGCTGCGGCCATACCACGAGGTACAGCACTGATGGAGCAACACGTGGCACCAAACAGAGAAGCGGATTGGGATAAAGCAAGCAAGGCTCTCTTAAAGGATGCCTGCAACCCACTACAATTAAAGGGACAGTTCCACACATTTAAGCAATATAACAGGAATTGTAAGTTAGAGACTAAATGTGTAACGGATAATCAGAATTGTATACATGCAACCGGCGAGGAAAAGTCGCGCGATTATGTACAATGTGTGATTGATGATCTGAACTGTGTATATGCAACCAGCAATGAAAAATCGCTCGATCGTGATCAGACCCCAAGAGTGTCCATCTTAAGTAATGAAAAGTTGTGCGATGCAGGATTCCCACTGCACGCAGCCAATGCAGCGGGCAGACACCCATTGAGTGTACACAGGTCTAGCGAGCTACCCAATGCTGTAGCCTGCGTCCCGGGGACCAGAGTCAGGCACCACGAAGTGTGGCCACAAGCAGCCAACACACACGAGCTGCAAGGCAAGCAACCTCAGCAGGGCAAAGGCAACGGTAGTGATACCATGCCCTGGGTCAGCTCCATCTCTCAGGCAACCGATGGCACCAACGGCCATGAGCCTGAAGGAGCAGACTGCACCAAGGCCATAGCCCTAGATGTAGGGTGACCCGCTACTGTTCCCTCAGAGGAAACAGGCACCAGCCAGGATTTCAAACCAAGCGAGTCAGCAGTTCCCTGTGCACTGCTAGACGACAGCTCCTCAGAGAGCAGCTGGGACCCAGGGCGTAAAGGAAGGACGGGGGGGGGGGAGTCACAGACATCTGTGAACCTGCCTGACATTAGGGACCATGGCAACAGCCCCGAGAGGAGGCTACATGAGCCAACCGCCTCCCGATTGCCAGCACCGGGCACTGAGCCGCCACCAAACTGCAGGGACACCACCCAGCAGCTCCGGAACTAGGTCGTCCTCACGCACCAGTCAACCACAAAAAAACCCGCAAAACCCACTTACCTGAACTTGAATGAGCACGAATGTTAGGAGCCCCCGCCACACCAATGAGAGAAGGAGGGGAGAATGGAGTGGTCAGGAACACACACACACACACACACACACACACACACACACAAACAGCAACCACCAGCACACTACTATACCCACTACCCACCCAAGATTGAGCTGGCCCGCCAGAGATCTACTGGACAAAACCCATATAGAGCTAAGCCCAGAGCACAGTTAATGCAGTGGATGATTTGCACTGAGGGTTCAGGGGGGAGTGATGTCATGTATCCTACATGGCTATTGTTGGTACTATCTTAAGGTGTGCCACCAGAGGGCACAGCAGTGGGAGACTTGTAGGTTACCTGTACAGGTGCACCTGGCCTAGTATAAAAGACAGGCCACCAGGTGTGATCCTCACTCCAGAGTTAATAAAGGACTAAGGTCACTACAGTTCAAGTACAAAACACTGCCTCATGGAGTCATTGTTAGAGCATCTAAGGACACAACAACAGCAACAATAATTTATATAGCATCTTTAACGTAGCTTCACAGGAGTATTATGAGACAAAAAATTTGACACCGAGCCATGTAAGGAGAAATTAGGGCAGGTGACCAAATGCTTGATTAAAGAGGTAGGTTTTAAGGAGTATTTTGAAGGAGGAAAGAGAGGTAAAGAGGCGGAGAGGTTTAGGGAGGGAATTCCAGAGCTTATGACTGAGGCAACAGAAGGCACGGCCACCATTGGTTGAGTGATTATAATCAGGGATGCTCAAGAGGCCAGAATTAGAGGACGCAGACATCTCGGGGGGGTTCTCGGACTGGAGGAGATTACAGAGATCGGGAGGGGCAAGGCCATGGAGGGATTTGAAAATAAGAATGAGAATTTTGAAATCGAGGTGTTGCTTAATTGGGAGCCAATGTAGGTCAGCGAACGCTGGGGTGATGAATGAATGAATGATGGGTGAGCGAGAGTTGGCGACAGTTAGGACACGGGCAGCCGAGTTTTGGATCACCTCTAGTTTACTTAGGGTAGAATGTGGGAGGCCAGCCAGACGTGCGTTGGAATAGTCAAGTCTAGAAATAACAAAGGCATGGATAAGGGCTTCAGCGGCGGATGAGCTGAGGTAAGGGCGGAGGCGGTCGATGTTACAGAGGTGGAAATAGGCAGTCTTAGTTATGCTGTGGATATGTGGTCGAAAGCTCATTTCAGGGTCAAATATGACATCAAGGTTGCGAACAGTCTGGTTCAGCCTCAGATAGAAGTTGAACGGAGGAAGGGAGAAAGCCTAGAGCTGGGGACTCCTGAGATTTCCTTGTGGGGTCTGCAGGAGCACTGCTGCTCCTCCAGGACCACAAGGAATCCAGTGAAACTTAAAAAAACATACTTTGCCTCTTCTGGCCCTGGATCCAGCTGCCATCAGCTTTCTCCTGGTAGATGCGGTGCTGTACACGGCTCAACAACCCAAGGTTAAAATCACTTCAGGGTCTGAATTATGTCATCGGACCTTGACTTCTGAATATTTGTGAGACACTGGCCTATCTACGGTAAGCACCTCCCAAAATCCAGGAATTAAGTTGGTGGCAGAAGTTTTTATTAGTTACTGTAGCACGTTAGATGAAGTCCTTACTACTAGGGGGATCAAGGGGTATGGCGAGAAAGCAGGAATGGGGTACTGAAGTTGCATGTTCAGCCATGAACTCATTGAATGGCGGTGCAGGCTAGAAGGGCCGAATGGCCAACTCCTGCACCTATTTTCTATGTTTCTATGTGAGTACAAAACAAGAGAAAAGGAATTCAGTGAACTATAATTTAGCAGAGATATGGATATAAACTGGAAACAAGAGGTCAAATAACATTTAGGACACGGTATTTGGAAGGTGGAAAGTGAAACATAGAAACATAGAAAATAGGTGCAGGAGTAGGCCATTCGACCCTTCAAGCCTGCACCACCAT
Source organism: Pristiophorus japonicus (assembly GCF_044704955.1). Classification (NCBI taxonomy): domain Eukaryota; kingdom Metazoa; phylum Chordata; class Chondrichthyes; family Pristiophoridae; genus Pristiophorus; species Pristiophorus japonicus. The sequence goes on from NC_091977.1 coordinate 91,642,554, forward strand.
TCAATATGATCATAGCTGATCATGCAACTTCAGTACCCCATTCCTGCTTTCTCTCCATACCCCTTGATCGCTTTAGCTGCAACATCTAACTCCCTTTTGAATATATCTAACGAACTGGCCTCAACAACTTTCTATGGTAGAAATTTCCACAGGTTCACAATTCTCTGAGTGAAGAAGATTCTCCTCATCTCGGTCCTAAATGGTTTACTCCTTACCTTAGACTGTGACCCCAGGTTCTGGACTTCCCCAACATTGGGAACATTCTTCTTGCATTTAACCTGTCCAATCCCGTCAGAATTTTACATGTTTCTATGAGATCCCCTCTCATTCTGCTAAATTCCAGTGAATATAAGCCTAGTCGATCCAGTCTTTCTTCATATGTCAGTCCTGTCGGGGATCAGTCTGGTGAACCTTCGCTGTACTCCCTCAAAAGCAAGAATGTCCTTCCTCAGATTCGAAGACCAAAACTGTACACAATATTCAAGGTGTGGCCTCACCAAGGCCCTGTACAACTGCAGTAAGAACTCACTGCTCCTCTACTCAAATCCTCTCGCTATGAAGGCCAACATGCCATTTGCCTTCTTCACTGCCTGTTGTACCTGCATGCCAACTTTCAGTGACTGATGTACCATGACACCCAGGTCTCGTTGCACCTCCCCTTTTCCTAATCTATCACCATTCAGATAATAGCCTGTCTCTCTGTTTTTGCCACCAATGTGGGATAACCTCACATTTATCTACATTATACTGCATCTGCCATGTATTTGCCCACTCACCTAACCTGTCCAAGTCACCCTGCAGCGTCTTAGCATCCTCCTCACAGCACACACTGCCACCCAGTTAGTGTCATCTGCAAACTTGGAGATATTACATTCAATTCCTTCGTCTAAATCATTAATGTATATTGTAAATAGCTGGGGTCCCAGCACTGAACCTTGCAGTACCCCACTAATCACTGCCTGCCATTCTGAAAAGGACCTGTTTATTCCTACTCTTTGCTTTCTGTCTGCCAACCAGTTCTCTATCCACGTCAATACATTATCCCCAATACCATGTGCTTTAATTTTGCACCTAATCTCTTGTGTGGGACCTTGTCAAAAGTCTTTTGAAAGTCCAAATACACCACATCCACTGGTTCTCCCTTGTCCACTCTACTAGTTACATCCTCAAAAAACTCTACAAGATTTGTCAAACATGATTTCCCTTTCATAAATCCATGCTGACTTGAACCGATCCTGTCACTGCTTTCCAAATGCGTTGCTTTTACATCTTTAAAAATGAATAATATTGTGCATTCCCACCATACTGATTTTGTTTGATCTGCAAGGTATTTACGGGGGAGATTCCTTGTAACTGCTCCCACTCCACCTCCGTAACTTTGCCGGAATAGCAGCGGAAACCTCATTTACTTCCAGCAAAATTATGACGGTGGAGCAGGAGCAGCTCCAAGGAAATTTCCTTATTACATATGCAAGTAATTGGTAAATAGAGTTGATTGATGACATAAGTAACACTGGTTACAAATAGTTTAGTTATACAACAGTAATTCAACATTAACTGCTTGTTAGTTGTACATTTACAGTTGGGATCAGTGTCTCAGATGGATACAAAACTGGTGAAATGAATTTAGCATTAGAATCCTTAGATATCTAACAAATTAACTGTATGAGACAGCCAGTCTATTGAACAGATTAAAGTCTAGAAATTTGTCTCGGGCAGTGACACAAACGGGCGGTATTGACTGCAATGGAACTAAATATCAGACGCTGAGCTTAACGAGCAGCCGATCCGATACCACCTATTTTCTGACACTGCCCAGATGAATTTATAGGCCTATATGCTATAGTTAGCAGTGCTTTCAGGGCATATATAGCCTCGTCCTTATGAGCTGGCATGGATGAACTGGTTCCCTCACCTTCCTCCAGATGGATGGTGTTAGCCTTCTGTAACATCAGAGTGATTAACCTCTATCTATTGAGGTGCTATCATTTCCTCCTTGATCCTCTGGTTTTGGAATTTGTCTCTGGACTAGCTGTCTTAAATCTCTCCTCCCTTGATCTCAAATAAGTTTGTACATCTAAGTGACACACTTATATCTGCTTGTATCTGGCTGATAGAGCCGTACAATCTTAACTTCTGTAAGCTTTCTCTTTCTGTCGGAGATGCACTTTCTAATTTTACAAATATACCCATCTACATATACTAGACACCTTCTACTAGAAAGACTTCTACAAGAACTACTTAATATGTCCTTGCTATACAGTAGAAATGCACACGAGGCCCATACTAGAGAGAAGGTCACCCTGTGACTAGGCCTTTATTAGCCAGCACTGAAGTGGAGAAGATGGGTGGAGTTCCCCTTTTTATACCTGAAAATCCAGGTTAGGAGTGTCTCCCACAAGTTCACCACCTAGTGGTCAGTGTTCTCACGGTGTACAACTTAGGTCAGTTTATACATGGATTGTACAGACAGTTGAATACATGACATCACCTCCCCCCGCAAAGTCTTATTGGGATCACAGGTTAAGTCTCTCTGGTGGTTTACGCTCCCTTGTAGAGCGCCTGAGTTGGGGCTCCGGTTGTTGGGCGCTGGCCTGAGTGTCTGCTGTTTGCGGTGCCTCAGGCCTGTCCGGACTGCCCACAGTGACTAGGCTCTCCTCCACCTGGTTCCGGTGTTCGGTCACCTGTGGTGGAGTGAACTCTACGTCGTGTTCTTCCTCTGCTTCTTCTATGGGGCTGCTGAACCTCCTTTTTGTTTGATCCACGTGTTTGCGGCAGATTTGTCCATTGGTAAGTTTAACTACCAAAACCCTATTCCCCCCTTTCGCAGTCACAGTACCTGTGAGCCATTTGGGCCCTGCAGCGTAGTTGAGGACAAAAACAGGGTAATTGGCATCGATACATCGTGCCCTCGCATTCCCGTCATGGTAGTCACATTGTGACCGGCGCCTGCTCTCAACAATTTCTTTGATGGTGGGGTGTATAAGGGATAACCTGGTTTTGAGCATCCTTTTCATTAGCAGCTCTGCGGGTGGAACCCCTATGAGCGAGTGTGGTCGGGATCTATTGGCCAACAGGAGGCTTGATAAGCAGCTTTGTAGGGAAACCCCTTGGATTCTGAGTATCCCCTGTTTGATTATCTGCACTGCTCATTCCGCCTGGCCGTTTGAGGCCGGCTTGAACAGTGCCGTTCTGAAATGGTTGATATAATTTCCTGCCATGAAGTCCTGGAATTCAATGCTAGTAAAGCACGGGCCATTGTCGCAGACCAAAACATCCGGTAGACCATGGGAAGCGAACATTGCCCGTAGACTTTCTATCGTGGCAGAGGATGTGCTTGAAATGAGAATGTCACACTCGATCCATTTGGAGTAGGTGTCTACTACAACCAAAAACATTTTTCCCATGAAAGGACTTGCGTAGTCCACATGGATGCGTGAGCATGGCTTGGTGGGTTAAGGGGGGCTTCCCTGGGCGCATTGCCCAGCTGAGCACAAGTGTTGCACCTGCGAAAACAAAGTTCCAGGTCTGCATCTATCCCTGGCCACCAAACGTGTGACCTGGCAATTGCCTTCATCGTGACAATGCCTGGGTGCTCATTGTGGAGTTCTCGGATGAACACCTCTCTGCCCATCTGGGGCATGACTACTCGGTATCCCCATAGTCGGCAATCGGCCTGAATCGAGAGTTCATCCTTGCGCCTGTGAAATGGTTTAAATTCCTCAGGACATAACCTGTACGTGGCTGCCCAGTACTCATTCAGGACACATTTCATTACTAAAGACAGTAGCGGGTCTCTATTTTTCCAGACTTTGATCTGACGGGCTGTCACGGGTGAGCCTTCGTTTTCAAAAGCTTCAACAGCCATGACCATCTCAGCAGCATGCTCGGTTGCCCCCTCGGTGGTGGCTAGTGGGAGCCTGCTGAGTGCATCGGCACAGTTTTCAGTGCCCGGTCTGTGCCGAATGGGATAGTCATAGGCGGCTAACGGCGGGCCGACGCGTTTGCATTTATGGCTTTACTGTCGGCCAAAAGGGACGTTAGGGGTTTATGATCTGTCTCCAGCTCAAATTTCCTGCCGAAGAGGTACTGGTGCATTTTTTTTACTGCATATACACATGCAAGCGCTTCCTTTTCTACCATCCCATAGCCCCTTTCTGCCTGGGACAGACTTCTGGAGGCATAAGCTACTGGCTGTAACTGACCCTTGGCATTAACATGCTGCAACACACACCCGACCATATAGGACGACGCATCGCACGTTAAAACAAGTTTCTTACATGGGTCATATAGCGTTAACAGATTGTTGGAGCATAACAAATTGCGTGCTCTATCAAAAGCCCTTTCTTGGCTCTCCCCCCAGACCCATTCGTGACCTTTGCGTAGGAGCACGTGCAGCAGCTCTAACAGCGTGCTCAATTTGGGAAGAAAGTTACCAAAATAGTTCAGGAGCCTCAGGAATGAACACAGCTCCGTCATGTTACGGGGTTTGGGTGCTCTCTGGATCGCTTCCGTTTTGGACATGGTAGGTCTGATCCTGTCTGCTGCTACCCTCATCCCCAGGAATGATACCTCTGGAGCTAGGAAGACACACTTCGCCTTTTTCAGTCGCAGACCTACCTGGTCCAGTCTGCGTAGCACCTCCTCCAGGTTGTGGAAGTGTGCTTCAGTATCGCAACCCGTGATGAGGATGTCGTCTTGAAAAACCACCGTCCTTGGAATCGACTTGAGGAGACTTTCCATGTTTCATTGAAAGATTGCGGCGGCCGAGCGAATCCCAAACAGACATCTGTTGTACTCAAACAACGCCTTGTGTATCGTGATGGTGGTCAGCTTCTTCGACTCACTCGCCAGCTCCTGGGTCATGTAAGCTGAGGTCAGGTCCAATTTTGAGAAAAGTTTGCCACCAGATAGCGTCGCAAAGAGGTCCTCCGCTCTCGGTAGCGGGTACTGGTCTTGGAGTGACACCCGATTGATGGTGGCCTTGTAATCACCACATATCCTGACTGACCCATCCGCCTTGACCACCGGCACAATCGGGCTCGCCCAGTCACTGAATTCGACTGGCGAGATGATGCCTTCCCTCAGCAGGCGGTCCAATTCGCCTTCTATCCTTTCCCACATCACGTACGGCATCGCTCTGGCCTTGTGGTATACTGGTCTGGCATCCGGGTTCATGTGAATCACTACCTTGGTCCCCATGAAAGTGCCAATGCCGGGTTGAAATAGTGAGTCAAATTTGTCCAGGACCTGTGAGTACGATATTCGCTCCACAGAAGAAATTGCATTGACATCGTCCCATTTCCAGTTCATGACAGCAAGACAACTCCTCCCCAGTAATGCGGGACCATCCCCCGGGACAATCCAGAGTGGCAACCTGATCTCCGAATCTTTGTGGGTCATGACTACCGTGGCGCTGCCTAGAACCAGAATGATCTCCTTTGTATATGTCCGTAGCTGTGCGTCAATCGGCAATAATTTTGGCCTCCTGGCCTTGGATGCCCACAACTTGTCGAACTGTTTGATACTCATCAGGGACTGGCTGGCCCCCGTGTCTAGCTCCATTGATACTGGGATGTCATTGAGGAGCACTTTCATCATTATCGGTGGCGTCCTGGTGTATGAACTGTATATGTGCTCCACATGAACTCGCTGAACTTCAGCTACCAGCGCGTTCCCCCAGTGTCCTTTTGGCCTCATGGGCTTACATCGGGCCCGCCCTCCTCATACATCAACCTTGCTGCAGGCTTCCTGCACATATGCACCAAGTGACCGCTGACGTTGCAGTTTCTGCAGGTATATTGCTGATACCTGCAAGCTCTGGCTGTGTGTTTGCCTCCACACCTCCAACATGAGCCATTGTTGGAAACAAAAGGTCCATTACCAGTTGATCGTCTCTGACTGTCTATGTAACTGTCCTTAAACGCACCATTGACAGGTTTTGATGGCCTCATTACTGGCCGCATTGTCCCTTGTGATGGCGTGAATCGCCATTCAGCTAGCCATTGTCTCTGTTGAATTCCCCCTTTAGGTTCGACTACATGCTCGGGAATGTCCGATTGCCCCTGTCTGCCTGGAGAACTGTGTGCCACATTAACAATGTTGACTCCCTGTCCATTTGCTGCATTTGTCAAACATCATTCTGGTCTCTTCCTCTCCTGAGATAAATATCTGGGCCATCAAAACCGCCATTTCCAGGGTCAAGCCTTTGGTCTCAATCAGTTTCCTGAAAACCGCAGCGTGCCCGATGCCCTCAATAAAAAAGTCTCGCAGCATCTCCGCTCTGCATGCATCTGGGAACTTACACAGGCTTACCAGTCGCCGGAGGTCCGCCACGAAGTCTGGAACGCTTTGCCCTTCTTGCCGCCGGTGCGTGTAAAACCGGTGTCTCGCCATGTGCATGCTGCTCGCCGGTTTAAAGTGTTCCCCGATCAACTTACTGAGCCCTTCAAAAGTCCTGTCCGCCGGCTTCTCTGGCGCTAGAAGGTCCTTCATCAGGGAGTATGTCCTGGATCCACAAACCGTCAGGAGATGAGCCCTACATTTGTCGGCCGAATCCTGTCCCAGTCATTCCTTAGTGACGAAACTTTGCTGTAGTCTCTCAATAGAATCGTCCCAATCATCACCAACACAGTACCTCTCGTCTGTGCTGCTGGTGGCCATGCTCGCGTGGTTTAAATCCCAGTTTCTCATCGCCAATAATATGTCCTTACTATACAGTACAAATGCACATGAGGCCCATACTAGAGAGAAGGTCACTGTGTAACCAGTCTTTTATTAGCCAGCACTGAAGTGGAGAAGATGGGTGGAGCTTCCCCTTTTATACCTGAAAGTCCAGGTTAGGCATGTCTCCCACAAGTTCACCACTTAGTGGTCAGTGTTCTCACAGTGTACAACTTAGGTCAGTTTATACATGGATTACACAGATAGTTGAATACATGACACTACTAAACAACAGGAACAGATTAAGAATTCTTCAGACTCTGGGATCCAAGAACATTTGGGGCACATAGAAACATAGAAACATAGAAAATAGGTGCAGGAGCAGGCCATTCAGCCCTTCTAGCCTGCACCGCCATTCAATGAGTTCATGGCTGAACATGAAACTTCAGTACCCACTTCCTGCTTTCACGCCATACCCCTTGATCCCCCGAGTAGTAAGGACTTCATCTAACTTCCTTTTGAATATATTTAGTGAATTGGCCTCAACTACTTTCTGTGGTAGAGAATTCCACAGGTTCACCACTCTCTGGGTGAAGAAGTTTCTCCTCATCTCGGTCCTAAATGGCTTACTCCTTATCCTTAGACTGTGACCCCTGGTTCTGGACTTCCCCAACATTGGGAACATTCTTCCTGCATCCAACCTGTCCAAACCCGTCAGAATTTTAAACGTTTCTATGAGGTCCCCTCTCACTCTTCTGAACTCCAGTGAATACAAGCCCAGTTGATCCAGTCTTTCTTGATAGGTCAACCCACCATCCCAGGAATCAGTCTGGTGAATCTTCGCTGCACTCCCTCAATAGCAAGAATGTCCTTCCTCAAGTTAGGAGACCAAAACTGTACATAATACTCCAGGTGTGGCCTCACCAATGCCCTGTACAACTGTAGCAACACCTCCCTGCCCCTGTACTCAAATCCCCTCGCTATGAAGGCCAACATGCCATTTGCTTTCTTAACCGCTTGCTGTACCTGCATGCCAACCTTCAATGACTGATGTACCATGACACCCAGGTCTCGTTGCACCTTCCCTTTTCCTAATCTGTCACCATTCAGATAATAGTCTGTCTCTCTGTTTTTACCACCAAAGTGGATAACCTCACATTTATCCACATTATACTTCATCTGCCACGCATTTGCCCACTCACCTAACCTATCCAAGTCACTCTGCAGCCTCATAGCACCTGTGGACTCCAACCCCCAATCCATTAAAACACAAACATATAATAAAGACCATGAAGAAATAGAATGTAAAATGTTTATACATTGCAGTAATAATAAAGCAAATTGTATCACAATACACTATACTTAAATGAAACTTATGCAGTGGTTGCATTATTGTTTTATGGCCAATTGTACCAGGAGCCCAATATTTGGCTGGTGTCCCTGGACATGGGCCCCATAGGTCCGCGCGTTAATGTGTCGCACTGAAAGAATTAGAATTAAGCTAAGAACAAAGGACTGCAAGCTGAAGAAAAAAGTATCATCTTAAATTTCCTTAATTTCTAAAGAAACCTCCTCAATTCTATTGCCCAACCTGAGTGACCTGAGTGTTAGAAGAATTCAGGCCTTCAGATGTCAATCATCTCACACTGCCCTCTTGGTACCATTGTTGATCTCCAATTCAACATGGGAGATTATTAATTTATTACCTAGCTTTTGAGGTCCTTAATCACGAACGGGTTACACACAGGAAAGACATCTTTATGTTCCCCCTTCATGAGGCATCTGTGGGTCTGTGGTCTTGAAAGCTTGTCTTCTTTCCCTGATAAGACATGTTTTGTTTGTATAAATCTTCAAGATTTAATTAGCAATAACCCTTTCCTTTCCTAGCATTCAATCTGGCTACTGATTCCATTTTAAGGACACATTCAAGGCAATTCTTAAGAGTTTCTGTAGGGGCACTCAGCTCACTCATATTAAATTATCAATAAAGAACATGTATGTTTTGGCCATTCACATTTTAAGAATTTAAAGCTGTATCGCTGGATTCTTCATTTAAGCAATCTAAATTCTTAAAATTGTCATTGAATGAAGTGCTCCAATCTTTGGGTTTTTGAAGGTAGAAGAAGATGCTGAGAGAATACAAGGCACGTGTGCGGATATAAAGCAGGTTCACTTGCACCAGAGGGAGACTGCCCATGCGAGTGTATACAGTGTGCAATGAGATGATGGGGGTGATTTTTAATGGGTCTCTGCTCATTTAACAATGATAATATGGTGGTAGGACCTTGAAAATTGGGTGAGGTTTCACCTTCATGTTCTGCACCAGAAGTGCGCCCAACGCCATTTTGGGTTGGGCCTCCTCTGTAGGTGTCCTTCTGAAATTGGAACCATCTATTTAATAATATAAAAATGAGGACCCTGTACATGTTTAAGGACCCAAATTCCATTTTCAACAATTTTGGTCTGCTATTTGTCAGTCCTGCAATAGACACAAATCATGAATGGGTATATTCAAGAGGGCGCCATTTCTAGCATTATTTAAAGGGGTCAGCAGCTGCTTTAAGGTAAATCACTTGTTTGTTCATTTAGACTGATAGTGCGCTGGTTTTGCTATTTTTGCTGTGTTGGCTGCTTCAGCTGACATGCATTGGAATTTTTGTCCAGGGGCTTCTTGAAAACTCCAGCTTGGTTGTTATGGGTTCAGTCGATTGGCGTTCCATTGTGGCTGGAAGAAGATGAGGAAAAGGAGGAGCAACAGGCAAGAGCCCAGAGACCTGCAGCAACAGAGAGAAGTGGCAGAAGGAGGGAAGCTCACAGGAGGGCTTAGCCCACTGGAATTTACAAGCTAAGAACTTCATACCTGCAGTTCAGGAAGAAGCAGTGTGCGAGGAGGTTCCGCTGTACCAGGGAGGCCATCACAGAGTTGTATCACCTGCTGCAGCAATAACTGCAGCCCAGGGGCAGGTTCTGCTTGTCCTTGCCTGTGGCTCTAAAAGTAACTATGGCCGACAATTTTTATACCTTGGCATCATTCAAGGCTGAAGCAGGAGACCTCAGCAACAACTATTTTGTAGAAAATTTTAAAAAATCAATTAAATCAAGTGCCCCCTGATTAAAGGAAGTGGGGGGGGGGGGAGGTGGGGAACACTCCAAACATTTTTTTGTATTTTTTTTTTAAGGGCACTAAAAAACACAAATTTCGTAAGTGCCCCCTGGCTAAAAGGGAGGGGGCGCACTAAAACCCAGCAATCAAAGAAATTAAACTTTAAACACTAATAATCAAATTAAAATTTGGTTGCCGGGGGTGATGATGCACTCCAGTCCCTCCGGCGCCGACCTCTCGCGGAAGGCTGCGAGCATACCGGTGGACACCACGTGCTCCATCTCCAGGGACATCCTGGCTCGGATGTTACCGCGGAAGAGAGGCAGGCAGTCAGGTTGAACAACCCCCTCGACTGCCCGCTGCCTGGACCGGCTGATGGCCGTGCCCAGGAGCGGTCCTACAAGGAGGCCCTTTGACCTACCCACTCCCCTCCGCACAGGGTGCCCAAAGATCAGAAGTGTGGGACTGAAGTGCAACCAGAATTTGAGGAGCAGCCCCTTCAAATAATGGAACAGGGGCTGCAACCTCACACATTCCATAAAAACGTGGAACACGGACTCCTCCAGACCGCAGAAATTGTAGGCGGCCTGGGAGCCCGTGAACCAATTTAAAAATTTATTGCACGGGGCTGCTCCGTGCACCACCCTCCAGGCCAAGTCCCCAATAAATAGGGGGAGGACTCCCGCGTAGAGTGCACTAGACCTCACCAACATTAGTCAATCAGCTGTGCCAGCTGCTAGCCTTCACCTAATTTATTCATTTTTGTTGCAGAAGAAAATAGCCTTCACCCCTACAGAAATACAGATTACAGTCCTGGTGGTAATTAGGGAAAGTCTAGACAATACCTTGATACCACCCTCCAGTCCACGGTGACTACGATGCATGCTGCTGTCACACAGGGCTTTCAGGATCTGATATCTACAATTAAATCTGCCATCCCATTGATCAGTGGGGACACAGATCCAGGTTGAGTGGAATGGTGAAAGCTGGTATCAACCTGACTGATACTGCCATCTCTCAAGACAGCAGCACATTGCCTGTTCTCCGGCCTTCTCTCTCAGTACACCACACCAGTGGAAGGAAGGAAGCAACAGTAGGCTACCCAGGCACAAGCAACCAGCAGCAGCTCTTTGTTAGGAGCCAGTTGCCATGAGTGGAAGGCCATTTCAGTCCCATGAGCCTCTTCTGATGCATGAGCAGCCAACCACCTCTCGTGATATTGGCCCTTGTGTTGAACCTAGGAGAAGCACTGGTGAAAGAAAGGCACTTACAGCCACCAGGTGAAGTATGTTGTTAGGAAAGAGTAGGTTGGCTTGTGTTCATTGTGTACACTGTTGTAATAAAATAGAAGGTGCACTGACATTGTGCCGTACAAACATATAAACAATGACGGACAGATAAAGACCCTCTGGTCCATTGAGCCTGTTCCACACACTTGTGATGCTTTGCGTATCACATTATATACTCTCCACCCCATCTGAAATCATGTGATCTCCTGGGAGTGGCTTAAAACAAGGTAAAAAAGCCAAGACCAATTTGGGGAATAAAAATATAGGAAATTTCTTTCTAACTCATCTAGGCAATCAAAACTAGTCCAGGAGATCCCACTGCCCTGAATTCTCTGAATTTCTGGCTGGGGCGGAGATCACCTCTTACATCGATGCCCACATCCCAGGAACAAATTTTTAAAAGATTGTTCCCCCAACACGCACATTCAGATCATTCATAAAAATAGTGAAGAGCAACAGTCCCAACACCGATTCCTGCGGGACACCACTGGTGACCAGCCTCCAAACAGATCCAAATCCATCTATAACTACTTTTTGCTGACATCCTTCCAGCCAGTTCCGAATCCAGCTCAATATATTACCACTAATATAGAGAACCCACTTGTGCAGTACCTTATCAAAAGCTTTTTGGAAGTCTACTTAGACAATGTCTACTGGGCTTCCCTCATCCACCAACTTAGTAACTTCCTCAAAAAATATAAGTAGATTTGTAAGACATGACCTCCTTTTTATGAAGCTATGTTGGGTGTCCCCAATACATCCCTTTCTATCCAAGCATCCATATATTACATCCATAATGATTCCCTCAAGCATCTTAACTATTACTGATGTCAAACTAATGGACCAATAGTTACCCAGGTCTATCTTGCCACCTTTTTTAAAGATGAGGACTAGATTAGCCTCCTTCCAGTCTACGGGAACTATTCCAAAATGCAGTGAGCTATTAAAAATACAGGCTAGGGACTCACACAGCAGATGTCCCATCTCCTTGAGGATCCTTGGATGGATATCATCTGGCCCTGCTGCTCTATCTATCTTCAAGTTCTTAATTCTTTCTTTAAAAATATGTTCATCAATGTTAATATTACTAGTTTTGTTAGTAACATTATTAAATTCTAATCGTCAAGCATCATCTTTGAGTGAAGACCAATGCAAATATTTCTGTCATATCCAGTGCGTCCTTTGTAGTCTTATTATTCATCAAGTTCTGAGTTACATAGGGAAGGGTGCAAATACTTGGTGGACTTATTCATCAAATGATAATTGGTGTGTTACATGTAGGGGCAACGCGAGCTGATGTGTGTTGTCATGTTCTAGGATTGAGGGAATGTTATTTTATTTGAAAGTGGGGGAGAAGGAAATAAGGCTCAATGGTAGATTGTGTTATACAGAAGAGAAGACTTCAGTGATGAGATATGGTCATTGCAGCAGTAGCTGAGAAGCCCTCTGAGTGGAGCTCATTGTGATGCTCTCCTCCAAGTAATTCTTCCGACAACAAAGCTAGGGCTGCCTCCCCACCAACATCAAACCCCAGCCCTTTTTAATGATGAAGTTGTGAAGGGCAAAGCTGGCTACCTCTATGCATGACACGTGATCTGAAGCACACTGCAGAGCCCTTTCCAACCTGTCTAGGTAGCAAATGCATCCCTTTAAGGCTTGAATGTCCCTTTCAATTATCAATCTTGTAGAGGTATGTGCCTTGGTATGGGGTGCAACACCAACAGAAGCAAACCCACCCCATTTCTCTGCCAAAAAGGTTGTTTGCCCTGACACTGAGATTATGAGGAGTAAGGCTATCCAGCAGCACAGTGTGTCCACCCTCTTCTCAATCTTCCTCGCTGTCATGCTCCACCTCACAATCAACAAGCTCCCCGCTGGAGTGGAACTAAACTACAGAACCAGTGGGAACCTGTTCAACTTTCGTCATCTCCAGGCCAGGTCCAAGACCATCCCAACTTCTGTCATCAACAACGCCTGCGTCTGCGCACATACAGAGGCTGAACTCCAGGGCATAGTCAAGTTATTCACTGATGCGTACGAAAGCATGGGCCTTGCACTAAACATCCGTCAAACAAAGGTCCTCCACCAACCTGTCCCTGCCGTACAGCACTGCCCCCCATTCATCAAGATCCATGGCACGGCCCTGGACAACATGGACCATTTTCCATACCTTGGCAGCCTCTTATCAACAAGAGCAGACATTGACGACGAGATTCAACACCACCTCCAGTGCGCCAGTGTAGCCTTCGGCCGCCTGAGGAAAAGAGTGTTCGAAGACCAGGCCCTAAAATCTGCCACCAAACTCGTGGTCTACGGGGCTGTAGTAATACCCGCCCTCCTGTATGGCTCAGAGACATGGACCATGTGCAGTAGAGACCTCAAGTCGCTGGAGAAATACCACCAACGGTGGCTCCGCAAGATCCTGCAAATCCCTGGGAGGACAGACGCACCAACATCAGCGTCCTCAACCAGGCCAACATCCCCAGCATTGAAGCACTGACCATACTTGATCAGCTCCGCTGGGCAGACCACATTGTTCGCATGCCAGACACGAGACTCCCAAAGCAAGTGCTCTATGCGGAACTCTTTCACGGCAAATGAGCCAAAGGTGGGCAGCGGAAACGCTACAAGGGCACCCTCAAAGCCTCCCTGATAAAGTGCAACATCCCCACTGACACCTGGGAGTCCCTGGCCAAAGACCACCCTAAGTGGAGGAAGTGCATCCGGGAGGGCGCTGAGCACCTCGAGTCTCATCGTCAACAGCGCGCAGAAATCAAGCGCAGGCAGCGGAAAGAGCATGCAGCAAACCAGTCCTACCTACCCTTTCCCTCAATGACTTTCTGTCCCACCTGTGACAGGGACTGTGGTTCTCATATTGGTCTGTTCAGCCACCTAAGTGTTATATATGTAAACCTGTAAATACCATGTTTAACTACCAGAGGGCTCATCCCCTGGAGCCCCAAGGGATCCCACAATCCCTTGTGAGCATCTGTACATAAGGAGGCCTCACAGGCTGGAGAAGCAATCTGAGATCTGTAATAAAGGACTACGGTCACACCTTACTTTGAACTTGCAGTATCTGCTCTGACTCATTATTCAAGACATAACAACTGGTGGCGAGATACAGATGACAAACCCCACAGCAACAATGCAGAGAACCATGGGCATCCTGGAGAAATTTTCGGAGGGAGATGATTGGGAAACCTTTGTGGAATGACTCGACCAATACTTCGTGGACAACAAGCTGGAAGGAGAAGCGAATGCTGCCAAACAAAGAGCAATCCTCCTCACCGTTTGCAGGGCAACAACATATGGCCTCATGAAAAATCTGCTCGCTCCAGCAAAACCCACAGAGAAGTCGTACGATGATTTGTGCACACTGGTCCGGGAGCATCGAAACCTGAAGGAAAGCGTTCTGATGACTAGGTATCGGTTCTGCACGTACAAGAGGTCTAAAGGCCAGGAAGTGGCGAGCTACGTCGCCTAGCTAAGGCACCTTGCAGGACATTGCGAATTTGAAGAACACTTGCAGCACATGCTCAGGGACTTTTTTGCACTTGGTATTGGCCATGAAGTAATACTTTGCAAACTTTTGACTGTAGAGACCCCAACCTTGAGTAAAGTCATAGTGATAGCCTAGGCGTTTATCGCCACCAGCGACAATACCAAACAAATCTCCCAGCACACTAGTGCTGCTGCAAAGACTGTGAACAAAGTAACGTTGTTTTTGAATCGAAATGTACAGGGCAGGACTTACATGACTGCAGCTGCACATCCGCAGGTGAAACAGAGCCCACCATCAAGGATGGTGAATGCAAGGCCATTAACACCTTGTTGGCGCTGCGAGGATGATCAACAATTCCATTCATGCCACTTCAAAGGATACGTCTGCAAGGACTGTTGAACAACGGGACACCTCTGTGCCTCAATGCAAGGAGTATTCGTAATAAGGTGGACGAATTAACTGCGCAGGCAGGTATTAACGAATATGATATAATTGGCATTACGGAGACATGGCTCCAGGGTGACCAAGGCTGGGAACTCAATATCCAGGGATATTCAACATTCAGGAAGGATAAACTGAAAGGAAAAGGAGGTGGGGTAATGTTGCTGGTTAAAGAGGAAATCAACACAATAGTAAGAAAGGACATTAGCTTGGATGATGTGGAATCTGTATGGGTGGAGCTGCAGAATACCAAAGGGCAGAAAACGCTAGTGGGAGTTGTGTACAGACCACCAAACAGTAGTAGTGAGGTTGGGGACAACATCAAACAAGAAATTAGGGATGCATGCAATAAGGGTACAGCAGTTATCATGTGCGACTTTAATATACATATAGATTGGGCTAACCAAACTGGTAGCAATGAGGTGGAGGATTTCCTGGAGTGTATTAGAGATCGTTTTCTAGACCAATATATCGAGGAACCAACTAGAGGGCTGGCCTTCCTAGACTGGGCGATGAGTAATGAGAAAGGACTAATTAGCAATCTTGTTGTGCGAGGCCCCTTGGGGAAGAGTGACCATAATATGGTAGAATTCTTTATTAAGATGGAGAGTGACACAGTTAATTAAGAGGCTAGGGTCCTGAACTTAAGGAAAGGTAACTTCAATGGTATGAGACGTGAATTGGCTAGAATAGACTGGCGAATGATACTTAAAGGGTTGACGGTGGATAGGCAATGGCAAACATTTAAAGATCACATGGATGAACTTCAACAATTGTACATCCCTGTCTGGAGTAAAAATAAAACGGGGAAGGTGGCTCAACCGTGGCTAACAAGGGAAATTAAGGATAGTGTTAAATCCAAGGAAAAGGCACATAAATTGACCAGAAAAAGCAGCAAACCTGAGGACTGGGAGAAATTTAGAATTCAGCAAAGGAGGACAAAGGGTTTAATTAGGAGGGGGAAAATAGAGTATGAAAGGAAGCTTGCTGGGAACATAAAAACTGACTACAAAAGCTTCGATAGATATGTGAAGAGAAAAGGATTAGTGAAGACAAATGTAGGTCCCTTGCAGTCAGAATCAGGTGAATTTATAATGGGGAACAAAGAAATTGCAGACCAATTGAACAAATACTTTGGTTCTGTCTTAACGAAGGAAGACACAAATAACCTTCCATAAATACTAGGGAACTGAGGGTCTAGTGAAGAGGGGGAACTGAAGGAAATCCTTATTAGTCAGGAAATTGTGTTAGGGAAATTGATGAGATTGAAGGCCAATAAATCCTCAGGGTCTGATAGTCTGCATCCCTGAGTACGTAAGGAAGTGGCCCTAGAAATAATGGATGCATTGGTGATCATTTTCCAGCAGTCTATCAACTCTGGATCAGTTCCTATGGACTGGAGGGTAGCTAATGTAATACCACTTTTTAAGAAATAAGGGAGAGAGAAAACGGGGTATCATAGACAGGTTAGCCGGCATCAGTATGGGGAAAATGTTGGAATCAATTATTAAAGATGAAATAGCAGTGCATTTGGAAAGCAGTGACAGGATCGGTCCAAGTCAGCATGGATTTATGAAAGGCTTTCATAAGCTTGACAAATCTTCTCGAATTTTTTGAGGATGTAACTAGTAGAATGGACAAGGGAGAACCAGTGGATGTGGTGTATTTGGACTTTCAAAAGGCTTTTGACAAGGTCCCACACAAGAGATTGGTGTGCAAAATTAAAGCACATGGTATTGGGGGTAATGTATTGACGTGGATAGAGAACTGGTTGGCAGACAGGAAGCAGAGAGTCGGGATAAATGGATCCTTTTCAGAATGGCAGGCAGTGACTAGTAGAGTGCCGCAACGCTCAGTGCTGGGACCCCAGCTATTTACAATATAGATTAATGATTTGGATGAGGGAATTGAGTGTAATATCTCCAAGTTTGCAGATGACACTAAGCTGGGTGGTGGTGTGAGCTGTGAGGAGGATGCTAAGAGACTGCAGGGTGACTTGGACAGGGTAGGTGAGTGGGCAAATGCATGGCAGATGCAGTATAATGTGGATAAATGTGAGGTTATCCACTTTAGTAGCAAAAACATGAAGGCGGAATATTATCTGAATGGCGGCTCATTAGGAAAAGGGGAGGTACAACGAGACCTGGGTGTCATGGTACATCAGTCATTGAAAGTTGGCATGCAGGTACAGCAGGCGTGAAGAAGGCAAATGGCATGTTGGCCTTCATAGCGAGAGGATTTGAGTATAGGAACAGGGAGGTCTTACTGCAGTTGTACATGGCCTTGGTGAGGCCACACCTTGAATATTGTGTACAGTTTTGGTCTCCTAATCTGAGGAAGGACATTCTTGCTACTGAGGGAGTACAGCGAAGGTCCACCAGACTGATCCCCGGCAGGACTGACATATGAAGAAAGACTGGATCGACTAGGCTTATATTCACTGGAGTTTCGAAGAATGAGAGGGGATCTCATAGAAACATGTAAAATTCTGACGGGATTGGACAGGTTAAATGCAAGAAGAATGTTCCCAATATTGGGGAAGTCCAGAACCTGGGGTCACAGTCTAAGGTGAGGAGTAAGCCATTTAGGACCGAGATAAGCAGAATCTTCTTCACTCAGAGAATTGTGAACCTGTGGAAATTTGTACCATAGAAAGTTGTTGAGGCCAGTTCGTTAGATATATTCAAAAGGGAGTTAGATGTTACAGCTAAAGCAATCAAGGGGTATGGAGAGAAAGCAGGAATGGGGTACTGAAGTTGCATGATCAGCCATGATCATATTGAATGGTGGTGCAGGCTTGAAGGGTCGAATGGCCTACTCCTGCACCTATTTTCTATGTTTCTATGTTTCACTTTCCACCTTCCAAATACCGTGTCCTAAATGTTATTTGACCTCTTGTTTCCAGTTTATATCCATGTCTCTGCTAAATTATAGTTCACTGAATTCCTTTTCTCTTGTTTTGTACTCACATAGAAACATAGAAACATAGAAAATAGGTGCAGGAGTTGGCCATTCGCCCCTTCGAGCCTGCACCGCCATTCAATGAGTTCATGGCTGAACATGCAACTTCAGTACCCCATTCTTGCTTTCTCGCCATACCCCTTGATCCCCCTAGTAGTAAGGACTTCATCTAACGTGATACAGTAACTAATAAAAACTTCTGCCACCAACTTAATTCCTGGATTTTGGGAGGTGCTTACCGTAGATAGGCCAGTGTCTCACAAATATTCAGAAGTCAAGGTCCGATGACATAATTCAGACCCTGAAGTGATTTTAACCCTGGGTTGTTGAGCCGTGTACAGCACCGCATCTACCAGGAGAAAGCTGATGGCAGCTGGATCCAGGGCCAGAAGAGGCAAAGTATGTTTTTTTAAGTTTCACTGGATTCCTTGTGGTCCTGGAGGAGCAGCAGTGCTCCTGCAGACCCCACAAGGAAATCTCAGGATTCCCCAGCTCTAGGCTTTCTCCCTTCCTCCGTTCAACTTCTATCTGAGGCTGAACCAGACTGTTCGCAACCTTGATGTCATATTTGACCCTGAAATGAGCTTTCGACCACATATCCACAGCATAACTAAGACTGCCTATTTCCACCTCTGTAACATCGACCGCCTCCGCCCTTACCTCAGCTCATCCGCCGCTGAAGCCCTTATCCATGCCTTTGTTATTTCTAGACTTGACTATTCCAACGCACGTCTGGCTGGCCTCCCACATTCTACCCTAAGTAAACTAGAGGTGATCCAAAACTCGGCTGCCCGTGTCCTAACTGTCGCCAACTCTCGCTCACCCATCATTCATTCATTCATCACCCCAGCGTTCGCTGACCTACATTGGCTCCCAATTAAGCAACACCTCGATTTCAAAATTCTCATTCTTATTTTCGAATCCCTCCGTGGCCTTGCCCCTCCCGATCTCTGTAATCTCCTCCAGTCCGAGAACCCCCCCGAGATGTCTGCGTCCTCTAATTCTGGCCTCTTGAGCATCCCTGATTATAATCACTCAACCAATGGTGGCCGTGCCTTCTGTTGCCTCGGCCATAAGCTCTGGAATTCCCTCCCTAAACCTCTCCGCCTCTTTACCTCTCTTTCCTCCTTCAAAATACTCCTTAAAACCTACCTCTTTAATCAAGCATTTGGTTACCTGCCCTAATTTCTCCTTACATGGCTCGGTGTCAAATTTTTTGTCTCATAATACTCCTGTGAAGCTACGTTAAAGATGCTATATAAATTATTGTTGCTGTTGTTGTGTCCTTAGATGCTCTAACAATGACTCCATGAGGCAGTGTTTTGTACTTGAACTGTAGTGACCTTAGTCCTTTATTAACTCTGGAGTGAGGATCACACCTGGTGGCCTGCCTTTTATACTAGGCCAGGTGCACCTGTACAGGTAACCTACAAGTCTCCCACTGCTGTGCCCTCTGGTGGCACACCTTAAGATAGTACCAACAATAGCCATGTAGGATACATGACATCACTCCCCCCTGAACCCTCAGTGCAAATCATCCACTGCATTAACTGTGCTCTGGGCTTAGCTCTATATGGGTTTTGTCCAGTAGATCTCTGGCGGGCCAGCTCAATCTTGGGTGGGTAGTGGGTATAGTAGTGTGCTGGTGGTTGCTGTTTGTGTGTGTGTGTGTGTGTGTGTGTTCCTGACCACTCCATTCTCCCCCCCTTCTCTCATTGGTGTGGCGGGGGCTCCTAACATTCGTGCTCATTCAAGTTCAGGTAAGTGGGTTTTGCGGGTTTTTTTGTGGTTGACTGGTGCGTGAGGACGACCTAGTTCCGGAGCTGCTGGGTGGTGTCCCTGCAGTTTGGTGGCGGCTCAGTGCCCGGTGCTGGCAATCGGGAGCCGGTTGGCTCATGTAGCCTCCTCTCGGGGCTGTTGCCATGGTCCCTAATGTCAGGCAGGTTCACAGATGTCTGTGACCTCCCCCCCCCGTCCTTCCTTTACGCCCTGGGTCCCAGCTGCTCTCTGAGGAGCTGTCGTCTAGCAGTGCACAGGGAACTGCTGACTTGCTTGGTTTGAAATCCTGGCTGGTGCCTGTTTCCTCTGAGGGAACAGTAGCGGGTCACCCTACATCTAGGGCTATGGCCTTGGTGCAGTCTGCTCCTTCAGGCTCGTGGCCGTTGGTGCCATCGGTTGCCTGAGAGATGGAGCTGACCCAGGGCATGGTACCACTACCGTTGCCTTTGCCCTGCTGAGGTCGCTTGCTTCGCAGCTCGTGTGTGTTGGCTGCTTGTGGCCACACTTCGTGGTGCATGGCTCTGGTCCCCGGGACGCAGGCTACAGCATTGAGTAGCTCGCTAGACCTGTGTACACTCAATGGGTGTCTGCCCGCTGCATTGGCTGCGTGCAGTGGGAATCCTGCATCGCACAACTTTTCATTACTTAAGATGGACACTCTAGGGGTCTGATCACGATCGAGCGATTTTTCATTGCTGGTTGCATATACACAGTTCAGATCATCAATCACACATTGTACATAATCGCGCGACTTTTCCTCACCGGTTGCATGTATACAATTCTGATTATCCGTTACACATTTAGTCTCTAACTTACAATTCCTGTTACATTGCTTAAATGTGTGGAACTGTCCCTTTAATTGTAGTGGGTTACAGGCATCCTTTAAGAGAGCCTTGCTTGCTTTATCCTAATCCGCTTCTCTGTTTGGTGCCATGTGTTGCTCCATCAGTGCTGTACCTCGTGGTATGGCCGCAGCCACCTTTGTCTTTAGCGCATCACCTCGTGATGCGGGCGCCGCCTTTTCTTCGTCCACGATGTCGACTGCGACGATCCTTTCTCCCCGGGTTCTGCCTCCGCAGTTGGGATGTCGCTGCTGGATCCGATTTTCTCCCTCCTGAGTCCTGCCACTGTAGACTGGTAGGTGCGTTCGGGTCATCTCAGCTGGATCATCTCCACGCAGTCATGCTGAGCGGTCTGGTCAGCTCTCCAGTGCCAGGTCCACCCTCAGGTGAGGGCTTGCTTTGCCTCTGAGCGCAGAGGGCTTCGATCGCTGGAGGGGTGAAGTATGAGAGCAGGGAGGTCTTACTGCAGCTGTACAAGGCCTTGGTGAGGCCTTACCTGGAATATTGTGTTCAGTTTTGGTCTCCTAATCTGAGGAAGGATGTTCTTGCTATTGAGGGAGTGTATGAAGGTTCACCAGACTGATTCGCAGGATGGCAGGACTGACATATGAGGAGATACTGGATCGACTGGGCCTGTATTCACTGGAGTTTAGAAGGTTGAGAGGGGATCTCATAGAAACATATAAAATTCTGACGGGACTGGACAGGTTAGATGCAAGAAGAATGCTCCCAATGTTGGGGAAGTCCAGAACCAGGGGACACAGTCTAAGGATAAGGGGTAAGCCATTTAGGACCGAGATGACGAGAAACTTCTTCACTGAGAGAGTTGTTGACCTGTGGAATTCTCTACCGCAGAGAGTTGTTGATGCCAGTTCATTGGATATATTCAAGAGGGAGTTAGATATGGCCCTTACAGCTAAAGGGATCAAGAGGTATGGAGAGAAAGCAGGCAAGGTGTACTGAGCTGATGATCAGCCATGATCTTATTGAATGGTGGTGCAGGCTCGAAGGGCCGAATGGCCTACTCCTGCACCTATTTTCTGTGTTTCTATGTGTAGGCGAGCTGCAAACCCTGCTAATCCTGCAAACCACTATGTTGCAGAGGAGAACAGATCCACGGTGGATCGTAAAGAACCAGAGCCTCAGACCGAGAAGGCAGATGTATATGGAGTGCACACATTTACCACAAAGTGTCCCCCGATAATGGTGAAGGTTGAATTAAGTGGACTCCCTGTGTCAATGGAACTGGACACGGGCGCGAGCCAGTCCATAATGAGCAAAAAGACTTTCGATAAATTATCGTGCAGCAAGGCCTCAAGGGCAGTCCTGACCCCCATTCGTACTAAACTGAGAACGTACACAAAGGAACTGATTTCTGTAATCGGCAGTGCTACCGTAAAGGTCTCCTACGATGGAGCAGTGCACAATTTACCACTCTGGGTGGTACCGGGAGATGGCCCACGCTGTTCGGTAGGAGCTGGCTGGGAAAGATACGCTGGAACTGAGACGACGTCCAAGCGCTCTTGTCCGTCGATGACACTTCATGTGCCCAGGTCCTAAACACGTTCCCCTCGCTGTTCGAACCGGGACTCGGTATGTTTCAAGGAGAAAAAGTGCTGGTCCACTTGATTCCGAGGCGTGACCCTTCCATCACAAGGCAAGAGCGGTACCTTACATGATGAGAGAGAGGGTGGAGATTGAGCTGGACTGGCTGCAATGAGAGAGCATCATTTCTTCAATCAAATTCAACAAGTGGGCCAGTCCAATTGTTCCAGTCCTCAAGGAAGACAGCACCGTCAGAATCTGTGGTGATTACAAAGTAACTGCAGGATCCCTGCAGGGTCAATACCCACTACCAAATGCAGACGACCTACTTGCGACGTTGGCGGGAGGAAAAATGTTCACGAAGTTGGACTTGACCTTGGTTTACATGACGCAGGAGCTGGAGGAATCATTGAACGGCCTCACCTGCATCAACACGCACAAAGGTCTCTTCATTTACAACAGATGCCCATTTGGGATTCGATCGGCCGCGGCGATATTCCAGAGGAACATGGAAAGCTTGCTGAAATCGGTCCCCTAGAACCATGGTCTTCCAGGACGACATCTTGGTTACAGGTCGGGACACCGTCAAGCACCTGCAGAACCTGGAGGAGGTTTTCAGTTGGCTTAATCGTGTGGGGCTCAGGTTAAAATGCTTGAAGTGCGTTTTCCTGGTGCCTGAAGTAGAGTTCCTGGGGAGAAGAATTGCGGCGGACGGCATCAGGCCCACCGATGCAAAGACGGAGGCAATCAAGAACGCACCGAGACCACAGAACATGACAGAACTGCCGTCGTTTCTAGGACTCCTGAACTACTTTGGTACCTTCTTACCGGGTCTTAGCTCATTGCTCGAACCACTGCGCTCTTTACTGCGTAAAGGAAATGAATGGATATGGGGTAAAAGCCAAGACAATGCCTTTGAGAAAGCTAGGAAACTGTTATGCTCAAACAAATTGCTTGTGTTGTACAATCCATGTAAACGTTTGATACTAGCATGTGATGCGTCGTCATACGAGGTCGGGTGTGTATTGCAACAAGCTAATGAATCTGGGAAATTGCAACCGGTTGCTTATGCATCCAGAAGTCTGTCTAAGGCTGAGAGGGCCTACAGTATGATCGCAAAAGAAGCGTTAACGTGTGTTTATGTGGTAAAGAAAATGCATCAATATCTGTTTGGGCTCAAATTTGAATTGGAAACCGACCATAAGCCACTTATATCCCTCTTTTCTGAAAGTAAGGGGATAAATACAAATGCATCGGCCCACATCCAGAGACGGGCGCTCACATTGTCCGCACACAACTACGTCATCCACCACAGGCCAGGCACAGAAAACTGTGCTGATGCTCTCAGTAGGCTGCCATTGCCCACCACAGGGGTGGAGATGGCACAGCCCGCAGATTTAGTTATGGTAATGGAAGCATTCAAGAGTGAGGAATCACCTGTTACCGCCCGACAGATTAGAACCTGGACGAGCCAGGATCCCTTACTGTCCTTAGTAAAAAAAACTGTGTGCTCCACGAGAGTTGGTCTAGTGACCCGTTAGAGATGCAGGAAGAAATAAAGCTGTACCAGCGGCGCAGAGATGAAATGTCTATACAGGCAGACTGCCTCCTGTGGGGTAATCGGGTAGTGGTGCCAAAAAAGGGCAGAGACACCTTCATTAGTGACCTCCACAGCACCCACCCAGGTATCGTAATGATGAAAGCGATAGCCAGATCCCACGTATGGTGGCCCGGTATCGATGCAGAGTCCTGCATGCACAAATGTAATACATGCTCACAGTTAAGCAATGCACCCAGGGAAGCACCACTAAGTTTATGGTCCTGGCCCTCCAAACTGTGGTCCAGGGTCCATGTCGACTATGCAGGCCCATTCTTGGGAAAAATGTTCCTCGTGGTTGTAGATGCATACACCAAATGGATTGAATGTGTGATAATGTCGGCAAGCACGTCCGCTGCCACCATTGAAAGCCTGCAGGCCATGTTTGCCACACACGACCTGTCTGACATCCTTGTGAGTGAAAATGGCTCGTGCTTCACCAGTGCCGAGTTCAAAGAGTTCATGACCTGCAATGGGATCAAACATGTCACATCTGCCTTGTTTAAACCAGCGTCCAATGGTCAGGCAGAGCATGCAGTGCAAACAATCAAGCAGAACTTGAAGAGGGTAACTGAAGGCTCACTGCAGACTAGCCTATCCCGAGTCCTGCTTAGTTACCGCACAAAGCCCCACTCGCTCACTGGGGTTCCCCGCAGTGAACTGCTCATGAAAAGGGCACTTTAGACAAGACTCTCATTAGTCCACCCTGATCTACACGAACAGGTAGAGAGCAAAGGCGGCTTCAACAGAATACATATCATGATCGCGCAAATGTGTCACGCGAAATCGAGATTAATGATCCTGTATTTGTGTTAAACTGTGGACAAGGTCCCAAAGTGGCTTCCCGGCACTGTCTTGGCCAAAGAGGGGAGTAGGGTGCTTCTGGTCAAACTTTCAAATGGACTCACCTGCAGGAAACACTTGGACCAAACCAAACTCAGATTTACGGACTATCCAGAACAACTCACAATAGACTCTTCCTTTTTCGACCCTCCAACACATACACAAGTAGCAACCGACGCAGTGGTTGACCACGAAGCAGAACCCATCACCTGCAGCAGCCCAGCAGGACTCACCATGCCCAGCTGCGCAGCAGCCCAGCGAGGGTCCAACAAACAACTCATCAAAACCAGTATTTGCACCGAGATGATCAACCAGGGAAAGGAAGGCCCCAGATCGACTCACATTGTAAAATAGTTACACTATTGACTTTGGGGGGGGGGAGAGTGTTGTTATATATGTAAACCTGTAAATATCATGTTTAACCACCAGAGGGCTCATCCCGTGGAATCCCAAGGGATCCCACAATCCCTTGGGAGCACCTGTACATAAGGAGGCCTCACAGGCTGGAGAGGCACTCTGAGACCTGTAATAAAGGACTATGGTCACACCTTACTTTGAGCTTGCAGTATCTGGTCTGACTCTTTATTCAAGACATAACACTAAGGACTCATTATTAGAGTGGAAGTATGTCTTCCTCGATTCTGAGGGACTGCCTATGATGATGCTGAGCCAACTGTTCCCAATTTTGCATAGTCAGCTGATTTCTGCAGCACTGACCTTCTCCAGAGGATCAGCTTAGTGGGGATGTGGAAAATCAGGCCAGCAGGTCCAAATTAAAGATTGGCATGTACTTAAAGATAAGTAGCTGCACATGGGAACATCAACATTTATGAAACTTCAATATTAATTGTAAATATTTGTCATCCATTGCCAAAGCTGTGGGAAAGAACAGAGAGAGACGCCAAGCAAAGATTAAGTGAAACGAAACAAAATGCAAAGGCACAAAACAGATTCTGTGGCATAGTTACAGCAGGCAGCATTTGATGGCTGGGAGAATGGATATGCAGTTGTAGGAGGTGGGTAGGAATAAACGGGTCCTTTTCAGAATGGCAGGCAATGACTAGTGGGGTACCGCAAGTTCAGTGCTGGGACCCCAGCTATTTACAATATATATTAATGATTTAGACGAAGGAATTGAATGTAATATCTCCAAGTTTGCAGATGGGTGGCAGTGTGAGCTGTGAGGAGGATGCTAAGAGGCTGCAGCGTGACTTGGACAGGTTAGGTGAGTGGGCAAATGCATGGCAGATGCAGTATAATGTGGATAAATGTGAGGTTAGCCACTTTGGTGGCAAAAACAGGAAGGCAGAATATTATCTGAATGGTGACAGATTAGGAAAAGGGGAGGTGCAACAAGACCTGGGTATCATGGTACATCAGTCATTGAAAGTTGGCATGCAGGTACAACAGGTGGTGAAGAAGGCAAATGGCATGTTGGGCCTTCATAGCGAGAGAATTTGAGTGTAGGAGCAGGGAGGACTTACTGCAGTTGTACAGGGTCTTGGTGAGGCCACACCTTGAATATTGTGTACAGTTTTGGTCTCCTAACCTGAGGAAGGTCATTCTTGCTATTGAGGGAGTGCAGCAAAGGTTCACCAGACTGATTCCTAGGATGGTGGGACTGACCTATCAAGAAAGACTGGATCAACTGGGCTTGTATTCACTAAAGTTCAGAAGAATGAGAGGGGACCTCATAGAAACGTTTAAAATTCTGACGGGGTTAGACAGGTTAGATGCAGGAAGAATGTTCCCAATGTTGGGGAAGTCCAGAACTAGGGGCCACAGTCTAAGGATAAGGGGTAAGCCATTTCGGACCGAGATGAGGAGGAACTTCTTCACCCAGAGAGCGGTGAACCTGTGGAATTCTCTACCACAGAAAGTTGTTGAGGCCAATTCATAACATCTACCATAAGTACCTAAATGGGCTGTTTGTTATATGTGGATTACACAGGACAGTGTGGAATTTAATAATATTCCAAGTTATCGTTTCTAAACACTTAACAATAATATATACCACTATAAGATCATCTCTCAGATACTTGGGCCGCGATTTTGCCAACAGTGGCGAGACCGGTGCTGCCGGCATTGGTGGTGTGTGGGGAACGTGCTCCCAGCTCCAGCCTGCCCTCTCAACACAATCTTCCATTCATGCGGCTTGTTAAACCTGCCCTGCGAGGTTCCCGGCCACTTAACAGGAAGCTGGCCTGATGACATCATCTGATGATGCGTCATCAGCCCGTTTCCTTAAAGGGATCATGGCTAACTTTATTTGACAATCGTTCTGTCAGTGTTCTACAGCATTGAGATGCTGAAAATACTGACAAGCACTGCACAAAGGTGCACGGCTGCACGCAGGCTCTCCCATGACTCGCTCCAGATGCTTATGGAGAGAGCCACAGCAAACAGGGAGGTTCTCTTCCCTTCCAATGGGTGGAAGAGACCTCCCCAGGACACCAACGCAGCCTGGTTACACATTGCACAGGAGGGCACAAGCAGGGATGTTGTCAGAAGGTCCTGATTGCAGTGACGCAAACCTTTCAATGATCTTTGTAGAGCACTAAATGTTATTACAAAGGCACACTCAATCTCATCCTGCTGTGCCATTCATCACATCCCCATCACTCTGCATTCCCTACCCTACTGACACACATCGTTACCCACACCAACTAACCTTGCACCTCCAGTCATCCCTCTCTCTGTCTATCTACATTATCAGTTCCCCATCTCAATAGCCACCCCTCACACTCACCCTCATCCTTGTCCAATCATACCAACTAACAACACACAAGGGTAGGCACTTGGGTGTTTTAGCCAATGTTCATGTAGAGTTTCTGCTAATGTGTTGTCAAACATTGAAATCTTTATTTTGAACACTTTGTATTCTTGCACAGATTTGTGTGCACCTTTGTGAGTTGTAGTGAATGGTCAGACATAAGGGTACCTCCCACATTGGTGATGAGTGTGAAAGGAATGGCTTGGGCATTGCAGGGATGCTTTATGGTGCTGGTGTGAGGTGGTGCCAACCTGACATCCAGGATGCACAGAGTCAAGTGAAGTAAATGTGGCCATGGTGAGGCCATCCCTGGCATGCCGGACAGGGGGCAGATGCCCTGTGTCCTGTGCAGCATCAGGTGATTGTGGAGAAGGTTGGTGTTGTTGTTCGTGATGCGGGTGTGTTTAGTGATGTTGGTGTTGGGGCTGATCGTGGTGGGATTCTGAGGACCAAGGTGAGATTTTTTCAAGGGCACTAATGCTGCTGGAATAGATGGCAAGTGAGGCTGAGATGACAGAAGCAATCTGTCAATGGTGAGAGAGGTTGCTCTAAGAAAGTGACAGTGGATAGAGAGTTAACTGCAAACACTTCCAAAGTGTATACAGCTCAAATATTTCTTCCAAATCCTGAAAGCTTCAGCTTCTGAGATTGGAAAGTGAACAGTTGTGAAATGGTAGCTTTTATACCACTTCTGCAGCTGTCAACTAGCCAAAGCAATGGAGAGTTACTGAGAATCCAACACACTTACCTGGCATGAAACCCGAGGGATGACAAACCCATTGAAAACTTGGTATACTGGTAAGTGCCTGGTTAAAATCCTTTTAAATACCTTTAAATGACCTCTTAAGCATCTTAATTGACTGGCCCGCCACTTGGTGTTGGGTCTGCGATCTGCAAGCAGACCCGACAGTTGAGAAACTGACAGAGGTGGGATCAGAGCGGGATCCCGCCCTGCTGTCAATCAGGGCCATTTTGACAGCAGGCCCGCCTCCAAACCCGCACTCGCAGGGCTGGAAAATTTCTGGCCCTCCTTTCCAGACTGAAAAACGCAAGTTTCTCCAGTCTTCTTGTAACACATACCTCTGACATTGGGAATAGCCTCGTAGCACTTCTCTGCTCTGCCTCTAATGTTTCAACATCTCTTTTCTTTGTTGGCTACCAGAACTGGCCACAAAATTCAAAATGCTATATGACCAGAGCATTCTAAAGCTTGATCATTACTTCGTCTGACTTATATGCCACTATTTTGGATACACAGTTAAACATCCTACTGGCTTTGTTGATTGCTGCTCTGCATTGGTTGGACATGTTAGCGTTGAATCTAAGACTCCTAGGTCTCTTTCAGCTTCAGCCTTTATGATTTCAATACTCAATCATGGAGTATGTGTGTCATCTATTTTTGCCTTACATAATGGAGCACTTTACATTTGTATGCATTAAATTTTAACTGCCATTATTCAGCCCACTTACATATCTTTTCCAACTCATCCTGTAGTTTCTGAGCTGCCCTTCTAATCCCACTGCCCCTCTTAGTTTGGTATAATCTGAAAATTTGACCACTTTGCATTGTTTCTGAATCCAGGTTGTTTATGTAAATTAAAAACTGCAGTGGACCTAGTGATGAGCCCTGAGGCACCCCACTCAGTACTTCCCCACTCTGACATAACTAATCGAATGAGTACTTGTTGGGGCCGAAATTTTCCTTTTTTATAGCCCCATTAGCGCCTCTAGATGAGGTTACCGCCCTGGAGGAAGGAGTCAGTAGGGACTCTGAGGAAATTGCCCTGGAGGTTTGGGGGACGTTTTGCCATTAGCGCAATGCTCAATGATTTGTGTTCCAGGTTGGTGAACACATAACGAAGACATCATCGCCATGCGCGCCGACCCCTCATGACCCGGCATTGACCTCCTTCACATTCTTGGCCCATCCCAAAGCACTTCACAACAAATGAAGTACGTTTGAAGTGTAGTCACTGTTGTTTTGTAGGCAAACATAGCAGTCAATTTGCGCACAGTAAGGTGCCACAAATAGCAACAAAAGAAAAAGAAGAATTTGCATTTATAGAGCAAATAATTATATATATTTAATGAAGTACTTTTAAGGTGCAGTCACTGCTGTTGTGTAGGTAAATGAGAAAGCAAACAGCATTGAGATGAATGGCCAGTCTATTTTGATAACGTTGGTTGAGAGATAAATATTGGCCAGGATATCAGGAGAACTCATCTTTGAATAGAGTCTTGGTTTAACATCTTATGCCCTGTCTATACTTAAATACATAAATGACCAGATAATCTGTCTTAGTGATGTTGATTGAGGAATAAATGTCACTAGGACACTGGAAGAACTCACATATTCGAATAGTGCCATGGGATCTCCTACAGAGAGCAAATGGGGCCTCAGCCTAGAAATGTGTTGGCTTTGTGCCCATTTTACTGACTTAAATAACCAATATGGCGGGTGAAATGCTCCCGCACACCCTCCATATTGGTAAAGGCCCAGTATAGGCGTCCAGGACCCGCGACTGAAGCAAGCATTAGTCCCTTTGAATATGGAACTAGGGAGCTTATTGCCTGTTTTAGGACTCCTTCCTGAAATTGGGTTATTGTGAATCTAGCCGCCGCCATGCCTGCTGTGTTTTGGATAACTAGGTCGACCAGGAGCAAGAGTGCACCTCGTCAACCTAGTTATCCAAAACACAGCAGGCATGGCGGCTCCTGCTCCTCAGAAGTCCCGATGATAGTTACTGGACCCTGCTCGGTCCCCTCCCGATCGCCTTCCCAGCCTTAACTGAGGGCCACTGCCAACATCGCAGTAAGTAGGGGGATCACAAACTTCTTTTGAGGGGAGGGGGAGAGTGGTGTGGGTGTGGTGAGGGGGGATCAGTCGAAAGCAGCAGCCTTCACCACAATGTATGGCCTATGGGCAAGTTGGATGCCCTAGATGGTCCCCTCGTGATGCAGGCACCAGCCATTGGTATGGGAAAAACCCCTAACCCTCTCAACTCTGGCAGAGTCAGTCACGGGGGTCTGGACAGCATATTCAGCATTTACCCTCCTCCACCCAACCATGGATTTCCGGCTCCAATATTTTTAATTTAGCAACATATACTCATTCAGAAACCTTCCAGCTAATCAAACATTTTTCACCTTTCATTTTTATAAACAATGTTTAGCATGAGGTGAAATACTCACAATGAATGCCACTGAGTCTATGTTAAGGAGATGCAAGCACTAATGAATTACTGCTGGATCAATTTAAAGTGGGTTCCAAGTCACTAATGCTAAAATGCAGGATGTCGCCATTATTAATCCAGTTAAACTGCAAGTATCAGCAGTTTCAGCTGGGCTTGAAATCCTCTCCTCTAAAATAAAAGCTGCAACAAATTTATGTTACATGCCGAAGAAAAATCTTGGATTTTCCAGTTAGCAAGGAACATCAACATGACTAAAAACAGATTATCTGGTCATTATCACATCGCTGTTTGTGGGAGCTTGCTGTGCGCAAATTGGCTGCTGGGTTTCTTACATTACAACAGTGACTACACTTCAAAAGTACAACATTGGCTGTAAAGCACTTTGGGACGTCCTAAGGTTGTGAAAGGTGTTCTATAAATGCAACTCATTTTTTATGTATTTCAGGAACTTTGATGATACATGACACATCACCAGAAATCTTTGTAGTGCTGTCATGTACCAAGGATCTTCCAAAAGGTTCACAAAACTTCCCTAAGTGTGCAGCTTTTATCAACCACT
This sequence comes from Pristiophorus japonicus, assembly GCF_044704955.1. NCBI lineage: Eukaryota > Metazoa > Chordata > Chondrichthyes > Pristiophoridae > Pristiophorus > Pristiophorus japonicus. The sequence goes on from NC_091977.1 coordinate 91,673,648, forward strand.
CTTTAAGTGTAAGTTGATTTATATTCTAAAGCATAAAGAAAAATGATGTCCCACCCATAACATAAAGGGTTGTAATATGCGGTGAAGATGGGATGTAACAACATTTAACATCTGGTGTATCCGCTGATGGCCTAGGAAATTGATGTTTGGTTGCTAACGATCAGTTATATATTGTAATTCATACTCGAATCAATAGGGAAAAATGGACTTGACAAGTTAATTATATGCAAATCTGTATTTTATGTTGACTTTGCACTTTGTGTTATCACCATTGTACGCAAAACGCACATTAATAAATAAATTCAGTACAAGCTAATTACAGAGAACTCAGATATTTAACAGGGAGAAAGGAAATGGCTCTCAGCTTCAGAGATAATCTGTGCACTTAATTGTAAAAATGTGTATTAGTTTTGTCTATTCACATTAAAACAGTATTAACTTCTGTTTCTTTGCATAAAATTGTGTTATCCACATTAACAAACCGACATGGTTTTAAGGATTTATTCGCTTCTTACGGGTTAGTTAAAAAAAACATTAAAGGGGATTGTTCTAATTTCCAACAGCTTGACTTTTAATGGAAAAGAGATCTATCACGCTGGTTCAGAGCTGACAATACAATATTGGAAGGAACAGGAAGGTCATATAGAGACCTGAAACATACAAAACCAGTATATGGTGCAATGGGTTAGCTGAGGCAAGAATAAAGAGTGGTAAGGAGTGTTCAATTTGTGGTATACCCAGATAGGAAACTGCTCCATATTCAACAAACTGCCTAGTTGGGTAATTAATGCATGTGTTACCATTGATGTCAAACCTGACGGTTAATATTTCCGAACACAGAGTACCTTTACGAAAAGACACAATCTAAAAATCAACACTGACAAAATCTGTAAATATGTTAACATTGCTCTGTGAATGACTATGTAATTGTGGAAGAGGAGATATCTGAGAGGTGATCTTACAGAAGTATAGAAGATAGTAAATGGTGGGAAAGGTAAATCTGAAATATTGGAGTAGCTTTTAATACCAAACATATAACCGGCAGGCTGTGGGTGGAAATTCCATCCTTTCCTGCTAGCAGTAGGCTGTATCCATTTCAAGGGCCAGGCCGTATTACCATGTCAACAGCGACCTGCAAACTCCAAATGGGCATTTCCCTGAGGTCCACTAACTCTGGCCTGGGACAATATTGGGTGGCTAGTAGGTCATGCTGGCCAGCAGGTTGGGATAAGGGAACCGATTGTAGGGGAAGGGGGCTGTGGCAGCAGGAGCCCACAGTATTCTCGTGGAGCACGGAGGAGCTTCCCGCCCATACAAAAATAATTCTGAACTAACCTTTTCATGCTTTTTCCACTTCACCACCCAGTTGTCCCTCCAAATTGCAACCGAATCTTAAGTACGTCATTTTACAAGATTTACTCATAGTAATGAGGCTCCTACCCAGGACCACCCAGAGGAAGAATCTGGGAAATATGGCAGAGGGAGGAATCAAGTGGTCAGAGCAGCATAGCTATTTTAGGGCCATGATCACCCTCCCACTACCACAGTGAAACAGGGTACAATAATAAAAAAGAAATCAGAATATGGAAACATGAAAAAAGGAAGATTTGTGACATCAGGGGAATCCAAACTAAATTGTATGTGCATTAATGAGCTGTTGAAAATTAGGCATTCACATATGCAGTCAGAGATATGAGTCAGCCTGCAGCCAGTTTGTTCATCTCTAAGTGACCATATTTCATTCATCAAGTTATTATTTAAATGGAGAAAACTTGCAAAGTGCTGCAGTACAGTGGGACCTTGTGCATGAAACACAAAAGGTTAGTATGCAGGTACAGCAAGTGATCAGGAAGACCAATGGAATCTTGGCCTTTATTGCAAAGGGGATGGAGTATAAAAGCAGGGAAGTCCTGCTACAGTTATAAGGGTATTGGTGAGGCCGCACCTGGAATACTGCGTACAGTTTTGATTTCCATATTTATGAAAGAATATACTTGCTTTGGAAGCAGTTCAGAGAAGATTCACAAGGTTGATTCTGGAGATGAGGGGGTTGACTTATGAGGAAAGGTTGAGTAGGTTGGGCCTCTACTCATTGGAATTCAGAAGAATGAGAGGTGATCTTATCGAAACGTATAAGATTATGAGGGAGCTTGACAAGGTGGATGCAGAGAGGATGTTTCCACAGATAGGGAAGACTAGAACTAGGGGGCATAATCTTAGAATAAGGGGCTGCCCATTTAAAACCGAGATGAGGAGGAATTTCTTCTCTCAGAGGGTTGTAAATCTGTGGAATTCACTACCTCAGAGAGCTGTGGAAGCTGGGACATTGAATAAATTTAAGACAGAGATGGACAGTTCCTTAATCAATAAGCGAATAAGGGGTTATGGGGAGCGGGCGGGGAAGTGGAGCTGAGTCCATGATCGGATCAGCCATGATCGTATTAAATGGCAGAGCAGGTTCGAGGGGCCGTATAGCCTACTCCTGCTCCTATTTCTTATATTCTTATGTTCTTATTCATATCTCATGAGCTCTGGAGTAGCCTTACTGTCCAATACAATATTAAAGATAGAAAACATAGATCAAACGTTCTAACTTGGTCCAAGTTATTAACACTACTTTTATTTTTAATTCTTTATAACTAGCTATATTGTGCCCGAATCCATTTCATAATTTCAAACTTATCACAAATTCAAACAGCAGTATTGCTGTACTGACAGGTTTTTTCAATGTTCAATTTATTTCCCCAAAAACTTTTCTCTTTATACACAGTAATTTTCCCATTGAACTTCAGTTAGATTATCCTTTCTCAAGTATTTGAATTGCAGCTCTATTTAAGAGCTCAAGGAGTTAATTTGTCAAATCATAATAATATCCAATATCTTTAAAATTTCATGCAGCAATTCAAAAAATAGATCCTTGCTGAATTAAAAAAACACATGTCAGCGGAAAGGGTTAACTTCTTTCTAGGTTTATAAGAAAGCGGAGAAAAGCATTGACGTTATTACGTCACCACATAATTTCCTTTTTCTTTTTTAAAAAAAACCTTTCCTGATATTTTTTTTCTTTTACCTTCAAAACTTCCTCTCTCGATTTTACACATTAAATTCAATTTTAATTTCAAAAACATGTGATAGTTTACAAATGTCTTAACATACAAGTGCTCACAAATTAATTTACAAGGCTGCTTCCATACCTTATTTCATCTCCCCCAAACGGCAATTCTATCTCTCATCAGAGAAAATGGCATGTCTCAAAATTCTGATTCAAATACTGCCAATCTTTTATTTAAATCTCTTTTACTGAACTAAAAGCTATCACATAATTTAAAATAACATTTTTCAAACAACCAAATTGCAACTTTTATTTTTCCTAGCAAAAATCATTATCAACATTTTTTTTTCACAGAAAGGGGACGTTTTTTAGGTACACTAAACTAGATGGTGTATTTTAAATGTTCAAATTGATTTGCTTGCAATAACCAAATTGAAAAGACAGTACTTTGATATGATTCGCATTGATTTAAAACGAGACCACACATTTTAATTTAAACTACACAAGACAATAGCAATTTTTTCCTGTAATCCATTTAAAACATCTAATTCATCATTTTTTTCAGTAACTGTAACTTCAAGGCTGAAGTTTTATCTTTTGTTAAACAAACCATTTCATAGCTCCATAAATCGTAATCAAAATAAATCCACACCTGCGTTTCTAACTTAAAATGTAATTCAATTCTACGTGCACAATATACATTTTTAACACTCAAATTATTCACACTCTCATAAAACTTCCCACATCCATGACAAAAAGGTTAACCAGCTAGCTTCTGCACAGAAGTGGGTGGAGTTTAAACAAACATAACAGACACTTTCTTTTAAAGACAGACATTCACACCAACCTTTCATTCAACAAAGCTTACCTTTCTCTTTCTCGGCACAAAAGCTGAAGCTTCTATGTCAGTTTTATTTTCTTTTTTTAAAAATTATTATTAGTTTTTTGTTTCAGCAACTTATTTTCTGTTTCCTGTTTTTTCTTCTTTTGCTGAGTTCTTAGATCTTCCCACTCTATCTCCTACTCTCTCTCCTGCACTTTATGCTTATCCTGTTTCTGAAGCCTCCATGTTTCATGCAGAGGTGGGTTGTGTTAGCCAGTTTCTAACCTGCTTCTTCAAGTTTAGTTTTTTTCTCATTCAGTTGGGATACTATCTCAACCAAGCGCTTGCAACTTCCACCAAATTCATTACATTCCGGGCTGTAATTTAAGTAAGGGTCACCCATGGTTACGGCTGCAACCACTGCGTGTTGTTCACCCAGTTGTCTCTCTAATTGATTAATAATGACATGACAGTGCCTATGATCTGCATCTCTTTGGGGACATTCGAGAGTTTCTCTTAAAGCTCCCTGCTAATCATCTAATTGTCTCATGAAACGGTTATTATCTTTTGTTAAGGTGCCTATCTGACATTTGGCTTCATCAAGATTCTGCAGCGCTAAGCCTGCCTGAACTGCGTTCACACTCTGCTGTTGTATGACCGCAGTAGCAGAGGCAACTTGACCCTGCAGAAGGTCAATCTGATTCAAGGATGACAAAACTATCTCTTTCCACACAGTACATTGTTGCATATGCAATTAAACTCATTGCTTTATTTGGTTTCCATTGCTTAGTCTTAATCTTCTTTTGAATGAATGCGACCGCATCCTCCAAAGGTACTCTTGAATACTTATTTAGGCACTCCATTAATACTGTCTCCACCAGGGCCTCATCACACTGCTTACCTAACTTTGCTTTATATTAATTCCAAAGATCCCCTTTCGGCATCTTGGTGTACTTAAGGGACACTATCAGATAGTTAATACTGACGAGGTTAACCCGACAAGGATTGATTCATTTGGCCCGATGAAACCCTTGCCTCTGGTGCCTCATTCACCTGGTTTCAGTTGAGGCCATAAGTCCCTTCATTGTCGCCAATTGTAAGATTTATTAGATCTGTCAAATTTATTATATCTGTCAGAACAGACTTATGTCCGTGACCACAACAAACCAAGCTAGGTACAGGTATTTTTTAAATAAGCACAACAGATTTTATTAAGTAGTTTGCTTCCAGTACAAATAAATAATACTTAATAATACTTAACAAGGCGATAGTCAACAGTCTGTTCCTTGAAACCTCAACGGTAGCCCACTGAGTGATCGCAGCGCTTGTCTCTTGCTGTTTTCTGTTGACTGTAGTCCTCCTCCAGTCTTCTTCTGTGTTATCGCTGCTCCCAAAGTCCAATAACTGTTACTTTATACCGTTTTCCTTCCATACAAATGCTGAAAGAGTCTGCAGCTGTCTCATGCTTACAATAGATCATTCTAAGCCTGTGCCTCTGACTTTCTATGTTATCTCTACTTCCCTTGAGAACTTTTACAAAGACTATGTCACAGAATTCATTACTGAGCTTAGTTTTATAAAATGGTACATACTTCATACTTTTATCTTATTAATTATTATTGGTCCTTAGCCATTCTAGTTTTAAATTAAGCTGTTTCAGCAATTACAAAAATGGTTAACATAATAATGGTTCAATTTACCGTGATGCTTTGCTTCTCAGTTTTTACCATGGTTAACTAAGCTTACACAAATTTTACTTATTTTTATCATATAACAATTAAACAAAAGCATTATCAAAACACTATTGAAACATGGAAACATAGAAAATAGGTGCAGGAGAAGGCCATTCGGCCCTTCGAGCCTGCACCGCCATTCAATGAGTTCATGGCTGAACATGCAATTTCAGTACCCCATTCCTGCTTTCTCACCATACCCTTGATTCCCCTAGTATGAAGGACTACATCTAACTCATTTTTGAATATATGCAGGTAAGTTTTATCTTACACCTCTCTCCGTCTCCCACTGCCAGCTCCCGAAATTTCCAGAGCCGCCTCCTCTGCTCCTGTAAGATGTGCAATTATTGGAGGGCCACCTCCAATTCTCTCTCCTACTGTTGTTCTGGGCTCTCTTCTGCAAAGAGGGAAAGAAGAGAAGTTTGAATGAGTATAAGGAATGGATGCATTACATCTGTAGAGGGTGACTATGTGGGAGTGGAGTGCCAATGCCAAAATGGTCTCCTTCTGTGGTGTTACTTGTTGCTTGTGGAGGTCTCCTTTTCCTGTCAGCAGGGAAGAGGACCTTCCTGCATGCTCTGACAGCCTCCACAAGAGTATGAAAGGAAGAATCTGAAAACTGGGGTGCAGCCCTCTGCCTTTGGCTATCCCTGTTTCAAAAGTTTCAGCTCTCCTGTGACCTTTCTTTCACACCTTCCACCCTCTCCTGGAAACCTTCAAGTGAGTTCAGTGCAAGGCTGCTTTAATATGGGCGCTGGAAACGCGTTATCGATTACATCATCAGACCTGCACCATTTAATAGGGCCGGGAAATGCACACGAGTCTTTCAATTGGGGCCTTTAAGTGAGAGTTGCTCGGAGCAACGCTTTGCTCACAACATCGCGTTTTGGACCCACTAAGCCGCCCGCATGCACCTGACCCAACGCAACAGTGAAAATTCCTGCCACAGTAATAAGAACATTAGGGCTAACATTCCTTAATCCTACTCCACTGCCGTAAGTGCAGAAATGAGAATCCCTATCTGCTGGTGACCAGTCCTCCTGACTCTACTGAGGTCAAGGCGAGTTCATCAAATTTAAAATACAGCAACCAACAACCACTGGGGGAAGGGGAGATGAGACGGCACAGTCAACTTAAAAGTGCAGAAAAAGTGAAAATTATCCCCCTTGACAAGAGGGCCAAGCTGATTACTGCCCTGTCCTGCCTTCTGGAGTGTTCCATGCCAAGACCATACTCTGTGGGCTCCATTTCCATGGCTCCAAGGACCCAAGCATCATTAGGCCGCTCAGTGCAAAGCAGGTGTGAGCAGCAAGAGATCTAGCAGGTGACACTATCCCACTGGCCCAGCCTACCTTTGATGTCAGGTTTTCAGTGAGGCAGATAGAATCACCACCCACCCTGCCCCTTGCGGAAGATCTCATCACTGGGTAACAGACCAGGCATTTCTAGGTCCCGCCGGATTTCCAGCCCCGCCAGCCCATTCCCGCTGCTTTTGCACTGCGGCTCTACCCAGGTCTAAGGAAAATGTCTTCATTAAAATAGTGGACAAAAGAATTTGATCCAAAATTTTTATTGCGTTTGTTATAAATAACTCATAACATCATTTCAAGGCATTAATCTTGTTCTGGTCATCTGTTACTGATTTTTTTTACTGTATTTTTTGTCAGACCTTTTTTTATTTGCAATTGTTCTTTGGTTGTGATCCATTGGCACACACTACATTCATAGTACACAGTGTACATGGTAAACTATGCAGAGTACATTGTGATAATGAGTGAGCTTTACTGAACAATTTGGATTGTGGTTTGTGGATGAATCAGGAGACCAATTCCATGGTGGCAGTACTCCCATGCATAGGTTCTGTGTCATTTTGGCAGGTTTTGGTTGTGCCACCAGAATTTTGAAGAGGGGTTATCCTATTCAAGTAAATGTTCATTCTTAAATTCTCTACCAAAAACATACATAGGCTTCAATTTTAACTTGGGGTGGGTTCGCTACATTGGAGGAGCGGGGTGGTGGGGGTTCGACAAGCTCCTATGCTGATGCCCGGAGAGATGTTAACTTCCAGGTTTCGTTTGCATTTGCTAGATTGGACTTCTGCCCAAACCCAACAGGCAGGAACAAAATTCAGGCAGCAGGAGGCCATTGCTGGGGACCTGTGAGAACCCTCACTGGCACAAGTTAGTCCATTAGAGGGCTCTGGGAGGGGAATTCCTGTCAAGGGCGAGGGAGAGGGGGAAGCGCTGGGTTTGGTAGCCCAATGTTTCCTTGTGGGGCCGCAGTAGTTCTGCTCCTCCTGGCCCACTATGAAACTAAAAATCGAGGCCACAATTGTTTTTCTTTATGGAGCAAGTACTTTGCTTGCAGTGAAGTTCACAATTCAAAGAAGCAGGGAATTGTTGTGTATGGAGAAAGTCAGACTGAACACTGAGCTCAAAGTAAAGTGTGACCTTAGTCTTTTATTGCAGGTCTCCAGAGTGCCTCTCCAACCTGTGAAGCCTCCTTAAATACCTGTGTTCCCAAGGGATTATGGGATCCCTTGGGACTCCAGGGAATGAACCCTCTGGTGGATGTACAGAGTAAATACAAGTATACATATATAACACTCCCCACCAAAGTCAATAGTGTAACTATTTACAATGTGAGTCGATCTGGGGCCCTTCTTGCCATGGTTGATTGTCTCGGTGTGAAAGCTGGTGTTGTTGAATCATTTGTTGGGCCCTCACTGGGCTGCTGTGCAGCTGGCCTTGCTGGGCTGCCTGGTGTGTTGGGCCCTGCTGGGCTGCTGTGGATGGGTTCTGCTTTGTGCTCAACTGTGGTGCCGGTTGCCACTGGTGTGTATGTTGGGGAATCAAGAAAGGCAGGGTCCAAGGTGGGTTGCTCAGGATAGTCCATAAATCTGAGATTGATTTGGTCCAAGTGTTTCCGGTGAATGAGTCCATTTGAAAGTTTGACCCGAAACACCCTGTTCCCCTCTTTGGCCACGACAGTGCCGGGAAGCCACTTGGGACCTTGTCCATAATTTAATACAAATACAGGATCATTGATTTCAATCTCGCATGACACATTTGCCCAACATGGTATGCACTTTGTTGAAACCGCCTGCTCTCTACCTGTTCATGTGAACTAACAAGAGCCTTGTCTTAAGTCTCTTTTCATGAGCAGTTCAGCAGGTGGGATCCCAGTGAGCGAGTGGGGTCTCGTGCGGATAGCTAAGCAGGACTCGGGATAGGCGAATCTGCAGTGAGCCTTGAGTTACACTCTTCAAGCCGTGCTTGATGGTTTGCACTGCTCTCTCTGCCTGACCATTGGACGCTGGTTTAAACGGGACAGATGTGATATGTTTGATCCCGTTGTGGGTCATGAATTCTTTGAACTCAGCACTGGTAAAACATGGCCCGTTGTCGCTCAACAGGACATCGGATAGGCCGTGTGTGGCAAACATGGCCCGCAGGCTTTCAGTAGTGGCAGCGGACATGTTAGCTGAAATTATCTCAAATTCAATCCACTTGGAGTATGCATCTACAACCACAAGGAACATTTTACCCAAGAACGGGCCTGCATAGTTGACGTGTACCCTAGACCACGGTTTGGAGGGCCAAGACCAGACGCCTCCCTGGGTACATTGCTTAATTGCGAGCATGTATTACATCTATGAATGCAGGACTCGAAGTCCGCAGCGATACCGGGCCACCACACATGGGATCTGGCTATGGCTTTCATAATTATGATGCCTGGTGGGTACTGTGGGGGTCATTGATGAAGGTGTCTCTGCCCTTCTTGGGGACCACTACTCGATTGCCCCACAGAAGGCAGTCTGCCTGTAGACATTTCACCTTTGCGCCGCTGGAACGGCTTTATCTCTTCCTGCATTTCCACTGGGACACTGGACCAGCTCTCGTGAAGCACACAGCTTTTGACTAGAGATAATAAAGGGTCCTGGCTTGTCCAGGTTTTGATCTGCCGGGCAGTGACGAGTGATTGCTCACTCTCAAATGCTTCCATAACCATGGCTAGATCTGCAGGCTGCAGCATTTCCACCCCCGTGGTGGGCAATGGCAGCCTACTAAGATCATCGGTGAAGTTTTCTGTGCCTGGCCTGTGGCAGATGGCATAGTTGTATGCGGACAACGTGAGCACCCATCTCTGGATGTGGGCCGATGCGTTGGTATTCATCCCTTTACTCTGGGCGAACAGGGATATAAGTGGCTTATGGTCAGTTTCCAATTCGGATTTTAGCCCAAACAGGTATTGATGCATTTTCTTTACCCCATAGACACACGCTAACGCTTCTTTCTCAATCATGCTGTAGGCTCTCTCAGCCTTAGACAGACTCCTGGATGCATAAGCAACCGGTTTCAGTTTCCCGAAATCATTAGCTTGTTGCAATAAACACCCAACGCCATATGACGACGCATCACATGCGAGTACCAAACACTTACATGGATCATACAACACAAGCAATTTGTTTGAGCATAACAATTTTCTCGCTTTTACAAAGGGATTTTCTTGGCTTTTGCCCCAAACCCATTCATCCTCTTTTCGTAGTAAGATATGCAGTGGTTCTAACAGTGTGCTGAGACCTGGTAAGAAGCTACAAAAGTAATTCAGGAGTCCCAGAAATGACCACAGCTCCGTCACACTCTGTGGCTTCGGTGCGTTCTCGATTGCCTCCGTCTTCGTGTTGGTGGGCCTGATGCCGTCCGCCGCAATCCTCCTTCCAAGGAACTCCACTTCAGGTGCCAGGAAAACGTACTTCGAGCAATTTAACCTGAGCCCCATGCGGTTGAGTCGACTAAGAACCTCCTCCAGGTTCTGCAGGTGCTCGACTGTGTTCTGACCTGTGACCAAGATATCGTCCTGGAAGACCACGGTGTGTGGGATCGACTTCAGCAAGCTTTCCATGTTTCTCTGGAATATCGCCACCACGGATCGGATTCCAAACGGGCATCTGTTATAAACAAAAAGACCTTTGTGCGTGTTGATGCAGGTGATTCTTCAATGATTCTTCCAGTTCCTGCGTCATGTAAGCTGATGTCAGATCCAGCTTCGTGAACATCTTTCCTCCCGCCAGCATTGCAAAGAGGTCGTTGCCCTTTGGTAGTGGGTATTGGTCCTGCAGGGAGAAACGATTGATAGTTACTTTGTAATCACCACAGATTCTGACGGTGCCGTCTCCCTTGAGGACTGGGATGATAGGACTGGCCCACTTGCTGAACTCGATTGGTGAAATGATGCCTCTCTTTACAGCCAGTCTAGCTCGATCTCTACCCTTTCTCTCATCATGTACGGTACTTCTGTCGCCTTGTGATGGATGGGTCACGCCCCCGGAATTAGGTGGATCTGCACTTTTGCTCCTTGGAATTTCCCGATGCCTGGTTCGATCAGCGAAGGAAATTTGTTTAAGACCTGAGCACACAAAGTGTCGACAGCGGGCGATAGCGCTCGGACATCGTCCCAATTCCCAGCCAGCTCCCGCCAAGCAGCATGGGACCATCGCCCGGTACCACCCAGAGTGGTAGCTTGTGCACCGCTCCATCGTAGGAGACCTTTATTGTAGCACTGCCGGTTACAGGAATCAGTTCTTTCGTGTAAGTTTTTAGTTTCGTGGTGAACTGGAGTTAAGACTGGCCTTGAGGCTTTGTTGCACCACAACCTTTCGAAAGTCCTTTTGCCCATGATGGATTGGCTCACGCCCGTGTCCAGCTCCATTGATACTGGGAGTCCATTTAGTTCGACATTCAGCATTATTGGGGGATAATTCGTGGTGAATGTGTGCACCCCATGTACATCTGCCTCCTTGATCTGAGGCTCTGGTTCGTCGTGATCCTCCATGGATCTGTGATCCTCTGCAACATGGTGGTTTGCAGGTTTAACAGGCCTTGCAGCTCGCCTGCACACTCATTGGAGGTGTCCCATTGTTCCACAGCTCTTGCAAACCTACTCTTTGAATCGGCATGAATGGAAATGATGATCACCCCCGCAGCACCAACAAGGTGTTAATGGCCTGGCATTCATCACCCTTGATGGTGGACTCTGAGATATCTGTGGACGTGTAGCTGCAAGTATGTGTGACCTGCCCTATATGTTATGATTCAAAAACAACATCACTTTGTTCACACTACTTGTAGCAGCACTTGTGTGTTGAGAGATTTGTTTCGTATAGTCACTAGTGGCAATGAACGCCTGGGCTATCGCTATGGCCTTACTCAAGGTTGGGGTCTCTACAGTTAAAAGTTGTGAAGTGTGGTTTCGTGGCCAATGCCAAGTACGAAAATGTCTCTGAGCATGTGCTCCAAGTGTCCTTCAAATTCGCAATGTCCTGCAAGGCGTCTTAGCTCGGCGACATAACTCGCCACTTTCTGGCCTTCAGACCTTTTGTTGGTGTAGAACCGGTACCTCGCCATCAGAACACGTTCCTTCAGGTTCAAATGTTCTCGGACCAGTGTGCAGAAATCGTCGTACGATTTCTCCGTGGGTTTTGCTGGAGAGAGCAGATTCTTCATGAGGCCATACATTGGTGCCCCACAGACGGTGAGGAGGATCGCCCTTCGTTTGGCAGCGCTCTCTTCCCCATCTAGCTCGTTGGCCACGAAGTATTGGTCGAGTCGCTCCACAAAAGTTTCCCAATCATCTCCCTCCGAGAATTTCTCCAGGATGCCCACTGTTCTCTGCATCTTTGGGTTCGCTATCTGTATCTCATTGCCAGTTGTTGTGTATGGAGAAAGAGTCAGACTGAACACTATGAGCTCAAAGTAAAGTGTGACCTTAGTCTTTTATTGCAGGTCTCCAGAGTGCCTCTCCAACCTGTGAAGCCTCCTTAAATACCTGTGCTCCCAATGGATTATGGGATCCCTTGGGACTCCAGGGGATGAGCCCTCTGGTGGCTGTACAGAGTAAATACAAGCATACATATATAACAGGAATAGTGCACTTTGATTGAATTTTTGAGTCAATGTTAAGAATGTTAGAATTTCACAATGCATTGTGGCTGAAATTCAGCCTCCCAAAAAGGCCTTTTACCGCCAGAAAGCTGAGGCAAAGCAGTGGAGTCCAGTAGCTGTTGATTTCCAGTCAAAATTCAGCTTGGTAGATTTTCCGGCGGTTCCCACGCCCTAAGTGCATAATTAAAATGCGCACCGCCAATCTCCCGCACCTCCATCTAAATTCAGCTTGAAAAATCTTCCATTCGCCGCGCGGTGCCCCCGACAGCATTTTCTGTCGGTGCACTATGTTTTCTGTGTTTGGGATATGGATGCGTGGCGGCCATTAACATAGAAACATAGAAACATAGAAAATAGGTGCAGGAATAGGCCTTTCGGCCCTTCGAGCCTGCACCACCATTCAATAAGATCATGGCTGATCATTCACCTCAGTACCCCTTTCCCGCTTTCTCTCCATACCCCTTGATCCCTTTAGCCGTAAGGGCCATATCTAACTCCCTCTTGAATATATCCAATGAACTGGCATCAACATCTCTCTGCAGTAGAGAATTCCACAGGTTAGCAACTCTATGATTGAAGAAGTTTCTCCTCATCTCAGTTCTAAATGGCTTACCCCTTATCCTTAGTCTATGACCACTGGTTCGAGACTTCCCCAATATCGGGAACATTCTTCCTGAATCTAACCTGTCCATCTCTTCAGAATTTTATATGTTTCAATGAGATCCCCTCTCATCTTTCTAAACGCCAGTAAATACAGGCCCAGTCGATCCAGTCTCTCCTCATATGTCAGTCCTGCCATCCTGGGAATCAGTCTGGTGAACCTTTGCTACACTCCCTCAATAACAAGAACGTCCTTCCTCAGATTAGGAGACCAAAACTGAACACAATATTCCAGGTGAGATCTCACCAAGGCCCTGTACAACTGCAGTAAGACCTCCCTGCTCCTATACTCAAATCCCCTCGCTATGAAGGCCAACATACATTTGCCTTCTTCATCGCCTTCTGTACCTGCATGCCAACTTTCAATGACTGATGTACCATGACACCCAGGTCTCATTGCACCTCCCCTTTTCCTAATCTGCCACCATTCAGATAATATTTTGTCTTCGTGTTTTTGCCACCAAAGTGGATAACCTCACATTTATCCACATTATACTGCATCTGCCATGCATTTGCCCACTCACCTAACCTGTCCAAGTCATGCTGCAACCTTTTAGCGTCCTCCTCACAGCTCACACCGCCACCCAGCTTAGTGTCATCTGCAAACTTGGAGATATTACACTCAATTCTTTCATCTAAATCATTGATGTATATTGTAAATAGCTGGGGTCCCAACACTGAGCCCTGCGGCACCCCACTAGTCATTGCTTGCCATTCCGAAAAGGACTCATTTATCCTGACTCACTGCTTCCTGTCTGCCAACCAGTTCTCTATCCACGTCAGTACATTACCCCCAATGCCATGTGCTTTAATTTTGCACATCAAACCCTTGTGCGGGACCTTGTCAAAAGCCTTTTGAAAGTCCAAATACACCATATCCACTGGTTCTCCCTTGTCCACTCTACTAGTTACATCCTCAAAAAATTCTAGAAGATTTGTCAAGCATGATTTCCCTTTCATAAATCCATGCTGACGAGGATCGATCCTGTCACTGCTTTCTAAAATGCGCTGCTATTTGCTATTTCATCTTTAATAATTGATTCCAACATTTTCCCCACTACTGATGTCAGGCTAACCGATCTATAATTACCATTTTCTCTCTCCCTCTTTTCTTAAAAAGTGGTTTTACATTAGCTACCCTCCAATCCATAGGAAATGATCCAGAGTCGATAGACTGTTGGAAAATGATCACCAATACATCCACTACTTCTAGGGCCACTTCCATAAGTATTCTGGGATTCAGACGATCAGGCCCCGGGGATTTATCGGCCTTCAATCCCATCAATTTCCCAAACACAATTTCCTGACCACTAAGGATATCCTTCAGTTCCTCCTTCTCTCTAGACCCTCGGTCTCCTAGTATTTCCAGAAGGTTAATTGTGTCTTCCTTCGTGAAGACAGAGCCAAAGTATTTGTTAAACTGTTCTGCCATTTCTTTGTTCCCCATTATAAATTCACCTGAATCTGACTACAAGGGACCTGTGTTTGTCTTCACTAATCTTTTTCTCTTCACATATCTATAGAAACTTTTGCAGTCAGTTTTTATGTTTCCATCAAGCTTCCTCTCATACTCCATTTCCCCTCCTAATTAAACCCTTTGTTCTCCTCTGCTGAATTATATATTTTCCCAGTCCTCAGGTTTGCTGCTAAAGGCGAGGGCCCACTGCCGCAGCCGGCATTAAATTTTTTTTGCCGGCAGACTTCCAGATTGGCTGGACCAATATGCCCCCGGGTTCAGCCAGGCTGCCAACAGGCAGCCTGGCACCCCCTCTTGGGTGCCAGGCCGCTGGCCCAGCCGAAACCCTCCCTGGTGGCCCAATGGACCTAACTAAAATCTTTGCAGATCTCGCAGCAGCTTTCCCCTTTAAGTCAAGGGGAGGGACGTGGTGATGTATACGCACTATGACGTAATCACTGCTCCACTGACGATTGACAATGCCAGTGACTCCGGCTCACCTCCACTTCCACCTCTCTTGTTGTCGATCTCTGCTTACCGCCCCACTTCCGCTCCCATTATAACCGATTTTCGGTCCGCTTCAAAAAAATGACAAAGAGCTGAATTTCACGAAAGAGGCCGCCTCATCCAATCCGGCGAAAGAAACACTTCAGAAGCGGTAGGCGCAACCCGTTCAGGCGGACCTGAATTTTTACCCCATTGAGTCAGACCACTATTGTGAGTAGTGAGTTGTTACAACATAAGAAAATAAGAAATAGGAACAGGAGTAGGCCATACGGCCCCTCGAGCCTGCTCCGCCATTCAATAAGATCATGGCTGCTCTGATCATGGACTCAGCTCTACTTCCCTGCCCACTCCCCATAACCCCTTATCTCCTTATTGTTTAAGAAACTGTCTATTTCTGTCTTAAATTTATTCAATGTCCCAGCTTCCACAGCTCTCTGAGGCAGCGAATTCCACAGATTCACAACCCTCAGAGAAGAAATTTCTCCTCATCTCAGTTCTAAATGGGCGGCCCCTTATTCTAAGATCATGCCCTCTACTTTTAGTCTCCCCCACCAGTGGAAACATCCTCTCTGCATCCACCTTGTCAAGCCCCCTCATAATCTTACATAAGATCACCTCTCATTCTTCTGAATTCCAATGAGTAGAGGCCCAACCTACTCAACCTTTCCTCATAAGTCAACCCCCTCATCCCCGGAATCAACCTAGTGAACCTTCTCTGAACTGCCTCCAAAGCAAGCATATCCTTTCATAAATATGGAAACTGAAACTGCATACAGTATTTCAGGTGTGGCCTCACCAATATCCTGCACAGCTGTAGCAAGACTTCCCTGCTTTTATACTCCATCCTCTTTGCAATAAATGTCAAGATTCCATTGGCCTTCCTGATCACTTGCTATACCTGCATACTATCCTTTTGTGTTTCATGCACAAGTACCTCCGGGTCCCGCTGTACTGCAGCACTTTGCAATCTTTCTCCATTTAAAAAATAACTTGCTCTTCGATTTTTTTTCTACCAAAGTGCTTACCTTACACTTTCGAACATTATACTCCATCTGCCAAATTTTTGCCCACTCACTTAGCCTGTCTATATCCTTTAGCAGCTTTTTTTATGTCATCCTCACACATTGCTTTTCTTCCTATCTTTGTATCATCAGCAAATTTGGCTACGTTACACTCAGTCCTTTCTTCCAAGTCGTTAATATAGATTGTAAATAGTTGGGGTTCCAGCACTGATCCCTGCGGCACCCCACTCATTACTGATTGCCAACCAGAGAATGAACTATTTATCCCGACTCTCTGTTTTATGTTTGTTAGCCAATCTTCTATCCATGCTAATATATTACCCCCAACCCCGAGAACGTTTATCTTGTGCAGTAACCTTTTGTGTGACACTTTATCAAATGCCTTCTGGAAGTTCAAATACACCACATCCACTGGTTCCCCTTTATCCATCCTGTTTGTTTACATCCTCAAAGAATTCCAGCAAATTTGTCAAACATGATTTCCACTTCATAAATCCATGCTGACTCTGCCTGACTGAATTTTGCTTTTCCAAATGTCCTGCTACTGCTTCTTTAATAATGGACTCCAACATTTTCCCAACCACAGATGTTAGGCTAACTGGTTGATCTCAGCTCTGTTGCAATGGGCAAGTAACCACAGAAAGCTGGAAAATCACTGGTTATATTCATGCACTTCCTAGTGTAAAGTTTCAGAGTGTCATTCGTTTGGTCTCTGAAAGCACATACCATGGAGAAGATTGTTCTCCTTAGAACAGAGAAGGTTATGAGGAGATTTAATAGAGGTGTTCAAAATCATTAAGCATTTTGATAGGGTAAACAAGGAAAAACTGTTTCCAATGGCAGAAGGATTGGTAACCAGATGACACAGATTTAAGGTAATTGATAAAAGAACCAGAGATGAGAGGAGAATATTTTCTACGTAGCAAGTTCTTATGATCTGGAATGCACTACCTGAAAGGAAGCAGATTCAATAATAGCTTTCAACAGAGAATTGGATAAATACTTGAAGGAGCAAATTTTACAGAGCTATGGGGAAAGGACAGGGGAGTGAGCCTAATTGGATTACTCTACCACAGGCACAATGGGCCAAATGGTCTCCTTCATTCTATAATTTTATAATACGAAGTTGCTTACTCTGCATTCAAAATAAACTGCAAACTTTTAGAGAAACTATCTAATTCCAATAAAAATAATTGCCTGTACTTTTGATTTAATGTATGCATCAATGTAGATCTTATTACCTCTGTTGATATTGAAATTAAAATGGGTAGATAGGATGTTGAATGAGGGATATATGCTGCAATTCGTCCCAGGCACACTAAAGGCTGATAATTCAGAAGATTCAATCATAGTTAACTGCCTTAAGGTTCCTTTGATAAGGTCTCCAAATCACCAAAAATAAAACCTGCGATGTCCAATTATAGCTCATCTATCTTTTTGTCACTGTTTTAATACCTCAGTATACAATCTTTCAGAAAGAGCCATTAAAATATTACAAATCATCATCAGGCATACTGCTAGTGTATCCTGCACTAATTATCTGTTATGAATACGTGTTATCCTGTTGTAAGTATACTTTGAAGCACAGAAAATAACAGGTTGGATTGTTCCATCTGTAAACTTTGAACCATGCAGCACAAGGAATATTGTCACCAAATGGTTGTTGTTTCATGAAGAGCATCTTGAGTGGTGGACCTGGCATCATTATCTATGTAATTTCCACAAAAAGTTACTTGATAGGGTGAGAACGAATTCAGATATTTGGCTAAAAACATTTTTCAATATTGATTGATTTTTTGTTAAAATCTGTAGTAGTGCTGTGTGGAACTCTGCAACCACAAATTAAATCCACGGAATAAGGTAATTTGTTCAAAAAAGAGATTTAAAAGTAGTGAAGTGGATGGGATGTAATAAGGCCCAGGAAAAAAATAAACAGAATAAATGAAACGTGAAATTGTATCAAATGTGGAAAAAAAGATGCAGTATTGCCAACCAATTAATCCCTGTAGGTAATGGCCCAGAATTTGCAGTCGGAGGTTGTCCATGGGCGAATGCCACCAACCGCAAATATTTCTATGAAAGTAACTGGTGGTCCTGTTGGTTCGGAGACTTGTGGTCCTAGGTCTCTACACAAACGCCCTACGTAGAGGCCCACGTATTCCAAGAGCGTCCCTGGGATCACATGGGCTGGCCTAACCAAACAAAATAGGGGTATTCCCATTCATACTTATGGTGAGTTCTGTTTCTACGGAGCTGCCATAGTATGAATGAGAATACCCCGAAAAACACACAAACACATTAAATAAATTTTAAAAACACATTACATACTTAAAATTAATTAAAATGCAATTTAATTAAATATTTTATACAAATAAAATGTTTTAACAGGGCTAAAAATAAACTTACCTTAATGGACAGGGTTTTTAATATACAAATGAATGATAGCATTTTATTTTTCTATTTTTTAAAACTAATACGCTGGTAAAAGCAGGTCGTACATCTGGTTTTACCAATGGTAGTAGTTTCAAGGGCATTTACTGGGTAGAAGTTGGGCAAACAGCCCTTTTCTCCGGTACATGCGATCTATCAATAGGATTCTTCACAGATTGCAAGTTCCGGGTTTAGCACATGCGCTTCGTATACCTAAACCCAAAATTTGCGCAGCCCCTACAGGCGTGTGCCCACTTCGTACATGCCCATAGGGGGTGGCAAATTCAGGTCCATTATCTTTCTGTAATTTCAGTGTGATAGCATTCACATTTCCACAGTGGTAATGTAATTCTTTTAAACATTCTCTATCCCACCTCACACATCACTCCAGTTAACGGGTATGATGTAATTGGCATCATGGAGACATGGCTCCAGGGTGACCAAGGCTGGGAACTCAACATCCAGGGGTATTCAACATTTAGGAAGGATAGACAGAAAGGAAAAGGAGGCAGGGTGGCATTGCTGGTTAAAGAGGAAATTAATGCAATAAGAAAGGACATTAGCTTGGATGATGTGGAATCGGTATGGGTGGAGCTACGGAATACCAAGGGGCAGAAAATGCTAGTGGGAGTTGTGTACAGATCACTAAACAGTAGTAGTAAGGTTGGGGACAGCATCAAACAAGAAATTAGGGATGCATGCAATAAAGGTACAGCAGTTATCATGGGTGACTTTAATCTACATATTGATTGGGCTAACCAAACTGGTAGCAATGCGGTGGAGGAGGATTTCCTGGAGTGTATAGGGATGGTTTTCTAGACCAATATGTCGAGGAACCAACTAGGGAGCTGGCCATCCTAGACTGGGTGATGTGTAATAAGAAAGGACTAATTAGCAATCTTGTTGTGCGAGGCTCCTTGGGGAAGAGTGCCCATAACATGATAGAATTCTTTATTAAGATGGAAAGTGACACAGTTAATTCAGAAACTAGGGTTCTGAACTTAAGGAAAGGTAACTTCGATGGTTTGAGGCGTGAATTGGCTAGAATAGACTGGAAAATAATACTTAAAGGGTTGACGGTGGATGGACAATGACAAACATTTAAAGATCACATGGATGAACTTCAGCAATTGTACATCCCTGTCTGGAATAAAAATAAAATGGGGAAGGTGGCTCAACCGTGGCTAACAAGGGAAATTAAGGATAGTGTTAAATACAAGGAAGAGGCATATAAATTGGCCAGAAAAAGCAACAAACCTGAGGACTAGGAGAAATTTGGAATTCAGCAGAGGAGGACAAAGGGTTTAATTAAGAGGGGGAAATAGAGTACGAGAAGAAGCTTGCCAGGAACATAAGAACTGACTGCAAAAGCTTCTATAGATATGTGAAGAGAAAAAGATTAGTGAAGACAAACGTAAGTCCCTTGCAGTCGGATTCAGGTGAATTTATAATGGGGAACAAAGAAATGGCAGACCAAATGAACAAGTACTTTGGTTCTGTCTTCACGAAGGAAGACACAAATAACCTTCCGGAAGTACTAGGGGACCGAGGATCTAGTGAGAAGGAGGAACTGAAGGATATCCTTATTAGGCGGGAAATTGAATTAGGGAAATTGAAGGGATTGAAGGCCGATAAATCCCTGGGGCCTGATAGGCTGCATCCCAGAGTACTTAAGGAAGTGGCCCTAGAAATAGTGGATACATTGGTGATCATTTTCCAGCAGTCTATCGACTCTGGATCAGTTCCTATGGACGGGAGGGTAGCTAATGTAACACCACTTTTTAAGAAAGGAGGGAGAGAGAAAGCGGGTAATTATAGACTGGTTAGCCTGACATCAGTACTGGAGAAAATGTTGGAATCAATTATTAAAGATGAAATAGCAACGCATTTGGAAAGCAGTGACAGGATCGATCCAGGTCAGCATGGATTTATAAAGGGGAAATCATGCTTAACAAATCTTCTGGAATTTTTTGAGGATGTGACTAGTAGAGTGGACAAGGGAGAACCAGTGGATGTCGTATATTTGGACTTTCAAAAGGCTTTTGATAAGGTCCCACACAAGAGATTGGTGTGCAAAATCAATATTGAGAAGATTCTACCTGCATCTAACCTGTCCCATCCCGTCAGAATCTTATATGTTTCTATGAGATCCCCTCTCATCCTTCTAAACTCCAATGTATAAAGGCCCAGTTGATCCAATCTCTCCTCATATGTCAGTCCAGCCATCCTGGGAATCAGTCTGGTGAACCTTCACTGCACTCCCTCAATAGCAAGAACGTCCTTCCTCAGATTAGGAGACCAAAACTGAACACAATATTCCAGGTGAGGTCTCACCAAAGCCCTGTACAATTGCAGTAAGAAATCCCTGCTCCTATACTCAAATCCCCTAGCTATGAAGGCCAACATACCATTTGCCTTCTTCACCGCCTGCTGTACCTGTATGCCAACTTGGGTACATGAGGCCTCATCGACATGTGATAGCGCTCGGATGTCACCCCAGTTCCAGCGGATTTTGCCCAGCCAGCTCCTTCCAAGCAGTGCGGGGCCATTGCCCGGAACAATCCAGTGTGGCAGTTCGTGCACCGTGCCCTCGTAGGTGACCTTGACCATGGCGCTACCCAGGACAGTAATAAGCTCTTTGGTGTACATTCTCAGTTTCTTGTGGATGGAGCTCAGGGCTGGTCTGAATGCCTTGTTGCATCACAGTCTCTCAAACATCTTTTTACTCATGATGGATTGGCTAGTGCCAGTGTCCAGTTCCATGGCTACGGGTAAGCCATTCAATTTTACGTTTAGCATTATAGGTGGACATTTCGTCGAAAATCTGTGCACCCGTGTACTTCAGTATCTGCCTCCTCTCTCTGAGGCTCGAAATTGCTTTGATCCACCATGGATCGATCTTCTTCTGCCACGTGGTGGTTAACAGGTTTTGCAGAGCTTGCAGTTCATTTGCAAGCTCGTTGGAGGTGCCCCATTGTTCCACAGCTCTTGCAAACATACCCTTTGAAGCGGACTGAATAGGCTGAATGGAAGCCTCCACAACATCAACAAGGTGTGAATTGCCTTGCATTCATCCTTTGTTGGGGGCTCTGAGTCATCTGGGTCACCTGAGGCCTGCTGGCAGTTGCAGACTTGTGGTTTCTGCCCTGTACATTTCTGCTCGCAAACACAGTTCCAGTTAATTTATGAACATTACAAGCACTTGTGTGCTGAGAGATTTGTTTGGTGTTATCACTGGTGGACATAAACGTCTGTGCTATCGCAATGGCCTTACTGAGGGTTGGTATCTCTACAGTTAAAAGTTTTCGTAGGATGGTCTTGTGGCCAATGCCCAGTACAAAAAAGTCTCTGAACATTTGCTCCAGGTAACCATCAAACTCACATTGTCCTGCAAGTCGCCTTAGCTCGACGACGTAGCTCGCCACTTCCTGACCTTCAGATCGCTGGCACATGTAGAACCGATGCCTCGCCATCAGCACGCTCTCCCTCGGGCTAAGACACTACCGAATCAGTGTACACAGCTCCCCATACGACTTATCTTTGGGTTTCACCGGAGCCAGAAGATTCTTCATGAGGCTGTAGGTCGGTGCCCCGCAGAATGTAAGGCGGACCTCTCTCCTTTTTGCAGCGCTTCCTTCTCCATCCAGCTCATTGGCTACAAAGTACTGGTCTAGCCGTTCGACATAGGCTTCCCAGTCCTCACCCTCCAAGAATTTCTCCAGGATGTCCACAGTTTGCTGCATCTTTGCATTGGATTCGTATTCTCATCGCCAGTTATTGTGTTCCTAACACAGATGAGGCTGCACATGGGGAGGTTAAAGTAACAGTGACCTCAGTCTTTAATAAGACACTCCAAAGTGAGGAACAGGCCTTATATACAGTACTCCCAAGGGATGCTGGGATCCCTTGGGACTTCAGGGGATGAGCTCCCTGGTGGCGGAACATGGGAGTGCATGCTTTACAGATACACAACAGTTACACTTAGCATCAGCCCATACCTGTCAAAATAATCATGGATGAGTTTTAGTCAAAGTATTCCCACTTCTCCAATGCATCCCAAAGCCTTGTTATATACCTTTTATGGACTCACAGAAAACTGTTTTATAAAAACATCCTGAAAAAAATCCCAAGACAAAGTATAGTACAATCTATTTTTAAACCCAAACCTTGAAAAATTAGTCCACGTGTGTTTAAGGAACCAGAAGTCCATTGAAATGGGAAGGATTACACGATGGATCAATCTTTTAAAAATCAAAAACAAAAATTTCAAAGTACATCTTCCAAAGGGAGCATTTTATCTTTAAAGATGCAGCAGGCCTTTCAAATGAGAAAGCTGGAGCTGGCTTCACAAACCTCTTGCTCGATACACTTCAGCTATCATTGAGTAGTTCTAAGGCTTGTCTCACAGAATTAAAAACTTCAAAGCGATCAGCAACACTTAAATATAGTATTGTGACATCCTGCCATTATCTGTGCCATTGAGAAAGGTCAAATTCAACGAAATGCATTTAAAAAAAAAAAGAAAGTAGCGGAAGAATATTTAAAATTTGCAAATACCTGCATGAAAGTGTTTCCACTGTTATAGTGTGACAGGAATAGATTAACAGTGTGGAACTGTTTGATATATAAGATGCTTCAATTGGTTTCTCCTCTTTGTATCTGTTGTGTCTGTAAGCACTCTAGTAATGACTCCACGAGGTAAGGTATTGCACTTGAACTGTTGTGACCTTAGTCCATTTATTGCAGCTCCTGAATGATGTTACAGTAAGGTGAGCTCCCTTTTATACCTGGTTACCTGCGGTGTGCAGGTAACCTCTAGGTCTCTACCAGTTGCATCCTCTGGTGGTACAAGCATATTGTATACAGTGTGAAGATACATTCAAAGGTCTTATGTAA
The DNA here is from genome assembly GCF_044704955.1 of Pristiophorus japonicus. Taxonomy (NCBI): domain Eukaryota; kingdom Metazoa; phylum Chordata; class Chondrichthyes; family Pristiophoridae; genus Pristiophorus; species Pristiophorus japonicus. The sequence goes on from NC_091977.1 coordinate 91,697,171, forward strand.
CTGTACATCGAGTGTACAGGGTATATACATACACAACATCACTCCCGCCTAAGTCTTGTGCCACTGACCTTTGCACTGACTTGAGTGCCCAAAGCTCTTGCACTTTGTCTGCGGACTCCCAAGTTCTTATTGCCATGACATTGGGAAATGGTCAGCAGTGGACGGTTGGAGGTTGCAGTGGGGTTTGAGTGGGTTCTGGGTGTGATCCATGTGTGCCCATGGCTACATACATCCATTTCCCCCCTCCCCGTACATAGACCATGTGTGTGGCTCGACATCTGCATTTACATACATGTACAGAGAATGGGGAAAAAAAGTAGGATTGGTTACATCATTGTTTTGGTTTTGCAAAAGTGGAACGAGTACATATGACAGGTAAGGTACATACATGATATTACTGTCTTGCCCCTGGGATGTAGGTGCAAGTGGTTGAGGATACTAGTTCAAGAGTGTCCAGGTTGTCTGATGGTGGCGCTGCGCCCCCTGCCAGCTGGGTGAGCTCAGATCGCTCCCTTAGCTGGGTCTCAGGGCCTTTGCCGTTGCCTAGTGGTGGACAGAGCCACAGGAATGTGTGGCCTCCCTGTCCTCCTTTGAGAGCTGCGGGGTCTCCCTGCTGCCCTTCAGCGGTAGTGGGAGCCTGGTCATCCCAGGTTCCGTCAGGAGGGTTGGAGGGTGCTGGCCTCTTGCTCGCGGTATTGACCTTAGTGGCCAGAGAGGTAGGGCCGATCTGGGGCAGGGTGTCAGTAATGGTGCCTGTGCCGTCTGCTGATTGCTGGCCCTGCGGTGGGTATGCTCCCACTGTGTGTGGCCACACACCCTAGGGCATCACATTGGTCCCGGAGGCGCAGGCTACATGATTGGGTAGCCCGCTGGACCTGGGTGCTTCAAACGGGAGGTTGCCCTCAGTTTTGTCGGCGTGCATATTGAACCCGGCATCACACATTATTCCATCGTTTACATTCATGATACATCGGCTCCGATTGCATTCAGGTACAAATTCACATTTGTCAATTACGTCTTTTCCCTCAATTACATATTACTGTATATTACTGGCATCGCTGTACAATATTACATTTAGATACTTGTAGTCATCAATTACATCTTTTCCACATATCCTACCAGCATCGCTGTTCAACAGTACACTTAGATACTTGTATTTGTTAATTACATCTCTTATATTAGTATCACTGGCATCGCTGTACAAAAAGTGGAACTGTCCTTTTAATTGTTCTGGGTTGCCGGTCCCCTTTAAGAGGGCCTTGCATTCTTTACTCCAATCCAGTTCTCTGCTCGGCATCATGTGTTGCTCCCTCAATGCTGCCCCTCGTGGTCTGGTTACGGCCATCTTGATTTCAGGCGCTTCACCTTGTGGTGCGGGCGCCTTCTTCTTTCTCTCCGCGAGGTAGGCTGCGATGATCCTTCTCTCCCCAGGTTCTGCCACGGAAGCCGGAAATTTACCTTCTGCGTCAATCTACTTCCTTCGTAGTCCTGCCACTGGAACCCGGAAGGTGAGGTCTGGTTGTTCGGATTGGATCATCTCGCCGTTGAGTAGTGCGGTCTGTTTCGTCGCCGCGCAGTTGAGTTGGACGGTAGGATCTTCAGGTGCTGCAATGGATCCAAATTTGGGGCCGCATAGGACGTCAATCACCGGGGCCTGGAGGCTTTCCCAACTCCAAATGATTTGGATTTGTTTCATCCATCTTCTTCCTAGCAGCGTTGAACCATCACTAGCAACGATCCACAAAGGTAGCTTGTGCATCGCGCCGCCGTAGGACACCTGGACATCCACACTGCCAACAACTGGGATGGTGTAGTTTGTGTAAGTGAGCAGCTTCACCTGGATCGAGAGCATTTTAGGTTGTTCGATAGGATTGTCCCAGAGTTTCTCGAAGGCCGCCTGGTTTATCAGCGATTAGCTCGCCCCTGTGTCAACCTCCATCGAGACTGGAGCACCGTTGATTTCAACTTCTATTTTCAACGGGGAATTCTCGGTGGAGCAGCTAAACACTCCGTATACCTCTTCCTGGAGCTGAGCTGCCTCCTGGACTTTCTCTTTGTCTTCATCAGCACTAGAGCCCGAGTGATCGGCCAACTCTTCAGCGACTCGGTGAGTAAAATTTATTTTACACATTCGCTGGAGATGACCTTTAGTGTTACAGCCTTTGCAGGTATAGTCTCAGTATCGGCACTGGTGGGCCCTGTGATTTCCTCCACAGCGCCAGCATGGAGCGGGCCAGTTGGTCCCCTGTGATGAATTCAGGGTTGCTGGGCTCGGGTTGCAGCCTTGCCTCTGAAAGGTGCCATTCGGTTCACTGTACTTGCCATGTTAGAGTCCTGGGGTTGAGTCATCATCCTTCTGGAATCGCAGGCCGAGGCCATGAAGGCTTGGCTCACGTTAATTGCCTTCTGCAGGGTGACCGTGGTGTCTGTAGAGAGCAGCCTGTGAAGGAGGCCTTCGTGGCTGATTCCAATAACAAAGATGTCCCTCAGTGCTTCGGTGAAGTGGTCGCCTAAATTACACGGTGCAGCCAATCGTCTCAGGTCCGCAGCATATTTTGCGATTTCTTGGCCTTCGGGCCGCCGGTGTCTGGCTGTGAGGATGCACTCTTTAGGCTTGAGCTGTTCCTGTATTAACGTTACAAGCTCCGTGAATATTTTGATTGTCATCTTCTCTGGGGCTAGCAAGTCCCTGACAAGGCCATGAATGTGGGCCCACAACTGCTGAGCAGAATAGCTCGGCACTTATCAGCCAGCGAGGTCGATGTGTTCCCAGCCAGGTCGTTCGCGATGAAGTAGTGTTCTAGCTTTTCCACAAAGGCATCCCAATCTTTCCCATCAGTAAATTGTTGAAAGTTACCAAGGTTAGCCATTTTTCGCATGGAAATTCGTATCCTTGTCGCCAATTGTTGTGTCTGTAAGCACTCTAGTAATGACTCTACGAGGTAAGGTATTGCACTTGAACTGTTGTGACCTTAATCCATTTATTGCAGCTCCTGAATGAGGTTACAGTAAGGTGAGCTCCCTTTTATACTTGGTTACCTGCGGTGTGCAGGTGACCTCTAGGTCTCCACCAGTTGCACCCTCTGGTGGTACAGGCATATTGTATACAGTGTGAAGATACATTATGTAACTGTACATTGAGTGTACAAGATATATACATACACAACAGTATCATCAGCACGCTTAAGAGGGCACGCAGATAGGTTCCTAGCACTCCGTTAATGTCACTCTGAACCACATGCTAGGAGGAGGCCAAATGTAGCACAGTGTGGCCTTATCCTCTGATAGTCCATTACTCTTTTATGGGAAGCTCCCCCTTTCTGGCTAACACTTTTCAAGGTGTCAGCCTTAGCACAGTGGTAGCACTCTTGTCTCCACAAATGCCCAGTTATCACCCCGCACTTTTCTTTTGCCTCTAAGAGGTCAATTTCGCGCCAGTCGCAACGCTTCCTGCCGCGGCATTTAACTATCATTTAATTCGAAGTGACCGCCCCAAACCCAGTGCAGGGATGTGAAACTAAGTTTCCGCCTGCCCACTCACGTAAAAGAGTTTTCAAAGAAGATCAGGAAAGCTGTCCTAGTAATATTTATCCCACAACCAACACTTATTTGTCACTTATTTCATTGCAGATTGTGGGATCATGCTGTGTGCAAATTGGCTGTCACATTTCCTTACATTACAACAATGAATTCATATGAAAAGTACTTAATTGGCTTTGAAGCACTTTAGGACTTCCTGAGATTGTGAAAAGTGCTAGAGAAATGCAAAGTTTTGTTTCTACAGCATTCCGAATGAGATCAGGAACTCAATGTCAGTGGACTTTTGGGAGAAAATCTACATCTTATGAATCTGTGCTTCACACACTACGACACTATCATGCTGTGCCATTGTGGGTAGGATTGGATACCTGTAATGGTTTATTCCAGAAAGGCATTTTTTCTGAATAATGTTTCTAATGTTGTTTATGAATGTTAAAAGAAAGCCCAGTGTAAGGCAGCATCATTGAGTTCACTGATCTACATCGTTTTGAACTATACTGGAGACAATCTTGGTGTTGCAACTGTCCAATTTGCATTTCACAGTGGGGCGGTATCTACACCTATATAGCAAATCTGGTTGAAGTGTTGACTTCGCGCTTGGTTTCTGCCCAATCCAGTTTTTAGGTTGATCTCGATCTAGGCAGCCAGAGCTGTTGCCAGAAGTGGACAATATGGTCATTATTATAAGCAAATCAGAGCTAAATGACACCATTGAGAAGCCAATACCACTTTTTCCTTTGACCACGTTGCTAATGATAGTTCCTGCTCCTCCACAAACCATGGCCGGTATAAATCGGAAGGTCTCTATTTCCAGTGATATTTGGAATCATGCATTCATAGAATGTTACAGCACAGAAGGAGGCCATTAGTCCCATTGTGCCTGAGCCAGCTCTTTGAAAGAGCTCTCCAATTAGTCCCAAATGAATCACTTCAGGCTTCTCTGCGTTGTCAGACAGGAAGAACTGGTTGTCAGACAGGAAGCAAAGAGTAGGAGTAAATGGGTACTTTTCAGAATGGCAGGCAGTGACTAGTGGGGTACCGCAAGGTTCTGTGCTGGGGCCCCAGCTGTTTACATTGTACATTAATGATTTAGACGAGGGGATTAAATGTAGTATCTCCAAATTTGCGGATGACACTAAGTTGGGTGGCAGTGTGAGCTGCGAGGAGGATGCTATGAGGCTGCAGAGTGACTTGGATAGGTTAGGTCTGTGGGCAAATGAATGGCAGATGAAGTATAATGTGGATAAATGTGAGGTTATCCACTTTGGTGGTAAAAACAGAGAGACAGACTATTATCTGAATGGTGACAGATTAGGAAAAGGGGAGGTGCAACGAGACCTGGGTGTCATGGTACATCAGTCATTGAAGGTTGGCATGCAGGTACAGCAGGCGGTTAAGAAAGCCAATGGCATGTTGGCCTTCATAGTGAGGGGATTTGAGTACAGGGGCAGGGAAGTGTTGCTACAGTTGTACAGGGCCTTGGTGAGGCCACACCTGGAATATTGTGTACAGTTTTGGTCTCCTAACTTGAGGAAGGACATTCTTGCTATTGAGGGAGTGCAGCGAAGACTCACCAGACTGATTCCCGGGATGATGGGACTGACCTATCAAGAAAGACTGGATCAACTGGGCTTGTATTCACTGGAGTTCAGAAGAATGAGAGGGGACCTTATAGAAATGTTTAAAATTCTGACGGGTTTAGAACAGGTTAGATGCAGGAAGAATGTTCCCAATGTTGGGGAAGTCCAGAACCAGGGGTCACAGTCTAAGGATAAGGGGTAAGCCATTTAGGACCGAGATGAGGAGAAACTTCTTCACCCAGAGAGTGGTGAACCTGTGGAATTCTCTACCACAGAAAGTAGTTGAGGCCAATTCACTAAATATATTCAAAAGGGAGTTAGATGAAGTCCTTACTACTCGGGGGATCAAGAGGTATGGCGAGAAAGCAGGAAGGGGGTACTGAAGTTTCATGTTCAGCCATGAACTCATTGAATGGCGGTGCAGGCTAGAAGGGCTGAATGGCCTGCTCCTGCACCTATTTTCTATGTTTCTATGTTTCTAAATCTCATCTACCGAGTGTCTGCCTATTTCACCAGTCTATATCCTCCTGAAGTCTGTTACTATCCTCCTCACTGTTTACTACACTTCCGGATTTCGTGTCATCTGCAAACTTTTACATTATGCCCTGTATACCCAAGTCCAGGCCATTAATATATAACAGAAAGAGCCATATTCCCAACACCGATGGCTAGGGGAAACCATAGCAAACTTGCCTCTGGTCTGAAAACAGCCGTTCACCACTACTTTCTGCTTTCTGTCCCTTAGCCAATTTCATATCCACACAGCCATTGCTCCTTTAATCCCATGGGCTTCAATTTTTCTAACGTTTATTATGTGGCACTTTATCAAACACCTTTTAAAAGGCCGTGTACACAACATCAACCATACTACTCTTATCAACCCTTTCTGTTACTTCATCAAACAATTCAATCAAGTTAGTCAAACACAATTGGCCTTTAGCAAATCCATGCTGGCTTTCATTTATTAACCCATATTTTTCTGAACAAGCAGCCTCTAGGAGATCACTCATCCAACTGAAGCCCGTATCCATTCACCCTTCAAGTCTGTGCAAGGCAAAGCCAAAGCATGCATGCTCCAGTATGAGCATCCCTGAGAGATGCTATTACTGGTGCGATAGACCTTTACAAGCACGGCCTGGTTGCAATTTCCATTGAGATGACCACATGCTGCATGGTTGATGGCAGAGTGTTGATGTCATGCATCAGAACCCCACACAAGTTGGTAGTGGATACCTGCACACTACACAGCATATTGCGAAAGCTCCCTGGCAAACAGTCCAATGAATTCAGCAATTACTGGTGCACAGAAATCATTTTTCTTTTGAAGGCTGGACCAATAAAGTCTGCATCTCTGCTCTCTTCAGCAGAGTTAGAGTGCAAGTTTGCCCTCAAGTGAGCTGTTTCCTGGATTATCATTTCCACCCAAGTCATCTGATGGATCTAGAAAAGTGGGAGGGGATCAAGGGATGGCACGGGTTGTGGCAAGGGTAAGCAAAAGCAATGCAATACACTACCAGTTGTGCACGCCACTGAGTGTGTGGGTCTGAAACTGTGGGAGTCAGAGGGTAAAGTAGAAAGAGAAAATGAAGGGAAGATGCCTAAACACCTTGCTGTGCCTAGCCTCTAGCCTGGCCATCTTTGATGCTGTATGCTTTCTCTCTGCCAATAATGGCTATGGTGAACTGTTCCATTGGTGTTAATGTCTTTAGACTGGCAGGATCTAAAGTTCTAGTTGTCTCACTTCTGTTGTGTGCCAGCTTATCCTGCAAGTAGAGTGGAAGTGGGCTAATATGTGCTTTAAAGGTTTTTAATAAGTCTGTATGCTGACAGGGAAAATCAGCAAGTGAGGCTAAGAAGAGAAGGTAGTTGTGAGGGCAGTCACAGGATTTGAGGGTATGAGTTCAAGCAAGAAGGAGGAGCAGCGAAATGTTTCCTGTTGAGTTTATAAAGCTTTAGGAAGCAGGAATTGAGCAGGGAAATGAAGGATTGATAGTATTGCAGCTAAAATAGGATCATACAGGGCTATGCAGACAATATGAGAGATGTGAAAGGACGATTTATCTTGAAAGCCTTGGTCAGATTATTATTTTGTTCCTGCACTACAGCCAGGTCTTGAGATCAAAGCATGGTGGCATTGATATATTTTTCCACTTCTCTCCATGGCTATTGAACAATTTGTCTTGGCACCCATTGTCTATTGGAGGGGAGAAGGTCCTCCTTCCAGCTGCTCACTTAGTCAATCCATACTATATCGAAGAACCTGGAGGTTCTAGTCGAAGACTTCTTTCTTGCTGCACAATCTCACTCCCCGCACTGTAAAAAGCATCCACCCTCCTTTAATGTGCTTCAGGATGCTTTTAAGTATCAGCTTCCTGTTGGATTTCCTACCATCCCAATTGGAGAGCTGTCCACAACAACAACAACAACAACTTGTATTTATATAGTGCCTTTAATGTAGTGAAACGTCCCAAGGCGCTTCAGAGGAGTATTACGAGATAAAACGTTTGACACGGAGCCACATAAGTAGAAATCAGCGCAGGTGACCAAAAGCTTGGTCAAAGAGGCAAGATTTAAGGAGTAACTTGAAGGAGGAAAGACAGATAGACAGGCAAAGAGGTTTAGGCAGGGAATTCCAGAGCTTAGGGCAGAGGCAACAGAAGGCATGGCCGCCAATAGTTGAGCGATTTCATCAGGGCTGCTCAAGAGGGCAGAATTAGAGAAGCGCAAACATCTCAGGGGTTGTTGGGCTGGAGGAGATTACAGAGCTAGGGAGGGGCGAGGCCATGGAGGGATTTAAAAACAAGGATCAGAACATTGAAATCGAGGCATTGCTTAATCGGGAGCCAATGCAGGTCAGCTTGGTGTCAAAAGGAGGTAAGATTGGTGGTGGGGGACAGGGAGTGGGGGTGTGGGGGTGGAAGGGGGATATGGGTGGAGAGCGATATGGGAAGTGCTCAGAAATAGTCTTATCTGCGATTCCAATGAAATACGAACTCCGATTGTAGTTTTAATGTCACTTTATTTTGGCCGCAGTAAAAAGCTCTTGGCTTTAAGCCAGGTCTTTGTCCTTCTGATATCACATGGCCAAAATGGCTGTATTTATACCGGGTTCAATTTACAGAAAAGAACTCGCCTTCTTTGACCTTATTGGCTCAATTAATAGTCTTTTAACCTTTTAATTGGCTCGCTACCCAAGGTCCTAAAATGTCAAGTTGATTGATGATTTAATGCAACATGCTGAACTGCACGTAGACATGGGAGTCTGTGTTTTCTCAACCCATCTAAATGCAGCCTGTTTGAATTCTCTATCAATCCCCTCTTTGATTCTTTCACAAACTGAATCATAAAACATCAGGTATCACTGGTTAAACATTCTACAAAATAATTTCATATAGAGTTTCCTTCTAAAATTTGTTGATGTGTTTCGCCACATGTCCGGATGAGTAGATTCCACACAAATTTACACCAACCCGAGTTCCATCGTGGCCACAATGGAAGTCAGGTTTCAGTAGGTTAATTAACCTTATTCCAATGTTAGCTGTTTCTTTGTCAGCAACACTCCGGGGCCTGTCCAGGCTTTTCCATCTGTTTTATTCAGAATCCCCGTTACGTTAAAAATTCCCACATCGGCCCAGTTTGGACGGTTCCGTGGCTTGATTATATTATAATTCTGGGAGCAGTTACTATACCCCATATTTTGGCCTTCTTTGATGTTTCTAATCAGACAGACCGATTCCCCCGGTCTTCCTATTCCTGTTGTATTAATGATAACAAAAAATGGGGGCCGTTTGGAATTATTGTACCACGGTTGGTATCCCCCTTCAAAGGTAGTCAGATTGTAACCTGCTGACTTCCATTTACTAGCCCAGTTTTCCGTATCCTGAAACGCATTGCCTGTTTTGTTTTGATTAATTATCCACTCAGCCATTTCCAAGATATTCAAGGGAACTGGCCTCAAGGGAATCCCTCCCTTTGGTGAATAGGAATATGCGCACATACCCAACAACTAGAAATGTTATCTTGTTCGGCATAGCTGTATGACATATATAAAAAGGTATTTACATGTAATTCCCTTGCTACCCTACTATTTCCCTTTGGTGCAGACGGTCGGCTAGTAAGAAGTAGGCCTATGCCTAGAATACCTACAGTCAATAATACAGTAAATTTATACATTTTCGCAAAAAGTAATTGTCCTTATTAGATTTCAGCTTCAGTTACGGGTGCTCATTTAACGTGTGAAGCGTGGATCCAGGATTTCTTTCCTTGGACTTTAACAGCTGCCTGGGTGGTCAATAACACATGATAAGATCCCTCCCACTTGGCACCCAAAGGTTTTTTATGCAACTTTTTCACATACACCCAGACTCCCGGGATGATGTCGTGTCCTCCTTCGGGTGGATTACCCCAAGCTGCCGATACCTGTCGGGAAACAGAACTAATAGCATTGGTTAGGTTCTGACAGTATGATAACAAAGTGTCACTCATTAAGTGAACATCAGCTTTCCGTAAATCAATAGTTCCTGGCAGCGACATGGGTCTTCCTGTTATAATTTCAAATGGGCTTAGACCTGTAGTTCTGTTCGGGGTTGCCCTAATGCTGCATAGCACTATTGGTAGTGCTTGGAACCATGGTGTTCCTTCTTGGTGATATTTGGCAAGCCGTTGTTTCAGAGTTCGATTCATTCGTTCTACTTGTCCTGATGATTGTGGATGACAAGGACAGTGTAAATCCCACGTAATGTTCAGTAATCTACAGACTTCTTGGCAGACAGCACCTGTGAAGTGTGTTCCCTGATCTGAGTCAATGCTACTCGGGACTCCCCATCGGGGAATGTAATCCTTACACAAGACCTTTGCAGTGTGATTGGCTGTGGCTCTTTTAGTTGGGACAGCTTCTACCCATCTAGGGAATCTGTCGACCATGACAAGAATGTTAGTGTATCCTTGGCATGAAGGAAGAGATATATAATCAACCTGCAGATGCTGGAATGGTCCGACAGGGGCAGGGGGCCTCAGTTGGGGCATTACTGTGATGGGTCCAGAATTATTTTTCTGGCAAACCACACAGCGGTCTGTTACCAGCTGGGCATGTTTTTTAAATCCCTGACCCAACCAGCTTTTCTGGAACTGTGCCGTCATCTGTTGTGAGGCCAAGTGTCCCCACGAGTGGATCTGTTGGGCTAAAAAAGGCATAAGCGCTTGTGGCGCGACTGGCTTGACGGTAACTCTTTGTCTCCAGACATCATCTTTACATAGCTTAATTCCTGCCTCAATCCATGTCCATTTTTCCTCTCAGGAGCACTCACCTTGCATTGTTTGAAGGTCTCGTGTCAGAGTCCTGAGTGCTTTCAATCTGCACATCTGTGTTGGTTCTTCTGGAGGAATGCCCTGTGAGGCGGCATCTTTAGCTGCCTGGTTGGCTAGGGCATTTCCCTGAGCTTCTGTGGTATTTTCCTTGGTATGGGCCTTACACTTCAGGATGGATACTTCCTGAGGTAATTGTATGGCCTCCAGTAAGTCTCGGACTTCTTTTCCATTTCGGATAGATATACCGCCATAACAGACCAAAGTCGTGAACGACTCCAAAAGCATAACGCGAATCTGTGTAGACATTAGCTGTCTGTCCTTCTGCTATTCGACATGCTTCTGACACGGCCCGTAACTCGGCTTGTTGTGCTGACATTCCTGAGGGTAAACATCCTTTTGCCACTACCTCATATAAGGTTGTAACTGCCCATCCTGCTTTTCTGGTACCATTGTCAACAAAGGAGGAACCATCTGTAAACAGGATGAGGTCTGGGTTGTGCAGAGGCTCCTCTGCTGCTAAGGCTGCTTCTTCTGTTTCTTTTAAAATCTCCATGCAGTCATGCTCTTCACATTCTCCCCCCTCTTGCTCCCTCGATTCTGACATCGGGAGCATAGTTGCAGGATTAACCGGGCTGGCCCGGACGATATGGAGATTAGGAGCTTCCAAAACTGCTGTCCAGCGGGTCCATCTAGCTGCCGTCACCTGAGACATTCTATTCATAGACAGCAAAGCATGTACGGTGTGGGGACACTTGACAATCAGTTTTTGGTCGAGGACTAGACCTGCAGTGATCATTACCGCTCGACATGTAGCTTCCATAGCCCTTCGGCAACTTCCCCATCCGAGGGCTACCGCATCCAGTTTTGCCGAATAATAGCCAATAGGTCTTTGCCGATCCCCATGTTCTTGTGTCAGTATAGCTGTCATATATCCTTCTTTCTCATGGACAAACAGGGTAAATGGCTTACCACTGTCGGGGATTCCCAGAGCCGGTGCCGAACACAAAGCCTTTTTCAAACTCAGGAAGGTCTCTTGCTGTTCCTTAGTGAGGGTGATGGCTTCTTTAGAGGCACGTTTCCCCTTTAAAATATCATTCAGTGGCTGAGCAAGCTGTGTGAAGGAGTCAATCCAATTTCTGTTAAAGCTACACAATCCCAAAAAAGACCTTAGTTCCTGAATAGTGGTGGTTTTTTTAGCAGCCCGAATGGCTGCAGTTCTATCCTGGGTAAGTTCTCTCTTTCCTTGTGAAATCTTTTGTCCCAGGTATACAACCTCTTCTTGGGATATTTGTGCTTTGTCGATGCTGGCTTTATGTCCTTTCAGCTGAAGGTGATCCAGCAAAGCTCGTAAATCTTGTTCATACTGGTCTTCCGTGTTTGAAGCTAGCAGGATATCGTCTACATATTGGATGACTGTGGATGACAGGGAAGGTAATTCTCGCAAATGGCTTTGTAAATCCATGTGGAATACCGTAGGGCTGTTGTGGAAACCCTGCGGTAACCGGGTCCAAGTATACTGTTGTCCTTGGACAGTGAAAGCAAACCACTGTCGAACCTCCAGTGCCAGAGGCACCGACCAAAATCCGTTGGCCATATCTATAACCGAGAAATATTTATGTTCCAGTTTGAGGGCATTAAAAATGGTGGAGGGATCTGCGACCAAAGGAGCTTTTTGATCAATACACTGGTTAGCTTTCCTATAATCGACAGTCAAACGCCAAGTATCATTAGATTTCTGTACCGGCCACACGGGGCTATTGGAGGAGCTATATGTTTTAATAAGCACCCCTTGTTTCTCCAATTGCTGAATAACCGGTAAGATTCCCGCGATGGCAATTGGACTGATGGGATACTGTTTAGTGCATGGAGGCTTGGACCTGGTATATGACGCAGGCTCCATCTGGTGTAGGCCACAATCATTCTTATCTTTAGCCCATATCGGGTGTTCCTTCAATTCTTCTTTCTTCAAAGTTCTAATTGACCATGTCACCCGACCATCCTCGAAATGCAAAGATGAATCTACTTGGATTAGGATGTCCATTCCCAAAATGGATTGATCTACTGGGCCTATCCAGACCGGCGTGGTTAGTTCATGTGGACCCAGCCCTATAAATACCAGTGTTGTCCTTTTAATTTCCATTTTATGGCCCCCAACTCCATAGACTGTACGTGTCCTACCATCCAACGGCAAAGAGTCTCCATATTGTAGGGGTCAGCATGTTAATTCCGCCCCTGTGTCTAAAAGACAGTCCACATCCTTATCGCCCACCCTCACAGTTATATATATTCCATCTCCACTTTGTTATATTAGTGCGAGGAGGTGGACCAGGGTGGGCTCTAATCGTTTTTTGCTACCCCAAGTAACTCCTTCTGTTGTTGTATTGTCAGTCGCTTAAATGCTTCTATGAGGTCGTTATCTTGTGACAAGCCTGGCTTGTTGGCTGAATTGTATCCCTGGCTGCGTCCTCTTCCCCGGCCACGACCTTGCTGTTTTGCCCTGCACGTCTTGGCCCAATTACCTTCTTTCCCACAATAATGACATTTTCCAGGTTATTTTCCTAATAACTGTTTATCGGAATCCTGGGATTTCCATCCCATAGCCTGTACAGCTCGGACTTTAGCTCCCATATCCCGATCTAATTGGTTACATCGATCCACCAATGCTGCAAAGGTAGTTCCTCTACCTTCCCAGTCCGGTAACACTACCTTAAGCATTTTGGACAGTTCTGGCTTTAGACCTGCCATGAAAGCTGCTTTCAGGGGTCCAAACACTTGTTCATCCATTTCCTCATCTGTATTATTCATACCCGAATATTCTAGCCACGTGCATCTAAACCGCTCGTCATACTCCAGGACCTCCTCTGTTCCTTTCTGTTGGCAGGCTGCAATTTTTCCCCAGTCTGTCTTAGCTGGACTGAAGGCTTGGACTGAAGGCTTGCAGCCAGTGTTTAATCGCCTCCCATCCTGCGTCTAATTCTTGCTCATCCTGCCCCAAAGCTTCTTCTACCTTGTCGTGCAATTTTCTTCCCTGTGTTTTTGGCATCATTATGGTCAAAATTTGCACTCCGTCCCAGGGATGACGTTGATATATATTTCTTAAGCGGTCCAATTGGTCTCACGTTTTCACTCCCCCTTTCTTTGGATTGGGCAATTCCTTGGACCATTTATCAATTTTCTCTGGGTCTGCCGGAGCATGAAATAAGTATTTTTCATACAGCCTTTTCTTCGTTTTTTTTGTTCCGCCCTCATCCGCAGTCTCTTCTGATTTAACTACAACTTGTCTTTTTTTAAACGGGGCAAAGCGCACCCCTAATTCTTCATCCTCCGACCCTGTATCGTCGGAGGATTCAGAATCCGTATCTATTCCTCGATCGTGTCTTCGGGTTTGAGCTTTTAATTTATCCAAACATGGGTACCCTGGGAATTGACTAATACATTTTCCTTTTCCTATTACTGTTTCTTGACCTAATGATTTTTTCCATTCTTTAATTTCACCTTTAAGATCTTTAACTTCCGCTTCCAGCTTTTCAAGTTCAAGCTTTTTCTGTCGCAGTTGCGCACAAACAGCTTGCAATTGGTCCTTTGTACTGGTCAGTTCTCGATCATGTTGGAAACGCATTATAATTTCATTCCGCTTTCGAATCTGTCCCATAACCGCTAGGGACCATCTGATTCGCTCTTTATTTTTCATACGGGTCGTTTTTCCCCAGACCCTTTTAATCTCGTCCAAGGACCATTGTCCTTTGGAGGTTCTGTACTTTTGTTCGATCTTAATACAGGTTTTAGATAAGTTGAATTGTTGCTCTATGTATTCTTTCAACTGTTCGAGAATCTTATCTATTGAAACCTCAGGTGTTGCTTGCCCACCTTTAACAGTTGTAGGCAATTCTTTGCTCTTATCTCCTGCTGCCATAATACTGATTTCTTTACTGGGGTCTCGAGACGTAGGCTTTCTAGCCAATCAATAGGTCGGTGATTAATTAACTACCACACCGTCGAAGTTAGACGTCTATGGGACCTCGAGCCGACTACCAACCGGAGGGTTCGCAAAGCGTAGGCTTTCGGAATCGCGTAGAAGGAGAGGCAAATTTAGACTTTTGACCGAGGACTTTTATAAAGAGGAGTCCTTACCTCAGTATGTAGGTCCGATGTCCAAAATTCAGTTTCTTTCCTCAGCGATCGTGTTCGTGACGCCAAAATTGTTAGATCTCTTAATTTCCAATGAAATACGAATTCCGATTGTAGTTTTAATGTCACTTTATTTTGGCCGCAGTAACAAGCTCTTGGCTTTAAGCCAGGTCTTTGTCCTTCTGATATCACATGGTCAAAATGGCTGTATTTATACCGGGTTCAATTTACAGAAAAGAACTCGCCTTCTTTGACCTTATTGGCTCAATTAATAGTCTTTTAACCTTTTAATTGGCTCGCTACCCAAGGTCCTAAAATGTCAAGTTGATTGATGATTTAATGCAACATGCTGAACTGCATGTAGACATGGGAGTCTGTGTTTTCTCAACCTGTCTAAATGCAGCCTGTTTGAATTCTCTATCAGATATGATGGTAGTAACGAGGCACGAGAGATGGCACTGTTGACGCAGTGGTTGTGAATATGGGTTGAGGAGTTTACATGGAGAGAGAGATTAAGGGAGGACAGGAGGGTAGTGAACTCAGAGGACAGAGAGCATGGTGAATTGAGATAGAGTTTGAAATCACTGAGGATGAGAAGTCATTTGGTGCAGAGGCAGAGGGAGGAGATTAGTGAAGAAATATCAGCAATAACATTCTAATATTAATTGGGTAGGCACTAGAGACTGATAACTTTAAATGAGAGGTGAAAGGGGTGGAATAAGGTGAGAGGCTGAAAGGAGATGAGTAGGGGGACAGACTAAGGTGTGATCTGCTGATAAGAACCACAATGCCACTACATTGGTCTAAGCGGTGAAAGTGGTGGAAGGTATAGCCAGGCGATGAGGCATCATTTAACAGTAAGGTGTCGTCGCCCCTGAACCACATTTCCGGCAGGGCCATGATGTTGATGCCATCATCCACGATAAGCTTATGGATGGAAAGGGCCTTGTTCGCAAGCGATCGGACATTCTGGAGGGAGATGCGGAGCGTGTCAGTGATGGCTTCCCCACTGCCAGCATCCACAGGGTCAGCGCTGAGGGGGATGAGTTGGCTGGGAAGGAGATAGCAAGATTAGCAACCAGTGGGTGTGATAGGCAGGAAGGTCAATGAGAGAATAGGATGGGAAAGTTGTGGTTGCTGTTCGTAAGGAGGCAGCGACAAGTGCCTCGATGGGCCCTTCGTAGGATGTCAAGAGGGGTACAGAGGGAAGCTGTAGGCTTATCTAGGAGGGAATCAAGCCTGGGTCAGTGGCAGGAGAGTAGGAAGGTCAAAGAGTAATGAAGTGTTGGGGTAGGGATTTGGAGGGCAGTGTATCTGAGAGAGGAGAGATGAAAGGAGGCATGACAACAGGAGAGAATGGTCAGGGAGGGATAAAGAGAAAAGGAAAGAAGGGGAAAAGTGGAAAAATATTGAAAGACTTGAATAAGGAGCATGATTCACGTTGGCAACACACTGATTTAATTTAAATTAGGTCCAACCACAAAAATGGCACTTGCCGCACAGTGATTCCTTTAGAATGTGACTCAGGAAGCTAAGTTTGGACACTTCTGTCCTATAGGGATCACCTTATGGTTTTTCCAGTGTTTTTGTCTTTTCAGAGAGGATTTGGGAATGAGTTTATGTTTGCACAAAATGAATTTGCATAATTTTAAAACGAAAGCACAGGCTGCCGCACTGAGACAGAGAGGGATGGTAGAGGTTTGATGTATTAACTATCCACTGTTGCCGACAATGACTGGGGACATTATGTGATTTGTTATCTTGCCTCTGCCATCTTACGTGGGTCCAGCATGAAATGTCCGCTGAGAATATACTCTTGGGAGAGGAGTGCCATGTTTTTGGATTTTTGGATTTTTGATTAAAAATAAATTGTTACAGAGAGGAATCAGCTGACGGAATGGCCCACTCCTGCATCTATTTTCTATGTTTCACCCAATTTTACTTTCCATTGACTTCCACGGAAAGGAGAATCAGGCAGGGTGTATAATGGATGGCCGAGCCACTGCCACCTATTTTGTGCCCCTGCTGAAGTTGAATTGCACCCCCATAGTATCAAGCTCAGATCTCAAGGGGATCCTATTACTATACCTCCCAAGTTAAGCTATCATATAATTATAAATTGGGCAGTATGGACACGCTCCTGAAGATAAGATGCTTAGACTGCTTACTGGAGTGATCAGCGCTGCTGAACCCAGGAGAATATCTAAGATATAGAAACATAGAACAATGGGCCCAAGTTTCTGCCCTCTGCCATTCAGCTCCCGCTCACCCACCTCCCCCCGTTCAGTTCCCGCTCCCCCCCCACCCCGTTCAGCCGCTTCCCCTCCTCCCCTCTACTCTCCCCCCCCCTCCCTCCACGTCCTTGGCGGGGCTTGCCCGCCCAGCATCTTGCTGGGGGCGGGACCCACCCAAAATCTTCAGCAGCCCGGCTTTCACTCGTCCGCGGGGCCCACCCGCCCAGCATCTTGCTGGAGGCGGGTCCCGCCCGAAGTCTTCGGCGCGGCCAGGCATCGTCGTTGTCGGGGCACGTTCAGCCTCCCTCTCCCCTCCCCTCCTCCTCTTCCTCCTCCTCTTCCCCCTCTCCTCGTCCCCCTCCTCCCTTCCCCTCCTCTCCCCCTCCTCTCCCTTCCCCCTCCCCCTCCCCCTCCTCTCCCCCTCCTCTCCCTTCCCCCTCCTCTCTCTCTCGCCCCCTCTCTCTCCCCCCTCTCCCTCCCCCCTCCTCTCCTTCCCCCGCTCTCCCTCCCTCCCCCCTCCCTCCCCTTACCCCCTCTCCTCCCCCTCCTCCCCCCTTCCCCCCTCCTCCCCCCCATCTACCCCACCCCTCGCTGTCAGAAACACAGAGAGACACTGACAGAGAGAGAGAGAGAGATACTGACAAAGAGAGAGACACTGACAGAGAGAAAGACACTGACAGAGACAGAGAGAAAGACACTGGGAACACCCCGTCCCAGCACGCTGTTGGAGGGCTCCTGGTGCTGCAGTCGGTGAGTAGAAACTTAATTTTTTATTTATTGGTTGATATTTTATTATTTTTAAATTTTTTATTTGTTAATATTTTTGATTTATTGGTTGATTTATTGATTTATTTATCATTTATTATTGATGATGGCTATTTATTTGTAAAAGTGAAGTGTTTAATGTTTGTAATCCCCCTTCCGCCCCCCCCCCACTATCTTTCATTCCCTACGCCTGATTTATAAGTGTAGGCAAGGTTTTTCTGAGCGTACAAAAATCTACACTTACTCCATTCTAAGTTAGTTTGGAGTAAGTTTTCGCTGCCTAAACTTGCAAAACAGGCGTAAGTGGTTGGACACACCCCCTTTGGAAAAAAAAACTGTTCTAAAATGAAACTATTCTAACTGACTAGAACTGGAGCAAACTAAATGCCGAGAATTGCAATTTCTAAGATGCTCCATTCTAAACTAGTTGCTCCAAAAAAATAGGAGCAACTCAGGCCAAAACTTGAGCCCTAGAGCTCAAATTTCGGACCCCCGCTAGAACGGCGCACATCGGAGAGGCCTGCCTAATTTGTAGAACAGAAATTGCGCCGAATACTTAGCTCGCGATTCTCCGATATCTGTAGGCCTGGTTCCAGCTCGGCGCGGTGCAGTAGGAGCTGCTGGGGGCGGAGCTACAGCTCAGTGCCAAAAACAGTGCCGGCAGCTGCGCGCATGCGCAGTAGCTCTTGGCCCTCCCAGCGTGTCCTGTCTCCGTGCGATGACCCTATCCCTGGCCGAAGGGACGTCACCCCTATCCTGGGCCGAGTGGCCTGACAGCACTTACCTCTTCCGCGCCAGCCCACCCTGCATCTCCTGGGGGCAGGCCCCGCCTGAACTCCTTGGCATCCTCAGCGGCGGCGGGGCCCGCCCAAAGTCCTGGACGATGGTCATCTGCTGGGGGGCGGGCCTCGCCCAAAATGGCGTCCTTGTCGGCGGTGGGGCTCACCCAAAGTCCTGGGCAGCAGTCCGGCATCTACTGGGGGCGGGCCCCACCCGAAGTCCTCGAAGTCCTCGGCGTCCTCGATGGCGGTGGGGCCCACCCGCCCAGCATATCCTGGGGGGGGCCCATCCCAGTAGGCTGTTGGAGGGCTCCCGGTGCTGCAGTAGGTGAGTAGAAACTTTCAATTTTTTATTTATTGATTGATTTTTTATATTTTTTATTTATTTATTTATTTTTTTTTTTGGATTGATTTATTGGTTGATTTATTGATTTATTTATCATTTATTATTGATCATGACTCTCTATTTGCAAAAGTGAAGTGTTTAATGCTTGTAAAATCCCTTAACTTCACTCTAACTTCCCTTCCCGCCCCCCCACCATCTCTCATTGTCTGCGCCTAATTTATAAAATGTAGGCAAGGTTTTTCTGAGCATACAAAAATCTACACTTACTCCATTCTAAGTTAGTTTGGAGTAAATTGGCGCTGCCTAAACTTGCAAAACGGGCGTAAGTGGCTGGTAACGCCCCCTTTTGAAAAAAAGCTGTTCTAAAACAAAACTATTGTAACTCACTAGAATTGGAGCAAACTAAATGCCAAGAATTGCAATTTCTAAGGGGTCAAGTTTCGGGCTGCGCCTAAAATGGCGCAGCCTCGTGAACCATGCCTGATTTCTGCGCTCAAAACCACTCTGAAAACTTACCTCGGTATTCGCCCCTCCCTCAGGTCGATCCAGGCCCTCGGCGCAGCGCAGCACGAGCTGTGGGGGGCTGAGCCAGGTCACTGCGCTGAAAACAGCGCCAGGACCTCTGCACATGCGCGCTACAGTGTGCGCGCATGTGCAGAAGCTCCAGGCGCCCGATGCTGTGTGGGAGGGGCCCGAAGCACGCCACCCCTAGCCCTTGCTGAATGGGCTCACTGGGGTGGCAAAGATCGACTGGACCTCCCTCCTCGAGCTCCTGCTCCGGCTCCGGCTCCGGCTCCCCCCCGCCCACCCCAGTTCAGCTCCTGCTCCCTCCAACTCTCTTCCGCTCCCCCGCCCCCAGCTCGACTCTCTCCATCACCCTCCTCCCACCCACCCCCCCCAGCTTTTGCTCCCGGTCCAGCTCTCTCCCGCACCCCCGCCCCTCCGCCCCCCCCCCCGGTTCAACTCACGCTCCGCTGTCTGCCGCTCACCTCCCACTCCCCCCACCCCCCCAGGTCCCGCTTTGCTCCGGTTCCCCCCTTCCTTAAGGTGCGGTCCGGTCCGCTACCCCCTCCACGTCATCGGCGGGGCCCGCACGCCTGGCATCTTGCTGGGAGCGGGCCCCACCCGAAGTCTTCGGCCCGGCTTCCACTCATTGGCCAGGCCCGTTCAGCCTCCCCCACCTCTCCTCCCTATTCCTCTCTCTCCCCCCTCCCTCTGCCCTCTCCCTCTCCCCTCCCTCTCCCACTCCCCCTCCCCCTCTCTCTCCCCTCCACCCTCGCCCCTCTCTCCCTACCGCCCTCTCTCCCTCCCCCCTCTCTCCCCCTCCCTCCCCCTCCCTCTCCCTCACCCTCTCTCCCTCTCCCCTCCTCCCTCCTCTCCCTTCCCCCCCTCTCCCTCCTCTCTCCCCTCTCCCTCTTCCCCCTCCCTCCCTCCCCTCTCTCCCCTCTCCCTCTCCCCATCCCTCTCTCTCCCCCCCCTCTCCCCCTCCCTCTCCTCCCCCCTCCTCCCCCCTCCTCTCCCCACCCCACACTGTCAGAAACACAGAGACACTGACAGACAGAGAGAGAGACACTGACTAGACAAACAGAGAGAGAGAGACACTGGGGGGGGCCATCCCAGCATGTTGTTGGAGGGCTCCCAGTGCTGCAGTCAGTGAGTCAAAACTTAATTTTTTATTTATTGATTTTTTAATTTTTTTTTATTTTTTATTTTTTTTATTTTTTTTGATTGATTTATTGGTTGATTTATTGATTTAGTTATCATTTATTATTGATGATGGCTCTTTATTTGTAAAAGTGATGTGTTTCATGTTTGTAAACTTCCCTTCTCCACCCCCATCTCTCGTTTCCGACGCCTGATTTTCTAAGTGTAGGCAAGGTGTTTCTGAGCATACAAAAATCTACACTTACTCCATTCTAAGTTAGTTTGGAGTAAGTTTTCGCTGCCTAAACTTGCAAAACAGGCGCAAGTGGCCGGACACGCCCTCTTTTCAAAAAAAAATCTGTTCTAAAATGAAACTATTCTAACTGACTAGAACTGGAGCAAACTAAATGCCGAGAATTGCAATTTCTAAGATACTCCAATCTAAACTAGTTGCTCCAAAAAAATAGGAGCAACTCGAGCCGAAACTTGAGCCCATAGAAATTTACAGTGCAGAAGGAGGCCATTTCGGCCCATCGTGTCCACGCTGGCCAAAAAGGAGCCGCACAGCCCTCGGTCAGCAGCCCTGAAGGTTACATATAAACCTATAAACAATGAACAATGGCAGAAAGGCAAAGAGCATCCAGCCCAACCAGTCCACCCCACACAACCGCAACACCCCTTACACTGAAAGCATTCTACACTTCACCCCAACCGGAGCCATGTGATCTCCTGGGAGAAGAAAAAACAGATAAAAGCACAGGCAAATTTAGGGAGAAAAAAATCCGGGAAAATTCCTCTCCGGGCAATCAAAACTAGTCCAGGAAATCACCCTGGCTGTATTTGATTCCCTGCATTACGTTCCATTATATCTGCACCAGCCAACAAGAGGTTATCCAGTCTAATCCCAATTACCAGCTCTAGGTCCGTAACCCTGCAAGTTACGGCACTTTAAGTGCCCATCCAACCATCTCTTAAAAGTGGTGAGGGTTTCTGCATCCACCACTCTTCCAGACAGTGAGTTCCAGATCCACACAACCTTCTGCGTAAAGAAGCTCCTCCTCAAATCCCCTCTAAACCTTCCACCAACCACCTTAAAACTTTACCCCCTCATAATACACCCCTACACCAATGGAAATAGGCCCTTACTATTCAGTATGTCCAGGCCCCTCAATATTTTGTACACCTCAATGAGGTCTCCTCTCAACCTCCTTTGTTCCAATGAGAACAAACTCAGCATATCCAATCTGTCCTCATAACTAAGATTCTCCATTCCAGGCAGCATTCTAGTAAATCTCCTCTGCAGCCAGTGCAATCACGTCCTTCCTATAATATGGCGACCAGAACTGCACGCAGTATTCCAGCTGTGGCCTAACCAAATTATACAATTTAAACATAACCTCCCTGCTCTTATATTCTATGCCTCAGCCAATAAAGCCAAGCATTCCATATGCCTTCTTAACCACCTTAGCCATCTGGCCTGCTACTTTCAGGGATCTGTGGACAAGCACTCCAAGGTCCCATTGTTCATCTGGACTACCGCTTAATGTGTATGCCCTTTCCTTATTAGCCCTCCCAATGTGCATTACTTCACACTTCTCTGAATTAAATTCCATTTGTCACTGCTCTGCCCACCTGACCAGTAGATTGATATCCTCCTGCAGCCCATGACTTTCCTCTTCATTAGCAACCACACAGCCAATTTTAGTGTCGTCTGCAAACTTCTTAATCATACTCCCTATATTCAAATCTAAATCGTTGATATATACCACGAAAAGCAAGGGATCTAGTACTGAGCCCTGTGGAACCCCACTGGAAACATCCTTCCAATCACAAAAACATCCATCAACCATTACCCTTTGCTTCCTACCTCCAAGGTGTGGGGGGTAGGGTTGGTTTGTACAGAAATACTGATGATTTCAGACAAATGTTCGGTTTAAATGTTTTTTACTTAACAAATCCTGGTAGCACATTGGCTCAGTTAGCTGCACCATTACACGCTGGTGATTCCTTAACATCAAAGAGTATAATCACACTTAACCAATCAACTTAAACCTTAACTGTCACCAAAGTGATGCCCACCATTGATGTATGACCTGCACACCCAGCAGTGTGTCAGCTTTGTTAATAACACCAAAGTTCTTTCAGGCAAAGATCATTGAAGAGCTCCTGACGTAAGGCTCTTGCAGCTATCATCCCACCATGGACCCTTTCATGCCGTCTACAGGGGGGTGGGGGCATGGCCTGATTGTCTGGGCCGATATCAGTGTTCGCCTCCTCGTCCTCCTCTTCCTCTCTCTGGTGAGGTGGACTGTCAGACTCATGGCAATATTTGTCCCCCTCCTGATAGCCAAGTTGTGCAGCATGGAGCACACCATTATGAATTGAGCTACCTGCTCAGGGTGGTATTGGAGCTCACCTCCTGAGTGGTCCAGCCATCCAAAGCGCTGCTTCAGCACTCCAATGGTTTTCTCCCGAATATTGCGAGTTGTTCTGTGGCACTTGTTGTATCGCCTCTTGGCCTCGGTGTGGGTGTCACACAGGGGGATCATCAGCAAGGTGGCGAGGCCGTATCCTTTATCACCAAGCATCTTGCATTGACCTTGTGGCTGATTGTTAAACAAGTCAGATACAGTGCTCTCACGCAGGATGTGAGCATCATGGATGCTGCCTGGAAATTGAGCATTCACTGCCAGTATAATTTGCTGGTGGTCAACAACCAGTTGGACATTCAGGGAGTGGAATCCCTTGCGGTTCCTGGAAACCTCTGCATCCTGAAAAGGTGCCCGCATCGCGATGTGCGTACAGTCTATTGCTCTCTGCACCTTGGGGAAGTTTGCAATTCTGGAGAATCCTAGAGCCCTCTCACTCTATGCCTCCCTGGTCATAGGGAAGAGATCAAGTCCCTCCTGCGTGCGTACAGGGCTTCAGTGACCTGTCTAATGCAGCGATGTGTGGCATGCTGAGACAGAACGCAAATGTCGCCAGTTGTGCCCTGAAAAGAACCCGAGGCGTAGAACGACAGTGCGGACCTGATGGTGTTGGCAGACTGCAGATCTGCCCTTATCAGCTGGCATACCTCAGTGATAACCTCTTTGTGGAAGCGCAGTGTGGAAGGCAGGTAGTGTTGGGCAAGTCGAGGTAAGAATGCTTCTCCTTGTACTTGCGGGAGGTGTAACGTCTGGTCCTCCTCATCTGTCTGTCACTTCTTACATTGGGCACATAATGCAGTAGAGCGTTCCTTCAGCGATGTCGAGTTTGCTGCATGTATTTGGTCACCAAAAGAGTGTGAGAAAGGACAGGTCCCATTGCAGTAACTCTCTGTTTTCCACCGATTGCTCACAAACAAGGAATGTCCCGATGAAGACACCTCTTCAATTCCAATCGATCACAGTATAGTCAAAATGTTTGTAGAGATGTTCACATCAACTCCAAAGACCTGCAGAGTACATCCAAACTCCGCCGAGGTTGAAGCACAGCAGCCTTTTAAAGGACGCGACATGTGATCTAGAACATGACGTCCATAACGCTGTGATTCGTTCCGGTTAGCTTCACTTTTTGTGGGCGGTTTTTTGGGCGAGTGATATTGTGGGCGATGTGCGTGCGAGGTGGTGAAATTGACGATGGCCGATCTCCATGGCCTCTAGTTTGGGTGAATATGCTCTTTACGACAAAAAACAATGGGCGGACATTAATATTGAATCTTGGCGTTAATTCCGTGCGGAAAGTAACGCTGGGCGATATTATGGGCGTTGATTTCGCCCATTCTGCTGATTCCAAAAAAGTGGGCGGGTGGTAATATTTTTTCTCACCGTTAAGCACATGGGGAAAGTAACGCATGGCGATAAGTTTCTGAAAAATGCCTGCCAGTTTCCATTTTGTGCCAAAATGGGCGATATATGGGCGTTATACGTCATTTCAGCGGTAAATTGGGCGTTAAGTGTGCGTTAAGCAGTCAAAAAAAGTGGAGTTTCTAGCCCATGGTCTCTAATAGGCCCTACCCTTTCTTTAGTTACCCTCTTACTCTTAATATATTTATAGAAGGAATATAAGGGATATCCTGAAACTTATAACAAAGATGAATATACATTTAGCATAACCCCATATTTGTGCCTCCTCGCCCCTTCCCCCGACACTCCCACCAAAATAGCACCAACAACATAAAAATATGCCCAAGACAACACCTGAGGCCATACACCTCACTTTCCTTCCCCCCCACTCACTTCTCCTCCACACCTCTACCCCTTCCCCTCCTGACTCCAAGACGCCTAGCCGAGGAGCTTCTCAGGCGTTGCTTCATTGCGGGGATGGCAGCAGAACCGCTAATTGGACGGATACGGGAGAGGACGGTCCCGAGGTGGGAACGTGCTCCGAGTCAGAAGCAAGATCTTCCTCCTGGCTCTCATGAATTGTTGGCAATGGGGGTGCGGCACCTTTGGATGCAGTGCCGCGCTCCTGGACCACTGGGGGGCCTCTGCTACCAGTGTTCCTGGCTACCAGCTCCAGGGTCACCGCCATCCGTGGCACATACTCCGTCATGGTGGCGGACATGCTGGCCAGCTGGAGGGATATGCCCCCCTTTGTCTGTTGGATCTGCTGACCTATCTCAACACCCCTCCTGGACAAGTGTACCATGTCCTCGCTCAGATCTGCCGCTCATGGAGCAGACCTGCCACATCGACCCAACCTCCACTTGGTCGGCGCCATCCTGGAGACACCTGGGGTGCCCTGTGGTAAGGTGCTTGGGCCTTGTACCTCCATGGTGGATGTGAGAATGACTGCAGGAGCACTAGATGTCATCAGTGTCGAATGGATTAATGAGGTTGGGGATACAGGCTCCTCGAAGTCAACACTGTCATCCTTTGAGAAGGGACCCAGCAGCTGCACGGTCGAGAATCGGTGCTTGTCAGCACCAGATGGAGGAGAGTCTGGCGAGTACGTCCCTGCGCCCCCAGCTTCTGGGATCGGTATTCTTGCATGGGGTCGCGCTGCTGGCTGAGCTGCAAAATATAAATGAGGTTATTAGAGAAGGGGGCGCTAGGGTCACAAGGTGAGTCCCGCGCTACACACAGCACATGCATGACAAAAGCAACACCGCTATCAAGATCATCACAGACATCACATTTCATGACCATCACCAAATTCTGCATTGCAATGATTCTCATGAGGACATCATAGAAACATAGAACCATAGAAAATAGGTGCAGGAGTAGGCCATTTGGCCCATCGAGCCTGCACCACCATTCAATAAGATCATGGCTGATCATTCACCTCAGTACCCCTTTCCTGCTTTCTCTCCATACCCCTTGATCCCTTTAGCCATAAGGGCCATATCTAACTCCCTCTTGAACATATCCAATGAACTGGCATCAACAACTCTCTGCGGTGGGGAATTCCACAGGTTAACAACTCTCTGAGTGAAGAAGTTTCTCCTCATGTCAGTCCTAAATGGCTTACCCCTTATCCTTAGATTATGTCCCCTGGTCCTGGACTTCCCCAACATCGGAAACATTCTTCCTGCATCTAACTTGTCCAGTCCCGTCAGAATTTTATATGTTTCTATGAGATCCCCTCTCATCCTTCTAAACTCCAGTGAATACAGGCCCAGTTGATCCAGTCTCTCCTGATATGTCAGTCCAGCCATCAAAGGAATCAGTCTGGTGAACCTTCGCTGCACTCCCTCAATAGCAAGAACGTCCTTCCTCAGATTAGGAGATCAAAACTGAACACAATATTCCAGGTGAGGCCTCACTAAGGTCCTGTGCAACTGCAGTAAGACCTCCCTGCTCCTATACTCAAATCCCCTAGCTATGAAGGCCAACAGACCATTTGCCTTCTTCACCGCCTACTGTACCTGCAGGCCAACTTTCAATGACTGATGTACCATGACACCCAGGTCTCGTTACACCTCCCCTTTTCCTAATCATCCGCCATTCAGATAATATTCTGCCTTTGTGTTTTTGCCACCAAAGTGGATAACCTCACATTTATCCACATTATACAGCATCTGCCATGCATTTGCCCACTCACCTAGCCTGTCCAAGTCACCCTGCAGCCTTTTAGCATCCTCCTCACAGCTCACACCGGCCAGCCAGTTTAGTGTCATCTGTAAACTTGGAGATATTACACTCAATTCCTTCATCCAAATCATTAATCTATATTGTAAATAGCTGGGGTCCCAGCACTGAGCCCTGCGGCACCCCACTAGTCACTGTCTGACATTCTAAAAAGGACCCGTTTATCCCGACTCTCTGCTTCCTGTCTGCCAACCAGTTCTCTATCCACGTCAGTACATTACCCCCAATACCATGTGCTTTAATTTTGCACACCAATCTCTTGTGTGGGACCTTGTCAAAAGCCTTTTGAAAGTCCAAATACACCACATCCACTGGTTCTCCCTTGTCTACTCTACCAGTTACATCCTCAAAAAATTCTAGAAGATTTGTCAAGCAGGATTTCCCTTTCATAAATCCATGCTGACTTGGACCGATCCCGTCACTGCTTTCCAAATGTGCTGCTATTTCATCTTTAAGAATTGATTCCAACCTTTTCCCCACTACTGATGTCAGGCTAACCAGTCTATAATTACCCATTTTCTCTCTCCCTCCTTTCTTAAAAAGTGGTGTTACATTAGCTACCCTCCAGTCCATAGGAACTGATCCAGAATCGATAGACTGTTGGAAAATGATCACCAATGCATCCACTATTTCTAGGGCTACTTCCTTAAGTATTCTGGAATGCAGACTATCAGGCCCCGGGGATTTATCGGCCTTCAATCCCATCAATTTCCCACCTAATAAGGATTTCCTTCAGTTCATCCTTTTCACTAAACCCTCGGTCCCCTAGTACTTTCGGAAGGTTATTCGTGTCTTCTTTTGTGAAGACAGAACCAAAGTATTTGTTTAACTGGTCCGCCATTTCTTTGTTCCCTATTATAAATTCACCTGAATCTGACTGCAAGGGACCTGCGTTTGTCTTCACTAATCTTTTTCTCTTCACATATCTATAGAAGCTTTTGCAGTCAGTTTTTATGTTCCCTGCAAGCTTCCTTTCATACTCTATTTTCCCCCTCCTAATTAAACCCTTTGTCCTCCTCTGTTGTATGACAAAATTCTCCCAGTCCTCAGTGCTGCTTTTTCTGGCCAATTTATATGCCTCTTCCTTGGATTTAACACTATCCCTAATTTCCCTTGTTAGCCACGGTTGAGCCACCTTCCCCTTTTCATTTTTACTCCAGACAGGGATGTACAATTGTTGAAGTTCATCCATGTGATCTTTAAATGTTTGCCATTGCCTATCCACCATCAATCCTTTAAGTATCACTCGCCAGTCTATTCTAGCCAATTCACGTCTCATACCATCGAAGTTACCTTTCCTTAAGTTCAGGACTGTAGTCTCTGAATTAACTGTGTCACTCTCCATTTTAATAAAGATTCTACCATATTATGGTCACTCTTCCCCAAGGGGCCTCGCACCACAAGATTGCTAATTAGTCCTTTCTCATTACACATCACCCAGTCTAGGATGGCCAGCCCTCAAGTTGGTTCCTCGATATATTGGTCTAGAAAACCATCCCTAATACACTCCAGGAAATCCCTCTCCACCGTATTGCTACCAGTTTGGTTAGCCCAATCTATATGTAGATTAAAGTCACACATGATAACTGCTGTACCCTTATTGCATGCATCCCTAATTTCTTATTTGATGCTGTCCCCAACCTCACTACTACTGTTTGGTGGTCTGTACACAACTCCCACTAGCGTTTTCTGCCCTGTAGCTCCACCCATACCGATTCCACATCATCCAAGCTAATGTCCTTCCTTATTATTGCATTAATTTCCTCTTTAACCAGCAACGCCACCCCCAGCTCCTTTTCCTTTCTGTCTGTCCTTCCTAAATATTAAATATCCCTGCATGTTCCCAGCCTTGGTCAGCCAATAGATGCCATTATTTAAAGAAGAATTTTATCATTCATCTATCATATAATATTGGTCGGAAATGAATGGGTGTGGCATCTATTGACTTTACATCACGCAATGGTGTATACTTTACTCACGTGATATCACATCTGGCTCTGCTGCTGCTTGCGTGCACGACCGGGGATGGGTCCCCACTAGTGCCAGCACCCATTCCTCGATGTCGGTGAGGTCAATGATGACTGGTGGCCCCCCACCCGTTCGCCTCTGCTTCGCCCTATTCCTCGAAAGCTTCTATTGTAAAAGGTAACAACAGCACGACAGGGTATGAGATCATTGCATGATATCATTGCTGGATACTGTCACAGAGACTGATACAACATATAACTGACAGATGCAATCATGATTATAATGAAAATTATCATTCTTTACCTAAAGACGTATACCGTGAATGCAGGCTTTGAGTACAACCTTCAGTATAAGTACAAGACATCACATCTGATTTTAATCACTCATTGCACTTACAATTCCAATTATATAAATATATAAGTACATGTAAATAAATTAATACTTACTCTGGCGGATCCGACAAGGTTGTTCCATCGCTTGCGGCATTGGTTGCCCTCACACACCTCGTTGGTCGTCGACGAGACCACCTCAGCTATCTCGGCCCATATCTTCTGGTAGGCCTTTGGGCTAGGCTTCCCATGCTCTCCCTGGATCAATTAACCCCAGCGCGACTCGACCTCCTGCATGAGGGAGGCTTTTGCCTCGTCCGAGAAGCTCCTTGTTCTTTTGCATCCTTCCAATTGTTCCTCTCCCAGCTCACTGCTCTCGCTAGCATCCTCAGT
This sequence comes from Pristiophorus japonicus, assembly GCF_044704955.1. Lineage (NCBI taxonomy): Eukaryota > Metazoa > Chordata > Chondrichthyes > Pristiophoridae > Pristiophorus > Pristiophorus japonicus. The sequence continues at coordinate 91,726,258 of NC_091977.1, forward strand.
CTCCACAGCAGGCTGGGTCACCTCCTCCATCCCTTCCATGTTAATTATTATTTTTTCCTCAAAAACCTTTCCTGTCCTTAGTAGGCTTTTTGTTGCTGGTGAATGTCCCTCATGCCTCCCACAACAGCCAAAGAAGCACACACCACACCCACACATGCGTTCAGTCCCTTTCTATCCCCTCTCTCTCTGTCTCCTCTTAAGCGCATGTAATAATGACCCCGACCTCCTGAAATGCGGGAAACGAGCGTTGCCACGCCGCTGCTATGGTCGGTGACACTTTACGGCAGAAGGTCAAAAAAATGTACCACTAACGCCTATTTCAGATCACTCGAGGTAACGCCCATTTTCAAAAATGGAAAGTTAGGGTTTTGAAACTGGGCAATGCTCCGGTGATCTCAAAACTCATTTTTACCGCCCACGCTGGAAATAACACCCATTTTTGGCCGATCTGCACAACAGTGGAAAGTCTAGCCCAATATCTACAATTTCAGTTTTGCGTAGTGCATTGAAAGAATCACTCCAATTCTAGATCTAAATACCATCAAAACCAGTGGATTTTCTTGGATCAAACCTTTGAAGGAGATGTTTAAATTTCTTGTGCTTAGTCTTGATTGTGTTGATTGGGCTGATTTTATTGAACTGATTGCTAACTTTTATTTTCAGGTGATCTTTCAGCAAACTCCACCTGATTGACAGAAGTATGTCACATGCTTCTGTCCTTCAATGGCAGCCATACTAGAATATCAAAAATGAATTTGGTGATTATTTCACCAGTCCTTGATGCCTTTCCAAGAATCATGCATTTCAGAGCATCATGCATCTGGTGAGCTGCCAGCAAGCCTTTCACTTGGTTTGGGGATTGGTGTTCTTTTGGTTACCTCATTTACTGAAGCATTTTCACTTTTTGGCTATCACTGCGCAAATATTTCATTAAACTAGAGTTGTGATGGAGATTAATGTTATGCCAATGGTATTTGAATGGGAATGTGGAAGACTGCCTCATTAAATTTGATCTGTTTGGTCTGAATAAATAGTAACATTTTGACGGGTAGTTAGGATGTCTGCCTTGGCAGCAACGTCCCACTTGAGATTTCCATAAAGCCAAACCTTGCGTATGGTGTTTTCTTTAAGTAAGTAGGGCTACCACAGAAGCTAGGATGCAAACCAAGTGGTGGTGAGTTGTTCCAGCTGATGCTTTGTTGAATACTTTCAGGTAATCAAGGTCACAGTTAATGATAGACCTAAGTAGGCATTACGTCTTGATGGCAGAGCAAATCACCTGGGTGAGGCCATTAGTAATAGCTAAGGAAAGTGCAGTAGTGCTATTGTATTTTTTGTTTGCTTTCTTGAGGTATATCATAGTGCCGATCTAAGTTACCAACCAGAAGAATAGTTGACCAAGGATTTTATCATGAAATTCTGTAAGTGATATCAAATAAGTGATAATAGACAGTAAACTGTAGTCAAAGGACTATTTATTCCCTCTTTGGGGACTACACCTATCAGAGAATTTTGAAATTGCCTACAGAATATTGCCAAGCCATGCCTGGACTGTAAAGCAACGCATACCACTTTGCCAAAAGAAATCATAGGCAGAGATGGGTACCTGACGAACGGATCTACCACAGACCCATTTCACGTTCGGATCGGGGTCAAGCAAGGCTGTGTCATCGCACCAACGCTCTTCTTGATCATCCTTGCTGTAATGCCGCATCTCACCCTCAGCAAGCTCCCTGCTGGAATGGAGTTAAGTTACAGGGCAAACGGGAATCTTTTCAACCTCCGCCGCCTCCAGGCCATATCCAAGGTCGTCCCATCCTCCGTCATCGAACTACAGTAGGCAGACGTCTGCATCTGCGCACACTCGGAGGCCGAACTCCAAGCCATCTTCAACACCTTCACCGAGGCGTACGAGAGCATGGGCCTTACACTAAACATCCGTAAGGCAAAGGTCCTCTACCAACCTGCCCCCATCACACAGCATTGCCCCTTGGTTATCAAAATCCACTACGAAGCCTTGGACAACATGGACCATTTTCCATACCTCGGGAGCCTACTGTCAACAAGGGCAGACATCGACAACGAGGTCCAACACTGCCTTCAATGTGCTAGCACAGCCTTCAGTCACCTGAGGAAGATAGTCTGTGAAGACCAGGACCTCAAACCTGGCAACAAGCTCATGGTCTACAGAGCAGAGACATGGGGCCCGAAATTGAAGAAATTACCGCCCACTGCCGACCACATTCCTCTCGTCGAACCACCCAGTGCCACTTTCGACGTGGAGTGGGTGGGAGGGGAGAGCCGCCGGGAAGCGCCCGCCTACGTCAGCAGACAGCCAAGTCATGCGACTGACCTCGCCGAGTTGCCATATTGAGCGGGCGGGAGTCGGCGGGACTCGGCGGCAGAACGGGGGTGGACCGCTGGATGGAGGCTGGTCTCCGATGAAAACCCCACCCAAAGTACTGTCACCTCGCTGGCCATTGGCGGTCCTTTGGGCGGCACTTGGACGGGCGGAGGCCTTCATCAAATTCGGGTACGTGGACTATGTACAGCAGGCACCTCAAAACACTGGAGAAGTACCATCAACGCTGACTCCGCAAGATCCTGCAAATCCATTGGCAGGATAGGCGCACCAATGTCACTGTCCTCACTCAGGCCAACATCCCCAGCATCGAAGCACTGACCATGCTCGATCAGCTCCGCTGGACGTGGCATATCGCCCGCATGCCTGATATGAGACTCACAAAACAAGCGCTCTACTTGGAGCTCCGACACGGCAAGCGAGCCCAAGGTGAGCAGAGGAAACGCTTCAAGGACACCCTCAAAGCCTCCTTGAAAAAATGTAACATCCCCACTGACACCTGGGAATCCCTGGCCCAAGACCACCCAAAGTGGAGGAAAAACATCCGGGAAGGTACTGAACACCTCGAGTCTCTTCGCCGAGAGCAAGCTGAAGCCAAGCGTCGAGAGCGGAAGGAGCGTGTGGCAACCCAGGCCCCCCACCCACCTGTTGCTTCAACCACCGTTTGTCCCACCTGTGACAGAGACTGTGGGTCCAGCATTGGATTCCTCAGTCACCTGAGAACTGATTTCTAGTGTGGAAGCAAGTCATCCTCGACTCCGTGGAACTGCCTATGATGATGACCTGCTGTATTAAGAATTATGCACAGTTAATATGTCAGGATTCTCAGGTGCTATAATAGCTATGAAAGCTGTAAAAAGTCACAAAGATTTTCAAATTGCAAAATAATCAATGTGATTAAATTAATAATAGAGTATTCTGTGAGATTTTTTTTGATGGAAATACAAATGCAACTTGTAGCAAATTGCATTCTTATAAAATAATTTGTATGTAATAAAAGGAAGCAATGATAAATGGGAACATATATTAACATCAATTGTATTTCATCAATCCCATATTGAATTGCTGGTACTGCAACATCACGAATCTGGGCTGTCTCATATTAATACATTTTTAAATAGTATCCAGTGCTGCATGAGTAAGAACTATGCACTCTATTAGAACATGCTGGCATCTGAACAACATATTAAAATATGAACAAAAATATTAATAATATAATGAATGCTTGTAACATAGAAACATAGAAACATAGAAAATAGGTGCAGGAGTAGGCCCTTCAAGCCTGCACCACCATTCAATATGATCATGGCTGATCATGCAGCTTCAGTACCCCATTCCTGCTTTCTCTCCATACCCCTTGATCCCTTTAGCCGTAAGGGTCACATCTAACTCCCTTTTGAATATATCTTACGAACTGGCCTCAACAACTTTCTGTGGTAGAGAATTCCACAGGTTCACAATTCTCTGAGTGAAGAAGTTTCTCCTCATCTTGGTCCTAAATGTCTTACACCTTATCCTTAGACTGTGACCCCTAGTTCTGGACTTCCCCAACATCAGGAACATTCTTCCTGCATCTAACCTGTCCAATCCCGTCAGAATTTTATATGTTGCTATGAGATCACCTCTCATTCTTCTAAATTCCAGTGAATATAAGCCTAGTCGATCCAGTCTTTCTTCATATGTCAGTCCCGCCATCCCGGGAATCAATCTGGTGACTCTTCACTGCACTCCCTCAATAGTAAGAATGTCCTTCCTCAGATTAGGAGACCAAAACTGTACACAATATTCAAGGTGTGGCCTCACCAAGGCCCTGTACAACTGTAGTAAGACCTCCCTGCTCCTATACTCAAATTCTCTCGCTAAGAAGGCCAACATGCCATTTGCCTTCTTCACCGCCTGCTGTACCTGTATGCCAGCTTTCAATGACTGATGTACCATGACACCCAGGTCTCGTTGAATCTCCCCTTTTCCTAATCTGTCACCATTCAGATAATAATCTGCCTTCCTATTTTTGCCACCAAAGTGGATAACCTCACACTTATCCACATTATACTGCATCTGCCATGCATTTGCCCACTCACCTAACCTGTCCAAGTCACTCTGCAGCCTCTTAGCATCCTCCTTACAGCTCACACTGCCACCCAGCTTAGTGTCATCTGCAAACTTGAAGATATTACACTCAATTCCTTCGTCTAAATCATTAATGTATATTGTAAATAGCTGGGGTCCCAGCACTGAACCTTGCGGTACCCCACTAGTCACTGCCTGCCATTCTGAAAAGGACCCGTTTATTCCCACTCTTTGCTTTCTGTCTGCCAACCAGTTCTCTATCCATGTCAATACATTACCCCCAATACCATGTGCTTTAATTTTGCACACTAATCTCTTGTGTGGGACCTTGTCAAAAGCCTTTTGAAAGTCCAAATACACCACATGCACTGGTTCTCCCTTGTCCACTCTACTAGTTACATCCTCAAAAAATTCTAGAACATAAAGGACAAGGCAGTAATCCAATAGTGCCAGCTCCACGACCTATCAAGGAACTGAAAATATATGAGCTTTCAGCTCGTCAGTGATTATAGTTATGGTGAGCCTTTCTTTAATGGAAAATGGACAAAATATTTGTAAAGCACAGTAGTTATGTTGAACATGAAATTCATTTTTTAATTTCCACCTGATTCCTGACAGTAACTTATTAATTACTGTCAGTCAGGAGGAGTTATCTAAGCCAGCTGTACTCATGAAAATAAGAAGTCCCATTTCTAGGTAAGATATTGAGGGCCCTTTAATTATCCTCTGGTCAGCATCATTCCCAAATTCATAGCAATCAAAGTGGCTTCATCGCAATGTAAAATTTAATTGCAACATTACATAATAATTAATATGAATCTTGTGGCTATAGCAGCCATGGTACATTCGGGATCTTTTCACACACTCAGTAAATAAATCCTGTTAGACATTAAATTTCTGTATATGTATATATAAAACAAGGACTGCTTCTTTGGAATGGTTAGTACTGCAATATTTGTAGTGGTTAAATTTGCAATACCCAGAGTGGTTAGAATTGCATTATCTTGCATTACAACTACAATACTTGAAGTATGTAGAACTGTAAATGGCAATATATGGAGTGATTGGAACTACAATACCTGTACTGGTTAGGCTTACATTAACTATAGCTAGAACTGCAATACTTGGAGTGCTGAGAGCAGCATTACCTGAATTGGTTAGAATCTGGCATCAAAGCTTTTGATAAGGTCCCACATGGCAGATTAGTCACGAAAGTAAAAGCCCATGGGATCCAGGGCAAAGTGGCAAGTTGGATCCAAAATTGGCTCAGAGGCAGGAAACAAAGGGTAATGTTGATGGGTGTTTTTGTGACTGGAAGGATGTTTCCAATGGGGTTCCGCAGGGCTCAGTACTAGGTCCCTTGCATTTTGTGGTATACATCAATGATCTAGACTTGAATATAGGGGGAATGATTAAGAATTTTGCAGATGATACTAAAATCGGCTGTGTGGTTGATAACGAAGAAGAAAGCTGCGGACTGCAGGAAGATATCAATCAACTGGCCAGGTGGGCAGAACAGTGACAAATGGAATTTAATCCGGAGAAGTTTGAGGTAATGCATTTGGGGAGGGCTAACTGGGAAAGGGAATGGTAGGACACTGAGAAGTGTGGATGAACAAAGGGACCTTGGAGTGCATGACCACAGGCCAGGTAGTTAAGAAGACATACGGAATGCTTGCCTTTATTAGCTGAGGCATGGAATACAAGAGCAGCGGGGTTATGCTTGAATTGTATAAAACACTGGTTCGGTCACAGCTGGAGTACTGCGTGCAGTTCTGGTCACTGCATTACAGGAAGGATGTGATTGCACTAGAGTGTGTACAGAGGTGATTTACTAGGATGTTGCTGGGAGTGGAGAAAAGCTATGAGAATAGATTGGATAGGCTGGGTTTGTTTTCCTTTGAACAGAGGAGGCTGGGGGGAGACCTCATTGAGGTGTATAAAATTATGAGGGGCCTAGATATAGTGGATAGAAAGGGCCTATTTCCCTTAGCAGAGGGGTCAACAACCAAGGAGCATAAATTTAAAATAATTGGTAGGAGGTTTAGAGGGGATTTGTGGGGAAATTTCTTCATACAGAACATTGTGGGGGTCTGGAACTCACTATCTGAAAGGGTGGTAGAGGCAGAAACCCTCACCACATTTCAAAAGTACTTGGATATGCACTTGAAGTGCCGTAACTGGAAAGTGGGATTAGGTTGCATAGCCTCCTGTTGGCCGGCACGGACACGATGGGCCAAATTGGCCTCCTTCCGTGCTGTCAACTTCTATGATTCTATGATTCTGGAAGGCAGGGAGGAAGACAACAGTGGAGATGTAATGTCTGCCGGGGTAGAGTGTAAAGTCCTTAATCTACAGCATGAAACCACACGAGGCACATTCTGGGAACAAGGTGCCCTCAACTCTTTATTCACAGGACTCCAAGAGATGACCCTGCGTGGGACCTCCCTTTTTATACCTGTGTGATCAGGTAAGGAGTGTCTCCCACAAGTTCGCCCCTTGTGGTCAAGGTATGCATCTAGGTTGAGTGTATACAGCAATACAGTGGTGTTACATTGTGGTTACATACATGACATCACCTTCCCCCAAAAAATCTTATTGGGATCATAGGTTTAGTCTTTCAGGTGGTCTACACTCCCTCATGGAGCGCCGCAGTTGGGACTCTGGTTGTTGGACACTGAGGTGAGTGTCTGTCACCTGTGCTGATTCTGGCCTGTCCGGGCTGACCTCAGGGACTGTGCAATCTTCTGATTGCTCTTGTTGCACGTTCACTGGCAGTAGTGTGAGCTCCATCTCATGGTCTTCTTCAGGTTCCTCCGTGTCCATGCTGAACCTTTTTTTTACTTGGTCCAGATGCTTACAGCATATCTGACCATTGTAGAGTTTTACCACGATGACCCTATTCCCCTCTTTGTCAATTACAGTACCCTCGAGACATTTGGGCCTCTTGGCGTGATTGAGGACGAATACAGGATCATTTATTTCTATACATCTCCCCCTCGCATTACGGTCATGGTATTCGTTTTGTGACTTGCGCTTTCCCTCAACTATGTCAGTCAGGACTGGGTGAATGAGGGACAACCGAGTTTTGAGTGTCCGTTTCATTAGTAGCTCTGCGGGTGGGACCCCCGTGAGCGAGTGCAGGCGGGACCTATAGGCCAGCAGGAGGCGCGATAGGGGGCATTGTAGGGAGGGTCCTTGAATCCTGAGCATACCTTGCTTAATGATTTGGACCGCACTTCCACCTGGCCATTGGAGGTCGGCTTGAACGGCACAGTCCTGATGTGGTTGATGCCATTGCCCGACATAAACTCTCGGAATTCGTAGCTTGTGAAACATGGGCCATTATCACTAACCAGGATGTCCGGCAAACCATGGGTTGCAAAGATTGCACAGAGGCTTTCCACGGTGGTGGATGACGTGCATGAATTTAGAATGATGCACTCGATCCATTTCCTGAAAGGGAGTGCTGAGTGCTTTGAAGTGTTGTTGCTCAATGGCACTCTCTGCTGGTATCTGTTGATTGGGCATTCATATGCAAATTGACTGACTGTAGAAACTCATTTTTCCAGTTTTGCTGGCTCTGGCCTTTGGCTTGGGCCAGGCGCCAATTGGAGAGAAGAGGAAAATCTGCATGTCGACCGACCATTCGGCGGTCTGGAGGCCCGTCAAGGGGCGGGCCTGAAGGCCGCCCAAGGTGCCGGACGGGCAGCACAACAGATTGAAGGCTTTGGCCACAATACACATCGAAAGGAGGAATCTCCAACCCGGATGGCGGCCAACCGAGCGGCGAACCAGGGTGTCCGAAACACCATCCGAGTGACGGTGAAGAAAGTGGAAGGCCAGACAACGATCAACCGGGACCTGTTCGTGAAGAAAATCCTGCTGGGAACATGCGGCATGAAAGTCGCCGACATCTTCACCTTGCAGGACCTCTCGAAGAGAGGCTACTTCAATGTGACCTTCAGAACCGTCACCCTCTGCCTGAAGTTCCTGAAGGGTTTGAAGGAGGCGAGTGAACCGCTACGTTCAGTGCTAACTTGGGAGCCACTGTTCACCCTCCCGTCGCAAAGAAGACGCACTATCACAGTGCAGATGTACAACCCCCACATCCTGGTCATTGATGTGCTGACTTTCCTCGCCAGGTATGTCGATGGGGCGGGAAACAGCAGCGGCGTGAAAGACTTGCATGGGAAATGGACCAGCAAGCGCCAGATCCAGGTCACCATGAAGGTGGATGCCAGCGGAACCATCCTGCACCCCCCCCTCCAGCTTTGCCATCGGAGGAAGTCGGGGCTACATGGTGTACGCTGGCCAACCCAACGTGTACCGCACCTGCGGGAAGGCAGGCCATGTGGCAGCAAGCTGCAAAACTGTCATCTGCCGAAACTGCAAGAACGAAGGCCACCAGACAAAGGACTGTAAGGAGACCAAGTGCTGCAACCTTGTGGTCTGGCTGGGCACCTTTACAAAAACTGCCCCAAACGCAACTTCAGCTATGCGCAGGCAGCAAAGAACATTGCACCAGAGGAGGAGGAAGCTGAGGAACACAACGCTCCAGAGGAGAGCCACACCCTCCCCCCGACCAACGCCCCCGTGGACTCGGAACAAGTCGGCGAGGAAGAGAAGCCTACTACGATGAGCTGCGAGACACCAGCAGCCAGCAGCGAAGTTCTCCCCCAGCGCACCGAGTCCAGCAACCATGAGACAGCAGACAATGAAGCGGGATGGGAGACCATCAAGAAAAAGGCCTGCAAGCGTAAGGAGAACAGGCGAGCAAGGGCCCGTGCGGAAACGACAGGGAAGAGGCGGCTAGCAACCTCGACAGACAGCAGCGGCGGCAGCTCGTCTGATGAGGAAAGGTGAGAAAAAGCCTCTCACCACCGACACCAAAACAAGAGGCAATACGCCAACCCACAGCCACAGGCGACCGGGAGCAGTGAAGCGACCAGCACAGCCCTGCTCCAGGAACCCGCGAGCAGCAAAGCACCCAACGCACACGATCTCCGGAACACCGAGAGCGAAAAAGCGACCAACGCAGACCAGCTCCGGGATAACGGGAGCAGCGAAATGCCCAGCACACCCCACCTCTGGAATACCCGGAACGACGCAGCGATCGAAGCACACCAGCTCGAGACCGCCGCGACTGAGGAAAAGAGGGAACCACGAACACCAGGCGAGGACTGTGCAGAGGACATATCGGACTTAATGACAGAACTGCAGCAGTCCCCTGGTCGAAACATCCCCACGGCAGAGGATGACGACCACGCCAGCCCAGGTGGAGTAGACTTTCATAGTATTAACTTACGCATGCTGGAACTGGCCATTGAGCAGATGTCGGACAATTTATGTGAAGCGTAATGTTGGTAACTGTAAAAAATAGCTTTAAAATGGATTTAAAAATTGCTAGTATTAATGTGCATAACGTAAAATCTACTACGCGATGTGTTTCCACCTTGGGGTACCTCGCCAAGGTCAAAGCGGACCTGCTGTTCTTGCAGGAGTGCAGTCTGCCGCACTACAGCAGTTACCGGCAGTGGTCACAATGGTGGGCCCATGGACCATCCATATGGTCAGGAGGCAACGACAGCCGGTCTTCCGGCCTGGGCATTCTGCTGCGGGAAGTCACCGAAGTTAAGGAGGTGGTGGGCGGCCGCCTCCTCGTAGCAGACGTTATGTACAAAAACTCCCCTCTCAGGTTAATTAATGTTTACGCCCCAGCTCTCAAGAACAAGAGGCTGGCCCTCTTCCAGCAGCTCCCACTACTACTGGCAACGTCCAGGCCAGTCATTCTGGGCGGTGACTTCAACTGCATCATCGATGCGGCTGGAAGATCCAGCAGAGCCGACAGCAAACTGGACACCACGTCCAAACTCCTGATGGATGCGGTAAAAGATGCCAAGCTATGCGACGTCTTCAGCAACCCTGCAGACGGAGCACCGCGCAGATACACCTGGTCGAGACCAGGCGGGTCCGTCCGTTCCAGAATAGACTTCCTGTTTGTGTCCCACACGCTCAAGGTCAGATCCACCGACGTCACGCCGGTGTTCTTCTCTGACCACTGCCTCCTACTGGCCAACTGTCGCCCACAGGAAAACCAGAAAGTTGGCAGAGGGATATGGAAGCTGAACGTGAAACTGTTGACTCCGGAAACGTTGAGGAACTCAAGAAGGATTACAAAGGTTGGAGAACCGTAAAACCCCTCTGCGATTCGCCGATGCACTGGTGGGAAACAATCAAGACAAACATCAAGAGGTTCTTCATTCTCAAAGGTGTTCAGGAGGCGAGAGGGAGACAGAGGGAATTGTCCCAACTCCAGACGAATATGCAAAACCTGCTCCTGCTGCAGTCGATGGGAGTCGATGTCACGGAGGAACTCGAAGAGGTGAAGGGCCAGCAAGCCTCGCTCTTTGCCTCAGAGTCCTCCAAGATCATCTTCCGGTCCAGAGTCCGCTCCGTCGAGCAGGATGAGACGTGTTCGCGTTGCTTCTTCCAAAAGGTACACAGGGGGAGCTCTGTGATTACCACCCTAAAGGAAGAAGACGGTTCTGTGACGTCTTCGCAGCCTGACATGCAGAGGATCAGCAAATCCTTCTATGCCAGGCTGTACGACGTCAAGCCCACAGACCGCGCGGCCTCCCAGTTTTTCCTTTCGTCTATTTCGGAGGTCTTAGACGACAGCAAGCGGGAGAGTCTGGACCACCCGCTAACTCTGGACGAGCTGACAAAGGCCGTGCGGTCCTTCGAGATGAATAAAACTCCCGGAAGCGACGGCTTACCGGTCGAGTTGTACTCGGCTCTGTGGGACTGGATAGGCCCAGACCTGCTGGAAGTGTACGGAGGTATGCTTTTGGCCAGCAGCATGTCAGAATCGATGTGGAAAGGCATCATCACCCTCATCTACAAGCAGAAGGGGGAGAGGGAGGAAATCAAAAACTGGCGGCCCATTTCACTGCTAAATGTGGACTGCAAGATCCTGTCAAAGGTCATCGCCAACAGGGTCAAGTCTGCTCTTGAGCTGGTGATTCACCCGGACCAGACCTGCGCTGTCCCCGGCAGGAATATCTCTGATAGCCTCATGCTACTCAGGGATACAATCGCCTACGTGCGGGACAGGAGGGTGGACACCTGCTTAATCAGCTTAGACCAGGAGAAAGCCTTTGCCAGGATATCGCACACGTACCTGATGGACGTGCACTCCAAAATGGGGTTTGGGGAGGGTATCCGCAATTGGGTGTTGTATCGAGCCCTTTGCCGAGTCCATCAGGAAGGATGCGGGCATTAGAGGGGTGACGATCCCAGGCAGCGGAGGCGCTCAGGTCAAGGCCTCCCTGTACATAGACGACGTCGCCGTCTTTTGCTCGGATCCGCAGTCGGTCTGCAGATTGCTCACAATCTGCGACCAGTTTGAACTGGCCTCGGGAGCGAAGGTCAATCGCAGCAAAAGCGAGGCCATGTTCTTTGGCAACTGGGCCGACTGATCCTTTATTCCCTTCACCGTTAAGCCAGATTACCTGAAGGTGTTGGGAATATGGTTCGGAGTGGATGGGGCGTGCACCAAAAACTGGGAAGAGCGTATCGCCAAAGTGAAGCAAAAACTGGGATGGTGGAAGCTGCGCTTCCTCTCCATGGCAGGAAAGAACCTGGTCATCAGGAGTGAAGTGCTCTCGGGGTTGCTACACGTGGCACAGGTCTGGCCCATCTCTCGCTCCTGTGCCACGGCAGTTGCCCGGACCGTCTTCCACTTTGTCTGGAGGTCCAAAATGGAACGTGTCCGCAGAGACACAATGTACAAATCTCTGGTCAGTGGAGGAAAGGATGTTCCGAACGTGGCCCTCATCCTGATGGCCACCTTTGTGTGCGGCTGCATCAAGCTGTGCACAGACCCCCGGTACGCAAACACCAAGTGTCACTACGTGCTGAGGCTCTACCTGTCCCCTTTGTTGCGAAGGATGGGCCTGGCCACACTGCCGCGAAACGCCCCCACCAGCTGGACCATGCCTGCCCACCTGTCCTTCGTGGAAAAGTTTTTCACAAAAAACCCCTTTGACCACAAGGCCATCAAACAGTGGTCAGCACGTAATGTCCTGGCACCCTACGAAAGAAGGAGAGAGTGGACCCTGTCGGGTGGTTCCCTGAGCGGACTGTCGAACTCGTTTGGCAGAACGTCTCATCGCCAGAGCTGTCACACAAGCACCAAGACGTAGCTTGGTTGGCGGTGAGGAGGGCCTTGCCTGTCAGAGCGTTCATGCACAGCCGACGTCTCAGCAACACGGCACGGTGCCCCCGAGTCGGCTGCGGGGCGGACGAGACTGTCACCCATCTCCTTCAAAATTGCGCCTTCGCAAGGCAGGTTTAGAAAGAGATGCAGTGGTTGCTGTCGAGGTTCATCCCGAGCAGCTCCGTAACACAGTACTCTGTGCTCTACGGGCTGTTCCCAGGGACACACACCGAGACTGACATCACCTGCTGCTGGAGGGCCATCAGCAGCAGGCTCTTTGGTCTTGCCGAAACTTGCTGGTCTTCCAGAGCAAGGAGATGTCCACGTCTGCGTGTTGCAGACTGGTGCAATCCAAGATCCAGGATTACGTGCTGAGGGACGCACTCAAAATTGGTGCAGTCGCCGCAAAGGCACGGTGGGGAAGGGCCACAGTTTAAAGCCCTTCTGCCACGGTAAACCCGGGGGCAGGAATCAGTACAAAACTCCCCTCGGGCTGTACTTGTAACTTCTTTTTTGTGTACATGGAGCACCATGATCTGTAAACACCTATGTAGTGCCATTAACAATGCAAGGTCTGTTTCGTAATGCACGTTGAAAGGAAAAATGTAAATGTACCGTTACCCATCCCGTGTACTGTATGAACTGTAATTTGTTTGAATGTACTACAATGTATCCCGTATTGTACCGAATTGCACTTGAACTGGAAAACAAGCAAATGTAACGAACAGAACTGCCGTCAGCACCCAAATATAGTGTATGGGATTGCTGACCGCAGCTAAATGTACTGAAATGCCTTTGAATGTACTGTACAAATTTTTTTTATGAATAAAGTATATTTTGAAATTTTAAAAAAGCTCGATCCATTTCGAGTACGCATCTACCACAAGAAGGAACATCTTTCCCATGAACGGGCCCGCGCAGTCAACATGAATGCGTGACCATGGCTTGGTGGTCCAGGGCCACGCGCTGAGCGGGGCCTCCCTGGGGGCATTACTCAGCTGGGCACACGTCGTGCACCTGTGAACACAGTGTTCCAGGTCTGAATCAATTCCCGGCCCAAATGTGTGACCGGGCAATGGCCTTCATCAGCACAATGCCTGGGTGCTCGCTGTGGAGTTCCCGGATAAATGCCTCCCTGCCCTTCTGGGGCATAACTATCCGGCTGCCCCATAGTAGCCAGTCGGCTTGGATGGAGAGCTCATCCATCCACCTGTGGAACGGTCTGACCTCCTCAGGGCATGCTCTGTGTGCGGGCACCCAATCCCCAGTCAGTACACATTTCTTAATCAGGGATAGGAGGGGATCTGTGTTTGTCCAGATTTTGATCTGGCGGGCTGTGATGGGGAGCCTGCGCTGTCAAAGGCAACGACAGCCATGACCATCTCGGCGCTTTGCTCCGCTGTCTCCTCAGTGGTGGCCATTGGAAGCCTGCTGAGCGCGTCAGCGCAATTTTCAGTGCCGGGCCGGTGCCGGATGGAGTAGTTATAAGCAGCCAGCGTGAGGGCCCATCGCTGTATGCGAGCTGATTCGTTGGCATTGATAGCCTTGCTGTCAGATAACAGGGATGTTAATGGCTTGTGGTCCGTCTCTAATTCAAACTTCCTACCAAAGAGGTACTGATGCATTTTTTTTACGCCATAGACACATGCAAGCACTTTCTTCTCGACCATCCCATATCCCCGTTCTGCTTGAGAGAGCGACCTGGAGGCATAAGCCACAGGTTGTAGTTGACCCTCAGCATTGCCTTGCTGCAACACGCACCCAACCCATAGGACGATGCATCACATGTAAGAACTAATTTTTTACAAGGGTCGTACAGGGCCAACAACTTGTTTGAACAAAGTAGGTTTCGCGCCCGATCAAAAGCACGTTCCTGACAGTCCCTCCAAAACCAATTGCAACCCTTAAGCAGGAGCACATGTAGCGGCTCCAACAACGTGCTCAAGTTGGGCAGAAAGTTCCCAAAATAGTTCAACAGTCCGAGTATTAAACACAACTCCGATGTGTTACAGGGTCTGGGTGCTCGTCGAATCGCCTCTGTTTTGGATTCGGTAGGCCGAATCCCATCTGCAGCAACCCTCCTGCCCAGAAACTCAACCTCGGGGACTAAAAACACACATTTAGACTTCTTGAGTCGCAGGCCTACCCGGTCCAGTCGGCGTAGCACCTCCTCCAGGTTGCGGAGGTGTTCCTTGGTGTCTCGACCCGTGATGAGGATGTCATCCTGGAATACAATCGTTCCAGGAATGGATTTAAGCAGGCTTTCCATGTTTCATTGAAAAATCGCGACCGCTGATCGAATGCCAAACGGGCACCTGTTATAAACGAACAGTCCCTTGTGCGTGGTGATGGTGGTCAGTAGTTTGGATTCGTCGGCCAGTTCCTGGGTCATATAAGCTGAAGTGAGGTCCAACTTGGTGAACTGCTTGCCGCCTGCCAGCATGGCGAAAAGGTCCTCCGCTCTCGGGAGCAGGTATTGGTCTTGTCGAGACACCCGATTGATGGCGGCCTTGTAGTCGCCACAGATCCTGACAGAGCCATCCGCTTTTAGGACGGGAACGATGGGGCTCGCCCAGTCGCTGAATTCAACAGGCGAGATGATGCCCTCTCTCAACAGCCAGTCCAATTCGCTCTCGATCTTTTCCCGCATCACATACGGCACCGCTCTGGCTTTGTGGTGCACTGGCCTGGCGTCCGAAGTGATGTGTATCACTACGTTAGTGCCTTTGAAAGTCCCGACGCCAGATTGGAATAGTGAGTCGAATTGTTGCAGAACTTGTGAGCACGAACTTCGCTCCACAGATGACATTGCGTAAACATCCACCCATTTCCAGTTCATCTCGGCTAACCAGCTCCTCCCCAATAGTGCGGGACCATTGCCCGGGACAATCCAGAGCAGCAGCCGATTCACTAACCCGTTGTGTATGACAGCCAACATTGCACTGCCTAGCACCGGAATGATTTCTTTCGTGTAAGTCCGTAATTGTGTCTCAACACGTGCTAATTTTGGTCTACTGGCTTTAAATGGCCAAAGCTTCTCAAATTGCTGAACGCCCATGAGTGACTGGCTGGCTCCAGTGTCCAGCTCTATGCGTACAGGGATACCGTTTAACAAAACCTTCATCATCATGGGTGGCGTTTTGGTGTATGAACTGTGAATATTCACCACATGGACCCGCTGAACCTCGGCGTCCATTGATTTGCCCCAAAAGTCATCCTGCCTCAGAGTACCCTCTTCTGGTCCATCCGCTCCTATATTAGTCTGGTTGCAGGCTTCCTGCACATTCAAGCTAAATGGCCAATAGTCTGCAGACAAACTATTGAAATCTGCAAGATCTAGCTGGGTGTTTTCCCCCACACCTCCAACATGAGTTAAAGTTTTCATTGTTGGGAACAAAGGGACTATGACCAGGCATTCCGCGCTGACTGTCCCTTGGACTGCTCTTAAGTACCCTATTGGTGGGTGTCAATGGCCCCATCCCAGGCCGCATTGTCCGCTGTGATGGCGTGAATGTCCGTTCAGCCTGCCATTGTCTCTGTTGAAGTCCTACTCTGGGGTCTATTGCTGCCTGGGGAGTGTCGGACTGCCCCTGCCTGTCTGCGGGGCTCTGAGCCGCATTGATGATGTTGACTCCCTGATCCCTCGCCGCGTTAGGGGCAGAATTGTGCGCGTATATTATTTTCGTCTCTTCCTCCCCCGCCATGAAAGTTTGAGCTATCAACGCCACCACTTCCAAGGTAAAATCCTTGGTCGCAATTAACTTATGGAAAGTCCCCGCATGACCAATGCCCTCGATGAAGAAGTCCCTTAGCATCTCCCCCCTGCAGGCGTCTGTGAACTTACAGAGGCTGGCCAAACGCCGGAGGTCCGCTACGAAGTCCGGTTTGCTCTGTCCTTCCTGACGTCAGTGGGTGTAGAATCTGTGTTGGGCCATATGTACGTTACTCGCCAGTTTGAGGTGCTCCCCGATCAATTTGCTAAGTTCTTCAAAGATTTTGTCCGCCGGCTTTTCGGGTGCAGTAAGTCCTTCATGAGCGCGTAAGTCTTTGGTCCGCAGCTGGTCAAAAGATGAGCCCTTCGCTTGTCGGCCACTGCATCCCCCAGCCATTCTTTCATAACGAAGCTTTGCTGAAGCCTCTCGACAAAATCATCCCAGTCTTCCCCAACACAGTACCGTTCCTCTGTGCTACTGGTGGCCATTCTTGTGGGTTGTGAATTCCCGTTTCTCGTCGCCAATGTAAAGTCCTTACTCTACGGCATGAAACCACACGAGGCACATTCTGGGAACAAGGTCACTCTGTGACCTTAACTCTTTATTCACAGGACTCCAAGAGATGACCCAGCGTGGGACCTCCCTTTTTATACCTGTGTGATCAGGTAAGGAGTGTCTCCCACAAGTTCATCCCTTGTGGTCAAGGTGTGCATCTAGGTTGAGTGTATACAGTAATACAGTGGTGTTACATGACATAGAGTATGGACAAAAACATCAATAGTGTATAAAAGGGGTCATCTTCGTACAAGGAAAGGAGTTAGAAATAACTTGCATTTATTCAGTGCCCCAATGGATCTTCAGGACATCTCACAATGCTTTGTGACCTGTTACTATTGAAATGTAGTCACTGTTATTTCAGCAAATGCAAACCAAATTTCTACAATGTAACATCTCAAAAACAGTATGTGATAAATAGCCAAGACTAGACTAGCCTCCTGCATCCAGTGCTCTGTAAAATGCTAGGGTCAGACAGGGCTCCTCAGCCTGATCCTTAATAACTTGCCAGGTTCAGACTGGGCTCCTGGAATGAGATTGTTGCCAAATGAGTCAGACTTGGACAACAAACAGGGAGTGGAAAGGTGGGGATATATAAGAGGAGGAATTTATGCAGGAAGTGGAAAGGGACTGAAAGATGAGCTGGGATCAGATATTAGCTAGCTGTGGGGAAAAAGAATGAGAAGTAGTTTCTTTACACTTGTCTGCATTAAATTTCATCTGCCATTGTTCTGTCCACTTACATATTTTGTCCAGTTCATTCAGTAATTTCTGGGCTTCCTCCTCCAATTACACTGCCCATCCTAGTTTTGTATCATCTGCAAATCTAATCACTTTGCAGGTTGCCGATGGTTTATCCAGCTTGATAACATTGCTCTATTCACTGCCTCTATAATATGTAGTTCAGCATTTTGTTGGCTTTGCTATTTGCTGCTCTGCATTGGTTGGACAAGTTGTGTGACAAGCCTAAAAACCCTAGCTTTGCTTCAACTGCATTCGGGTGATATAATTGACACGATGTCAAGTTAGCAATTCAACTTCATTTTAACCATATCAGCATTACTGCTCATGTAGAAATGTTCTGCCGAGTGTTCAGGAATTTGTTGGCAAGTATTCAATGCTAAATACAGAGATAGCGCGAGAAAGGAATCCAACTCAGACTCTGCATGGAGGCTGCAGCTGGGAAAGTAAAACTCACAGTGAGGTGTTATTAGTGCAGGGGCTCGGAGCACAATCCCAGGCATAGCCTGTGCTTCTCTCCTGCTGACAGCTCAGGCCCAATATACTCTTTTGAAGTGGAGGTGTGTAACTGGGGTTGTCAACTTGAACGCCTAAAGGCCTAATTATTGTATTGGAGCCAGAACTTGCTACCAAGATAACAACGCCATTATTAATGTGTAAATTGGCTAGTAACTTGTGGAGAGGAAGAGATACCCCGTGAGTTGCGAATCATCACAAGTTGCTGGACAATTTTCATTGCTCTGTAGTTAGACTCGCAAAAACGGAAGCTCACCCTCAACTGTGAGTTTCAAATCATTGCTACATTTGCACATTAATTGCCAATTAAACTCGCCACCGAAAGTTAGAGCTGGTACTTAACAGCATAAGTACCTTTTTAATGAGGAGATTTATAATCCTGCAATGCCACTAAATTACTCCGGCCAGAAAGGGAACAATTGATACTATGGAATCTCGTTACTGCAGCTATCCTCCCAATGGACCATCATCAGTGTTCACGCCCAGGCCAACATCCCCAGCTTCGAAGCATTGACCATGCTCGATCAGCTCCGTAGGGCGGGCCACATCATCTGCATGCCCGACGCGAGACTCCCAAAGCAAGCGCGCTACTCGGAGCTTCGTCACAGCAAGCGAGCCCCAGTTGGGCAGAGGAAATGCTTCAAGGACACCCACAAAGTCTCCTTGATAAAATGCAACATTTCCACTAGCAGCTGGGAATCCCTGGCCCAAAACCGCCCAAAGTGGAGGAAGAGCATCCGGGAGAGTGCTGAGCACCTCGAGTCTCAACGCCGAGAGCATGCAGAAAACAACGCAGACAGCGGAAGGAACGTGCGACAAACCAGGCTCCCCGCCCACCTTTTCCTTCAACCACTGTCTGCCCCACCTGTGACAGAGACTGTAATTCCCACATTGGACTCTTCAGCCACTTTTAGAGTGGAAGCAAGTCATCCTCGACTCCAAGGGATTGCCTATGATGATGACTACAGGTAGTAAATTGTTGTTACAGATTTTTAAAATTTATAACTTTATGGGCTAGAAATTTGGAGTGCTAACTTTTCAGGGAGCGCAAAAATATCACCTGGAGGTAAAGATTTGATTCTGCTGGGAACTTCCACTTTAGTGCTCCAAGAGGGCAGGAGAGTGCTAAATCAAGTACTACCACTTCCCTTAGAGTGCTAAAGGTAGTGAGAGGGGCGGTATCGACAAAGCGCTGAGCAATATTCGGGGCAGCGCTGCTGGTTTTACAGGCTCCTTCCCTCCCTTAAATGGAAGGGCCAATTCTGCGTTGAATGAATCCTCAGGCTGTGTCTGTTAGGCAACGTCACCTGTGCAACGTGCATGGCAGCCCAAAGCAATCTAAGAGAGTGCAGGGCTGAGCTATCACGGGGGCAAAAGAAAGCAGGAGGCACCACAATGGGGACATAAATAATTTTTGCCCCACCTGACTACCATTGCCTTTAATTGGTGCTCCCCAAGCAGCCAGCCGAGGTGACAACGCCTCTTGCAGCTGCTGTTGTTGACGCCCGGCGATACTGCAGGGGGTGGAAACGAACATCACATTGGTAATGGGGCGCTACACACCGGATAACATCACGATCTACGGGATGCAAGAGATTGAGGTGATAAGTCTTAGCGTCAGCACAAACCGCCAGGAACGTTCGCGGGCATCGGTGACATCACCACACCCGGTCGATAAGCCCATAGCACCCTGTTACTGCCCCGCAGGCGCTAACGGGAGGCATAAACCAGGGGAATTTCTCCTCCTATATTTTTTAATTTTCCTTTCTGTCTCTTTTGTCTCTCTCTCTAGCTCTCAATCCAATGTTTTCTTTCTCTCTCTTTGGGTTCAAGTTTCTCTCCCCCCCCCCCACACCCCCCCACCCCCCTGCAAAAAACAGGGCACTTGCATGTGGTGCTGAGTTTCTGGTAGAAAAAGCGTGCACAAAAATTAACTCACGATTCTGGCCGATCCTCAGGTGTTGTTTACCCGCAGCGTGGCGCAGCACAATGAGAGGGGGCGGAACTAGGGCCGTGCTGGCTAAACAGAGCTGGCAGGGGGGCGGTGCTCGGGTCCAGCGTCTGTTTCAGTGCAGGCAGCGTCGCGCATGCACAATGGAGCGGTCGTGCATGCGTAATGGTGTATTAACATTGGCAATCGGCTATTTTTAAAGAGAAAGCCTTGAGAGTGATTTTTGGTGCCTGATTGATTTTTGGAGCCTGAAAGTAAGACACCCAAAGGTCTTTTGTTCCCTCCCTCTCCCCCCTTCAATCATGCGACTTCTCTCTCGCTCCTTGTCACCACCCACTACCTCCCCACCCCAGCCTGCCGAGTTCAGCCTTCTCCCTCCCTCCCCCCCTTAAAATGCTGCGTTCAGCACCCACCCCCCCCAGCGCCCCACAGCCTGCCGCGTTGAGCATTCTCCCTCCCTCCCCCCCCCATAAAATGCCGTGTTCAGCAGCATCCACCACCCCCAGCACCCCCCCCCCCCCCCGCAGCCTGCCGTGTTGAGCATTCTCCCTCCCTCCCTCCCTCCCCCAACCCCCTTAAGATGCCGTGTTCTCCTGCACCTACCCCAGGCCGAAGAGCCAGTGTGGGCCCGCAGTGCATCTCTTCCCTCCCCCGACCTCCCATCGCCTTAAGATGCCGCATTCTCCCGCATCTACCCCAGGCCGAAGGGACTCCTGCACGGACAGCCGCTGCCGACTTTAGTTCAAGGTAGGATTTACTTCAGTTCTTTACTTGTTAATTTAATTATTTACTTCAGTTCTTTATTTTTTATTGAATGCTTATTACTTTTTGTGCTTTGTTTGGTGCTTGGTGGTGCTTTAAATGTAGATACTTGCGCCGATTCCTTAACTCTAGGTAAGGTTTTTCTGTGCAGACAGAAGTGACAACATACGCTGGCCTAAGTTAGTTTGGAGCAACTATTTGCTGGCCAAACTCACTTAAATGGCCAAAACAGGCGTAAGTGGCTGAGATAGCCCCCCTTTGAAAAAAAAAACTAAACTTAAAAAAAACCTAACTAACTCACTTACACTGGCGCAAATTAAATGGCCAGAATTGCAACTAAAAAGATACTCCAGAAAAATCAAGTTGCTCAAAAAAAATGGAACAACTCCTGGGGAAATTTGGGCCCATATATATTTCTCTTTCAGTACCCGATTTGACTCTAATTCACCGTATTGCCTTCTCCATCATTCCTCTTCCTTTCTCAATCCTTACATTTGAATTGGTTAAGCGGGATGCACTGTCGGTCTCGTCGTTCACCAAGGTTACAGGTGCCCTGTTGCCATCGCTGCGCCATTATGAGCTCGCACTTCCAGTTCGAAAATTTACCGCTGTTAGGTGAGGAAAAAAGACTCACGCCATGAAATGCCCCGATGCAGCAAATTCTGAGCCAGACTTCCTGATGTGAATAACAGGGTAACCTGCTGAGCTCAATAGAAGATAATATTTCCATGTAGCTTGGCAGCTAATAATAAATCTCTCACTCATTCTCCTTTCCCCATCAGAAAAATCAAGAATTGGTTGTCTTTTTTTGCAAGGTTGTTTTCAATTTGAACTCCACTGGTATGTAATAATACATCCATGTGGTGATGCTCACTTAAGACTGAATAAGCACATTTACAAGCGCAGACATGCAGCCTGTGTGTTTGGTGCTGAAGAGTAGGTGTACATTTCTTTAAAGGTACAAGGTTGTAATTTCTCTTCATTCTTGAAATGAATTGTCCAGTCAGGAGGAAGTTCATTATCCTGTCTTTATCAAAAGGTCAGTTAAGCCGCAGACATTGTGGTTCCACCTTTTGTGGACCAGATATTTGCAGCAGTGTGTGATGTCTGAAGTATTAATGCAGCACTTCTAAATTGCAGAATATGCCACAGATGTATGTCTTTCAAATTGTAATCTGGACAAGTTCATCTGAAGTGTTCAGATACTGGAGCACTTTTGCCAAGACTGGCAGATTTATTCATGTTTTTTTCATTGTTCAGAACCATGTTGCAGATAAAATGAGAAAGAATCAGAGGGTAGAGTTCAATTTGGGTGCAATCGGAAAATTGCATCCAAAATTTGCCTGAAATTGCGCAGGTTAGGTTAGCCTTCAAGTTTCTGCTAAAATTCAGTTGCATAATTACAAACGTAAAAAAATTTCCATGAATGAGTGCAATCGGGTTGCATAATAGAACGTAATTGTTTCTTTTTTTTCATTAAGTATTCTTTGATGTATTTAAGATTGGTAACCTGGTGCAGTTTTTAATAAGGGTTTTGTTATGATGAATAAAGAGTCTGACCAGATACTAAAGTAAAGTGTGATCTTAGTCTTTTATTGCAAGTCTCCAGAGTGCCTTTCCAGTGTGTGAGGTCTCCTTAAGTACCTGTGCTCCCAAGGGATTGTGGGATCCCTTGGGGCTCCGGGGGTGAGCCCTCTGGTGGATATACAAGGTATTTACAGGTTTATATAACAACATATATAACAACACTCCCCCTCAAAGTCAATACTGTAACTATTTACAAGGTGAGTCACTCTGGTGCCTTTCTTTTCCTGGTTGATCATCTCGGTGCAAATGCTGGTTTTGGTTAATCATTTGTTGGGCCCTAGCTAGGCTGCTGTGCAGCTGGCCTTGCTGGGCTGCCTGGTGTGGTGAGTCCTGCTGGGCTGCTGCAAGTGATACATTCTGCTTCGTGGTCAACCGCTGTGTCAGTTGCCACTGGTGTGTATGTTGGGGGGGTCTCAAAGAAGGTAGGGTCCAATGTGGGTTGCTCTGGATAGTCCGTGAATCTGAGCTTGATTTGGTCCAAGTGTTTCTGGTGGCTGAATCCATTTGAAAGTTTGACCCGAAATACCCTACTCCCCTCTTTGGCCACAACAGTGCCGGGAAGCCACTTGGGACCTTGTCCATAGTTCAACACAAATACAGGATCATTGATTTCAATTTCGCGTGACACATTTGCCCTATCATGATATGTACTTTGTTGAAGCCGCCTGCTCGCTACCTGTTCATGTAGATCAAGGTAAACTAACGAGAGCCTTGTCTTAAGTGCCCTTTTCATGAGCAGTTCAGCGGGTGGAATCCCAGTGAGTGAGTTGGGTCTCGTGCAGTAGCTAAGCAAGACTCGGGATCTGCAGTGAGACTTCAGTTACCCTCTTCAAGCTCTGCTTGATAGTTTGCACTGCTCTCTCTGCTTGCCATTGGATGCTGGTTTGAACGGAGCAGATGTAACATGTTTGATCCCATTACGGGTCATGAACTCTTTGAACTCGGCACTGATGAAACATGGCCCGTTGTCGCTCACAACGACATCAGGCAGGCCGTGCGTGGCAAACACGGCCCGTAGGCTTTCAATGGTGGCAGCGGAAGGCTTGCCGATATTATCTCACATTCAATCCATTTGGAGTACTCATCTACAACCACTAGGAACATTTTACCCAAAAACGGGCTTGCGTAGTTGACATGGACTCTGGACCACGGTTTGGAGGGCCAGGACCATAAACTTAGTGGCGCCTCCCTGGGTGCATTGCTTAACTGTGAGCATGTGTTACATTTGTGCACGTAAGACTCTAAGTCCGCATCGATACCGGGCCACCACACGTGGGATCTGGCTATCGCTTTCATCATTACAATGCCTGGGTGAGTACTGTGGAGATCACTGATGAAAGCGTCCCTGCCCTTCTTGGGGACCACTATCCGATTACCCCACAGAAGGCAGTCTGCCTGTGTAGACATTTCATCTTTGCGCCACTGGGACGGCTTTATCTCTTCCTGCATTTCCACTGGGAACTGGACCAGCTCCCGTGAAGCACACAATTTTTTACTAGGGACAGTAAGGGGTCCTGGCTCGTCCAGGTTCTAATCTGTCGGGCTGTGATGGGTCATTGCTCACTCTCGAATGCTTCCATTACCATGATTAAATCTGCGGGCGATGCCATTTCCACCCCCGTGGTGGGCAATGGCAGCCTACTGAGAGCATCGGCACAGTTTTCTGTGCCTGGCCTGTGGCGGATGGCGTAGTTGAATGCGGACAACGTGAGCGCCCATCTCTGGATGCAGGCCAATGCATTCATATTTATCCCCTTACTTTCGGAGAAAAGGGATATCAGTGGCTTATGGTCAGTTTCCAATTGAAATTTGAGCCCAAACAGATATTGATGCATTTCCTTTACCCCATAAACACTCACTAACGCTTCTTTTTCAATCATGCTGTAGGCTATCTCAGCCCTGGACAGACTTCTGGATGCATAAGCAACCGGTTGCAATTTCCCAGATTCATTAGCTTGTTGTAATACACACCAGACGCCATATGATGACGCATCACATGCTAGTACAAACGTTTACATGGATCATACAACACAAGCAATTTGTTTGAGCATAACAATTTTCTAGCTTTTACAAAGGCATTTTCTTGGCTTTTACACCATACCATCCCCATTCGTCTCCTTTACGCAGTAAGGTGTGCAGTGGGTCTAACAGTGTGCTGAGGCCCGGTAAGAAGTTACCAAAGTAGTTCAGGAGTCCTACAAACGACAGCAGTTCTGTCACATTCTGTGGCCTCGGTACGTTCTCGATTGCCTCCGTCTTCAAATCGGTGGGCCTGATGCCGTCCGCCACGATTCTTCTCCCCAGGAACTCCACTTCAGGCACCAGGAAAATGCACTGCGAGCATTTTAACCTGAGTCCCATGCGGTCGAGTCAACTAAGAACCTCCTCCAGGTTCTGCAGATGCTCGACTATGTCCCGACCTGTAACCAAGATGTCATCCTGGAAAACCACCGTGCGCGGGACCGACTTCAGTAAGCTTTCCATGTTTCTCTGGAATATCGCCGTGGCTGATCGAATCCCAAACGGGCATCTGTTGTAAATGAAAAAACCCTTGTACGTGTTGATGCAGGTGAGGCCCTTCGACGATTCCTCCAGTTCCTGCGTCATGTAGGCTGAGGTTAAGTCCAGCTTCATGAACATCTTTCCTCCCGCCAACGTCGCAAAAAGATCATCTGCCTTTGGTAGTGGGTATTGATCTTGCAGGGAGAAACGATTGATAGTTACTTTGTAATCACCACAGATTCTGACGGTGCCATCTCCCTTGAGGACTGGAACGATCGACTGGCCCACCCGTTGAATTTGAGTGGCGAAATGATGCCCTCTCGTTTCAGCTGGTCCAGCTCTATCTCCACCCTCTCTCTCATCATGTATGGTACTGCTCTCGCCTTGTGATGGTTGGGTCGCGCCCCCTGAATTAGGTGGATCTGCACTTTTGTTCGATGGAATTTCCAATGCCTGGTTCGAACAGTGAGGGGAACTTGTTTAAGACCTGGGCACAAACGTCCAGGTCTTAAACAAGTTAAGAGGACTCGGACGTCATCCCAGCTCCAGCATATCTTTCCCAGCCAGCTCCTGCCGAGCAGCGTGGGACCATCGGCCGGTACCAACCAAAGTGGTAGCTTGTGCACTGCTCCACCATAGGAAACCTTTGCAGTAGCACTGCCAATTACGGGAATCAGTTCCTTTGTGTTAGTTCTCAGTTTAGTGCGAATGGGAGTTAGGACTGGCCTTGAGGCCTTGCAGCACCACAACTTATCGAAAGTCTTTTTGCTCATAGTTGACTGACTCGCACCAGTGTCCAGCTCCATTGACACTGGGAGTCCATTTAATTCACCCTTCAGCATTATCGGGGGACACTTTGTGGTAAATGTGTACACCCCATATATCTCTGCCTCCTCGGTCTGAGACTCTGGTTCATCGTGATCCGCCGTGGATCTGTCCTCCTCTGAAACATGGTGGTTTGCAGGATTAGCAGGGTTTTCAGCTCGCCTGCACATACGTTGGAGGTGTCCCATTGTTCCACAACCCTTGCAAACGTACCCTTAGAAGCGGCATGAATGGAAACTGTCATGTATTCAACTATCATTGCAACCCATGTATAAGCTGACTTAAGTTGTACACCTTGAGAAAATTGACCACAAGGGGCGAACTTGTGGGAGACACTCCTAAACTGGACTTTCAGGTATAAAAGGAGAAGCTCCACCAACCTTCATCACTTGAGATCTTGGTAATAAAGGCAACTGGGCACAGAGTGACCTTCTCTCAAGTATGGGCCTCGTGTGCATTAATACTGTATAGTAAGGACATATCATTGGCGACGAGAAACTGGGATTTAAACCACGCGAGCAAGGCCACCAGCAGCACAGAAGAGAGGTACTGTGTTGGTGATGATTGGGACGACGTTATTGAGAGACTGCAGCAAAGTTTTGTCACTAAGGAATGGTTGGGACAGGATTCGGCCGATAAACGCAGGGCTCATTCCTGACGGTTTGTGGATCCAGAACGTACTCCCTGATGAAGGACCTTCTAGCGCCAGAGAAGCCGGCGGACAAGATGTTCGAAGAGCTCAGTAAGTTGATCGGGGAACATTTTAAACCGGCGAGCAGCATGCACATGGTGAGACACCAGTTTTACACGCACCGGTGGTGAGAAGGGCAAATCATTCCAGACTTCGTGGCAGATTTCCGGTGACTGGCGAGCCTATGTAAGTTCCCAGATGCATGCAGAGCGGAGATGCTGTGAGACTTTTTTATTGAGGGCATCGGGCACGCTGGGGTTTTCAGTAAATTGATTGAGACCAAAGACTTGACCTTGGAAGTGGCGGCTCTGATAGCCCAGACATTTATCTCAGGGGAGGAAGAGACCAGAATGATGTATGACAAAAATCTTGGCTCAAATGCGGCAAACGACCAGGGAGTCAACATTGTTAATGCGGCACACAGTTCTCTAGGCAGACAAGGGCAATCGGACATGCCCGAGCATGTAGTCGAACCCAAAGGGGGAATTCAACAGAGACAATGGCTAGCTGAACGGCGATTCATGCCATCGCAATGCACAATGCGGCCATCAACACCTGTTAATGGTGCGCTTAAGGACAGTTACAGAGACAGTCAGAGATGATCGACTGGTAATGGACCTTTTCATTCCAACAACGGGGCCTCCAGCTTATGCTGGAGGTGTGGAGGCAAACACACAATCAGAACTTGCAGGTATCAGTAATATACCTGCAGAAAACTGCAACATCAGCGGTCACTTGGCACATATGTGCAGGAAGCCTGCAGCCAGGTTGATATACGAGGAGGACGGGCCCGATGTAAGCCCTATGAGGCCAAATGAATACTGGGGGAAATCGCTGGAAGCTGAAGTTCAGCGAGTTCATGTGGAGCACATATACGGTTCATATATCAGGACGCCACCGATAATGATGAAAGCACTCCTCAATGGCATCCCAGTATTAATGGAGCTAGACATGGGGGCCAGCCAGTCCCTGAAGAGTATCAAACAGTTTGAAAGGTTGTGGGTGTCTAAGGCCAAGAGGCCAAAATTATTGCCGATTGATGCACAGCTACGGACATATACAAAGGAGATCATTCCGGTGCTAGGCAGTGCCACGGTAGTCGTGAGCCACAAAGATTCAGAGAACAGGTTGCCACCCTGGATTGTCCCGGGGGATGGTCCCGCACTACTGGGGTGGAGTTGGCTTGCTGTCATGAACTGGAAATGGGGCGATGTCAAAGCAATTTCTTCTGTGGAGCGAGTATCATGCACACAGGTCCTGGACAAATTTGACTCATTATTTCAACCCAGCATCGGCACTTTCATGGGGACCAAGGTAGTGATTCACATAAACCCCGACGCCAGGCCAGTACACCACAAGGTCAGAGCGGTGCGGTATGTGATGCGGGAAAAGATAGAATGCGAATTGGACCGCCTGTTGAGGGAAGGCATCATCTTGCCAGTCAAATTCAGTGACTGGGCGAGCCCGATCGTGCCGGTGCTCAAGGCGAATGGGTCGGTCAGGATATGTGGCAATTACAAGGCCACCATCAATCGGGTGTCACTCCAAGACCAGTACCCGCTACCGAGAGCGGAGGACCTCTTTGCGACGCTATCCGGTGGCAAATCTTTTTCAAAATTGGACCTAACCTCAGCTTACATGACCCAGGAGCTGGCGAGTGAGTCGAAGAAGCTGACCACCATCACGATACACAAGGCGTTGTTTGAGTACAACAGATGTCTGTTCGGGATTCGCTCGGCTGCCGCGATCTTTCAACGAAATATGGAAAGCCTCCTCAAGTCGATTCCAAGGATGGTGGTTTTTGAAGATGACATCCTCATCACTGGTCGTGATACTGAAGAACACTTCCACAACCTGGAGGAGGTGCTACGCAGACTGGACCGGGTAGGGCTGCGACTGAAAAAGGCAAAGTGCGTCTTCTTAGCTCCAGAGATAGAATTCCTGGGGAGGAAGTTAGCAGCAGATGGGATCAGACCTACTGCGTCCAAAATGGAAGCGATCCAGAGAGCACCCAGACCCCATAACACGACGGAGCTGCGTTCGTTCCTGGGGCTCCTGAACTATTTTGTTAACTTTCTTCCCAAATTGAGCACGCTGTGAGAGCCGCTACACGTGCTCCTATGCAAAGGTCGTGATTGGGTCTGGGGGGACAGCCAGGAAAGGGCTTTTGATAGAGCATGCAATTTGTTATGCTCCAACAAACTGTTAACATTATATGACCCGTGTAAGAAACTTGTTTTAACGTGCGATGCGTTGTCCTATGGGGTCGGGTGTGTGTTGCAGCATGTGAATGCCAATGGTCAGTTACAGCCGGTAGCTTATGCCTCCAGAAGCCTGTCCCAGGCAGAAAGGGGCTACGGGATGGTAGAAAAGGAAGCGCTAGCATGTGTATATGCAGTAAAAAAAATGCACCAGTACCTGTTTGGCAGGAAATTTGAGCTGGAGACAGATCACAAACCCCTAACGTCCCTTTTGGCCGACAACAAGGCCATAAATGCGAATGCATCGGCCCACATACAAAGGTGGGCACTCACATTAGCCGCCTATGACTACACAATTCGGCACAGACCGGGCACTGAAAACTGTGCACTCAGCAAGCTCCCACTAGCCACCACCGAGGGGGCAACTGAGCATGATGCTGAGATGGTCATGGCTGTTGAAGCTTTCGAAAGCGAAGGCTCACCTGTGACAGCCCATCAGATTAAAGTCTGGACAAATAAAGACCCGCTACTGTCTTTAGTTAAGAAATGTGTCCTGAATGGGGACTGGGCAGCCACGTACGGGACATGCCCTGAGGAAGTTAAACCGTTTCATTGGCGCAAGGATGAACTCTCGATTCAGGCTGATTGCCTACTGTGGGGAAACCGAGTAGTCATGCCCCAGACGGGTAGAGAGGTGTTTATCAGAGAACTTCACAATGAGCACCCGGGCATTGACATGATTAAGGCAATTGCCAGGTCACACGTTTGGTGGCCAGGGATAGATGCAGACCTGGAACTTTGTGTTCGCAGGTGCAACACGTGTGCTCAGTTGGGCAACGCACCCAGGGAAGCCCTCCTTAGCCCCTAGTCCTGGCCCGCCAAGCCATGGTCACACATCCATGTGGACTACACAGGTCCTTTCATGGGAAAAAATGTTTTTGGTTGTAGTAGACGCCTACTCCAAATGGATTGAGTGTGCCATTTTAAATTCAAGCACATCCTCTGCCACGGTAGAAAGTTTACGGGCAATGTTTGCCACCCATGGTCTACCGGATGTCTTGGTCAGCGACGATGGCCCATGCTTCACAAGCACTGAATTCCAGGACTTCATGGCAGGCAATGGAATCAACCATGTCAGAACGGCACTGTTCAAGCCGGCCTCAAACGGCCAGGCGGAACGAGCAGTGCAGATAATCAAACAAGGGATGCTCAGAATCCAAGGGGGTTCCCTACAAAGTCGCTTATCACGCCTCCTGTTGGCTAATAGATCCAAACCACACTCACTCACAGGGGTTCCACCCGCAGAGCTGCTAATGAAAAGGATGCTCAAAACCAGGTTATCCCTTATACACCCTACTATGAAAGAAATTGTTGAGAGCAGCCGTCAGTCACAATGTGACTACCATGACAGGAATGCGAGGGCGCGATGTATTGATGTCAATGACCCTGTTTTTGTCCTTAATTACGCTGCAGGGCCCAAATGGCTTGCAGGTACTGTGATTGCCAAAGAAGGGAATAGGGTTTTGGTAGTTAAACTTACCAATGGACAAATCTGCCGCAAACACGTGGATCAAACTAAAAGGAGGTTCAGCAACCCCATAGAAGAAGAACACAATGTAGAGTTTACTCCACCACAGGTGACCGAACATCGGGACCAAGTGGAGGAGAGTCCAGTCACTGTGGGCAGTCCGGACAGGCCTGAGGCACCACAAACAGCAGACACTCAGGCCAGCGCCCAACAACCGGAGCCCCAACTCAGGCGCTCTACAAGGGAGCGTAAACCACCAGAGAGACTTAACCTGTGATCCCAATAAGACTTTGGGGGGGAGGTGATGTCATGTATTCAACTATCATTGTAACCCATGTATAAGATGACCTAAGTTGTACACCTTGAGAACATTGACCACAAGGGGCGAACTTGTGGGAGACACTCCTAACCTGGACTTTCAGGTATAAAAGGGGAAGCTCCACCCACCTTCATCACTTGAGGTCTTGGTAATAAAGGCAACTGGTCACAGAGTGACCTTCTCTCAAGTATGGGCCTCGTGTGCATTAATACTGTATAGTAAGGACATATCAGAAACGATGACCACCCCCGCAGCGCCAACAAGGTGTTAATGGTCTTGCATTCATCACCCTTGATGGTGGACTCTGGGACATCTGTGGACGTGCAGCTGTAGACATATGGGGCCTGCCCTGTACATTGCAATTTGAAAACAACATCATTTTGTTCACAGTACTTGTAGCAGCATTCGTGTGCTGAGAGGTTTGCTTAATATTGTCACTGGTGGCAATGAGTGCCTGGACTATCGCTAAGGCTTTACTCAAGGTTGGGGTCTCTACATTCAAAAGTTTACGAAGTATCACTTCATGGCCAATACCAAGTACAAAGAAATCCCTGAGCATGTCCTCCAAATGTCCTTCAAGTTCGCAATATCCTGCAAGGCGCCTCAGTCGGCGACATAGCTCGCCACTTCCTGGCCTTCAGGCCTTTTGTAGGTGTAGAATCAGTACCTCGCCATCAGAATGCTTTCCTTCGGGTTTAGATGCTCCCGGACCAGTGTACACAAATCATCGTACGATTTCTCTGTGGGTTTCGCTGGAGCAAGCAGATTTTTCATGAGGCCATACGTTGGTGCCCCGCAAATGGTGAGGAGAATCGCCCTTCGTTTGGCAGTGTTCGCATCTCCTTCCAGCTCGAATGCTAGAGTATTGGTCGAGTCGCTCCACGAAGGTTTCCCAATCATCTTCCTCGAAAATTTCTCCAAGATGCCCACTGTTCTCTGCATCGTTGGGTTCGTCATCTGTATCTCATCACCAGTTGTTATGTATGAATAAAGAGTCTGACCAGATACTGTGAGCTCAAAGTAAAGTGTGACCTTAGTCTTTTATTGCAGGTCTCCAGAGGGCTCTCCAGCCTGTGAAGCCTCCTTAAGTACCTGTGCTCCCAAGGTATTGTGGTATCCATTGGAACTCCAGGGTGTGAGCCCTCTGATGGCTATACAAGGTATTTACAGGTTATATATATAGAACAGGTTTCTCATCAAAAATAAGCATTTTTAATAAGTATGTCGCCTCCACCTGTGATTAATCTGATTTAAAATCACTGGTAAATTACTAAAAGGATATATGGCTAGACTTTGCATTAGTCCCCAGATCGCCCAAAAGTGGGCAGTATTTCCAGCATTAACATATATATTGTTTTTTGTGATCGCCGGAATATCGCCCATTTTCAAACCTGCTAGTTTCCACTTTTTAATTTGGCGCTAGCCATAGCGATGTGAAATGGTCATTAGCGACTTTTTCAGTTGTGCAAGGCCAGCGTCCATAGCAACGGTCTTTTCCCGCATTTCAGGAGGTTAGGGGTCATCTGCACATGCGCAGAAGAGAGTGAAAGTGAAAGAGGAGAGAGAGTGAGAGAGAGATAGTGGAGAAAGCTGGTGAGGGATTGTTGTGGTGTTGGCTCTGGATTATTTGGCCATTTGAGTGTAGTAATGAGATATTTTACATCAATTTGCAGCCCAGAAATCTCGGTCGGCTTCTTCCCACGGGCAATCGGGTAAAAAACTCAGTGCTGTTGTGTATGCATAATGTATGTACTGTAACATTAGACCACTGAATGTATCTTCACACCGTATACACTATACCTGTACCACCAGAGGGCGCTACTGGTGGAGACCTAAGGGTCACCTGCACACTGCAGGTAACCAAGTATAAAAGGGAGCTCACCTCACTGTATCCTCACTCAGGAGCTACAATAAATGGACTAAGGTTACAACAGTTCAAGTACAATACCTTACCTCGTGGAGTCATTACTAGAGTGCTTACATACATAACAACTGCCGATGAGATTACGAATTTGCATGCGCAAAATGACTAACCTGAGCAACTTTCAACAATTCGCTGATGGGGAAGATTGGGATGCCTTTGTGGAAAGGCTCGAACACTTTTTCATTGCAAATGACATGGCAGGAGATGACTCAACCTCGCTGGCTGATAAGCACAGAGCTATCCTGCTCAGCAGTTGTGGACCCACTGTCCATGGCCTCATCAGGGACTTGCTAGCCCCAGCGAAGACGACAACCAAAGTGTACGCGGAGCTCGTAACAATAATACTGGAACAGCTCAAACCTAAAGAGAGCATCCTCACAGCCATCGGTTCTACACCCACTGACGGCCCGAAGGCTAAGAAATCGCAAAATTTGCTGCAGACCTGAGACGATTGGCTGCACCATGTGATTTTGGCAACCACCTCACCGAAGCACTTTGTTATTGGAATCGGCCACGAGGGCCTCCTCCATAAGCTGCTCTCTGCGGACACTACGGTCACCCTGCAGAAGATAATTAAAGTAAGCCAGGGATTCATGATCTCAGCCTGCGATTCGAAGAGGATGATGATTAGCCCCCAGGACTCTAACCCGACAAGTACAGTGAACCGAATGGTGCCTTTCAGAGGCAAGGCTGCTACCCCGAGTCCCGCAACCCTGAGCCCGCCACATAGGGCCAACCGGCCAGCCCCATGATGGCGCTGTGGAGGAAATCACAGGGCCCACCAGTGCAGATACAGAGACTATACTTGCAAAGGCTGTAACACTAAAGGTCATCTCCAGCGAATGTGTAGAAGAAATTTTACTCACCGAGTCGCTGAAGAGTTGGCCAATCACTCGGGCTTCAGCGCTGATGAAGACGAAGAGAGAGGCTATGAGGCAGCTCAGCCCCAGGAAGAGGTGTACGGAGTGTTTACCTGCTCCACTGAGAGTTCTCCTTTGAAAATGGAAGTAGAAATCAACAGTGTTCCAGTCTCGATGGAGGTCGACACAGGGGCGAGCCAATCGCTGATGAATCAGACGGCCTTCGAGAAGCTCTGAGACAATCCCGCCGAACGACCTAAAATGCTCCCAATCCAGGTGAAGTTGCTCACTTACACAAATGACACCATCCCAGATGTTGGCAGTGTGGATGTCCAGATGTCTCACGGCGGCGCGATGCACAAGCTACCTTTGTGGATCGTTACTGGTGATGGTCCAACGCTGCTGGGAAGAAGATGGATGAAACAAATCCAAATCTGTTGGAGCTGGGAAAGCCTCCAGGCCCCGCCGATCGATGTCCTACGCGGCCCCAAATTTGGATCCATCACAGCACCTGAAGATCCTACCGTCCGACTCAACTGCATGGCAACGACACAGACCGCACAACTCAACGGCAAGATGATCCAACCCAAACGACCAGATCTCACCTTCCGTGCTCCAGTGGCAGGACTCGAAGGAAGAAGATTGGTGCAGAAGGTAAATTCCCGGCTTCCGTGGCAGAACCTCGGGAGAAAAGGATCACCGCAGCCTACCTCATGGAGAGAGAGAAGATGGCGCCCACACCACGAGGTGATGCACCTGAAATCAAGATGGCTGTGACCAGAACTCGAGGGCCAGCGTTGAGGGAGCAACACCTGATGCCGAGCAGCGAACCGGATTGGAGTAAAGATTGCAAGGCCCTCTTAAAGGAGACTGGCAACCCAGCACAATTAAATGGTCAGTTCCACACTTTGTACAGCAAAGCCGGTGACACTAATGAAAAAGATGTTATCAACAAATGCAAGTATCTAAATGTACTGTTGAACAGTGATGCCGGTGACACTAATGTAAAAGATGTAATTAACAAATGCAAGGATCTAAATGTAACCTTGTACAGCAATGCCGATAGTATGCAGGAAAGAGATGTAATTGACAAATGCGAAGATGTAATTGACAAATGCGAATTTGTAAAGACAACTGACAATGTAGAGTTGGCTGATTGCAGTTGGAGCCAATCTATCATGAATGCAAATGATGAAATAATGTGTGATGCCGAGTTCTACATATACGCCGAAAAAGCTAAGAGCAACCTCCCATGGGAAGCACCCAGGTCCAGCGGGCTACTCGATCATGTAGCCTGCGCCTCCGGGACCAATGTGATGCCACAAGGAGTGTGGCCACACACACAGTGGGAGCATATCCACTGCAGGGACAGCGATCAATGGAAGGCATAGGTACCACCATTAGCACCCTGCCCCAGATTGGCCCTGCCCCTCTGGCCACCAGGGCCAGCACCGGGAGCAAGAGGCCAGCACCCTACAGTTCTCCCGATGGGACCTGGGATAACCAGACTCCCACCACCACTGAAGGGCAGCAGAAAGACCCTGCAGCTCTCAAAGGAGGAAAGGGAGGCCACACATTCCTTTGGCTCTCCCCACCACTAGGCAACGGCAAAGGCCCTGAGACACAGCCAGGTGAGGATCTGAGCCCACCCAGCTGGCAGGGGGCACAGTCCAGTTGCTCCGGAATGAGCGTCCTCACCCACCTGCACCCACACCCCAGGGACAAGACTGTAATACCACATATGTTCCTTACCTGTAATATGTACTTGTCCCACTACCGCTGAACTCAAAAACAGTGATATAACTAATCCTATTCTTTATTCTTTGTACATGTACGGCAATGCCGATGTCAAGCCACACACATGGTCTATGTATGGGGGGGAAAATGGATATATGTAGCCATGGATACTCATGGATCACACCCAGAATCCACACAACCTTCACTACAACCTCCAACCGTCCACTGTTGATCATTTCCCAATGTCGTGGCAATAAGGACTTGGGGGTCTACAGGGAGAGAACCATTCCCAAGCACAGACAAAGTGCAATGGCTTTGGGCACTCAAGTCGAGGGCCAGAACACACAGTGCAAAAGCCAGTGGCACAAGACTTAGGGGGGAGTGATGTGTATGCATAATGTATGTACTGTAACATTAGACCACTGAATGTATCTTCACACTGTATACACTATACCTGTACCACCAGAGGGTGCTACTGGTGGAGACCTAGGGTCACCTGCACACTGCAGGTTACCAAGTATAAAAGGGAGCTCACCTCACTGTATCCTCACTCAGGAGCTACAATAAATGGACTAAGGTCACAACAGTTCAAGTGCAATACCTTACCTCGTGGAGTCATTACTAGGGTGCTTACATACATAACAAGTGCAAATCTGAGTAATTCTCTAAATGTAGTTAAAATAAATACATATAAGGGAATTCATTTGACACAACTGGCTCATCCTTCTTTAGATACAAAAACCCCTCCCCAATCACAGCAAGTAATTGTTTGTTGAGTGATTGCAGAGTTTTTGCTGCCATGATTCCACTCAACCCAGGTAGTGAAGAACTTCCTGACATCTGTACTAAATCTTTCATATTAGTTTCTGCCTCCTCTTTACTAGTATCTACACGTGTCCAATTGTCCTGCAGATGTATTTAACTTCATAGGATTAAGTTAACTCTATCTACAATGACAGTATAACTGTTGTCTGAAAATAATATCAGGGCCTGAGATACCTGAAGGAAGCTGAGGTGAACTTGTTGGAGGAGTGCAGACTAACTGAATTCCTTTATTGTCAGTTCTAATGTAAAATTTTCCCACTAAGTTGTCAGACTGTATAGACTGGTGCAATGTATTTGCTTCATCGGTTCTTTGCTTAAGAATTCATAGCAACAGATTGCTCTTAAAAACTAGTTGGTTTATTAGCAAAAGTTTAACAATCAAACTACGCATTACCAGTTCAGCCACCAGGCTCACAACCACTTACCTCGTCGTGGATCCCCTGAACCCAACTGGCTTGGGTTTTATTGAGTCTTGTGAACATCACGGTACTGACTATGTCACTCCCAACACAACAGCTCGACAACTATTTTGTTGCAAACAATAATCAAGTGCCCCCTGGTTAAAGGGGGGGGGTCACACTCCAAAAACTTTCAATCAAGTGCCCCCTTGTTTTTTTTGGGTTTTTCGAGGGCACCAAAAACACAAATTATACAAGTGCCCTCTGGCTAAAGTGGGGGTGGGGGGGGAACACTAAAACTGACAAACTTAAACAAATTAAACTTTAGATATGTGGTTCAAATTAAAATTTGGTTGCTGGGGATGATGATGCACTCCAATCTCTCTGGCGCCCCACTCTCGCGGAAGGCCGCGAGCGTACCGGTGGACACCGCGTGCTCCATCTCAGGGACACCCTGCTTGGATGTAAGCGCGGAAGAGAGGCAGGCAGTCGGATGAATGACCACCTCGACCGCCCGCTGCCTGGACCGGCTGATGGCCCCCTTGGCCAAGCCCAGGAGCAGTCTTACGAGGAGGCCCTCGGACCTACCCGCTCCCCTCCGCACAGGGTGCCCAAAGATCAGGAGTGTGGGACTGAAGTGCAACCAGAATTTGAGGAGCAGCCCCTTTAAGTATTGGAAGAGGGGTTGCAACCTCGCACATTCCACATATAGATGGAACACGGACTCCTCTAGACTGCAGGAATTACAGACGGCCTGGGAGCCCGTGAACTGACTTCAAAACTTATTGCCCGGAACTGCTCCGTACAACACCCTCCAGGCCAAGTACAAACCTGTGAACAAACTCACAGGTGCAAACATTACAACTGGTGTGATAATATTTTGGGGCTTAATGCTCAATTTTGATGGACAACTATCCCACTTACCCAATTGCAAGGAATTTAAGCATGGTTGTCCGATCCGAAGTTCAGATTCCCTCTTGCTACATTCAATCAAAGATCAGTAAAAGAACAGGGTGAACCAGGTCTTTGGCAGTAAGGAAAACAGATGATAGTGAATCAGTAACACATTTCACGACCGGCACAAACGTCCCGGCTGGATACCTGTAACAGGCGTTAGCCCCCCATAATTATGTAAGTTAAGAGCCTAACGCCTTTTGAATGGAACGCATCAAGAAATTTGTCAGCAATCTCTGTCCCGCTCAGGATACTTCTTCGGCCCCCACAGCCGCGAACGAAAAGTAAATCATTTTTTTTAAACTGTTTCCCCACTGGAACTGGAGGAGCTGAAGTACTCCCCCTGACTGCACTCCAACATCCCCATAGCCCACTCCAACCTCCCAGAGCCCACCCCAACTCCCTATTGCCCACTCCAATCTCACATAGCCCACTCCAACCTCCCATAGCCCACTCCAACTTCCCATAGCCCACTCCAACCTCCCGGAGCCCACCCCAACTCCCTATTGCCCACTCCAATCTCACAAAGCCCACTCCAACCACCCATAGCCCACTCCAACTCCCTATTGCCCACTCCAATCTCCCATAGCCCACTCCAACCACCCATAGCCCACTCCAACTCCCTATTGCCCACTCCAATCTCCCATAGCCCACTCCAACCTCCCAGAGCCCACTCCAACTCCCTATTGCCCACTCCAATCTCCCATAGCCCACTCCAACCACCCATAGCCCACTCCAACCACCCATAACACACTCCAACTTCCCATAGCCCACTCCAACCCTCCATAGCCCACTCCAACCACCCATAGCCCACTCCAACCACCCATAGCCCACTCCAATCTCCCATAGCCCACTCCAACCTCCCATAGCCCACTCCAACTTCCCATAGCCCACTCCAACTTCCCATAGCCCACTCCAACCACCCATAGCCCACTCCAACCTCCCATAACAAACTCCAACTCCCCATTACCCACTCCAACCTCCCAGAACCCACTCCAACTCCCAATTACCCACTCCAACCTCCTATAGCCAACTCCAACCTCCCAGAGCCCACTCCAACTTCCCATAGCCCACTCCAACCCCACAAAGCCCACTCCAACTTCCCATAGCCCACTCCAACATCCCATAGCCTACTCCAACCCTCCATAGCCCACTCGAACCCCCCATAGCCCACTCCAACTCCCCATTACCCACACCAACCTCCCATAGCCAACTCCAACCTCCCAGAGCCCACTCCAAATCCCCATTACACACTCCAACCCCCATAGCCCACTCCAACCTCCCATAGCCCACTCCAACCTCCCAGAGCCCATTCCAACTCCCCATTACCCACTCCTACCCACCATAGCCCACTCCAACCACCCATAGCCCACTCCAACCTTCCATAACCAACTCCAACTCCCCATTACCCACTCCAACCCCCCATAGCCCACTCCAACCTCCCATAGCCCACTCCAACCTCTCATAGCCCACTCCAAACTCCCATAGCCAACTCCAACCCCCCATAGCCCACTCCAACCCCACAAAGCACACTCCAACCCCTCATAGCCTACTCCAACCTCCCATAGCCCACTCCAACCCCACAAGGCCCACTGCAACCCCCCATAGCCCACTCCAACCTCCCATAGCCCATTTCAACCCCACAAAGCCCACTCCAACCACTCATAGCCCACTCCAACCTCCCATAGTCCACTCCAACACCACAAAGCACACTCCAACCCCCCATAGCCCACTCCAACCTCCCATAGCCCACTCCAACCCCACAAGGCCCACTGCAACCCCCCATAGCCCACTCCAACCTCCCATAGCCCACTCCAACTTCCCATAGCCCACTCCAACTTCCCATAGCCCACTCCAACCCTCCATAGCCCACTCCAACCCTCCATAGCCCACTCCAACCACCCATAGCCCACTCCAACCTCCCATAACACACTCCAACTCCCCATTACCCACTCCAACCTCCCAGAACCCACTCCAACTCCCCATTACCCACTCCAACCTCCCATAGCCAACTCCAACCTCCCAGAGCCCACTCCAAATCCCCATTACACACTCCAACTCCCATAGCCCACTCCAACCTCCCAGAGCCCATTCCAACTCCCCATTACCCACTCCTACCCACCATAGCCCACTCCAACCACCCATAGCCCACTCCAACCTTCCATAACCAACTCCAACTCCCCATTACCCACTCCAACCCCCCATAGCCCATTCCAACCTCCCATAGCCCACTCCAACCTCTCATAGCCCACTCCAAACTCCCATAGCCAACTCCAACCCCCCATAGCCCACTCCAACCCCACAAAGCACACTCCAACCCCTCATAGCCTATTCCAACCTCCCATAGCCCACTCCAACCTCCCAGAGCCCATTCCAACTCCCCATTGCCCACTCCTACCCACCATAGCCCACTCCAACCACCCATAGCCCACTCCAACCTTCCATAACCAACTCCAACTCCCCATTACCCACTCCAACCCCCCATAGCCCATTCCAACCTCCCATAGCCCACTCCAACCTCTCATAGCCCACTCCAAACTCCCATAGCCAACTCCAACCCCCCATAGCCCACTCCAACCCCACAAAGCACACTCCAACCCCTCATAGCCTATTCCAACCTCCCATAGCCCACTCCAACCCCACAAGGCCCACTGCAACCCCCCATAGCTCACTCCAACCTCCCATAGCCCATTTCAACCCCACAAAGCCCACTCCAACCACTCATAGCCCACTCCAACATCCATAGTCCACTCCAACACCACAAAGCACACTCCAACCCCCCATAGCCCACTTCAACCTCCCATAGCCCACTCCAACCCCACAAGGCCCACTGCAACCCCCCATAGCACACTCCAACCTCCCATAGCCCACTCCAACCCCACAAGGCCCACTGCAACCCCCCATAGCCCACTCCAAACTCCCATAGCCCATTCCAACCTCACAAAGCCCACTCCAATCCCTCATAGCCCACTCCAACTTCCCATAGCCCACTCCAACCCCACAAAGCCCACTCCAACTTCCCATAGCCCACTCCAACATCCCATAGCCTACTCCAACCCCCCATAGCCCACTCGAACCCCCCATAGCCCACTCCAACCCCGCATGGCCGATCCCAACATCCCATAGCCCACTCCAACCCCACAAAGCCCACTCCAATCCCCCATAGCACACTCCAACCTCCCATAGCCCACTCCAACCCCACAAAGCCCACTCCAACCTCCCATAGCCCACTCCAACCCCACAAGGCCCACTGCAACCCCCCATAGCCCACTCCAAACTCCCATAGCCCATTCCAACCTTACAAAGCCCACTCCAATCCCTCATAGCCCACTCCAACTTCCCATAGCCCACTCCAACCCCACAAAGCCCACTCCAACTTCCCATAGCCCACTCCAACATCCCATAGCCTACTCCAACCCTCCATAGCCCACTCGAACCCCCCATAGCCCACTCCAACCCCGAATAGCCCATCCCAACATCCCATAGCCCACTCCAACCCCACAAAGCCGAATCCAATCCCCCATAGCACACTCCAACCTCCCATAGCCCACTCCAACCCCACAAAGCCCACTCCAACTTCCCATAGCCCACTCCAACCTCCCATAGCCCACTCCAACCCCCCATAGCCCACCCCAACCCCCCAGAGCCCACTCCAACCCCCCATAGCCCACTCCAACCCCCATTAGCCCACCCCAACCTCCCACAGCCCACTCCAACCCCACAAAGCCCACTCCAACCCCCCATAGCCCACTCCAACCTATCATATCCCACTCCAACCCCACAAAGCCCACTCCAACCCCCCA
This sequence comes from Pristiophorus japonicus, assembly GCF_044704955.1. Taxonomy (NCBI): domain Eukaryota; kingdom Metazoa; phylum Chordata; class Chondrichthyes; family Pristiophoridae; genus Pristiophorus; species Pristiophorus japonicus. The sequence goes on from NC_091977.1 coordinate 91,767,303, forward strand.
TAGCCCACTCCAATCTACCATTGCACACTCCAAACCCCCCCCCCTCGCCCACACCAAACTCCCATAGCCCACTCCAACTTCCCATAGCCCACTCCAACCCCCCATAGCCCGCTCCAACCTCCCATAGCCCACTCCAACCTCCCACATCCCACTTCAAACTCCCATAGCCTACTCCAACCCCTCAAAGCCCACTCCAACCTCCCATAGCCCACTCCAACCTCCCGCATCCCACCCCAACCTTCCATAGCGCACTCCAACCCCACAAAGCCCACTCCAACCCCCCATAGCACACTCCAACCGTCCATTGCCCACTCAAACCTCCCATAGCCCACTCCAACCTCCCATAGCCCACTCCAACACCCCATAGCCCACATCAACCTCCCATAGCCCACTCAAACCCCACAAAGCCCACTCCAACCCCCCATAGCCCACTCCAACCCCCCATAGCCCAAACCAACCTCCCATAGCCCACTCCAACCCCACAAAGCCCACTCCAACTTCCCATAGCCCACTCCAACTTCCCATAGCCCACTCCAACCCTCCATAGCCCACTCCAACCCTCCATAGCCCACTCCAACCACCCATAGCCCACTCCAACCTCCCATAACACACTCCAACTCCCCATTACCCACTCCAACCTCCCAGAACCCACTCCAACTCCCCATTACCCACTCCAACCTCCCATAGCCAACTCCAACCTCCCAGAGCCCACTCCAAATCCCCATTACACACTCCAACTCCCATAGCCCACTCCAACCTCCCAGAGCCCATTCCAACTCCCCATTACCCACTCCAACCCCCCATAGCCCATTCCAACCTCCCATAGCCCACTCCAACCTCTCATAGCCCACTCCAAACTCCCATAGCCAACTCCAACCCCCCATAGCCCACTCCAACCCCACAAAGCACACTCCAACCCCTCATAGCCTATTCCAACCTCCCATAGCCCACTCCAACCTCCCAGAGCCCATTCCAACTCCCCATTGCCCACTCCTACCCACCATAGCCCACTCCAACCACCCATAGCCCACTCCAACCTTCCATAACCAACTCCAACTCCCCATTACCCACTCCAACCCCCCATAGCCCATTCCAACCTCCCATAGCCCACTCCAACCTCTCATAGCCCACTCCAAACTCCCATAGCCAACTCCAACCCCCCATAGCCCACTCCAACCCCACAAAGCACACTCCAACCCCTCATAGCCTATTCCAACCTCCCATAGCCCACTCCAACCCCACAAGGCCCACTGCAACCCCCCATAGCTCACTCCAACCTCCCATAGCCCATTTCAACCCCACAAAGCCCACTCCAACCACTCATAGCCCACTCCAACATCCCATAGTCCACTCCAACACCACAAAGCACACTCCAACCCCCCATAGCCCACTCCAACCTCCCATAGCCCACTCCAACCCCACAAGGCCCACTGCAACCCCCCATAGCACACTCCAACCTCCCATAGCCCACTCCAACCCCACAAGGCCCACTGCAACCCCCCATAGCCCACTCCAAACTCCCATAGCCCATTCCAACCTCACAAAGCCCACTCCAATCCCTCATAGCCCACTCCAACTTCCCATAGCCCACTCCAACCCCACAAAGCCCACTCCAACTTCCCATAGCCCACTCCAACATCCCATAGCCTACTCCAACCCCCCATAGCCCACTCGAACCCCCCATAGCCCACTCCAACCCCGCATGGCCGATCCCAACATCCCATAGCCCACTCCAACCCCACAAAGCCCACTCCAATCCCCCATAGCACACTCCAACCTCCCATAGCCCACTCCAACCCCACAAAGCCCACTCCAACCTCCCATAGCCCACTCCAACCCCACAAGGCCCACTGCAACCCCCCATAGCCCACTCCAAACTCCCATAGCCCATTCCAACCTTACAAAGCCCACTCCAATCCCTCATAGCCCACTCCAACTTCCCATAGCCCACTCCAACCCCACAAAGCCCACTCCAACTTCCCATAGCCCACTCCAACATCCCATAGCCTACTCCAACCCTCCATAGCCCACTCGAACCCCCCATAGCCCACTCCAACCCCGAATAGCCCATCCCAACATCCCATAGCCCACTCCAACCCCACAAAGCCGAATCCAATCCCCCATAGCACACTCCAACCTCCCATAGCCCACTCCAACCCCACAAAGCCCACTCCAACTTCCCATAGCCCACTCCAACCTCCCATAGCCCACTCCAACCCCCCATAGCCCACCCCAACCCCCCAGAGCCCACTCCAACCCCCCATAGCCCACTCCAACCCCCATTAGCCCACCCCAACCTCCCACAGCCCACTCCAACCCCACAAAGCCCACTCCAACACCCCATAGCCCACTCCAACCTATCATATCCCACTCCAACCCCACAAAGCCCACTCCAACCCCCCATAGCCCACTCCAATCTACCATTGCACACTCCAAACCCCCCCCCCTCGCCCACACCAAACTCCCATAGCCCACTCCAACTTCCCATAGCCCACTCCAACCCCCCATAGCCCGCTCCAACCTCCCATAGCCCACTCCAACCTCCCACATCCCACTTCAAACTCCCATAGCCTACTCCAACCCCTCAAAGCCCACTCCAACCTCCCATAGCCCACTCCAACCTCCCGCATCCCACCCCAACCTTCCATAGCGCACTCCAACCCCACAAAGCCCACTCCAATCCCCCATAGCACACTCCAACCGTCCATTGCCCACTCAAACCTCCCATAGCCCACTCCAACCTCCCATAGCCCACTCCAACCCCCCATAGCCCACATCAACCTCCCATAGCCCACTCAAACCCCACAAAGCCCACTCCAACCCCCCATAGCCCACTCCAACCCCCCATAGCCCAAACCAACCTCCCATAGCCCACTCCAACCCCACAAAGCCCACTCCAACCCCCCATAGCCCACTCCAACCTCCCATAGCCCACTCCAATCCCACGAAGCCCATTCCAACACCCCATAGCCCATTCCAACCCCCCATAGCCCACTCCAACCCCCCATAGCCCACTCAAACACCCCATAGCCCACCCCAACCTCCCATAGCCCACTCCAGCCCCACAAAGCCCACTCCAAACCCCCATATCCCACTTCAACCACCCATAGCCCACTCCAACCCCGCAAAGCCCACTCCAACCCCTCATAGCCCACTCCAATCTCCCATAGCCCACTCCAACCCCACAAAGCCCACTCCAACCCCCCATAGCCCACTCCAACCTCCCATAGTCCATTCCAAACCCACAAAGCCCACTCCAACCCCGCATAGCACACTCCAACCTCCCATAGCCCACTGCAACCCCACAAAGCCCACTCCAACCACCCATAGCCCACTCCAACCTCCCATAACCGACTCCAACTCCCCATAGCCCACTCCAAACTCCCACAGCCCATTCCAACCCCACAAAGCCCACTCCAACCGCTCATAGCCCACTCCAACCTCCCATAGCCCACTCCTACCCCACAAAGCTCACTCCAACTTCCCATAGCCCACTCCAACCCCCCATAGCTCACCCCAACCCCCCATAGCCCACTGCAACCTCCCATAGCCCACTCCAACCCCACAAAGCCCACTCCAACCCCCCATAGCCCACTCCAACTTCTCATAGCCCACTCCAACGCCACAAAGCCCACTCCAACCCCCCCCTAGCCCACTCCAAACTCCCATAGCCCACTCCAACACTCCATAGCCCACTCCAACCTCCCACAGCCCACTCCAACCTCCCATAGCCCACTCCAACCCCCCATAGACCACTCCAACACCACAAAGCCCACTCCAACACCTCATAGCTCACTCCAACATCCCATAGCCCACTCCAACCCCCCATAGCCCACTCCAACCCCCCATAGCCCACTCCAACCTCCCATAGCCCACTCCAACCCCACGAAGCCCATTCCAACACCCCATAGCCCACTCCAACCCCCCATAGCCCACTTCAACCTCCCATAGCACACTCCAACCCCACAAAGCCCACTCCAACCCCCATAGCCCATTCCAACCCCCCATAGCCCACTCCAACACCACAAAGCCCACTCCAAACACGCAAAGCCCACTCTAACCTCCCATAGCCCACTACAACCCCCCATAGCCCACTCCAACCACCCATAGCCCACTCTAAACCCCCATAGCCCACTCCAAACTCCCATAGCCCACTCCAACACCGCAAAGCACACTCCAACCCCTCATAGCCCACTCCAATCTCCCATAGCCCACTCCAACCCCACAAAGCCCACTCCAACCCCCCATAGCCCACTCCAACCTCCCATAGTCCATTCCAAACCCAAAAAGCCCACTCCAACCCCGCATAGCACACTCCAACCTCCCATAGCCCACTGCAACCCCACAAAGCCCACTCCAACCACCCATAGCCCAATCCAACCTCCCATAACCCACTCCAACTCCCCATAGCACACTCCAAACTCCCATAGCCCATTCCAACCCCACAAAGCCCACTCCAACCCCTCATAGCCCACTCCAACCTCCCATAGCCCACTCCTACCCCATAATGCTCACTCCAACTTCCCATAGCCCACTCCAACCTCCCATAGCCCACTCCAACCCCCCATAGCCCACCCCAACCCCACAGAGCCCACTCCAACCACCCATAGCCCACTCCAACCCCCCATAGCCCACCCCAACCTCCCATAGCCCACTCCAACCTCCTATAGCCCACTCCAACACCCCATAGCCCACTCCAACCTCTCATAGCCCACTCCAACCCCATAAAGCCCACTCCAACCCCCCATAGCCCACTCCAAACTCCCATAGCCCACTCCAATCTACCATAGCACACTCCAACCCTCCCTAGCCCACTCCAAACTCCCATAGCCCACTCCAACACTCCATAGCCCATTCCAACCTCCCATAGACCACTCCAACCTCCCATAGCCCACTCCAACCCCCCATAGCCCACTCCTACCCCACAAAGCCCACTCCAACACCTCATAACTCACTCCAACATCCCATAGCCCACTCCAACCACACAAAGCCCACTCCAATCTCCCATAGCACACTCCAACCCCCCATAGCCCACTCCAAACTCCCATAGCCCACTCAAACCCCGCAAAGCCCACTCCAACCCCTCATAGCCCACTCCAATCCCCCATAGCCCACTCCAACCCCACAAAGCCCACTCCAACCCCCCATAGCCCACTCCAACCCCCCATAGCCCACTCCAACCTCTCATAGCCCACTCCAACCCCAAAAAGCCCACTCCGACCCCCCATAGCCCACTCCAAACTCCCATAGCCCACGCCAATCTAACATAGCACACTCCAACACCCCCTAGCCCACTCCAAACTCCCATAGCCCACTCCAACACTCCATAGCCCACTCCAACCTCCCATAGCCCACTCCAACCTCCCATAGCCCACTCCAACCCCCCATAGCCCACTCCAAACTCCCATAGCCCACTCAAACCCCGCAAAGCCCACTCCAACCCCTCATAGCCCACTCCAATCCCCCATAGCCCACTCCAACCCCACAAAGCCCACTCCAACCCCCCATAGCCCACTCCAACCCCCCATAGCCCACTCCAACCTCTCATAGCCCACTCCAACCCCAAAAAGCCCACTCCGACCCCCCATAGCCCACTCCAAACTCCCATAGCCCACGCCAATCTAACATAGCACACTCCAACACCCCCTAGCCCACTCCAAACTCCCATAGCCCACTCCAACACTCCATAGCCCACTCCAACCTCCCATAGCCCACTCCAACCTCCCATAGCCCACTCCAACCCCCCATAGCCCACTCCAACCCTACAAAGCCCACTCCAACACCTCATAGCTCACTCCAACATCCCATAGCCCACTCCAACCCCACAAAGCCCACTCCAATCTCCCATAGCACACTCCAACCCCCCATAGCCCACTCCAAACTCCCATAGCCCACTCCAACACTCCATAGCCCACTCCAACCCCCCATAGCACACACCAACCTCCCATAGCCCACTCCAACACCACAAAGCACACTCCAACCCCCCATAGCACACTCCAACCCCCCATAGCCCACTCCAACTCCCATAGCCCACTCCAACCTCCCATAGCCCACTCCAACTCCACAAAGCCCACTCCAACCTACCATAGCCCACTCCAACCCCCGCCCGTAGCCCACTCCAACACCCCAAGGCTCACGCCAACCCCTCAAAGCCTACTTCAAGCCCCCATAGCCCACTCCAACCTCCCATAGCCCACTCCAACCCCACAAAGCACACTCCAATCCCCAAAGCCCACTCCAACCTCCCAGAGCCCACTCCAACCCCCCATAGCCCACTCCAACCTCCCATAGCCCACTCCAACCCCCCATAGCCCACTCCAACTCCACAAAGCCCACTCCAACCCCACAAAGCCCACTGCAACCCCCCATAGCCCACTCCAATCCCCCATAGCCCACTCCAAACTCCCATAGCCCACTCCAACCTCCCATAGCCCACTCCAACCCCACAAAGCCCACTCCAACCCCCCATAGCTCACTCCAACCTCCCATAGCCCATTCCAACCTCCCATAGCCCACCCCAACCTCCCATAGCCCACTCCAACCCCACAAAGCCCACTCCAACCCCCCATAGCCCACTCCAACCGATCATATCCCACTCCAACCCCACAAAGCTCACTCCAACACTCCAACCCCCCATAGCCCACTCCAATCTACCATAGCACACTCCAACCCCCCCTAGCCCACACCAAACTCCCATAGCCCACTCCAACTTCCCATATCCCACTCCAACCCCCCATAGCCCGCTCCAACCTCCCATAGCCCACTCCAACCTCCCACATCCCACTCCAAACTCCCATAGCCCACTCCAACCCCTCAAACCCCACTCCAACCTCCCATAGCCCACTCCAACCTCCCGCATCCCACCCCAACCTTCCATAGCCCACTCCAACCCCACAAAGCCCACTCCAACCCCCCATAGCCCACTCCAACCGTCCATTGCCCACTCCAACCTCCCATAGCCCACTCCAACCTCCCATAGCCCACTCCAAACCCCCATAGCCCACTTCAACCTCAAATAGCGCACTCTAACACCACAAAGCCCACTCCAACCCCCCATAGCCCACTCCAACCCCCCATAGCCCAAACCAACCTCCCACAGCCCACTCCAACCCCACAAAGCCCACTCCAGCCCCCCATAGCCCACTCCAACCTCCCATAGCCCACTCCAACCCCACGAAGCCCATTCCAACACCCCATAGCCCACTCCAACCCCCCATAGCCCACTCCAACCCCCCATGGCCCACTCAAACCCCCCATAGCCCACCCCAACCTCCCATAGCTCACTCCAGCCCCACAAAGCCCACTCCAACCCCCCATAGCCCACTTCAACCTCCCATAGCCCACTCCAACCCCACAAAGCCCACTCCAACCCCCATAGCTCCCTCCAACCCCCCATAGCCCACTCCAACCCCACAAAGCCCACTCCAAACACACAAAGCCCACTCCAACCTCCTATAGCCCACTACAACCCCCCATAGCCCACTCCACCCCCCATAGCCCACTCTAAACCCCCATAGCCCACTCCAAACTCCCATAGCCCACTCCAACCCCCCATAGCCCACTCCAACCCCTCATAACCCACTCCAATCTCCCATAGCCCACTCCAACCCCACAAAGCCCACTCCAACCCCCCATAGCCCACTCCAACCTCCCATAGTCCATTCCAAACCCACAAAGCCCACTCCAACGCCGCAAAGCACACTCCAACCTCCCATAGCCCACTGCAACCCCACAAAGCCCACTCCAACCACCCATAGCCCACTCCAACCTCCCATAACCCACTCCAACTTCCCAGAGCCCACTCCAAACTCCCATAGCCCATTCCAACCCCACAAAGCCCACTCCAACCCCTCATAGCCCACTCCAACCTCCCATAGCCCACTCCTACACCACAAAGCTCACTCCAACTTCCCATAGCCCACTCCAACCTCCCATAGCCCACTCCAACCCCCCATAGCCCACCCCAACCCCCGATAGCCCACCGCAACCTCCCATAGCCCACTACAACCCCACAAAGCCCACTCCAATCCCCCATAGCCCACTCCAACCTCTCATAGCCCACTCCAACCTCACAAAGCCCACTCCAACCCCCCATAGCCCACTCCAAACTCCCATAGCACACTCCAATCTACCATAGCACACTCCAACACCCCCTAGCCCACTCCAAACTCCCATAGCCCACTCCAACACTCCATAGCCCACTCCAACCTCCCATAGCCCACTCCAACCTCCCATAGCCCACTCCAACCCCCCATAGCCCACTCCAACCCCACAAAGCCCACTCCAACACCTCATAGCTCACTCCAACATCCCATAGCCCACTCCAACCCCACAAAGCCCACTCCAACCCCCCATAGCCCACTCCAACCTCCCATAGCCCACTCCAACCCCACAAAGCCCATTCCAACACCCCATAGCCCACTCCAACCCCCCATAGCCCACTCCAACCTCCCATAGCACACTCAAACCCCCCATAGCCCACCCCAACCTCCCATAGCCCACTCCAGCCCCACAAAGCCCTCTCCAACCCCCCATAGCCCACTTCAACCTCCCATAGCCCACTCCAACCCCACAAAGCCCACTCCAACCCCCATAGCCCACTCCAACCCCCCATAGCCCACTCCAACCCCACAAAGCCCACTCCAAACACACAAAGCCCACTCCAACCCCCATAGCCCACTACAACCTCCCATAGCCCACTCCAACCCCCCATAGCCCACTCTAAACCCCCATAGCCCACTCCAAACTCCCATAGCCCACTCCAACACCGCAAAGCCCACTCCAACCCCTCATAGCCCACTCCAATCTCCCATAGCCCACTCCAACCCCACAAAGCCCACTCCAACCCCCCATAGCCCACTCCAACCTCCCATAGTCCATTCCAAACCCACAAAGCCCACTCCAACCCCGCATAGCACACTCCAACCTTCCATAGCCCACTGCAACCCCACAAAGCCCACTCCAACCACCCATAGCCCACTCCAACCTCCCATAACCCAATCCAACTCCCCATAGCACATTCCAAATTCCCATAGCCCATTCCAACCCCACAAAGCCCACTCCAACCCCTCAAAGCCCACTCCAACCTCCCATAGCCCACTCCTACCCCACAATGCTCACTCCAAATTCCCATAGCCCACTCCAACCTTCCATAGCCCACTCCAACCCCCCATAGCCCACCCCAAACCCCCAGAGCCCACTCCAACCCCCCATAGCCCACTCCAACCTCTCATAGCCCGCTCCAACCCCACAAAGCCCACTCCAACCCCCATAGCCCACTCCAAACTCCCACAGCCCACTCCAATCTACCATAGCACACTCCAACACCCCCTAGCCCACTCCAAACTCCCATAGCCCACTCCAACCTCCCATAGCCCACTCCAACCCCCCATAGCCCACTCCTACCCCACAATGCTCACTCCAACTTCCCATAGCCCACTCCAACCTCCCATAGCCCACTCCAACCTCCCATAGCCCACTCCAACCCCACAAAGCCCACTCCAACCCCTCATAGCCCACTCCAACCCCCATAGCCCACTTCAACCTCCCATAGCCCACTCCAACCCCACCAAGCCCACTCCAACCCCCATAGCCCACTCCAACCCCCCATAGCCCACTCCAACCCCACAAAGCCCACTCCAAACACACAAAGCCCACTCCAACCCCCATAGCCCACTACAACCCCCCATAGCCCACTCCAACCCCCCATAGCCCACTCTAAACCCCCATAGCCCACTCCAAACTCCCATAGCCCACTCCAACACCGCAAAGCCCACTCCAACCCCTCATAGCCCACTCCAATCTCCCATAGCCCAATCCAACCCCACAAAGCCCACTCCAACCACCCATAGCCCACTCCAACCTCCCATAATCCACTCCAACTCCCCATAGCCCACTCCAAACTCCCATAGCCCATTCCAACCCCACAAAGCGCACTCCAACCCCTCATAGCCCACTCCAACCTCCCATAGCCCACTCCTACCCCACAATGCTCACTCCAACTTCCCATAGCCCACTCCAACCTCCCATAGCCCACTCCAACCTCCCATAGCCCACTCCAACCCCACAAAGCCCACTCCAACCCCTCATAGCCCACTCCAACCCCCATAGCCCACTCCAACCTCCCATAGCCCACTCCAACCCCCCATAGCCCACTACAACCTCCCATAGCCCACTCCAACCCCCATAGCCCACCCCAAACTCCTATAGCGCACTCCAACCCCAATAGCCCACTCCAAACTCCCATAGCCCACTCCAACCTCCCATAGCCCACTCCAAAGTCCCATAGCCCACTCCAACCCCCCATAGCCCACTCCAAACTCCCATAGCCCACTCCAACCCCCCATAGCCCACTCCAAACTCCCATAGCCCATTCCAATCTCTCATAGCCCACTCCAAACCACCCGTAGCTCACTCCAAACTCCCATAGCCCACTCCAACCCCCCCATAGCCCACTCCAAACTCCCATAGCCAACTCAAATCTCCCATAGCCCACTCCAACCCCCAATAGTACACTCCAAACTCCCATAGCCCACTCCAACCTCCCACAGCACACTCCAAACTCCCATAGCCCACTTCAACCTCCCATAGCCCACTCCAACCTCTCATAGCCCACTCCAAACTCCCATAGCCAACTCCAACCCCCCATAGCCCACTCCAACCCCACAAAGCACATTCCAACCCCTCATAGCCTACTCCAACCTCCCATAGCCCACTCCAACCCCACAAGGCCCACTGCAACCCCCCATAGCCCACTCCAACCTCCCATAGCCCATTTCAACCCCACAAAGCCCACTCAAACCACTCATAGCCCACTCCAACCTCCCATAGTCCACTCCAACACCACAAAACACACTCCAACCCCCCATAGCCCACTCCAACCTCCCATAGCCCACTCCAACCCCACAAGGCCCACTGCAACACCCCATAGCCCACTCCAACCTCCCATAGCCCACTCCAACCCCACAAGGCCCACTGCAACCCCCCATAGCCGACTCCAAACTCCCATAGCCCATTCCAACCTCACAAAGCCCACTCCAATCCCTCATAGCCCACTCCAACTTCCCATAGCCCACTCCAACCCCACAAAGCCCACTCCAACTTCCCATAGCCCACTCCAACATCCCATAGCCTACTCCAACCCCCCATAGCCCACTCGAACCCCCCATAGCCCACTCCAACCCCGCATAGCCCATCCCAACCTCCCATAGCCCACTCCAACCCCACAAAGCCCACTCCAATCCCCCATAGCACACTCCAACCTCCCATAGCCCACTCCAACCCCACAAAGCCCACTCCAACTTCCCATAGCCCACTCCAACCTCCCATAGCCCACTCCAACCCCCCATAGCCCACCCCAACCCCCCAGAGCCCACTCCAACCACCCATAGCCCACTCCAACCCCCCATAGCCCACCCCAACCTCCCATAGCCCACTCCAACCTCCCATAGCCCACTCCAAACTCCCATAGCCCACTCCAACACTCCATAGCCCATTCCAACAACCCATAGACCACTCCAACCTCCCATAGCCCACTCCAACCCCCCATAGCCCACTCCTACCCCACAAAGCCCACTCCAACACCTCATAACTCACTCCAACATCCCATAGCCCACTCCAACCACACAAAGCCCACTCCAACCCCACAAAGCCCACTCCAACCCCCCATAGCCCACTCCAACCCCCCATAGCCCACTCCAACCTCTCATAGCCCACTCCAACCCCAAAAAGCCCACTCCGACCCCCCATAGCCCACTCCAAACTCCCATAGCCCACGCCAATCTAACATAGCACACTCCAACACCCCCTAGCCCACTCCAAACTCCCATAGCCCACTCCAACCTCCCATAGCCCACTCCAACCTCCCATAGCCCACTCCAACCCCCCATAGCCCACTCCAACCCTACAAAGCCCACTCCAACACCTCATAGCGCACTCCAACATCCCATAGCCCACTCCAACCCCACAAAGCCCACTCCAATCTCCCATAGCACACTCCAACCCCCCATAGCCCACTCCAAACTCCCATAGCCCACTCCAACACTCCATAGCCCACTCCAACCCCCCATAGCACACACCAACCTCCCATAGCCCACTCCAACCCCACAAAGCACACTCCAACCCCCCATAGCACACTCCAACCCCCCATAGCCCACTCCAACTCCCATAGCCCACTCCAACTCCACAAAGCCCACTCCAACCTACCATAGCCCACTCCAACCCCCGCCCGTAGCCCACTCCAACACCCCAAGGCTTACTCCAACCCCTCAAAGCCTACTTCAAGCCCCCATAGCCCACTCCAACCTCCCATAGCCCACTCCAACCCCACAAAGCACACTCCAATCCCCAAAGCCCACTCCAACCTCCCAGAGCCCACTCCAACCCCCATAGCCCACTCCAACCTCCCATAGCCCACTCCAACCCCCCATAGCCCACTCCAACTCCACAAAGCCCACTCCAACCCCACAAAGCCCACTGCAACCCCCCATAGCCCACTCCAACCCCCCATAGCCCACTCCAAACTCCCATAGCCCACTCCAACCTCCCATAGCCCACTCCAACCCCACAAAGCCCACTCCAACCCCCCATAGCTCACTCCAACCTCCCATAGCCCATTCCAACCTCCCATAGCCCACCCCAACCTCCCATAGCCCACTCCAACCCCACAAAGCCCACTCCAACCCCCCATAGCCCACTCCAACCTATCATATCCCACTCCAACCCCACAAAGCTCACTCCAACACTCCAACCCCCCATAGCCCACTCCAATCTACCATAGCACACTCCAACCCCCCCTAGCCCACACCAAACTCCCATAGCCCACTCCAACTTCCCATATCCCACTCCAACCCCCCATAGCCCGCTCCAACCTCCCATAGCCCACTCCAACCTCCCACATCCCACTCCAAACTCCCATAGCCCACTCCAACCCCTCAAACCCCACTCCAACCTCCCATAGCACACTCCAACCTCCCGCATCCCACCCAAACCTTCCATAGCCCACTCCAACCCCACAAAGCCCACTCCAACCCCCCATAGCCCACTCCAACCGTCCATTGCCCACTCCAACCTCCCATAGCCCACTACAACCTCCCATAGCCCACTCCAAACCCCCATAGCCCACTTCAACCTCAAATAGCGCACTCTAACACCACAAAGCCCACTCCAACCCCCCATAGCCCACTCCAACCCCCCATAGCCCAAACCAACCTCCCACAGCCCACTCCAACCCCACAAAGCCCACTCCAGCCCCCCATAGCCCACTCCAACCTCCCATAGACCACTCCAACCCCACGAAGCCCATTCCAACACCCCATAGCCCACTCCAACCCCCCATAGCCCACTCCAAACCCCCATAGCCCACTCAAACCCCCCATAGCCCACCCCAACCTCCCATAGCCCACTCCAGCCCCACAAAGCCCACTCCAACCCCACAAAGCCCACTCCAACCCCCCATAGCCCACTTCAACCTCCCATAGCCCACTCCAGCCCCACAAAGCCCACTCCAACCCCACAAAGCCCACTCCAACCCCCATAGCTCCCTCCAACCCCCCATAGCCCACTCCAACTCCACAAAGCCCACTCCAAACACACAAAGCCCACTCCAACCTCCTATAGCCCACTACAACCCCCCATAGACCACTCCACCCCCCATAGCTCACTCTAAACCCCCATAGCCCACTCCAAACTCCCATAGCCCACTCCAACCCCCCATAGCCCACTCCAACCCCTCATAACCCACTCCAATCTCCCATAGCCCACTCCAACCCCACAAAGCCCACTCCAACCCCCCATAGTCCATTCCAAACCCACAAAGCCCACTCCAACGCCGCAAAGCACACTCCAACCTCCCATAGCCCACTGCAACCCCACAAAGCCCACTCCAACCACCCATAGCCCACTCCAACCTCCCATAACTCACTCCAACTCCCCAGAGCCCACTCCAAACTCCCATAGCCCATTCCAACCCCACAAAGCCCACTCCAACCCCCCATAGCCCACTCCAACCTATCATATCCCACTCCAACCCCACAAAGCTCACTCCAACACTCCAACCCCCCATAGCCCACTCCAATCTACCATAGCACACTCCAACCCCCCCTAGCCCACACCAAACTCCCATAGCCCACTCCAACTTCCCATATCCCACTCCAACCCCCCATAGCCCGCTCCAACCTCCCATAGCCCACTCCAACCTCCCACATCCCACTCCACACTCCCATAGCCCACTCCAACCCCTCAAACCCCACTCCAACCTCCCATAGCCCACTCCAACCTCCCGCATCCCACCCCAACCTTCCATAGCCCACTCCAACCCCACAAAGCCCACTCCAACCACCCATAGCCCACTCCAACCGTCCATTGCCCACTCCAACCTCCCATAGCCCACTCCAACCTCCCATAGCCCACTCCAAACCCCCATAGCCCACTTCAACCTCAAATAGCGCACTCTAACACCACAAAGCACACTCCAACCCCCCATAGCCCACTCCAACCCCCCATAGCCCAAACCAACCTCCCACAGCCCACTCCAACCCCACAAAGCCCACTCCAGCCCCCCATAGCCCACTCCAACCTCCCATAGACCACTCCAACCCCACGAAGCCCATTCCAACACCCCATAGCCCACTCCAACCCCCCATAGCCCACTCCAACCCCCCATAGCCCACTCAAACCCCCCCATAGCCCACCCCAACCTCCCATAGCCCACTCCAGCCCCACAAAGCCCACTCCAACCCCACAAAGCCCACTCCAACCCCCCATAGCCCACTTCAACCTCCCATAGCCCACTCCAGCCCCACAAAGCCCACTCCAACCCCACAAAGCCCACTCCAACCCCACAAAGCCCACTCCAACCCCCCATAGCCCACTTCAACCTCCCACAGCCCACTCCAACCCCACAAAGCCCACTCCAGCCCCCCATAGCCCACTCCAACCTCCCATAGACCTCTCCAACCCCACGAAGCCCATTCCAACACCCCATAGCCCACTCCAACCCCCCATAGCCCACTCAAACCCCCCATAGCCCACCCCAACCTCCCATAGCCCACTCCAGCCCCACAAAGCCCACTCCAACCCCCCATAGCCCACTTCAACCTCCCATAGCCCACTCCAACCCCACAAAGCCCACTCCAACCCCCATAGCTCCCTCCAACCCCCCATAGCCCACTCCAACCCCACAAAGCCCACTCCAAACACACAAAGCCCACTCCAACCTCCTATAGCCCACTACAACCCCCCATAGCCCACTCCACCCCCATAGCCCACTCTAAACCCCCATAGCCCACTCCAAACTCCCATAGCCCACTCCAACCCCCCATAGCCCACTCCAACCCCTCATAACCCACTCCAATCTCCCATAGCCCACTCCAACCCCACAAAGCCCACTCCAACCCCCCATAGCCCACTCCAACCTCCCATAGTCCATTCCAAACCCACAAAGCCCACTCCAACGCCGCAAAGCACACTCCAACCTCCCATAGCCCACTGCAACCCCACAAAGCCCACTCCAACCACCCATAGCCCACTCCAAACTCCCATAGCCCATTCCAACCCCACAAAGCCCACTCCAACCCCTCATAGCCCACTCCAACCTCCCATAGCCCACTCCTACACCACAAAGCTCACTCCAACTTCCCATAGCCCACTCCAACCTCCCATAGCCCACTCCAACCCCCCATAGCCCACCCCAACCCCCGATAGCCCACCGCAACCTCCCATAGCCCACTACAACCCCACAAAGCCCACTCCTATCCCCCATAGCCCACTCCAACCTCTCATAGCCCACTCCAACCCCACAAAGCCCACTCCAACCCCCCATAGCCCACTCCAAACTCCCATAGCACACTCCAATCTACCATAGCACACTCCAACACCCCCTAGCCCACTCCAAACTCCCATAGCCCACTCCAACACTCCATAGCCCACTCCAACCTCCCATAGCCCACTCCAACCTCCCATAGCCCACTCCAACCCCCCATAGCCCACTCCAACCCCACAAAGCCCACTCCAACACCTCATAGCTCACTCCAACATCCCATAGCCCACTCCAACCCCACAAAGCCCACTCCAACCCCCCATAGCCCACTCCAACCTCCCATAGCCCACTCCAACCCCACGAAGCCCATTCCAACACCCCATAGCCCACTCCAACCCCCCATAGCCCACTCCAACCTCCCATAGCACACTCAAACCCCCCATAGCCCACCCCAACCTCCCATAGCCCACTCCAGCCCCACAAAGCCCTCTCCAACCCCCCATAGCCCACTTCAACCTCCCATAGCCCACTCCAACCCCACAAAGCCCACTCCAACCCCCATAGCCCACTCCAACCCCCCATAGCCCACTCCAACCCCAAAAAGCCCACTCCAAACACACAAAGCCCACTCCAACCCCCATAGCCCACTACAACCCCCCATAGCCCACTCCAACCCCCCATAGCCCACTCTAAACCCCCATAGCCCACTCCAAACTCCCATAGCCCACTCCAACACCGCAAAGCCCACTCCAACCCCTCATAGCCCACTCCAACCCCCCATAGCCCACTTCAACCTCCCATAGCCCACTCCAACCCCACAAAGCCCACTCCAACCCCACAAAGCCCACTCCAACCCTCCATAGCCCACTTCAACCTCCCACAGCCCACTCCAACCCCACAAAGCCCACTCCAGCCCCCCATAGCCCACTCCAACCTCCCATAGACCTCTCCAACCCCACGAAGCCCATTCCAACACCCCATAGCCCACTCCAACCCCCCATAGCCCACTCAAACCCCCCATAGCCCACCCCAACCTCCCATAGCCCACTCCAGCCCCACAAAGCCCACTCCAACCCCCCATAGCCCACTTCAACCTCCCATAGCCCACTCCAACCCCACAAAGCCCACTCCAACCCCCATAGCTCCCTCCAACCCCCCATAGCCCACTCCAACCCCACAAAGCCCACTCCAAACACACAAAGCCCACTCCAACCTCCTATAGCCCACTACAACCCCCCATAGCCCACTCCACCCCCCATAGCCCACTCTAAACCCCCATAGCCCACTCCAAACTCCCATAGCCCACTCCAACCCCCCATAGCCCACTCCAACCCCTCATAACCCACTCCAATCTCCCATAGCCCACTCCAACCCCACAAAGCCCACTCCAACCCCCCATAGCCCACTCCAACCTCTCATAGCCCACTCCAACCCCACAAAGCCCACTCCAACCCCCCATAGCCCACTCCAAACTCCCATAGCACACTCCAATCTACCATAGCACACTCCAACACCCCCTAGCCCACTCCAAACTCCCATAGCCCACTCCAACACTCCATAGCCCACTCCAACCTCCCATAGCCCACTCCAACCTTCCATAGCCCACTCCAACCCCCCATAGCCCACTGCAACCCCACAAAGCCCACTCCAACCACCCATAGCCCACTCCAACCTCCCATAACCCACTCCAACTCCCCATAGCCCACTCCAAACTCCCATAGCCCATTCCAACCCCACAAAGCCCACTCCAACCCCTCATAGCCCACTCCAACCTCCCATAGCCCACTCCTACACCACAAAGCTCACTCCAACTTCCCATAGCCCACTCCAACCTCCCATAGCCCACTCCAACCCCCCATAGCCCACCCCAACCCCCGATAGCCCACCGCAACCTCCCATAGCCCACTACAACCCCACAAAGCCCACTCCTATCCCCCATAGCCCACTCCAACCTCTCATAGCCCACTCCAACCCCACAAAGCCCACTCCAACCCCCCATAGCCCACTCCAAACTCCCATAGCACACTCCAATCTACCATAGCACACTCCAACACCCCCTAGCCCACTCCAAACTCCCATAGCCCACTCCAACACTCCATAGCCCACTCCAACCTCCCATAGCCCACTCCAACCTCCCATAGCCCACTCCAACCCCCCATAGCCCACTCCAACCCCACAAAGCCCACTCCAACACCTCATAGCTCACTCCAACATCCCATAGCCCACTCCAACCCCACAAAGCCCACTCCAACCCCCCATAGCCCACTCCAACCTCCCATAGCCCACTCCAACCCCACGAAGCCCATTCCAACACCCCATAGCCCACTCCAACCCCCCATAGCCCACTCCAACCTCCCATAGCACACTCAAACCCCCCATAGCCCACCCCAACCTCCCATAGCCCACTCCAGCCCCACAAAGCCCTCTCCAACCCCCCATAGCCCACTTCAACCTCCCATAGCCCACTCCAACCCCACAAAGCCCACTCCAACCCCCATAGCCCACTCCAACCCCCCATAGCCCACTCCAACCCCACAAAGCCCACTCCAAACACACAAAGCCCACTCCAACCCCCATAGCCCACTACAACCCCCCATAGCCCACTCCAACCCCCCATAGCCCACTCTAAACCCCCATAGCCCACTCCAAACTCCCATAGCCCACTCCAACACCGCAAAGCCCACTCCAACCCCTCATAGCCCACTCCAATCTCCCATAGCCCACTCCAACCCCACAAAGCCCACTCCAACCCCCCATAGCCCACTCCAACCTCCCATAGTCCATTCCAAACCCACAAAGCCCACTCCAACCCCGCATAGCACACTCCAACCTTCCATAGCCCACTGCAACCCCACAAAGCCCACTCCAACCACCCATAGCCCACTCCAACCTCCCATAACCCAATCCAACTCCCCATAGCACATTCCAAACTCCCATCGCCCATTCCAACCCAACAAAGCCCACTCCAACCCCTCAAAGCCCACTCCAACCTCCCATAGCCCACTCCTACCCCACAATGCTCACTCCAAATTCCCATAGCCCACTCCAACCTCCCATAGCCCACTCCAACCCCCATAGCCCACCCCAAACCCCCAGAGCCCACTCCAACCCCCCATAGCCCACTCCAAACCCCCATAGCCCACCCCAACCTCCCATAGCCCACTCCAACCTCCCATAGCCCACTCCAACACCCCATAGCCCACTCCAACCTCTCATAGCCCACTCCAACCCCACAAAGCCCACTCCAACCCCCATAGCCCACTCCAAACTCCCACAGCCCACTCCAATCTACCATAGCACACTCCAACACCCCCTAGCCCACTCCAAACTCCCATAGCCCACTCCAACCTCCCATAGCCCACTCCAACCCCCCATAGCCCACTCGAACCCCACAAAGCCCACTCCAACCACCCATAGCCCACTCCAACCTCCCATAACCCACTCCAACTCCCCATAGCCCACTCCAAACTCCCATAGCCCATTCCAACCCCACAAAGCCCACTCCAACCCCTCATAGCCCACTCCAACCTCCCATAGCCCACTCATACCCCACAATGCTCACTCCAACTTCCCATAGCCCACTCCAACCTCCCATAGCCCACTCCAACCTCCCATAGCCCACTCCAACCCCACAAAGCCCACTCCAAGCCCTCATAGCCCACTCCAACCCCCATAGCCCACTTCAACCTCCCATAGCCCACTCCAACCCCACAAAGCCCACTCCAACCCCCATAGCCCACTCCAACCCCCCATAGCCCACTCCAACCCCACAAAGCCCACTCCAAACACACAAAGCCCACTCCAACCCCCATAGCCCACTACAACCCCCCATAGCCCACTCCAACCCCCCATAGCCCACTCTAAACCCCCATAGCCCACTCCAAACTCCCATAGCCCACTCCAACACCGCAAAGCCCACTCCAACCCCTCATAGCCCACTCCAATCTCCCATAGCCCACTCCAACCCCACAAAGCCCACTCCAACCACCCATAGCCCACTCCAACCTCCCATAACCCACTCCAACTCCCCATAGCCCACTCCAAACTCCCATAGCCCATTCCAACCCCACAAAGCGCACTCCAACCCCTCATAGCCCACTCCAACCTCCCATAGCCCACTCCTACCCCACAATGCTCACTCCAACTTCCCATAGCCCACTCCAACCTCCCATAGCCCACTCCAACCTCCCATAGCCCACTCCAACCCCACAAAGCCCACTCCAACCCCTCATAGCCCACTCTAACCCCCATAGCCCACTCCAACCTCCCATAGCCCACTCCAACCCCCCATAGCCCACTACAACCTCCCATAGCCCACTCCAACCCCCATAGCCCACCCCAAACTCCTATAGCGCACTCCAACCCCAATAGCCCACTCCAAACTCCCATAGCCCACTCCAACCTCCCATAGCCCACTCCAAAGTCCCATAGCCCACTCCAACCCCCCATAGCCCACTCCAAACTCCCATAGCCCACTCCAACCCCCCATAGCCCACTCCAAACTCCCATAGCCCATTCCAATCTCTCATAGCCCACTCCAACCACCCGTAGCTCACTCCAAACTCCCATAGCCCACTCCAACCCCCCCATAGCCCACTCCAAACTCCCATAGCCAACTCAAATCTCCCATAGCCCACTCCAACCCCCAATAGTACACTCCAAACTCCCATAGCCCACTTCAACCT
The DNA here is from genome assembly GCF_044704955.1 of Pristiophorus japonicus. Classification (NCBI taxonomy): domain Eukaryota; kingdom Metazoa; phylum Chordata; class Chondrichthyes; family Pristiophoridae; genus Pristiophorus; species Pristiophorus japonicus. The sequence continues at coordinate 91,787,745 of NC_091977.1, forward strand.
CCCACAGCACACTCCAAACTCCCATAGCCCACTTCAACCTCCCATAGCCCACTCCAACCTCTCATAGCCCACTCCAAACTCCCATAGCCAACTCCAACCCCCCATAGCCCACTCCAACCCCACAAAGCACACTCCAACCCCTCATAGCCTACTCCAACCTCCCATAGCCCACTCCAACCCCACAAGGCCCACTGCAACCCCCCATAGCCCACTCCAACCTCCCATAGCCCATTTCAACCCCACAAAGCCCACTCAAACCACTCATAGCCCACTCCAACCTCCCATAGTCCACTCCAACACCACAAAATACACTCCAACCCCCCATAGCCCACTCCAACCTCCCATAGCCCACTCCAACCCCACAAGGCCCACTGCAACCCCCCATAGCCGACTCCAAACTCCCATAGCCCACTCCAACCTCCCACATCCCACTCCAAACTCCCATAGCCTACTCCAACCCCTCAAAGCCCACTGCAACCTCCCATAGCCCACTCCAACCTCCCGCATCCCACCCCAACCTTCCATAGCCCACTCCAACCCCACAAAGCCCACTCCAACCCCCCACAGCCCACTCCAACCGTCCATTGCCCACTCCAACCTCCCATAGCCCACTCCAACCCCCCATAGCCCAAACCAACCTCCCATAGCCCACTCCAACCCCACAAATACCACTCCAACCCCCCATAGCCCACTCCAACCTCTCATAGCCCACTCCAACCCCACGAAGCCCATTCCAACACCCCATAGCACACTCCAACCCCCCATAGCCCACTCCAACACCCCATAGCCCACCCCAACCTCCCATAGCCCACTCCAGCCCCACAAAGCCCACTCCAACCCCCCATATCCCACTTCAACCTCCCATAGCCCACTCCAACCCCGCAAAGCCCACTCCAACCCCTCATAGCCCACTCCAATCTCCCATAGCCCACTCCAACCCCACAAAGCCCACTCCAACCCCCCATAGCCCACTCCAACCTCCCATAGTCCATTCCAAACCCACAAAGCCCACTCCAACCCCGCATAGCACACTCCAACCTCCCATAGCCCACTGCAACCCCACAAAGCCCACTCCAACCACCCATAGCCCACTCCAACCTCCCATAACCCACTCCAACACCCCATAGCCCACTCCAAACTCCCATAGCCCATTCCAACCCCACAAAGCCCACTCCAACCCCTCATAGCCCACTCCAACCTCCCATAGCCCAATCCTACCCCACAAAGCTCACTCCAACTTCCCATAGCCCACTCCAACCTCCCATAGCCCACTCCAACCCCCCATAGCCCACCCCAACCCCCCATAGGCCACCGCAACCTCCCATAGCCCAATCCTACCCCACAAAGCTCACTCCAACTTCCCATAGCCCACTCCAACCTCCCATAGCCCACTCCAACCACCCATTGCCCACTCCAACCCCCCACAGCCCACTTCAACCTCCCATAGCCCACTCCAACCCCACAAAGCCCACTCCAACCCCCATAGCCCACTCCAACCCCCCATAGCCCACTCCAACCCCACAAAGCCCACTCCAAACACACAAAGCCCACTCCAACCTCCCATAGCCCACTACAACCCCCCATAGCCCACTCCAACCCCCCATAGCCCACTCTAAACCCCCATAGCCCACTCCAAACTCCCATAGCCCACTCCAACCCCCATAGCCCACTCCAAACTCCCATAGCCCACTCCAACTTCCCATAGCCCACTCCAACCCCCCAAAGCCAGCCCCAACCTCCCATAGCCCACTCCAACCTCCCATAGCCCACTACAACCCCCCATAGCCCACTCCAACCCCCCATAGCCCACTCCAAACTCCCATAGCCCACTCCAAACTCCCATAGCCCACTCCAACCCCCATAGCCCACTCCAAACTCCCATAGCCCACTCCAACTTCCCATAGCCCACTCCAACCCCCCAAAGCCCGCCCCAACCTCCCATAGCCCACTCCAACCTCCCACATCCCACTCCAATCTCCCATAGCCCACTCCAACCTCCCATAGCCCACTCCAAACTCCCATAGCCCATTCCAAACTCCCATAGCCCACTCCAACCCCCCATTGCCCACTCCAAACTCCCATAGCCCATTCCAACCCCACAAAGCCCACTCCAACGCCCCATAGCCCACTCCAACCTCCCATAGCCCACTCCAACCTCCCATAGCCCACTCCAACCCCACCAAGCCCACTCGAATCTCCCATAGCCCACTCCAACCCCCGCCCATAGCCCACTCCAACCCCCCAAGGCCCACTCCAACCCCTCAAAGCCCACTTCAAGCCCCCATAGCCCACTCCAACCTCCCATAACCCACTCCAAACCCCCATAGCCCACTCCAACCTCCCATAGCCCACTCCAACCCCACAAAACCCACTCCAACCCCCCATAGCCCTCTCCAACTCCACAAAGCCCACTCCAACCCCACAAAGCCCACTCCAACCCCCCATAGCACACTCCAACCCCCCATAGCACAATCCAACCTCCCATAGCCCACTCCAACCTCCCATAGCCCACTCCAACTTCCCATAGCCCACTCCAAACTCCCATAGCCCACTCCAACCTCCAACATCCCACTCCAACCTCCCATAGCCCACTCCAACCTCCAACATCCCACTCGAAACTCCCATAGCCCTCTCCAACCCCCCATAGCCCACTCCAAATTCCCATAGCCCACTCCAAACTCCCATAGCCCACTGCAACTTCCCATAGCCCACTCCAAACTCCCATAGCCCACTCCAACGTCCCATAGCCCACTCCAACTTCCCATAGCCCACTCCAACCCCCCAAAACACTCTCCAACCTCCCATAGCCCACTCCAACCTCCCATAGCCCACTCCAAACTCCCATAGCCCACTACAACCCCCCATAGCCCACTCCAAACTCCCATAGCCCACTCCAAACTCCCATAGCCCACTCCAACCCCCATAGCCCACTCCAACCTCCCATAGCCCACTCCTTCCCATAGCCCACTCCAACCTCCCATAGCCCACTCCAAACTCCCATAGCCCACTACAACCCCCCATAGCCCACTCCAAACTCCCATAGCCCACTCCAAACTCCCATAGCCCACTCCAACCCCCATAGCCCACTCCAAACTCCCATAGCCCACTCCAACTTCCCATAGCCCACTCCAACCCCCCATAGCCCGCTCCAACCTCCCATAGCCCACTCCAACCTCCCACATCCCAATCCAAAATCCCATAGCCCACTCCAACCTCCCATAGCCCACTCCAACCTCCCATAGCCCACTCCAACTTCCCATAGCCCTCTCCAAACTCCCATAGCCCACTACAACCCCCCATAGCCCACTCCAAAGTCCCATAGCCCACTCCAAACTACCATAGCACACTCCAACTTCCCATAGCCCACTCCAACCCCCCATAGCCCGCTCCAACCTCCCATAGCCCACTCCAACCTCCCACATCCCACTCCAAAATCCCATAGCCCACTCCAACCTCCCATAGCCCACTCCAACCTCCCATAGCCCACTCCAACCTCCAAAATCCTACTCCAAACTCCCATAGCCCACTCCAAACCCCCATAGCCCACTCCAAACTCCCATAGCCCACTCCAACCTCCCAAAGACCACTCCAACTTCCTATAGCCCACTCCAACTTCCCATAGCCCACTCCAACCTCCCATAGCCCACTCCAACCTCCCATAGCCCACTCCAAATTCCCATAGCCCACTACAATCCCCCATAGCCCACTCCAAACTCCCATTGCCCACTCCAAACTCCCATAGCCCACTCCAACCCCCATAGTCCACACCAAACTCCCATAGCCCACTCCAACTTCCCATAGCCCACTCCTACCCCCCATAGCCCGCTCCAACCTCCAATAGCCCACTCCAACCTCCCACAAAGCCCACTCCAACCCCCCATAGCCTACTTCAACCTCCCATAGCCCACTCCAACCCCACAAAGCCCACTCCAACCCCCATAGCCCACTCCAACCCCCCATAGCCCACTCCAACCACACAAAGCCCACTCCAAACACACAAAGCCCACTACAACATCCCATAGCCCACTACAACCCCCCATAGCCCACTCCAACACCCCATAGCCCACTCCAAACCCCCATAGCCCACTCTAAACTCCCATAGCCCACTCCAACCCCACAAAGCCCACTCCAACCCCCCATAGCCCACTCCAACCCCCCATAGCCCAAACCAACCTCCCATAGCCCACTCCAACCCCACAAAGCCCACTCCAACCCCCCATAGCACACTCCAACCCCCCATAGCCCACTCAAACCCCCCATAGCCCACCCCAACCTCCCATAGCCCACTCCAGCCCCACAAAGCCCACTCCAACCCCCCATAGCCTACTTCAACCTCCCATAGCCCACTCCAACCCCACAAAGCCCACTCCAACCCCCATAGCCCACTCCAACCCCCCATAGCCCACTCCAACCACACAAAGCCCACTCCAAACACACAAAGCCCACTACAACATCCCATAGCCCACTACAACCCCCCATAGCCCACTCCAACACCCCATAGCCCACTCCAAACCCCCATAGCCCACTCTAAACTCCCATAGCCCACTCCAACCCTGCAAAGCCCACTCCAACCCCTCATAGCCCACTCCAATCTCCCATAGCCCACTCCAACCCCACAAAGCCCACTCCAACCCCCCATAGCCCACTCCAACCTCCCATGGTCCATTCCAAACACACAAAGCCCACTCCAACCCCGCATAGCACACTCCAACCTCCCATAGCCCACTGCAATGCCACAAAGATCACTCCAACCACCCATAGCCCACTCCAACCTCCCATAACCCACTCCAACTCCCCATAGCTCACTCCAAACTCCCATAGCCCATTCCAACCCCACAAAGCCCACTCCAACCCCTCATAGCCCACTCCAACCCCCCATAGCCCACTCCAACCCCCCATAGCCCACTCCAACCCCACAAAGCCTACTCCAACCCCACAAAGCCCACTCCAACCCCCCATAGCCCACCCCAACCCAACCCTCTTTCCCCCCGGCCCCCAGTGGAGGTGGTACCAGCGCCAGCAGCTCGCACCGAGTATACTTATGAGACCCGAAGTCCAATTTCCATCAATCCTCGAGCCTCTTGGTTCGGCAGCGCTGCTTGCACAGCATCAGGTCTGGGCATGAAAATGTGCCCAGACCAAAATCGATACCAAAGTTCCTGTATTGCTTCCAACAGCTTCTGAAAGCCATCCCACTGACACAGCAGTGATCCTCTTGGAGAGAAATAAATCTGCTCCGACAATTCTGTTGAAGGTTATATTACTTGGAAAAGATAATGTCTGGGCAAGAGACCCCACAAATGTTTTCCATGGATGCAAGAAAATGAATACAATCTTTAAAAATTTGTACTGTAAGCTTAAATGAATCAATGTCCACCAGCATAAAAGTTGCAGTTTGTTTGCGTCATAAAAACATAGAAAATAGGTGCAGGAGTAGGCCATTTGAGCCTGCGCCGCCATTCAATGAGTTCATGGCTGAACATGCAACTTCAGTACCCATTCCTGCTTTCTCGCCAGACCCCTTGATCCCCCTAGTAGTAAGGACTATATCTAAATCTTTTTTGAATATATTTAGTGAATTGGCCTCAACAACTTTCTGTGGTAGAGAATTCCACAGATTCACCACTCTCTGGATGAAGAAGTTTCTCCTCATCTCGATCCTAAATGGCTTACCCCTTATCCTTAGACTGTGACCCCTGGTTCTGGACTTCCCTAACATTGGGAACATTCTTCCTGCATCTAACCTGTCTAAACCCGTCAGAATTTTAAACGTTTCCATGAGATCCCCTCTCATTCATCTGAACTCCAGTGAATACAAGCCCAGTTGATCCAGTCTTTCTTGATAGGTCAGTCCCGCCATCCCGGGAATCAGTCTGGTGAACCTTCGCTGCACTGCCTCAATAGCAAGAATGTCCTTCCTCAAGTTAGGAGACCAAAACTATACACAATACTCCAGGTGTGGCCTCACCAAGGCCCTGTACAACTGCAGCAACACCTCCCTGCCCCTGTACTCAAATCCCCTCGCTATGAAGGCCAACATGCCATTTGCTTTCTTAACCACCTGCTGTACCTGCATGCCAACCTTCAATGACTGATGTACCATGACACCCAGTTCTCGTTGCACCTCCCCTTTTCCTAATCTGTCACCATTCAGATAATAGTCTGTCTCTCTGTTTTTACCACCAAAGTGGATAACCTCACATTTATCCACATTATACTTCATCTGCCATGCATTTGCCCACTCACCTAACCTATCCAAGTCACTCTGCAGCCTCATAGCATCCTCCTCGCAGCTCACACTGCCACCCAACTTAGTGTCATCCACAAATTTGGAGATACTACATTTAAACCCCTCGTCTAAATCATTAATGTACAATGTAAACAGCTGGGGCCCCAGCACAGAACCTTGCGGTACCCCACTAGTCACTGCCTGCCATTCTGAAAAGTACCCATTTACTCCTACTCTTTGCTTCCTGTCTGACAACCAGTTCTCAATCTATGTCAGCATACTACCCCCAATCCCATATACTTTAACTTTGCACATTAATCTCTTGTGTGGGACCTTGTCGAAAGCCTGCTGAAAGTCCAAATATACCACATCAACTGGTTCTCCTTTGTCCACTCTAATGGAAACATCCTCAAAACATTCCAGAAGATTTGTCAAGCATGATTTCCCTTTCACAAATCCATGCTGACTTGGACCTATCATGTCACCTCTTTCCGCATGCGCTGCTATGACATCCTTAATAATTGATTGCATCATTTTACCCACTACTGATGTCAGGCTGACCGGTCTATAATTCCCTGTTTTCTCTCTCCCTCCTTTTTTAAAAAGTGGGGTTATATTGGCTACCCTCCACTCGATAGGAATTGATCCAGAGTCTATGGAATGTTGGAAAATGGCTGTCAATGCATCTGCTATTTCCAAGGCCATCTCCTTAAGTACTCTGGGATGCAGTACATCAGGCCCTGGGGATTTATCAGCCTTCAATGCCTTCAATTTCCCCAACACAATTTCCCGACTAACAAGGATTTCCCTCAGTTCCTCCTTCTTACTCGACCCTCTGACCCCTTTTATATCCGGAAGGCTGTTTGTGTCCTCCTTAGTGAATACCGAACCAAAGTACTTGTTCAATTGGTCTGCCATTTCTTTGTTCCCCGTTATGACTTCCCCTGATTCTGACTGCAGGGGACCTACGTTTGTCTTTACTAACCTTTTTCTCTTTATTTATCTGTAGAAACTTTTGCAGTCCATCTTAATGTTCCCTGCAAGCTTCCTCTCGTACTCTATTTTCCCTGCCCTAATCAAACCGTTTGTCCTCCTCTGCTGAGATCTAAATTTCTCCCAGTCCCCAGGTTCACTGCTATTTCTGGCCAATTTGTATGCCACTTCCTTGGCTTTAATAGTATCCCTGATTTCCCTTGATAGCCACGGTTGAGCCACCTTCCCTTTTTTATTTTTAAGCCAGACAGGGATGTACAATTGTTATAGTTCATCCATGCGGTCTCTAAATGTCTGCCATTGCCCATCCACTGTCAACCTCTTAAGTATCATTCGCCAATCTATCCTAGCCAATTCACGCCTCATACCTTCAAAGTTACCCTTCTTTAACTTCTGGACCATGGTCTCTGAATTAACTGTTTCATTCTCCATCCTAATGTAGAATTCCACCATATTATGGTCACTCTTCCCCAAGGGGCCTCGCACAATGAGATTGCTAATTAATCCTCTCTCATTACACAACACCCAGTCTAAGATGGCCTGCCCCCCTAGTTGGTTCCTCAACATATTGGTCTAGAAAACCATCCCTTATGCACTCCAGGAAATCCTCCTCCACTGTATTGCTTCCAGTTTGGTTAGCCCAATCTATATGCATATTAAAGTCACCCATGATAACTGCTGCACCTTTATTGCATGCACCCCTAATTTCCTGTTTGATGCCCTCCCCAACATCACTACTACTGTTTGGAGGTCTGTACACAACTCCCACTAAAGTTTTTTGCCCTTTGGTGTTCTGCAGCTCTACCCATATAGATTTCACATCATCCAAGCTGATGTCCTTCCTAACTATTGCATTAATCTCCTCTTTAACTAGCAATGCTACCCCACCTCCTTTTCCTTTTATTCTATCCTTCCTGAATGTTGAATACCCATGGATGTTGAGTTCCCAGCCCTGATCATCCTGGAGCCACGTCTCTGTAATCCCAATTACATCATATCCGTTAACATCTATTTGCACAGTTAATTCATCCACCTTATTATGGATACCCCTTTCATTAAGTCTGCTTTTGTGTGGGGGTGGTGAAGGTATCCATTTGCACACTCTTTTCCACACCTAAAATAAACATTGGGGGTAATTTTGAAGTCAATGGCAATGATAATTGGGAAAGATACATAATGGTCAGCTGATCCGATATCGCCCGTTTTACACTGTCAACATTACCCTCATTATTCTTTGCTCAAACTCTCTTCTCACGACTACACTTCCCAGATTGCTCACACCTTTGCTGTGTGAGGACAAGTAAATCTATAAAATCCCAATCTGCAAAGGAAAAGCTGTCATGTCTCCATGGACATGTATTAAGGTATACCCAGAGGGCAATCCATGCTTCGAATGCTAAGCAGTAGTTTGAGCAGAACTGAGCAAAAGTAGCAGCAAAAGGCTCAATGCCCAAAGTACGTTAAAGAATGCTATGAAAAAATGCTAACCTTCAGTATGGCACACAAAATGGCCTCCTCCAAGCTATACCTGCCTCAGGTTTACCTGCTGTAGCCTCTACCGCACATTTATAATTGTTTGGGATGGAAAAGGATTGGGGGGGTTGACCATACCCCCAGACCCCATTTGTCATGTATCTTACATTATTATATATAACTGTATCCTAACATGCTATACATGACTGTAATAAGATATGACCTGTAACCACCAGCATACCTTACCACCAGGGGTGCACTTGCAAGAGATAGATATATAAGGACAGGTCTCAGGCAAGTGCAGCATTCCAGAGCTGTGAAATAAAGGTGCAGGTCCAGAGTGACCTTGACTTCACTACATGCCTTGTGTGAATCTGTACTGAGGGGACAGGACTTTACAGTGGCGACGAGTTACGGGATTACGGAATCCACAGAATGGCGAACAACGGATCAGATGAAAAGTACAATGCTGGAGACAATTGGGAGGACTTTATAGAAAGGCTCCAGCAAAGCTTTGTAACCAAAGACTGGTTAGGAGACGACAAAGCAGACAAGAGAAGAGCCCATCTCTTGACCAGCTGTGGCTCGAAAACATACGCTTTAATGAAGGATCTGCTGGCACCCGAGAAACCAGCAAGCAAGTCGTTTGAAGAATTGAGCGCACTGGTAAGAGACCACCAGAAGCTAGCGAGCAGCCTACATCTGGCCAGACACAGGTTCTACAACTACAGACGCTGTGTGGGCCAGAGCATACCCGACTTCGTGGCGGAACTTCGGAGGTTGGCTAGTTTATGTGAGTTCTCCGATGAACTGAGGAGAGAAATGCTGAGAGACTTTTTCATTGAAGGAATAGGCCACGCAGGCATATTCCAAAAGCTCATAGAGACCAAGAACCTGACCTTAGAGGCAGCAGCACTGGTTGCATAGACATTCTTGGCAGGGGAAGAAGAAACGAGGTTGATTTACAATGCAGGTACGACAACTAATGAAATATCGGAACAAGGAGTTCACAGCATGAAACAAGCTGCTACCCCCACACACAGACAAAAGCGGGAGAGCAGGCCCTCGACAGCAGACAGTGGTGCCAGAAGCCATCAAGGGCCACAGGAACGGACGTTCACACCTCATCAACCCACAATGTGAGCAGTCAACTACAAACTGAGAGAAGCTCAAGAGAGATCAGCCAGATGCAGCTCATTCTTTGGAAACAATGGAAGCGGTCTGTGCTGGAGGTGTGGGGATGGACACTCGTCAAGGGGATGTCGATTTCAGCAGGCTGTTTGCAGGAACTGTGAACATACAGGGCATTTTGCCCGCATGTGCAAAAAAATGGCAGCTCGGCTGGTATACGAATCGGATGGGTCGGAAAGCGGACCAGAAGACGGTGGGACACCGATGTACAGCGGGTCAACACGATCAATGGCCGCTGCTCCTGTGACAGGATGCCTCCTATAATGATGAGGGTCCTACTCAACGGGATATCTGTCAACATGGAGCTGGATACAGGAGCGAGTCAATTTCTCATGGGCGCTCAACAATTTGAACAACTGTGGCCGCATAAAAGCGACAGACCAAAACTCACAAGGGTCGATACCAAACTAAGGACCTATACCAAAAAAATCGTACCAGTCCTTGGCAGCGCCATGCTCTCCGTCATACACTAAGGGACAGTGAACCGACTTCCCCTGTGGATTGTCCCCGGAGACCCCCAGCACTGCTGGGGAGAAGCTGGCTGGCAAAACTAAACTGGAAATGGGATGATGTCCATGCCATGTCGTTAGAGGAACGGACCTCCTGCTCAACAGTTATAAAGCGATTTGAACATCTCTTTCAGCCAGGTGTGGGCACTTTCAAAGGGGCCAAAGTCAAAATCTACATCACACAGGATGCTAGACCGGTCCATCACAAGGCCAGAGCTTACCCTATGTGATGAGGGAAAAGATTGAACACGAACTAGACAGGCTTCTGCGGGAAGGCATTATATCACCTGTGGAATTTAACGACTGGGCAAGTCCCATCGTCCCAGTCATGAAGCCTGATGGATCCGTACGAATCTGTTGGGACTACAAATCTACCATAAAAAGAGTCTCCCTACAGGACCAGTACCCGCTGCCACATTGGCTGGAGGTAAACTTTTCTCAAAACTAGACCTCACATCTGCGTATATGACGCAAGAATTGACCGAGGAATCCAAGCTACTCACCACCATCAACACACATCGAGGCCTTTTCATGTACAATCGATACCCATTCGGCATCAGGTCGGCAGCTGCCATATTTCAGCACAACATGGAGAGTCTGCTCAAGTCCATCCCGGGGACGGTTGTATTTCAAGACGACATACTTATCATGGGCAGGGACACCGACTCCCATCTCCGTAATTTGGAAGAAGTACTAAAGTGGTTGGATCGGGTAGGCCTACGAGTCAAGAAATCCAAGTGCCTGTTTCTCGCACCCGAGGTTGAATTTTTGGGCAGAAGGATTGCCGTTGATGGAATCCGCCCAACAGAGTCCAAAACAGAAGCAATTCGTCTGGCACCAGGCCCCGGAATGTCTCAGAACTGCACGCCTTTCTCGGGCTACTCAATTACTTTGGGAACTTTATGCAGAACTTAAGCACGCTGCTGGAGCCTCTCCATGTGCTACTCAGGAAGGGGTACGATTGGTTTTGGGAGGCCCAGCGTTTTGACTTTCTTTGATCCAGGTAAAAAGCTAGTTCTCACATACGATGCATCAGTGTATGGGGTCAGGTGCGTTTTACAACATGTCAATAGTGTGGGCAAATTACAACCCATAGCTTATGCCTCCAGGTCACTTTCACGGGCGGAGCGCGGGTACGGAATGGTAGAAAAGGAGGTACTCGCGTGCGTGTATGGTGTCAAAAAGATGCACCAATACCTTTTCGGGGCCAAGTTCACGTTAGAAACCGACCACAAGCCCCTCACGTCCCTCCTATCCGAGAGCAAGGCAATAAACACCAACGCCTCGGCGCGAATTCAACGGTGGGCACTCATGCTGGCGTCCTACAACGATACCATAAGGCACAGGACCAGGCACAGACAACTGTGCCGACGCGCTCAGCAGGCTACCCCTGGCGACCACGGAAGGGTCTGACGAACAGGACTGTGAGATAGTCATGGCAATCAATACCTTTGAGTCCACGGGTTTGCCCATGACGGCTCGCCAAATCAGAGCCTGGACCCCATGTTATCCTCAGTAAAAAGATGTGTCCTAACCGGTGACTGGGCAGAGGCTCGCGATGCCTGCCCGAGGAATTCAAACCTTTTCTCAGGCGCATGCATGAGCTATCACTACAAGCAGTCTGCCTGATGTGGGGCAGCCGAGTCGACATGCCTCTGCGAGGCAGAGAGGCATTTGTCCGGGAGCTCCACCGCGAGCACCCGGGGATCGTTCTCATGAAGGCCATAACCAGATCCCACGTCTGGTGGCCTGGTATTGACGCGGATTTGGAGCTCTGCGTCCGACGGTGCACCATTTGTGCCCAACTCAGCAATGCCCCCAGGGAGGCTCACCTGAGCCCCTGGCCCTGGCCAAACAAACCGTGGTCGTGGGTGCACATAGACTATGCAGGTCCATTCATGGGCAAAATGTTCTTCATAGTTGTAGATGCATTTTAAATTCGAGCACAACCTCCACCACTGTGGAGAGCCTCACAACCATGTTTGCAACGCACAAAATCCCTGACATGTTGGTCAGTGACAATGGTCCGTGCTTCACTAGCGCAGAATTCCAAGATTTTATAATTGACCACGGCATAAATCACGTCAAGACGGCACCGTTCAAGCCGGCCTCCAATGGCCAGGCGGAGACAGCAGTGCAAATCATTAAACAAGGCATACTTAAAATCCAAGGTCCCACGCTGCAGGATCGCCTAGAAACATAGAAACATAGAAGAAAGGTGCAGGAGTAGGCCATTCGGTCCTTCGAGCCTGCACCGCCATTCAATGAGTTCATGGCTAAACATGCAACTTCAGTACCCCATTCCTGCTTTCTCGCCATACCCCTTGATCCCCCTAGTAGTAAGGACTACATCTAACTCCTTTTTGAATATATTTAGTGAATTGGCTTCAACAACTTTCTGTGGTAGAGAATTCCACAGGTTCACTACTCTCTGGGTGAAGAAGTTTCTCCTCATCTCGGTCCTAAATGGCTTACCCCTTATCCTGAGACTGTGACCCATGGTTCTGGACTTCCCCAACATTGGGAACATTCTTCCTGCATCTAGCCTGTCTAAACCCGTCAGAATTTTAAACGTTTCTATGAGATCCCCTCTCATTCCTCTGAACTCCAGTGAATACAAGCCTAGTTGATCCAGTCTTTCTTGATATGTCAGTCCCGCCATCCCGGGAATCAGTCTAGTGAACCTTCGCTGCACTCCCTCAATAGCAAGAATGTCCTTCCTCAAGTTAGGAGACCAAAACTGTACACAATACTCCAGGTGTGGCCTCACCAAGGCCCTGTACAACTGTAGCAACACCTCCCTGCCCCTGTACTCAAATCCCCTCGCTATGAAGGCCAACATGCCATTTGCTTTCTTAACCGCCTGCTGTACCTGCATGCCAAACTTCAATGACTGATGTACCATGACACCCAGTTCTCGTTGCACCTCCCCTTTTCCTAATCTGTCACCATTCAGATAATAGTCTGTCTCTCTGTTTTTACCACCAAAGTGGATAACCTCACATTTATCCACATTATACTTCATCTGCCATGCATTTGCCCATTCACCTAACCTATCCAAGTCACTCTGCAGCCTCATAGCATCCTCCTCGCAGCTCACACTGCCACCCAACTTAGTGTCATCCGCAAATTTGGAGATACTACATTTAATCCCCTTGTCGAAATCATTAATGTACAGTGTAAACAGCTGAGGCCCCAGCACAGAACTTTGCGGTACCCCACTAGTCACTGCCTGCCATTCTGAAAAGTACCCATTTACTCCGACTCTTTGCTTCCTGTCTGACAACCAGTTCTCAATCCATGTCAGCACACTACCCCCAATCCCATGTGCTTTAACTTTGCACATTAATCTCTTGTGTGGGACCTTGTCGAAAGCCTTCTGAAAGTCCAAATATACCACATCAACTGATTCTCCCTTGTCCACTCTACTGGAAACATCCTCAAAAAATTCCTGTCGCGACTGCTGCTGGCACACAGATCTCGTCCACACTCATTGACTGGGATTCCCCCTGCGCAACTGTTGATGAAAAGGACTTTAAAAACAAGGCTCTCATTAATCCTCCCAGACACGCACGAAATCGTTGAGGCAAAGCGCCGTAAGCTGACTGAGTACCATGACAGAAATTCGAGGGGGAGATGGAATGAGATAGGGGACAAAGTGTTTGTACTAAACTATGGCAGGGGTCCCAAATGGCTTGCAGGGACAGTAACGTGCAGGGAAGGAAATAGGCTACTGGTAGTGCAAATGGACAATGGCCAAACCTGCCAGAGGCATGTAGACCAAGTCAAAAGCAGATTTACCAACAACACTGCGAAACCAGAGGCAGACTACAATGTGGAACCCACACCACACCTGGTGGACAGACAGAGGGAACAACCTGAGGAAAGGGCAATCCCAACAGACAGCCCAGGCGAGTCAATAACAATCACACCAATCGAAACAGACAGCCCAGGCAAGATACCAGCAACCACACTCAAAGAAAAACAGATGCCAAGGCAAACAACTGAACCACAACTCAGACGCTCCATGCGAGAGCGTAGATCACCTGAGAGACTGAACCTATAAAGACAATAAGACCTTGGGGGAGGGTGATGTCATGTATCTTACATTATTATATATAACTGTATCCTAACATGCTATACATGACTGTAATAAGATATGACCTGTAACCACCAGCATACCTTACCACCAGGGGTGCACTTGCAAGAGACAGGTATATAAGAACAGGTCTCAAGCAAGTGCAGCATTCCAGAGCTATGAAATAAAGATGCAGGTCCAGAGTGAACTTGACTTCATTACATGCCTCGTGTGAATCTGTACTGAGGGGACAGGACTTTACACCATTTACATGGGGCAGTAAGCATTTCTGGTAGATCTTAATGTCTCTTGATTGTTTTTATGGGGTGCAGCGGGGTTTAGAGAATGTGGTGCAGTTTGTTGGGGCTGATATGAGGTGGTAGCCTTAAACATCCCATTGTGCTCTTTCATGAACAGTAAGAACAAAGCAGATTTGTAACGGAGACTGTCCCTACGATCTTCCTGACCTGTATAACACAGTAGCACACTTGATGATGTACTTACCCGTTGAGCCACTATGGAACATCACTTCCTTAATTGTTTTTTCTTTTATGAATTTATCCGTCTCTTTTTATTTGCTCCATCACCCTGCAGTAATGCATCTAGCAGTCTGAATAAGAAGATGTAAAACTTGATAAATTATGATAGACAAGTTTTAACATTAGTCAAAGGTGAAATTCAAACTAGTGACCTTCCAGTTGGTATTTCAATCTTTCCTTTCTTTATATTAATTCCCTTCACAATTCTGCTGCAGCTTACTCCCCACTTCCTACTCAATACAGTTCTATCTGAGACTCATCAAAGACAAAAGTCAGGCCCACTGGCAATTATGGAAAATGACCAAGGGGCCACAGCTTGTCATATTTAATTGTAATATATAAATATTCAGCTTTGCCCAGTAATCTGAGTAACTGTATAAAGAATGTCATAATTAAATTTAAAACCAACAGCAACTAGATTGTGCCACTTTGAACACTCTAAGAGGGGGAAAAATTTGTGGCAGCCAAGAAAGTTGCTGATGACATTGGCAACTCGGGTTAACGGCCGCTGAAAATGGATGAAACGCTATCAGAGAAAAATTTGCGCTCAGTGCTTATAATGTATGTATGCCTGGGTTTACCTGCTACCAGGGGGAATGACCATTGGAGGTTATTGGGCCACAGACACACACGTGCAGCCCTTGTATATAAAGAAAGCTTCCATGTTTAATCCTCACTTTGAGAGCTAATAAAGTAGAGTCAGGTCACACCTGATTGAGTTCACGGTACTAAGCGTATTGAGTTATTGCATATGCAACATTTGGCGACGAGGCTCAATACAAACTTTCACGCACAAAAAAAAAGAGCACCATTGGAATCCTGGAGTGATTCATGGAGGGAGAAGACTAGGCGGATTTTACAGATCGCCTCTACCAGTACTTCATGGCCAACAAGATGGATGAAGACGCTGATGCAGTTAGGCGCAGGGCGGTTTTCCTCACGGTTTGTGGCCCAAAGATCTATGGCCTCATAAAGAATCTGCTCTCACCTGCACGTCCAACAGAAAAGACCTATGAGGAAATGTGTGCTGATTCGGGACCATCTCAAACCTAAAGAAGGCATCATTATCTCGAGATATCACTTTTACAAGCATGTTCGTTCTGAGGGCTAGGACGTGGCGGAATTTGTTGCCGGTCTGAGACCTCTCGCTGGGCCGTGTAAGTTTGGAACCGCGTTGGAAGACATGATGCGCGACGTCTTTGTAATAGACATAAACCACGAGGTGATCCTGCAGAAGCTGCTGGCTGCGGAGACACTGGATCTGAGCAGGGCCATCACGATCGCCCAGGCTTGCCTGACCACGGTCAATAGTACAAAGAAGATACCCTCACAGAGTCAGAACTCCACGGCAAGTACTGTGCACCAGATTGTGTCGTCGGTTGGCAGAGCAGCACCTGGCAGGGCCTACCCGACTGTGTTTGCGAAACCTGTAGCTGCTCGAAGTCTGCCATTGGGTATGAATCCGATTTCACCCTGTAGGCGTTGAGGGGGCAATCATTGGCCTTATCAGTGCCATTTCAGACAGTATATTTATAGAGGTTGTGCGAAAATGGGACACCTTCAGCGGATGTGGCCGCAGCTCAGCAAGTGTGCTGCGACACATCACGTGGATGATGATGACCGATTCGGAGCGGATCCGGCAATGCAACCTGAGATACCCGAGGAGGATGTGTATAGTGTACATTCATTCCTGACAAAGAGCCAACCGATAATGATTGAAGTAAAATTGAACGGTGTGCCGGTACCTATGGAATTAGACACAAGTGCAAGTCAGTCAATTATGAGCCAGAGGACTTTCGAAAAGCTGTGAGACACCAAGGCCATGAAACCCAAGCTGAGTCCAGTAAATGCAATATTGCATACCTACACCAAAGAGCTTATACCAGTGATTGGTAGTGCAGCAGTCAAGGTGTCGTACGATGGGGCGGTTCATAATTTATCGCTGTGGATCTTCCCAGGCAATGGTCCAACGCTGTTTTGCAGGAGTTGGTTTGAAAAAATAAAGTGGAACTGGAACAATATTAAAGCTTTGTCATCGGTGGATGACGCTTCATGTGGCAAATGCTGAGCAAATTTATTTCGCTGTTTGAACTGGGCATCGGCAACTTCACGGGAGCCAAGGTGCGGATCCATCTGGACTCGGATGCAAGACCCACCCATCATAAATGCTGGGCGATCCCATACATGATACGGGAGAAGGTTGAAATCGAACTGGACAGACTCCAATTTGAAGGGGTCATTTCACCGGTCGAATTTAACGAATGGTCTAGTCCCATTGTTCCTGTGCTGAAGAGTGATGGCACTGTCAGGATTTGTGGAGACTACAAGGTTACGATCAACCGAGTTTCGAAACAGGATCAATACCCGTTACCAAAGGCTGATGACCTGTTTGCAATGCTAGCTGGGGGAACGTCGTTCACCAAATTGGATCTGACGTCAGCCTATCTGACACAGGAGCTTGTCGAATCGTCGAAGAAACTTACGTGCATCAATACACATAAAGGGCTGTTCATTTACAATAGGTGTCCTTTCGGAATTCACTCGGCTGCAGTCATATTTCAGAGAAACATGGAGAGTTTACTGAAGTCCGTCCCTAAACCGTGGTGTTCAAAGACGATATTCTGGTCACAGGTTGTGACACTGCCGAACACCTGCACAACCTGGAAGAGGTTCTACGTCGTCTGGACAAAGTGGGGCTCAGGCTGAAAAGTTCAAAGTGCGTCTTTATGGCACTGGAAGTCGAATTCCTGGGAAGGAAGATAGCTGCAGACGGCATCAGGCCTACGGACTTGAAAACAGAGGCCATCAAAAATGCACCCAGACCCCAGAATGTGATGGAGCTGCGATCGTTCTTTGGTTTTCTCAACTACTTCGGTAATTTCTAACCTAAATTGAACACATTATTAGAGCCACTGCACATGCTGCTCAGAAAAGGCGACAACTGGGTTTGGGGTGTATCTCAAGACAGGGCCTTCGAGAAGACTAGAAATTTGCTTTGTTCCAACAAATTGCTGGTACATTATAACCCGTGCAAGCGGTTAGTATTGGCCTGTGACACTTCATCACATGGGGTTGGTTGCGTGCTACAACAATCCAATGAGTCGGGCAAACTACAACCCGTTGTTTACGCATCGAGAAGCATGTCTAAAGTGGAAAGAGCCTACGGCATGGTCGAGAAAGAAGCTTTAGCCTGCGTATGTGTGGTTAAAAAGATGCACCAGTATCTGTTTGGACTTCGTTTCAAGCTTGAAACTGATCACAAGCCACTCATATCTTTGTTTTCAGAGCATAGAGGTATCAATACCAACGCGTCGTCCCGCATCCAGAGGTGGGCGTTGACAATATCTGCCTATGATTATGTCATTCGCCATAGACCTGGTACCGAGAATTGTGCCGATGCGTTGAGCCATTTACCGTTGCCCACGCCGGAGGTGGAAACGCCACAGCCCGCAGACCTACTGTTGGTCATGGATGCCTTTGAGAGTGAAGGGTCGCCTGTCACTGCTCAACAATTTAGGACCTGGATCAGCCAGGATCCGATCTTATCGGTTGTAAAATATTGTATCCTTAGTGGTGATTGGTCGGCCATTCCCAGGGAAGTGTGTGATGAGACCAAACCTTACAACCGTTGCAAAGACGAACTATTCATTCAATCTGATTGTTTGCTATGGGGTAATCGTGTTGTTATGCACAAGAAAGGCAGGGAGAGATTTGTACGGGATTTACACAGTACCCATCCCGGTATTGTGATGATGAAGGCCATTGCCAGGTCTCACGTTTGGTGGCCTGGCATTGACTCTGATTTGGAGTCATGTGTGCATCAGTGCAACACTTGCATGCAGTTAAGCAATGCACCAATGGAATCTTGGCTAAGTCTGTGGTCATGGCCATTCAAACCATGGTCGAGGATTCACATCGACTATGCGGGTCCTTTCCTGAGCAAAATGTTTTTGGTGGTGTGGATGTGTATTCCAAATGGATAGAATGTGTAATCATGTCATCCAGCACATCCTCAACCACCATTGAGAGCCTTCGTGCCATGTTTGCCACTCGTGGTCTGCCCGACATAGTTGTGAGCGACAACGGATCATGCTTCACGAGTTTGGAGTTTCAAGAGTTTATGAGACTCAATGGTATCAAGCGCGTAAGGTCAGCACCATTCAAACCCGTGTCCAATGGTCAAGCGGAGCGGGCCGTCCAAACCATCAGGCAGAGCCTGAAACGCGTAACTCACGTTTCTTTGCAGACTTGCTTGTCATGCATACTGCTTAGTAACAGGACGAGACCCCACACGCTTACCGGGGTTCCCCCTGCTGAACTGTTGATGAAGAGAGATCTCAAGACCAGGCTCTCGCTTGTCCACCCTGATCTTAACGATCACGTCAAAAACAGACATCAACATCAGCAGTGATATCATAATCGCATTGCAGTATTACGCGACATCTCTATTAATGATCCTTTTCAAGTGCTAAATTATGGTCAAGGCCCCAAGTGGGTCACTGGCACTGTTACGGCCAAGGAGGATAACAGGGTACTTATTTTCATGCTCATTAATGGGCAAACATGCAGGAGGCACATTGATCAGACGAAATTGCGGCACACAGACAAACCGGAACAGCTTGAAGAAGACACCATCAATGACCAACCGATTCATATTCAGCCATCAGAAGACCCTGCTGTTGTCAATGAATCTGGACCTTCAATTCCCAACATGGACACTGCCACTCCCATTAGATCAGCTAGAAACATAGAAACATAGAAAATAGGTGCAGGAGTAGGCCATTCGGCCCTTCGAGCCTCCACCACCATTCAATAAGATCATGGCTGATCATCACCTCGGTACCCCTTTCCTGCTTTCTCTCCATACCTCTTGATCCGTTTAGCCATAATGGCCATATCTAACTCCCTTTTGAATATATCCAACGAACTGGCATCAACAACTCTCTGCGGCAGAGAATTCCACAGATTAACATCTCTCTGAGTGAAGAAGTTTCTCCTCATCTCGGACCTAAATGGCTTACCCCTTATCCTTAGACTGTGTCCCCTGGTTCTGGACTTCCCCAACATCGGGAACATTCTTCCTGCATCTAACCTGTCCAGTCCTGTCAGTATTTTATATGTTTCTATGAGATCCCCTCTTGAGGCTATCCAGCCTCAAGTCATGAATGACTCAGAGAGCTCACCCAGGTCTGGAATTGAATTGAGACGATCAACTAGGGACTGGAAAGTCCCAGACTGTCTCAATTTGTAAATAGGACTGATACCAAGATCTTGGGGGGGGGAATGATGTAATGTATGTATGCCTGGGTTTACCTGCCACCAGGGGGAACGACTGTCAGAGGTCATTGGGCCACAGATACACACGTGCAGCCCTTGTATATAAAGAAAGCCTCCATATTTAATCCTCATTTTGCGAGCTAATAAAATAGAGTCAGGTTGCACCTGATTAAGTTCACTGTACTAAGCCTATTGAGTTATTGCATACGCAACAGTGCTAAAGATTTTTAGCCCAGTGCTAAGGTATCATGTAACACCCTCCTGGTGGCATTACAGCAGGCATAAGAGTCGAAGTTCCTGTCCGGGAGCGGTGCTTCAGATTCCAACAGCCTATGGAAACACGACAATAAAGTTCACTAGGGATTGTGGGAAATTGAAAGGACAATGCATTAAAAGGGTTATGCTTTCTGAACTAATACAAATTTAAATGAAGTGAAAAAATGCAGCTTCTTCCACAACACCCTTGTGCCTTCCTCATTTCACACACCCAAGAAATGCAGCCTGAGAAGAAGAGGAGGAAGAAGAGGAAGAGGAGGAAGAAGAGGAAGAGGAGGAGGAACAGGAGGAGGAGGAGAAAGAGGAGGATGAGGAGGGGGCTTGACAAGGTGGATGCAGAGAGAATGTTTCCACTGACAGGGAAGACTAGACTAAGGGGCATTATCTTAGAATAATAGGCCGCCCATATAAAACTGAGATGAGGGTTGTAAATCTGTGGAATTCGCTGCCTCAGAAAGCTGTGGAAGCTGGGACATTGAATAAATTTAAGACAGAGATAGACAGTCTTCACTGATAAGGGGATAAGGAGCAAGGATGTGGACCTGAGTCCATGATTGGATCAGCCAAGATCGTATAAAATGGCGGAGCAGGCTCGAGGGGCCGTATGGCCTACTCCTGCTCCTATTTCTTATGTTCTTATGTACCCTTAAACTACACCTGGTGCAATTAAGTTAGGTTTGAGTGTGGAGGTCACTGACATTGATGTGCTTGAAACTTACATTTTTGCAGCCTCTTCAAGCAGTCGAGAGCAGACACCAGTAAAGCTACAGAGGAAGTTTGTGTGCAGTGCAATTCAAGAGCAAGGGATTGGCACCCATTGTTCCTTTGTATAGCATCCAATTTTGGGGGGCTACTTGAAGACCAGAGCAAAAGAAAACAGGCCCTATCATGGACCTTCCTGGTCTGCATGTCTTAGCTACTCTATGGACAAACTCACTGACCCTTCAGGAGAGCTAAGAAACATAGAAACATAGAAACATAGAAAATAAGTGCAGGAGTAGGCCATTTGGCCCTTCGAGCCTGCACCACCATTCAATGAGTTCATGGCTGAACATGCAACTTCAGTACCCCATTCCTGCTTTCTCGCCATACCCCTTGATCCCCCTAGTAGTAAGGACTACATCTAACTCCTTTTTGAATATATTTAGTGAATTGGCCTCAACAACTTTCTGTGGTAGAGAATTCCACAGGTTCACCACTCTCTGGGTGAAGAAGTTTCTCCTCATCTCAGTCCTAAATGGCTTACCCCTTATCCTTAGACTGTGACCCCTGGTTCTGGACTTCCCCAACATTGGGAACATTCTTCCTGCACCTAACCTGTTTAAACCCATCAGAATTTTAAACGTTTCTGCATCCACCTTGTCAAGCCCCCTCCTCATCCTCCTCTTTCTCCTCCTCCACCTTTTCCTCCTCCTCTTCCTCTTCTTCCTCTTAAGGAGAGCTGTTAGTTAATATTTTCAGAAAGAATGAGATAGTTCATTCTCTTTAGGGTCAATTTTCTTGTTTTAACATTTAAAACCAACATGTAGATTGCATTCATAAAACAAGTTGCAAATACTAACAACATTTTATTTTAATGCACAAGGTACATGTGTCAGCCATGCCTCAGTTGGTAGCACTCTTGCCTCTGAGGCAGAAGGTTGTGGGTACAAGCTCCACTCCAGAGGTTTAAGCACAAAAATCTAGACTGACACTCCAGTGCAGTACTAAGTGCTGCATTGTCGGAGGTGCCATCTTTCGAATGAGACGTTAAACTGAGACCACGTTGCTTTCTCAAGTGGATGTAAAAGATCCTGTGGCACTATTTCAAAGAAGAGCAGGGGAGTTCGTCTCAGTGTTTATCCCTCAATCAACATTATTAAAAACAAATTATCTTGTCATTATCACATTGCTGTTTGTGGAAGCTTGCTATATGAATTTCCTACATTACAACAGTGATTACATTTCAGAAGTACTTCAATGGCTGTAAAGCACTTTGGGATGTTCTGAGGTTGTGAAAGGTGCTGTGTAAATGCAAGTTCTTTCTTGCATTCTGCCAATTTTGAAACTACAGTGACACCTAGTGTTCAAAATGCATAAAGAAGCCAAAGGGGAGACAGCTACCCTGCAATTCATTCCTGGCTGTCTCCTGCTACCGTTTGACCCATAGAGAGTAGTTATGGTCTGTCTCCAAGTGTGCCATCAATCACAGGGAAAAAAAGCTTGGTAAGGAGCCTCAAGTTAGCTTGAAGTAGCACATTGTTCACTGACATTTGATTCAATTGGTTAAAGAAAAATAATCTGGGAAATAAAAACTAACAATGTACTGTGAAAAATTACATTTTTTGTAAAGAGACTCCCATGGTATATTGTGGTACAGTACTAAATGTTGAATATGGGTCCTATATGATGTTTTTCTGTTAATTACACAAATATGACATATGAAGGGTATCTATTTTGCAAAAAGTATCCTAACGTATTTTGTCAGGTGAATGTTTTCTTACTGGAGAATAGAATATTTTTTCAATCTTTGACTATCTAAGATATATTTTCCATTCTGCGCAGCCAGTGGTGCCAGTGTGGATCAGGTGTGTAGGGGCAGGGATGTCAGGCTGAGATCTGTGTCTCTGTCATTAGATTTTCACCCGTTTTGTAGTGTACAATCTTCCAGCTGTCTTTTAGGTTGGGCTAAAGCACTCCCAAACAACAATGTACGAGAATGTAATTTAATTATAATGTATTAAAATATCAAAATTGCAGCACAGTAGGAAGCATCTCAACCCACTGTGCTTGTGCCAAATCTTCAGCTGGAATTATCCACTCTAAACCCATTGGCCTGTCCTTTCTCTGCATCATCCTATATTCTTCCTTTTCAAATATGTAGCAAGTTTCCTTTTAGATGCAGTTATAGGGAATGATATGATGCTCGCCACTCATTACAGAAGTTCCCCCTCGCCACTCATGACATAGCTTTCGGGCCAGCTTCTCCCACATTTACCCCCTACTACTCCCATTGACAGAGTACGCACAGGTTTATCCCCACCTCTGCCAATGCGGTCAGAATTTTAAGTCCTGTATCCTCCCATTCTCCTTCCTGCTAGGAGAGCTTTCAGGCTCATCCTTCCTGCTGATTGCCTGTCTCCACTCCTCTTTGATATGTCCTTACTATACAGTATAAATGCACCCGAGGCCCATACTTGAGAGAAGGTCACTCTGTGAACAGTTGCTTTTATTACCAAGACCTCAAGTGATGAAGGTGGGTGGAGCTTCTTCTTTTATACTCGAAAGTCCAGGTTAGGAGTGTCTCCCACAAGTTCACCCCTTTGTGGTCAATGTTCTCAAGGTGTACAACTTAGGTCAGCTTACACATGGGTTACAATGATAGTTGAATACATGACATCACCCCCCCCGCAAAGTCTTATTGGGATCACAGGTTAAGTCTCTCTGATGGTTTACGCTCCCTTGTAGAGCACCTGAGTTGGGGCTCCGGTTGTTGGGCGCTGGCCTGAGTGTCTGCTATTTGCGGTGCCTCAGGCCTGTCTGGACTGCCCACAGTGACTGGGCTCTCCTCCACTTGGTTCCGGTGTTTGGTCACCTGTGGTGGAGTAAGCTCTACATTGTGTTCTTCTTCTATGGGGTTGCTGAACCTCCTTTTAGTTTGATCCACGTGTTTGCGGCAGATTGGTCCATTGGTAAGTTTAACTACCAAAACCCTATTCCCCTCTTTGGCAATCACAGTACCTGCAAGCCATTTGGGCCCTGCAGCATAATTAAGGACAAAAACAGGGTCATTGACATCAATACATCGCGCCCTCGCATTCCTGTCATGGTAGTCACATTGTGACTGACGGCTGCTCTCAACAATTTCTTTCATAGTGGGGTGTATAAGGGATAACCTGGTTTTGAGCATCCTTTTCATTAGCAGCTCTGCGGATGGAACCCTTGTGAGCGAGTGTGGTCAGGATCTATTGGCCAACAGGAGGCGTGATAAGCGGCTTTGTAGGGAACCCCCTTGGATTCTGAGCATCCCCTGTTTGATTATCTGCACTGCTCGTTCCACCTGGCCGTTTGAGGCTGGCTTGAACGGTGGCGTTCTGACATGGTTGATTCCATTGCCTGTGATGAAGTCTTGGAATTCAGTGCTTGTGAAGCACGGGCCATTGTCGCGGACCAAGACATCCAGTAGACCATGGGCGGCGAACATTGCCCATAGACTTTCTACCGTGGCAGAGGATGTGCTTGAATTTAAAATGGCACACACAATCCATTTGGAGTAGGCATCTACTACAACCAAAACCATTTTTCCCATGAAAGGACCTGCGTAGTCCACATGGATGCGTTACAATGGCTTGGCGGGCCAGGACCAGAGGCTAAGGGGGGATTCCCTGGGTGCGTTGCCCAGCTGAGCATACGTGTTGCACCTGTGAACACAAAGTTCCAGGTCTGCATTTATCCCTGGCCACCAAACGTGTGACCTGGCAATTGCCTTCATCATGACAATGCCCGGGTGCTCATTGTGAAGTTCTCTGATAAACACCTCTCTGCCCTTCTGGGGCATACTACTCGGTTTCCCCACAGTAGGCAATCGGCCTGAATCGAGAGTTCATCCTTGCGCCAATGAAACGGTTTAACTTCCTCAGGGCATGTCCCGTACGTGGCTGCCCAGTCCCCATTCAGGACACATTTCTTAACTAAAGACAGTAGCGGGTCTTTATTTGTCCAGACTTTAATCCGATGGGCTGTCACAGGTGAGCCTTCGCTTTCGAAAGCTTCAACAGCCATGACCATCTCAGCATCATGCTCAGTTGCCCCCTCGGTGGTGGCTAGTGGGAGCCTGCTGAGTGCATTGGCGCAGTTTTCAGTGCCCAGTCTGTGCCGAATTGTGTAGTCATAGGCGGCTAACGTGAGTGCCCACCTCTGTATGCGGGCCGATGCATTCGCATTTATGGCTTTGTTGTCGGCCAAAAGGGCCGTTAGGGGTTTGTGATCTGTCTCCAGCTCAAATTTCCTGCCAAACAGGTACTGGTGCATTTTTTTTACTGCATATACACATGCTAGCGCTTCCTTTTCTACCATCCCGTAGCCCCTTTCTGCCTGGGACAAACTTCTGGAGGCATAAGTTACCGGCTGTAACTGACATTGGCATTCACATGCTGCAACACACACCCGACCCTATAGGACGACGCATCGCATGTTAAAACAAGTTTCTTACATGGGTCATAGAACGTTAACAGTTTGTTGGAGCATAACAAATTGCGTGCTCTATCAAAAGTCCTTTCCTGGCTGTCCCCCCAGACCCAATCGCGACCTTTGCATAGGAGCACATGTAGCTGCTCTAACAGCGTGCTCAATTTGGGAAGAAAGTTACCAAAATAGTTCAGGAGCCCCAGGAACGAACGCAGCTCTGTCGTGTTATGGGGTCTGGGTGCTCTCTGGATCGCTTCCATTTTGGACGCAGTGGGTCTGATTCTGTCTGCTGCTAACCTCCTCCCCAGGAATTTTACCTCTGGAGCTAAGAAGACGCACTTCGCCTTTTTCAGTCGCAGCCCTACCCGGTCCAGTCTGCGTAGAACCTCCTCCAGGTTGTGGAGGTGTTCTTCAGTATCGCGACCCGTGATGAGGATGTCGTCTTGAAAAACCACCATCCTTGGAATCGACTTGAGGAGGCTTTCCATATTTCGCTGAAAGATCGCGGCGGCCAAACGAATCCGGAACAGACATCTGTTATACTCAAACAACCCCCTGTGTGTCGTGATGGTGGTCAGCTTCTTCGACTCACTCGCCAGCTCCTGGGTCATGTAAGCTGAGGTAAGGTCCAATTTTGAAAAAGGTTTGCCACCGGATAGCGTCGCAAAGAGGTCCTCCGCTCTCGGTAGCAGGTACTGGTCTTGGAGTGACACCCGATTGATGGTGGCCTTGCAATTGCCACATATCGTGACCGACCCATCATCCTTGAGCACCGACACGATCGGGCTCGCCCCAGTCACTGAATTCGATTGGCGAGATGATGCCTTCCCTCAGCAGGTGGTCCAATTCGCATTCTATCTTTTCCCGCATCACGTACGGCACCGCTATGGCCTTGTGGTGTACTGGTTTATTTGAATCACTACCTTGGCCCCCATGAAAGTGCCAATGTTGGGTTGCAATAATGAGTCAAATTTGTCCACAACCTGTGAGCATGATACTCACTCCACAGAAGAAATTGCATTGACATCGCCCCATTTCCAGTTCATGACAGCAAGCCAACTCCTCCCCAGTAGTGCGGGAATGTCCCCCAGGACAATCCAGAGTGGGAACCTGTTCTCTGAATCTTTGTGGGTCACGACTAAATGATCTCCTTTGTATATGTCCGTAGCTGTGCGTCAATCGGCAATAATTTTGGCCTCCTGGCCTTGGACACCCTCAACTTTTCGAACTGTTTGAAACTCATCAGGGACTGGCTGGCCCCCATGTCTAGCTCCATTAATACTGGGATGCCATTGAGGAGTACTTTCATCATTATCGGTGGCGTCCTGGTTTATGAACTGTATATGTGCTCCACATGAACTCGCTGAACTTCAGCTTCCAGCGATTTCCCCCAGTATTCATTTGGCCTCGTAGGGCTTACATTGGGCCTGTCCTCGTACATCAACCTGGCTGCAGGCTTCCTGCACATACACGCCAAGTGACCGCTGATGTTGCAGTTTCTGTAGGTATATTGCTGATACCTGCAAGCTCTGATTGGGTGTTTGCCTCCACACCTCCAGCATGAGCTGGAGGCCCCATTGTTGGGAACAAAAGGTCCATTACCAGTCGATCATTTCTGACTGTCTCTGTAACTGTCCTTAAGTGCACCATTAACAGGTGTTGATGGCCCCATTACTGGCCGCATTGTGCATTGCGATGGCATGAATCGCCGTTCAGCTAGCCATTGTCTCTGTTGAATTCCCCCTTTGGGTTTGACTACATGCTGGAGCATGTCCGATTGCCCTTGTTTGCCTAGAGAACTGTGTGCCGCATTAACAATGTTGACTCCCTGGTCGTTTGCCGCATTTGAGCCAAGATTTTTGTCATACATCATTCTGGTCTCTTCCTCCCCTGAGATAAATGTCTGGGCTATCAGAGCCGCTGCTTCCAAGGTCAAGTCTTTGGTCTCAATCAGTGTTCTGAAAACCCCAGCGTGCCCTCAATAAAAAAAGTCTCGCAGCATCTCCGCTCTGCATGCATCTGGGAACTTACGCAGACTCGCCAGTCGCCTGAGATCTGCCACAAAGTCTGGAATGCTTTGCCCTTCTCGCCGCCAGTGCGTGTAAATCCGGTGTCTCACCATGTACATGCTGCTCGCCAGTTTAAGGTGTTCCCCGATCAACTTACTGAGCTCTTCGAACATCTTGTCAGCCGGCTTCTCTGACGCTAGAAGGTCCTTCATCAGGGAGTACGTTCTGGACCCACAAACCGTCAGGAGATGAGCCCTGCGTTTGTCGGCCGAATCCTGTCCCAACCATTCCTTAGTGACAAAACTTTGCTGTAGTCTCTCAATAAAGTCGTCCCAATCATCACCAACACGGTATCTCTCTTCTGTGCTGCTAGTGGCCATGCTCGGGTTCTTTAAATCCCAGTTTCTCGTCGCTATAAATGCACACGAGGCCCATAATTGAGAGAAGGTCACTCTGTGACCAGTTGCCTTTATTACCAAGACCTGAAGTGATGAGGGTGGGTGGAGCTTCCCCTTTTATACCTGAAAGTCCAGGTAAGGATTGTCTCCCACAAGTTCACCCCCTTGTGGTCAATGTTCTCAAGGTGCACAACTTAGGTCAGCTTATACATGGGTTACAATGACAGTTGAATACATGACATCACCTCCCCCCCACCGGCCTCTTTACCCTTCCTCCTCCCCATCCCTTCCACCCTCCATTCTTCTCTCTTCTCCGTCCCCTTTCCCTTCTCTTCCAACTCCTTCCTCTCCTCTAACCTGCAAAATCCACCCTCCCTCTTTCTTCTCCCAAAGCCTCCTCTGCTCTCCCTTTTTCCCTGATTGCCTTCCAAACCTCAGTGCCAGTTATCACCCTGAACCTTGGGGAAGCCAGCAACCCCATAAAAGTGGATGGCTCAAACTAGTGCTGCCATGCTGTGATGTCGAAGGTGATGAATTCCCCAGCTCTCCTGTAAAGTGATGTCAGTGACCTGACAAATGCATGCCTGTACTGCAGCCTGGCTGACATTACAAAGATCACCTATGACTGCCTGAAATGAGACTGTGCCACAAACGTTGAATGCAATGGTCATCGTCATAGCTGCAGCGTGGGATGAGGAGCATGGCTGCACGTCACCATACATTAGGTGACAAAGCATCTTTGCTGAAGCGCACTCTTCTTATACCTGTATCTCCTCAGTATATCCTCATATGACCTGGGCTACCTATATATTCAATGTGGGATGGTGGGAGGGGTGGAAATATCTGGTAGGATGCATTCACCTTAAAGTACTGTATGAGTCTCTTTTGCTCCATCCTGTGCTGCTCTTACTCCTCCACGATAATGACATAGCTGCTCCTGAAAAGCCCTCGCTGCAGGCAGGGTGTGGTGGCGGACTGAAAATCTGCCAGTGGTCGGACCCTGTCAGAAGTAAGGCCAGTTGGATGTAGGCAAAATAGCAACAAAAAAATGCTGTAGGAAGCATTTTAGTAAATTGTAGTTGACTATGTGCTCTGGAATGTGGGTCTGCAGAAGTAGCATTAAAGAGATGTAAGTTTATATGAGGACTTGGCATAGGTAATAGTAAGCACAACAGGTTGACAGGCAACACTCTTGGGCTGGATTCTAGGACCAACTACCTGGTAAGTGGGTAGTCTTCCCTTGGAAGCTACTGTAAAGTATGGCATCTGTTCAAGCTGAGCAAGATTGGCAATTTATGGTAAATTATGGACAGTTTTATGCTCTGCACCTGTACTCACTTGGAACTGCGTTGAGTCTGGTTAAACATGTCAAATTTGTGTGTTTTGTCTTGTAACACTGTTGTGAAGCGCCTTGGGATGTTTTACTACATTAAAGGCACGGTATAAATAAGTTATTATTTCATAGGATCTTTCAATGCCGACAAAGGGAGACTCTCATCCATTATACTCTGCTGGATTAAAACGATCTTAGAGGTGAACGGTTAGTGTTCTAATGTGCTGAGCTAACTCAGCATCTTATATATGGAAATAAAAAGATGTTTTCTAAGAAAATAAGAAATAGGAGCAGGAATAGATCATACAGCCCCTCGAGCCTGTTCCACCATTTAATACAATCATGGCTGATCCAGTCATGGACTCAGGTACACTTCCCTGCCCACTCCCCATAGCCCCTTATCGGTTAAGAAATTATCTATCTCTGTCTTAAATTTATTCAATGATCCAGATTCCACAGCTCTCCGAGGCAGCAAATTCCAGAGATTTACAACCCTCGGAAGAAATTCCCCCTCATCTGAGTTTTAAATGGGCAGCCCCTTATTCTAAGATTATGCCCTCTAGTTCTAGTCTCCCCTATCAGTGGAAACATCCTCTTTGCATCCACCTTCTCAAGCCCCCTCATAATCTTATACGTTTCGATAAGATAACATCTCATTATTCTGAATTCCAATGAGGCCCAACCTGCTCAACCTTTCCTTATGTCAACCCCCTTATCTCCAGAATCATCCTAGTGAACCTTCTCTGAACTGCCTCCAAAGCAAGTATATCCTTTCTTAAATATGGAAACCAAAACTGTATGCAGTATTCCAGGTGTGGCCTCGCCAATACCCTGTATAACTGTAGCAAGACTTCCCTGCTTTTATACTCCATCGCCTTTGCAATAAAGGCCAAGATTCCATTGGCCTTCCTGATCACTTGCTGTACCTGCATACTAACCTTTTGTGTTTCATACATCAGGACCCCCAGTTCCCACTGTACTACAGCACTTTGAAATTTTTCTCCATTTAAATAATAACTTGCTCTTCGATTTTTTTCTGCCAAAGTGCATAACCTCACACTTTCCAACATTATACTCCATCTGCCAAATTTTTGCCCACTCACTTAACCCATGTCCTTTTGCAGGTTTTTTGTGTCCTCCTCACACATTGCTTTTCCTCCTATCTTTGTATTAGCAGCAAAATTGGCTATATTACACTTTATCCTTCCTCCAAGTCGTTAATATAGATTGTAAATAGTTGGGGTCCCAGCACTGATCCCTGCGGCACCCCACGAGTTACTGATTGCCAATCCGAGAATGAACCATTTATCCCGACTGTTTTCTGTTATCTAGCCAATCCTCTATCCATGCTTATATATTACCCCCAACCCCGTGAACTTTTATCTTGTGCAGTAACCTTTTATGTGACACCTTGTCAAATGACTTCTGGAAGTCCAAATACACCACATCCACTGGTTCCCCTTTATCCACCCTGTTTGTTACATCCTCAAAGAACTCCAGCAAATTTGTCAAACATGACTCCCCCTTCATAAATGCAGGCTGATTCTGCCTGACTTAATTATGCTTTTCCAAATGTCCTGCTCCTGCTTCTTTAATAATGGACTCCAACAGTTTCCAAACTACAGATGTTAGGCTAACTGGTCTATAGTATTAACTTCTCATTTAAAAATATTTAAACAACGAATGTCAACTATAACATGAAAAAACGGTCTTGGAGGAGATAAAAGTTTGCTAGTGTGGAGTCGCAGAATTTCTACCACTTCACTGCATGAGCTCATAAGAACAGTATGATTTTTATTGTAAACCTGTTTTTCCATGTGAGCATTTGAGCTTAAAAGTTAATCAGAACTATGTACCACAGAAAAATGTTAATTACAGAAGAAATGTGGCCTTGCTACCATGGTCTTCAGTGACATTACAATTCACTGCACATCAATCAGTTGATGATTTTACTGTTATTCATACATGGTGCATACATTTGGAGGCATGTACATCTTGGTACTTTCTATGGGTAATTTACACATTTCATGGTATTGTTATATCGATATATTTGCTTAGGCTCCAAGACAACTAGATACATCTTAAAATAAATGAATCAGATCTTGCAATTGGCCAAGTTTGCTCTGGTTGCTATTTTTAAATACGGAATAAAATTATTAATGTTAATCAAACACTGCGTTTTATGCCAGGTAACAAGCAGGAGACTTGCAGATCATCTATTCAAGGAATAAGCTTTCCAACCCAAGGAAATAGCACTGTTGCTGATCATCACAATGGAAATATGTATGTGCATATATTATATTGGTTAACTGTAAGAAACACTATGCACCATCTGGTATCTAACTCCTGTAAACACTATGGGGGAGTTTCAGCAGAAATCAGGCGGTGGGGTGGGGACAGTTAAAAACTAGCTGGGGTCTAACCCACTCTGTTCCCACCCAGATCTGGCCCACTAATTTTAAATTGCAAATAGCAAGGACAGCCACCCCAAGTCAGCATGTTCCTCTTTAAATAGAAAACAGGTGCAGGAGTAGGCCATTCGGCCCTGCTAGCCTGCACCGCCATTCAATGAGTTCATGGCTGAACATTCAACTTCAGTACCCCATTCCTGCTTTCTCGCCATACCCCTTGATCCCCCTAGTAGTAAGGACCTCATCTAACTCCTTTTTGAATAGGCTATAGGGATTAAGCAGGGAAGCACTGATGGCTTCCCAGCCTGGACAAACTGGCCAAGAAAAGGTGCGAGGGCAATAAGGGACCGAGCAAGGTAAGTTTATTTCAGATTATTTTTATACAAGTTTCCATGTGGGACAGCAGGAGCAGGTGGAACTTTGTGGTCGACATGACCCTTGACCCTGTCCATTCTATTTCCTGCACTTCTGCCCTCACCTCTTCCCCTCCCTCCCAGAACCACAATAAGTGTTTCCCTTGTCCTTACCTTTCACCCCAACAGCTTCCACGTTCAACGGATCATCCTCCACCATCTCCAGCGTGGTCCCAGCACCAAACACACCTTCCACACCCCTCCCAGCATTCCGAAGGGACCACTCCCTTCACAATACCCTGGTCCACTCCTCAATCACCCCCTCCCCTTCCCACGGCACCTCTGCGCTTGCATGGGAAGATGCAACACCTGCCTTTTTACCTCCTCCCTTCTCACTGTCCAGGGCCCCAAACACTCCTTCCAGGCGAAACAGAGATTTACTGTATTGTATTCGCTACTCACAATGTGGTCACCTCGACATTGGGGAGACCAAACACAGATTGGGTGACTGCCTTGCATAACACCATGTTCAATCCATAAGCGTGACCCTGAGCTTCCGGTTGTCTGTCACTTTAATTCACTGCTCCACTCCCTCTGATCTCTCCATCCTCAGCCTCTTACATTGTTCCAATGAAGTTCAACATAAGCTCTAGGAACAGCACCTCATCTTTCATTTGGGCACTTCAGCTTTCTGGATTCAACATATCGAGTTCAACAATTTCAAACCATTACCTCTGCCACTATTTATTTTCTCTTTCCCATGGCAGCTGTTGATGATTCTGTCATCTCCATTTACACACTATCTACTCATCTTGTTTAACTTGTCCCATTACCATCTTCTTTTGCCTTGCACCATCATCCCTTTTGTCTCAATCTCTTCTGCCTTCCACCTCATCAGACCGTCCCCTTTTGTTCTTTCTTCCCCTACACTTGCTTAAAACCTGTTACATCTAACTTTATTCCCGTTCTAACGAAGGGTTATCAACCTGAAACATTAACTCTGTTTCTCTCTCCACCAATGCTGCCTGACCTGCTGAGTATTTCCAGTATTTTCTGTTTTTATTTCAGATCCCAGCATCTGCAGTATTTTGCTTTTATATTAGTGTCTATTTAATTTGCTAGAATAATTAATTAAAATAAATGTTATCCCTCACCTTCCCCTTGCTACAGGCTGGAGAGAAGTGAACAATTGATGTATTCAAATACCATTTTCAGTGTGGGCAAATGTACAAAATCTTCAAAAATCGAGCAGTGGATTCCTTTTTTTTTTTTAAAATGAAAAAAAAAACTGCACTTTGATCTGTTAGTTATTAAGCGCTAAGGGTTTAATTTCAGCCCAAAGTAAAACTGAAATTTATTCAACAGTGTAAGATCTGCATTTTCTAAACATAGCCACTATATGAAAGTACTGTATTGCAGTAGAGAAGTGTTCAGGGCTGTGTGGGGAGAAGAGCTCAAAAGGAATGTACAAAAAAAAAAGAGTTGATTTGTTTACCGTCAACAATATCCCAGCAGAAGCTGAAAGTTTCATTATATGATATCAAATTATTAGTATTCAGCACTGATAACTAGTAGTGTTCCAGAGAATCCAGACTTAGTTTTAGATCATCAACTTCTCGTGAATCAAGTTTGAGATCGCAGGTGACCTCTTTAGGGAAAGTGAGAGCACAATGTTAACACGTTCTTGGTCTTTTTCCCTGCCCCATGCAGCTGCAGTCCACACATCAGAATAAGATCTTAATCTGGATCATACATTCAATTTAGGCAGGGGGCTGGGGGGTGAGCAGTCCTCCCAGAGGCTATCCTGGGTCTCGAGAGTTTGTACCACGAGCCCAACACCAGCAAGTGACAGTTTCTTGAACACTAAGTGTCTGCGTAGAACAATGTAATAGCAGTCGCTAGTATTGAACTGGACAGTGATGGGTCAAATAGTACCCCAAAACTTATTCAGAAGAGAAAGTTTGACTAGTAGCTATCAACTTGAAAGATATATTTTGTTATTGCCCTTAGAAAAATCTACACGCTTCGGTTAGTGCTAAGTAAATGTTTACTTTATTTCTTTGTCTCTACAGTCTTTGCAAAATGCCTCTCAGCAGCACACTAATGCTGGCTGTACCATGATTGGGTCATATACCTCAATATGGATATAAACAACACTACAATGTGGTCTCCTTGGTCAACTGCATATTCATGGGGGTTGATTTCATCTCCCGGGTGGGAAAGTTGGCAGGAAGCTGCTGCTAACATAGTGGCCTGTGAGCTGCACAGCCAGAGATCTGCGGCAATAGTCCCCGGCACAAGGTAAATGACTGCGAGGGAAATTCTGGTCCTCGAGAAGCCTGGGGCAGAGGAGGCACAAGGTACTCCTGTAGGGCATTACAGTTTAAGTAAACAGCATTTGCACAACAGATTCCTATGAACTGAATTTATTTTGTATGCTTTACAGCAATGGATACATTAAAAGTAAACAGTCATGGTGTCTTGAGAGTGGCAAACCATTATTCTGCACGCAACATGTTCTTTATTTAAGAGACTGCATTAAGCGTTCCAAAGATCAAGTAACGTTCAGGTAGCAATTAACCTGGAGGCCAAAGCATTTGGCGTCCACCGCATACGTGGAGGTGAATGTGGTAGACAGACTGTCCACCATCCCGGCCTTCGTTCAGAATGAGCCTGTAGCCATTTGTTAAGCCCAACTTCGTTGCACATTTTTTACCAACGATCATCAGGTGTCCCAGAAGCTGCAAGGTAATTCCAAAAATATAATTGAATGAGTAATAGTTCACCATAAAATTACCAAACTAATTTTACTGGGTAAAATACACTGATTATACAATTATTAGCATTTAATACAAGGGGATTCAGTAACAGCTCAATGCATACATGGCCTGGTACTAAGTCACAAAGACACCAGCTTTAATCCCCATTCTGATCACACTTAAAACAATAGAATGCTATAATTAGTGTCCGTGACCGAGAGGAGACAGGAAGAAACCGGCTTCCAGCTACTGATTGGCCTATATGCCTTTGACAAAAGGGTATGGGTGGATAGTCAGAGGAGGACAGATTAGACTAAACTGCAATGTCTCCACAGTAGCATAGCTGGCTGACAGTGTAACCCCACACAGGAGGAGTGGCCACTCGGGTGGTGCACTATGAGGTTGCTGGGCCGATAGATTTGTACTTCGATGAGTCACCACCTTCAGGAGACAATGGAAAAATTAGGAAAATATTTAAACATGATTTTTTTCCAGTAATCTGCAGCAGATTATAGTACAAGGTTACCAAAACAAAAATCTTAAAATCTTTCAATGAGATCAGTGTCAATCTAATTATGACACTAAAAAAAAAGGTTTCATAAACTTGGTCTGTATTCCCTGGAGTTTAGAAGATTAAGGGGTGATCTACTTGAGGTATTTAAAAAAGGGATTCAACAGAGCAAATACAAAATAAATTATTTTCTCTTGTGGGAAATCCAGAACAAAGGGGCATGATCTTAAAATCAGAGCTAGAACAGTTAGGAGTGAAATCAGGAAGTATTATTTCACAGAGTAAAAGGAAATCTGGAACTCACTCCCCCAAATGATGCTAGGTCAATTGAAATGATCAAATCTGAAAAACTATCAGGTAAGGGCATCGGGGGACATGGAACAAAGGCGGGTAAATGGAGTTACGGTATAGATCGGCCACAATCTAATATAATGGCGGAACAGACTAGAGGGGCCGAATTGCTTACTCTCGTTCCCATTCCACCAACAATATAAACCCAAGTGTGAGTATTTAAAATTGCACTGCTATTGATATATAGATATATATATAAAAATATAATCGCAAATAAATGTAAGGGTGAATGAAAATAAAAATGATTGCTGGTTCAGTTTTTTTCCTGAAGTCTTACTGTAACCAAGTATATTGCTGCATGATGAACAGCAACTTCCCCAGAAATTGTTCTTTTTATCTGCAGAAGAAGTAGTTAGGTATATGGCTTTATGATTTGTGGACTCCTCCAAATCCCCCCCTTCCCAGAAAAAGATTTTCTTTTACAGGGTAATCACTTCTAGACATTGCATAGAAGTGGTATTAATCTTCACCAGAGTTGACCAGCAGGAAAAATTATTGAAATATGATTAATACTTGGGAGTACATAAGCAAATGTTTTCAATCAGTTGTTTTTATTTGTAATAATTTGATTTGCACTTAGTTAACTAGCTCCTCATTCTAATTTCTGAGATAATTCATGGCTCCATCATTAGGAATTCCATACAAACCATCCTCAAACACATTTCTCCCTCTCACATGCTTCTTGATCAGCTGCCAAAGATGCATTATAGCTCAATTAGAAACATAGAAAATAGGTGCAGGAGTAGGCCATTCGGCCCTTCGAGCCTGCACCACCATTCAATATCATGGCTGATCATTCACCTTAGTACCCCTTTCCTGCTTTCTCTCCATACCCCTTGATCCCTTTAGCTGTAAGGGCCATATCTAACTCCCTCTTGAATAAATCCAATGAACTGGCATCAGCAATTTTCTGCGGTAGAGAATTCCACAGGTTAACAACTCTGAAGTTTCTCCTCATCTCGGTCCCAAATGGCTTACCCCATAATCCTTAGACTGTATCCCCTGGCTCTGGACTTCCCCAATATCAGGAACATTCTTCCTGCATCTAACCTGTCCAGTCCCATCAGAATTTAATACGTTTCTATGAGATCCTCTCTCATTCTTCTAAACTCCAATGAATGCAGGCCCAGACGATCCAGTATCTCTTCATGTCAGTCCTGCCATCCCGGGAATCAGTCTGGTGAACCTTCGCTGCACTCCCTCAATAGCAAGAATGTCCTTCCTCAGATTAGGAGACCAAAACTACACATAATATTCCAGGTGAGGCCTCACCAAGGCCCTGTACAACTGCAGGAAGACCTCCCTGCTACCATACTCAAATCCCCTAGCTATGAAGGCCAACATACCATTTGCCTTTTTCATTGCCTGCTGAACCTGCATGCCAACCTTCAATCACTGATGTACCATGACACCCAGGTCTCGTTGCACCTCCCCTTTTCCTAATCTGCCGCCATTCAGATAATATTCTGCCTTCATGTTTTTGCCACCTAAGTGGATAACCTCACATTTACCACATTATACTGCATCTGCCATGCATTTGCCTACTCACCTAACCTGTCCAAGTCACCCTGCAGCCTCTCAGCATCCTCCTCACAGCTCATACCACCACCCAGCTTAGTGTCATCTGCAAACTTGGAGATATTACACTCAATTCCTTCATCTAAATCATTGATGTATATTGTAAAGAGTTGGGGTCCCAGCACTGAGCCCTGCGGCACCCCACTAGCACTGCCTGCCATTCTGAAAAGGACCCGTTTATCCCGACTCTCTGCTTCCTGTCTGCCAACCAGTTCTCTATTCACGTCAATACATTACCCCCAATACCATGTGCTTTAATTTTGCATACTAATCTCTTGTGTGGGACCTTGTCAAAGGCTTTTTGAAAGTCCAAATATACCACATCCACTGGTTCTCCCTTGTCCACTCTACAAGTTACATCCTCAAAAAATTCGAGAAGATTGGTCAAGCATGATTTCCCCTTCATAAATCCATGCTGACTTGGACTGATCCGGTCACTGCTTTCCAACTTTAATAATAGTTTCCAACATTTTCCCCACTATTGATGTCAGGCTAATCGGTCTATAATTAGCCATTTTCTCTCTCCCTCCTTATTTTTTTTTATTTTTTTTTTTTAAAAAGTGTTACATTAGCTACCCTCCAGTCCATAGGAACTGATCCAGAGTCGATAGACTGTTGGAAAATGATCACCAATGCATCCACTAGTTCGAGGGCCATTTCCTCAAGTACTCTGGGATACAGACTATCAGGCCCTGGGGATTTATCGGCCTTCAACCCCATCAATTTCCCTAACACAATTTCCTGACGAATAAGGATCTCCTTCAGTTCCTCCCTCGGTCCCTTAGTATTTCCGGAAAGTTACTTGTTTCTTCCTTCGTTAAGACAGAACCAAAGTACTTGTTCAATTGGTCTGCCATTTCTTTGTTACTCATTATAAATTCACCTGATTCTGACTGCAAGGGACCTACATTTGTCTTCACTAATCTTTTTCTCTTCACATTTCTGTAGAAGCTTTTGCAGTCAGTTTTTATGTTCCCAGCAAGCTTCCTCTCATACTCTATTTTCCCCCTCCTAATTAAACCCTTGGTCCTCCTCTGCTGAATTATAAAATTCTCCCAGTCCTCAGATTTGCTGCTTTTTCTGGCCAATTTATATGCCTCTTCCTTGGATTTAACACTATTCCTAATTTCCCTTGTTAGCCACAGTTGAGCCACCTTGGACATTTTATTTTTACTCCAGACAAGGATGTACAATTGTTGAAGTTCATCCATGTGATCTTTAAATGTCTGCCATTGCCTATCCACCATCAACCCTTTAAGTATCATTTGCCAGTCTATTCTAGCCAATTCACGTCTCATACCATCGAAGTTTCCTTTCCTTAAGTTCAGGACCTTAGTCTCTGAATTAACTGTCACTCTCCATCTTAAGAATTCTACCATATTATGGTCACTCTTCACCAAGGGGCGTCGCACAACAAGATTGCTAATTAGTCCTTTCGCATTACACATCACCAGTCTAGGATGGCCAGCCCTCTAGTTGGTTCCTCGACATATTGGTCTAGAAAACCATCCCTAAAACATTCCAGGAAATCCTCCTCCACCGTACTGCTACCAGTTTGGTTAGCCCAATCAACATGTAGATTAAAGTCGCCCATGATAACTGCTGTACCTTTATTGCACGCATCCCTAATTTCTTGTTTGATGCTGTCCCCAACTTCACTACTACTGTGTGGTGGTCTGTACACAACTCTCACTAGCGTTTTCTGCCCTTTGGTATTTCACAGCTCTACCCATACAGATTCCACATCATCCAAGCTAATGTCCTTCCTTACTATTGCGTTAATTTCCTCTAACCAGCAACGCTACCCCACCTCCTTTTCCTTTCTGTCTATCCTTCCTAAATGTTGAATACCCCTGGATATTGAGTTCCCAGCCTTGGTCACCCTGGAGCCATGTCTCTGTAATCACAATTATATCATGTTCGTTAATGGATGGCCCCCAGCTAATTCGTCCACTTTATTACGAATACTGCTCGCATTGAGGCACAGAGCCTTCAGGCTTATCTTTTTAACACACTTTGTCCCTTTAGACTTTTGCTGTAATTTGGTCCTTTTTGATTTTTGTCTTGGGTTTCTCTGTCCTCCACTTTTACTTTTCTTCTTTCTATCTTTCTCTTCTACCCCCATTTTAATTCCCCCTGTCTCCCTGCATAGGTTCCAATCCTCCTGCCATATTAGCTTAACCCCTCCCCAACAGCACTTGCAAACACTCCCCCTAGGACTTTGGTTCCGGTCCTGCCCAGGTGCCGACCGTCCGGTTTGTCCTGGTCCCACCACCCCCAGAACCGGTTCCAATATCCCAGGAATTTGAATCCCTCCCTCCTGCACCACTCTTCAAGCCATGTTTTTACTGTATTATAGTACATCTCTTTAAGAGGCTCCAATATAATCTCTCACTAATAGACAGCCATTATAGGATTTTTATAAACTCCCTTTCATAACACTTCATATAGCTCCCAAAGAGTAT
Organism: Pristiophorus japonicus; assembly: GCF_044704955.1. Taxonomy (NCBI): domain Eukaryota; kingdom Metazoa; phylum Chordata; class Chondrichthyes; family Pristiophoridae; genus Pristiophorus; species Pristiophorus japonicus. The sequence continues at coordinate 91,827,644 of NC_091977.1, forward strand.
TATTTTGAGTCCTCAACTATATTATTTAGAGGTGCCCACTGTAAACATCTACTGTACATTAGGGAACCAATGCTATTTTCTCACCAAAGCAGCCAAATTTTAATTATCATTGGTTGTTTATCTTATGATTTCCCAGATAACTTGTCTTAACCACTGCTGCCCTGTCACACAACAGAACCACAGCCATCAAACAAAGCAACAAACATTGACAAATAGCACTGTAATCAAATGAAAAGATAAACCACATAAGAATATAATAGGAGTAGGCCATTTGGCCCCTCGAGCATGCTCCACCATTCACTGAGATCATGGCTGATCTTCTACCTCAACTCTACTTGCCTGCACTATCCCTACATCCCTTGATTCCCTGAATATCCAAAAAAAAACTAGCAATTTCCATCCTGAATATACTCAACGACTGATCTTCCACAGCTCTCTAGGGAAGAGAATTCCAAAGATTCACAATCGAGTGAAGAAATTTCTCCTCATCTCAGTCCTAAATGGCAGACCTCTTATTCTAGACTCCTCAGGCAAGGGAAACATCCTCCCTGCATCTACCCTGTCAAGCCCTGTAAAAATGTGCATGTTTCAATGAAATCATCTCTCATTCTTCTAAATTCCAGAGAATATAGGTCTAGTCTACTCAATCGCTCCTCATTAGGACAATCCCCCCATCCCGGAATTGGTCTGGTGAACCTTTGTTGCTCTCCCTCTATAGCAAGTATATACTTCCTTAGGTAAGGAGACCAAAACTGTACACAATACTCCAGGTGTGGTCTCACCAGGGTCCTACCTAATTGCAGTAAGACGTCTTTACTGTTATACTCAAATCCTCTTGTAATAAAAGTCAACACACCATTTACTTTCTTAATTGCTTGCTGTACCTGCATGTTAACTTTGCAATTCGTGTACAAGGACACCCAGGTCCCTCTGAACACCAACATTTCCCAATCTCTCAACATTTTAAAAATACTCTGCTTTTCTATTTTCCCTACCAAAGTGGATAACTTTAATTTCTCCACATTATATTCCAGTTGCCATGTTCTTGCCCACTTACTTAGCTTGTCTATATCCCCTTGAAGTCTAACCAAACTGGAAGCAATACTGTGGGGGAGGATTTCCTGGAGTGCATAAGGGATGGTTTTCTAGACCAATATGTCGAGGAACCAACTGGGGGGGGAGGCCATCTTAGACTGGGTGTTGTGTAATGAGAGGGGATTCATTAGCAATCTCGTTGTGCGAGGCCCCTTGGGGAAGAGTGACCATAATATGGTGGAATTCTACATTAGGATGGAGAATGAAACAGTTAATTCAGAGACCATGGTCCAGAACTTAAAGAAGGGTAACTTTGAAGGTATGAGGCATGAATTGGCTAGGATAGATTGGCGAAGGGGTTGATTGTGGATGGGCAATGGCAGACATTTAGAGACCGCATGGATGAACTACAACAATTGTACATCCGACAGATTAGGAAAAGGGGAGGTACGAGACCTGGGTGTCATGGTACATCAGTCATTGAAGGTTGGCATGCAGGTACAGCAGGCGGTTAAGAAAGCAAATGGCATGTTGGCCTTCATAGCGAGGGGATTTGAGTACAGGGGCAGGGAGGTGTTGCTACAGTTGTACAGGGCCTTGGTGAGGCCACACCTGGAGTATTGTGTACAGTTTTGGTCTCCTAACTTAAGGACATTCTTGCTATTGAGGGACTGCAGCAAAGGTTCACCAGACTGATTCCCGGGATGGCGGGACTGGCTTATCAAGAAAGACTGGATCAACTGGGCTTGTATTCACTGGAGTTCAGAAGAATGAGAGGGGATCTCAGAAACGTTTAAAATTCTGACGGGGTTAGACAGGTTAGACGCAGGAAGAATGTTCCCAATGTTGGGGAAGTTCAGAACCAGGGGTCACAGTCTAAGGATAAGGGGTAAGCCATTTAAGACCGAGATGAGGAGAAACTTCTTCACCCAGAGTGTGGTGAACCTGTGGAATTCTCTACCACAGAAAGTTGTTGAGGCCGATTCACTAAATATATTAAAAAAGGAGTTAGATGTTGTCCTTAATACTAGGGGGATCAAGGGGTATGGCAAGAAAGCAGGAATGGGGTACTGAAGTGCATGTTCAGCCATGAACTCATTGAATGGCAGTGCAGGCTCGAAGGGCCGAATGGCCTATTCCTGCACCTATTTTCGATGTTTCTATGTCTATGTTTCTGTGCTTTGCATCCTCCTTACAACTTATATTCCCACCTAGCTTTGTATCATCAGCAAACTTGGATATATTACATTTAGTCCACTCATCCAAATCATTGATGTATATTGTGAATAGCTGAGGCCCAAGCATCGATCCTTGCGGTACCCCACTAGTTACAGTCAAGTAAAATGTCGGCAGCAGCATCAACCTCTGTACATGGCTTTCTTTGAGCTCACAAAGGCCTTCGACTCGGTCAACCATGAGGGACTATGGAGTGTCCTTCTCAAATTCGGCTGTCCGCAAAATTTGGTCACCATCCTTCCTCTGCTTCATGATGACATGCACGGCATGATTTTTATCAACGGATCCACCATAGACCCAATACAAGTGCAGACTGGGGTCAAGCAAGGCTGTCTCATCACACCAACCCTCTTCTGAATCTTCCTCACTGCAATGCTTCATCTCACCCTTAACTAGCTCCCTGCTGGAGTGGAATTAACCTACAGGACAAGCAGGAAATTGTTCAAACTCCGACATCTCCAGTCCAGATCGAAGGTTGTTCCAACCTCTGTCATTGAATTACAATATGCAGATGACGCTTGCATTTGTGCACAGAGTCTGAACTCCAAACCATCGTTGTCACCTTCACTGAAGCGTACGAGAGTCTGGGCCTCACATTAAACATCAGTAAGACAAAGATCCTCTACCAACCAGCTCCTGCTGCATAGTACTGCTCCCGGGTTATCAAGATCCACGATGAGACCTTGGACAATGTGAACCACTTCCCATACCTTGGGAGCCTACTATCAGCAAGGGCAGACATCGATGAAGTCCAACACAGCCTTCAGTGTGCCTACTATCAGCGCCTGAGGAAAAGTGTGTTCGAAGACCAGGATCTCAAACCCGGCACCAAGCTCATCGTCTACAGAGCAGTAGTGATACCTGCCTTCCTATATGCTTCAGAGACATTGGCTATGTACAGTAGACACCTCAAAGCAATGGAGAAGTGCCACCAAGATCCTGCAAATTCATTGGCAGTCAGCGTTCACTCAGGCCAACACCCCCAGCATTGAGGCCTTGACCACGTTCGACCAGCTCCGATGGACGAGCCACATTGTCCGAATGCCCAATGCTAGACTCCCGAAACAAGCACCCTACTCCGATCTTCACGGCAAGCAAGTCCCAGGAGGGCAGAGAAAACACTTCAAGGACACCCTGAAAGCCTCCATGAAAAAAATCCAGCATCCCCACTGACTCCTGGGAACCTCTGGCTCAAGACTGGTCAAAGTGGAGGAGGAGCATCAGAGAGGGCACCAAACACATCGAGCCTCTATGTCGGGAGCACGCGGAAGCCAAGTACAAACAACGGAAGGAGTGTACAACAAATCAAGCACCCCCATCCACCCATCCCTCCAACTACCATCTGCCCCACCTGTGACAAGAGACTATAGATCCCACATTGATCTCATTTTAGGGTGACAAGTAATCCTTGACTCCCGGGGGCTGCCTAAGAGAGACAGCCTGCCAACCCAAAAATGACCCGTTTTTTCCTACTCTCTGTTTTCTGTCCGTTAATCAATCCTCAATCCATGTCAGTATATTACCCCCAATCCCATGAACAGTAATTTTGTTTAATGAGCTCTTGTGTGGAACCTTATCGAATGCCTTCTGAAAATCTAAATACACCACATTCACTGATTACGCCTTATCTATTCTGCTAGTTACAATCTCAAAAAACTAAGATTTGTCAAACATGATTTCCCTTTCATAAATCCATGTTGAGACTGCCCAATCTTATTATTTCTAAATGGCCTTGACCTTAATATATTCTAGCATTTTCCCTACTACTGATGTCAGGCTAACTGGTCTGCAGTTCCCCGTTTTCTCTCCCTCCTTTCTTAAATAAATAGTGGGGTTACATTTGCTATCTTCCAATCCACGGGAACAGTTCTAGAATCGATGGAATTTTGGAACATGACAACCAGGTCCCACTGTACTGCAGCACTTTGCAATCTTTCTCCATTTAAATAATAACTTGCTCTTTGATTTTTTTTCTGCCAAAGTGCATGACCTCACACTTTCCAACATTATACTCCATGTGCCAAATTTTTGTCCACTCACTTAGCCTGTCTATGTCCTTTTGCAGATTGTGTGTGTCCTCCTCACACATTGCTTTGCCTCCCATCTTTGTATAGTCAGCAAACTTGGCTACGTTACACTCAGTCTCTTCATCCAAGTCGTTAATATAGATTGTAAATAGTTGGGGTCCCAGCACCGATCCCTACAACACCCCTAGTTGCCAACCAGAGAATGAACCATTTATCCAGACTCTGTTCGTTAGCCAATCCTCTATCCATGTTAATATATTACCCCCAACTCTGAACTTTTATCTTGTGCAGTAACGTTTTGTCAAATGCCTTCTGGAAGTCGAAATACACCATATCCACTGGTTCCCCTTTATCCACTCTGTTCGTTACATCCTCAAAGAATTCCAGCAAATTTGTCAAACATGACTTTCCCTTCATAAGTCCATGCTGACTCTGCCTGACTGAATTTTGTTTTTCCAAATGTCCTGCTACTGCTTCTTTAATAATGGACTCCAACATCTTCCCAACCACAGATGTTGGACTAATTGGTCTATAGTTTCCTGCTTTTTGTCTGCCTCCTTTTTTAAATAGGGGCGTTACATTTGCAGTTTTTCAATCTGCTGGGACCTCCCCAGAATTCAGGGAATTTTGGTAAATTACAACCAATGCATCCACAATCCCTGCCACTACTTCTCAAGATCCTAGGATGCAAACCATTAGGTCCAGGGGATTTATCTGCCTTTAGTCCCATTATCTTACTGAGTACCACCTCCTTAGGTGATTGTGATGATGAATGAGAATACCCCCAAAAACACTGAATATAAATTAGAAAAGCACATTACATATTTAAAATTAAAGTGCAATTTAATTCAATATTTTAAACAATTTTTTGAACATTTTTTAAAATATGTTTTAACAGGGCAAAAAATAAACTTACCTTAATGGACAGGATTTTTAATATATAAATGAGTGATATCATTTTACTTTTCTTTTAAAAAAAAACTTGTGCTGGTAAAAGCAGGCTTGCTTTTATTAGCGTAAGAGTTTGAAGGACATTCGCAGGGCAGGAGTTGGGCAAATAGCCCAATTCTCTGCCCGCGGAGGCCCTTTTCCTTCGCATGTGTGAGAGTTTGACAGATTGCAAGTGCCGGGTTTAAGCGCATGCGCTTCACATACCTAAACCCGGAACTTGCAGGGACCCAACAGACATGTTCGCACTTCGTACACACTCATGGGGAGCACAATTTCAGGTATTTGTTTAATTTCCCTGCCATTTCCTTATTCCCCACTAAAATTTCTCAGTCCCCGCCTGCAATGGCCCCTTCACTAATCTTTTTCTTTTTACATACCTGTGGACGGTTTTACAGTCTGTTTTTATGTCTCTCGCTAGTTTACTAATATTCTATTTTCCCTTGCTTTATCAATTTCTTGATCCTCCTGTGCTGAATTCTAAAACCCTTAGACCTACTACTCTTTTTGGCAACATTATAATCATCTTCCTTTGATCTAATACTATTTTCAACGTCTTGTTAACCACGGTTAGACCACTTCTGCTGTGGGTTGTGACTTAAAGGAATGTATATTTGTTGTAAATTATGTATTAGTTCTTTAAATGCTTTTAAAGTAGTTTCCCAATCTAACTCATCCCCATACCTACTTAGTTTGCTTCGTTTAGATTCAAGACCCTAGTTTCGGATTCAACTAATATAAAATTATGGTCAGCCTTCCCTAAAGGCCCCTTTACTACAAGCTTATTAATTAACCTTTTCTCATTGCACAATACTAGATCTAAAATAGCCTGTTCTCTAGTTTGTTTATTAACATACTGATCTAGAAAACTATCTTGTACACATAGAAACATAGAAAATAGGAGCAGTAGTAGGCCATTCGGCCCTTCAAGCCTGCACCACCATTCAATATCATGGCTGATCCTCTCGCAACACCATATTCCTGCTTTTTCCCCCCATACCCTTTGATGCCTTTTGGTTCCAGAAATCTATCCTTCTCCCCCTTAAATATATTCATTGACTTGGCCTCCACAGGTAGAGAATTCCACAGGTTCACCACCCTCCGAGTGAAAAAATTTCTCATCTCAGTCCTAAATTTCCTACCCCGTGAATTTGTTCTCTACACTATTACTGCAAATTTGGTTTGCCCATGTAGATTAAAGTCTCCCATGATTACTGTATTACCCATATTACATGCATTTCTAATTTCCTGATTTATACTCTGCCCTACATTAAACTACTATTTGGGGACCTATAAACAACGCCCACCAATGTTTTCTGCCTCTTGCTGTTTCTTAGCTCCACCCCTCCCCCTTTTCCATTTTGCCCATCTCTTCTAAATGTTAAGTATCCTGGAATATTTAGTTCCCAACCATGATCACTTTGCAACCACATCTGTTATGGCTATTAGATCAAACCTATTCATTTCTACCTACGCTAATTCATCTATTTTGTTGCGAAAGCTTCACGCATTCAGATATAGTGCCTTTAGCTTTGACTTACAGGTACAACCTCCGAAATCCAGAGTTCCAAAAACCGGAATGTTCAGAATACCGGATATTCTGATCAGTATTCTGTAAATAACACCCCCCCACCCCACACATTCATGCAGACACACACGCCCACGCAGATACACACTTTTCTTCCGAACTACGGGTGCGCTGCGAGTTAATTTTGGGACGTCGGATTTAGGCTTCGAAAATCAAGGAAAACCCAAAACTCAGGCATGGGGTTTCCAGATTCGGGACGTCAGATTTCTGTTCTGAAATCCGGAAAAACCCAAAGACCAGAATGGCCTCAGTCCCAAGCTTTCCCAGATTTCAGAGGTTGTACCTGTATTTCTATTCTTCCCTGATGTCACCTTTGTCACTGATGCCTTATGACCTTTGTTACTCTCTGTCCCTTCCTAACCCACTCTGCTTATTTTTAGCCAAAGCTCCACTCTGCTCTGCTCTAGAGTCTTGACTTTTTAAATTTACTCTTTCCTGAATCCTCCCACCTCACCCATTAGTTCAAAGCCCTGTCTAGGGGACAGTGGGTCTAGTGAGAATGAGGAACTGAAAGATATCCTTATTAGGCGGGAAATTGTGTTAGGGAAATTGATGGGATTAAAGGCCAATAAATCCCCGGGTCCTGATAGTCTGCATCCCAGAGTACTTAAGGGAGTGGCCCTAGAAATAGTGGATGCACTGGTGATCATTTTCCAACAATCTAGCGACTCTGGATAAGTTCCTATGGACTGGAGGGTAGCTAATGTAATGCCACTTTTTAAAAAAGGAGGGAGCGAAAAAGCAGGTAATTATAGACCGGTTAGCCTGACATCAGTAGTGGGGAAAATGTTGGAATCAATTATTAAAGATGAAATAGCAGTGCATTTGGAAAGCAGTGACAGGATCGGTCCAAGTCAGCATGGATTTATGAAAGGAAAATCATGCTTGGCAAATCTTCTGGAATTTTGTGAGGATGTAACTAGTGGAGTGGACAAGGGAGAACCAGTGGATGTGGTATATTTGGACTTTCAAAAGGCTTTCGACAAGGTCCCACACAAGAGATTGGTGTGCAAAATCAAAATACATGGTATTGGGGGTAATGTACTGACGTGGATAGAGAACTGGCTGGCAGACAGGAAGCAGAGAGTTGGGATAAACAGGTCCTTTTCAGAATGGCAGACAGTGACTAGCGGAGTGCCGCAGGGCTCAGTGCTGGGACCCCAACTCTTTACAATATACATTAATGATTTGGATGAAGGAATTGAGTAATATCTCCAAGTTTGCAGATGACACTAAACTGGGTGGCGGTGTGAGCTGTGAGGAGGCTAAGGGGCTGCAGGATGACTTGGACAGGTTAGGTGAGTGGGCAAATGCAGGGCAGATGCAGTATAATGTGGATAAATGTGAGGTTATCCACTTTGGGGGCAAAAACACAAAGGCAGATTATCTGAATGGCGACTGATTAGGAAAAGGGGAGGTGCAACGAGACCTGGGTGTCATGGTTTATCAGTCATTGAAAGTTGGCATGCAGGTACAGCAGGCGGTGAAGGCGGCAAATGGTATGTTGGCCTTCATAGTTAGGGGATTTGAGTATAGGAGCAGGGAGGTCTTACTGCAGTTGTACAAGGCCTTGGTGAGGCCTCACCTAGAATATTGTGTTCAGTTTTGGTCTCCTAATCTAGGGAAGGATATTCTTGCTATTGAAGGAGTGCAGCGAAGGTTCACCAAACTGATTCCCGGGATGGCTGGACTGACATATGAGGAGAGACTGGATCAACTGGGCCTTTATACACGAGTTTAGAAGGATGAGAGGGGATCTCATAGAAACATACAAGATTCTGACAGGACTGGACAAGTTAGATGTGGGAAGAATGGTACCGATGTTGGGGAAGTCCAGAACCAGGGGACACAGTCTTAGGATAAGGGGTAGGCCATTTAGGACTGAGTTGAGGAGAAACTTCTTCATTCAGAGAGTTGTTAACCTGTGGAATTCCCTGCCGCAGAGAGTTGTTGATGCCAGTTCATTGGATATATTCAAGAGGGAGTTAGATATGGCCATTACGGCTAAAGGGAGGCTTGCTTCTCCTCCACAGAAGGCCTTCCGCCACACCTCGCTCATGGCCTATAACCTCTCCCAGTGACCGACTTATCCCACCCCTTAATTGCTGTCTTCCGTGCTCCCTCCCCTCACTGGCCGCCTTTTAAGGCTTGCTCAATTTCCACCCTCCTGGAAAGGGCTTTGTGGGCCTGAGCACCTCCCCCAATGTATAATAAACACATTTAAGAAACGCCCCAAGTTTTATGGCTTGCCTCCCCTTGGCAGATATTTCCCACTCCACTCCATCTAATTCTCCTCCCCCCCACCCCCAAATAGTGCACCCTACTCTCCCTCTCAAAGCTGCCCTTCCTCTCCATCCCATCCTCCTCTCTCACTATGGTTCTATAACCATGCGCCACACTCTTTCCTTTCCCCCCCACCCACCAAAGGATCGTAATACCGCACACTTGGTCGAGTCTGTATATACACTGCCATGGGAGATCAAATTAGGTAGATTATAGGCGACATCACCACCTGCTTCAGCTTTACTTGTAATTCATACTGTTTCAACTATATTAACAATTCTAACACACAGAAAAGTGAGTTGAGTTTATCTATTTTTGAGCCTGTATGCATGGAGATTAGGAGGGATCAATCATTAAGAAGAATGAGACTGACTGCACAGCTGCTTCTGCTGTGTCCTCCCTTTTCATTTGGCCCCAATTCCGAATTCCCCACCTCCACAACAACAACTTGCATTTATATCGCACCTTTAACATAGAAAATGTTTCAAGGCACTTCAAAAGGTCTGCTCAGACAAAAATGGTCTTATGAACCGCCATCATCTGCAGCTTCACCGCCATCTCACCTACTGCCACATCTATACTTATCTCAATGAGACCCAACTGCTACTCCCACAACCTCCTGCTCACTCAATTCCTGACCACCCAACTCCTCTTCCCAGTCACATTCTAGTTGGTGTTGTCAATAGCTTCCTCTCACCAGGCTCCACCGCTCCTCTTCAAAACTGCCCTTGCTCTTCCGCAAAAATGCCATCTTTGCCAACTACCCCCTCCCCCCATCGGCTGTTTGTTGCCTACCAATTCATATCAATTTTAAGAACATAAGAAATAGTAGTAGGCCATATGGCCCCTCAATCCTGCTCCGCCATTCAATATCTGTTTTTCTGTTTTTGTTTTTCTCAGCACAAAACTATGATCATAGTATTTTAGCTCCCCTCATCTTTTTGAAACATAGAAATTTACAGCGCAGGTCATTTCGGCCCATCATGTCCACGTCGGCCGACAGAGTCGCACGGCCCTTGGTCAGCAGCCCGAAAGGTTACATATCAACCCATGAACAATGACAAAGACAAAGAGCACCCAGTTCAACCATTCCACCTCACACAACTGTGACACCACTCATACTGAAACATTCTACACTCCACCCCAACCGGAGCCATGTGATCTCCTGGGAGGCGCAAAAACGAGATAAAAACCCAGGCCAATTTAGGGGGGAAAAAATCTGGGAAAATTCCTCGCTGAATCATCCAGGCGATCGAAACTAGTCCAGGAGATCACCCTAGCCATATTCAATTCCCTGCAGTACTTACCATTATATCTGCACCGTCCAACAAAAGGTCATCCAGTCTAGTCCCAATTACCAGCTCTGCAGGTTACTGCACTTTAAGTGCCCATCCAACCATCTCTTAAAAGTGGTGAGGGTTTCTGCATCCACCACTCTTCCAGGCAGCAAGTTCCAGATCCCCACAACCATCTGCTTAAAGAAGCCCCCCTCAAAACCTTCCACTAACCACCTTAAAACTATGCCTCCTCGTAATAGACCCCTCCACCAATGGAAATAGGCCCTTACTATCCACTATGTCCCAGCCCCTCAATATTTTGTACACCTCAATCTGCAGGGTTGACACCATTCTCCTCCAATGCCTCTCCTCTGTTGCACAGTTCTGTAGGACTGCTCTGGCATAATTCCACTTCCACCTACCAGAACGTTAACAAAGTTTAACCAAGTAATTTGAAGCAACTATAAACATTCTAATTTTAACAAAGGCAAAGGCCCGGCCCTAGACTCCCAGACCAAACCTGGGATGCAGTTAATTAGCAAGTTCAGAGCTGGCAGCTGCTGCAATCTACCCAATCAGCCCATCCTTCTAGCTGACAAAATCCTATTCAATGCCACCTAATAAAGTGATCTTCTAATAAAAATGTTAATTATAAGGATATATATATATGTTTGAAATCTGATTGATAAAATGTTATAAATTACAAACATGCTATTATAATTTTTTTGGAACAAACTATAAAAATAAAAAAACTTCACTCACCGCTGCATCGGAATCTTCTGCGTCAGACAAGTGAGCAATCGGCTTCTTGGGAACCACTAGGAAGTGCGTTGGGGCTTGTGGGTCAATATCATTAAAAGCAATACACTGAAAGAAAAAAAAAGACTTCAATTTATAGATCACCGGGTGTCCCAAAGCACTTTACAACCAATTAAATACTTTTGAAGCAGTCACGGTTGTAATGTAGGAAACAGTATCAATTTAGTTCTGATGAAACAATAATTGGTTTCTCTCTCCACATATGCTGCCTGAGATGCTGAGCGTTTCCAGCATTTTCTGTTTTTAATTCCCTAATCATCATCATCGGCAGTCCCTCAGAATCGAGGAAGACTTGCTTCCACTCCTGAAGTGAGTTCTTCGGTGGCTGTACAGTCCAAAAAGAGTCACAGACTCTGTCACAGGTGGGACAGATAGTCGTTGAGGGAAGGAGTGGGTGGGACAAGTTTGCTGCACTGCATTTAGTACATGTTAGCAATAATAAAATAGTTGACATTAACTTGGTGTGTCCAGTTTTCCGGGGACAGGCGATTCCTCCCGAATACTCGCGGGTCCAGGAGCCGCGTGAGCCCGAATCCCCCGCAGTGGGCGGGGCTGCGCTGCGCTGCAGGGCCCGTTCTGATTGGTGGGAAGGATTTCAATTGCCTGCTTTCAACCAATAGAAGGGGTGGACTCACTGAGGCAGCAGTGCCCCGCCCCTCACGGAATCCCCAGATAACCCGCTGCCAAATTGGGTGAGGGAGAAATCGGCCCAGAGCCACAATGTGAGTGACAGTGCCCGGCGGTAACCGGCTGGAGCCGGGCCGTGAGGAGGGGAAGGAGCCGGTCATTGCAGCCGGTAGATGCTGTGAACAGCATTATTTAAGCGGAAAGTTCCGGCCCTGCTTTTTGCAGATTGTTTGCTCAAAAAAACAAAATTGCGCCTTTCTACGCAACCTACATTTACCGTCCTGGCGACTGTGCTGTGCTCCCTCCCCCAGATTCGGTTCAGAAAATATAGTCAGCCCTACATCGAGGCCAGTTCTGGTACAGTGCCAACCTGCTTTGACATGAAAGCCCGATCGAGAGCAAACCTCCTTGGCTTATTTTATATTATATGAAATTGCAAAATGCAAGACTGCATTCAAGTTAATTAGTCGAAAAGTTCAGCCAATCTATCCTCGGCTTCTGACCATCTTGATCCTGTCAGCTCACACAGTAACCCTGAGGCCTGGGTTCTTGAGTCAGCACAGTAAAAGGGCATGGGTTTGCTGGGGTGAAACAGTCATTGGGCCTTGGTGCAAGCTTAACAGCAGACAATATTTATTAATATGCTTCGTGCTGGACCAGAGAGCGACTGTGAGGCCCGGCATTTAGAGCCAGCAAAGTCACGCTGGGCCCAAATGCCTCCTCCCGTGCTGTAAACGCCGAATGATTCTAACGCTGCATTAGTTCCTGGATTGAACTCCACCCCATCAGTAATCGCACCATCTTTAATTCTTCCTCCTCCGAAAGTGGGGTTCTCATTGACAAATGCCAACGGTGGAGGTGCCAGTCCGTCCCAGCCACCACTATAATAATGGGAAGGACTGTCATCAAATTGAGCACAGGCAATGGGAAGACCGCAATCCTCAGTCTCCCCGCAACCCTTGGCAAGCTCCCCTTAAATGTTACATAAAAAGGCCGAACAGAGCAGACTCCGGAGCACCTGCAGCAGCACTTTGCAACCATTTACACTTCCAATGTCTCACACCCCCTACTCTACCTTATCGTCTTCGTACAGGAGCTTGCACGGGATTTCTTTGCGAATGATTTTACCAAAAATGGTATCGCCCCCCTCTTGAGCAGATTGCGCCCTTGCAGTCTCCGCAGCCATAGCTCGGTTCTGCGGCGTACTCGCGCTGCCAATAATGGAGCCTCCCCAGAGCTCGCGTTGGCCCAGCTGCCAATCAGCAGAGCGTCGATGTTTGATTGGACGAGAAGGCGGCGCTGCTTTGATTGACGGCGGACTCACGCCAGGATCCGGGCTACGTGACGCTGCCGCCTTTGATGCAAAAACCTTCGACTTCGAAATCGCTATGTTTACAGTTGTGGTCATATGTATTTTACAGGGTTGTAAAGTTTTTTTTAAATTGAGCCTGCCCATCGTTTTTGATGTTTTGATACTACTCCACAACATAATGCACATTAAATCCAAGTATTTCTTTTATAATTCTTATTTTCGCTGAGCAAATGTGCTTTAACATTTGTGCTTTCAAACTTTCATCATAGGCAGTCCCTCGAAATGAGGATGACTTGCTTCCATGCCAGAAAAAAGGATGAGTTCACAGGTGTTTCGAATGAAGAACCCGAACTACATCCTCAAGGGTGGAAGATGCCTGTGCGTGGATTTTTTTAAAACGTGTGGGTGGCAGTTGCACACCAGCCACCACACGGGATTGACAGAGCTAGGTCTTGGTTGAGTGGCAAGGATTACCCAAGACAACTGGAGACCTGCTCTGTTGCATGGACCTAGTGTGCACACATATCGCAGTGTGGGCTGGCCCGTGCTGCCCCTGGACCCCTGGCCCCGAACTCACGCCTCCCCTGGGCCCCGATCACATTCCTCCACAGTCTCTCACAGCTCCTTCACCCCGATCCCGCCACTCCTGCTGCATCTGCCCACGCTCCAATCACCGACCTGGACCTTGCTGACATCACTCTTCACTGCCGTTGCCCTCCTGCACCAGCTCACGCTGGCCCCGACCTACCGAGAAAGCATCAGCGGTAGGTCGGGGCCATAAAAGGAGCGGCATGCGGCCCAGGGAGCAGCATGGAGGTCCCGACCTACGAGAAACCATCAGCGGCAGGTTTATGTGTTCACACAAACTGTGTGTTCATTCACCAACTTACTCAGACAAAGGGCTCCCAAAATTAGACTAGTCTTCTTGACAGCAGGTTTTAAGAGGTTCCTTGTTCTTCAGAGTACCGGTTATTCTACATTTTCTTGCAGCTGCCTGTACATGTCCCACACTTCAACAACCCAGAAGACCTAGTAAAAGTTACATACGATATAAAAGCATCTTTAATAACCTCCATAATCAATATTTCTATGTCATGGGGGAATTGATTTTTATTTTAAGCTTGGTATCCAAATTTAAATTCCCTGACTCAAATGCACCATCCATATTTTTTTTTTAAATCGGATAGGTGACAACGACAGGAAGAACATGTAGAATGAGAGAAAGTTATTCAGCTCATTGAATGTAACAGCCCGCATACAATTTACACTGTTTAGCGTAAGGTCCATGCTTTGCATAGGCAGGTCACATTGTCCGCATGCGAGACACGGGACTCCCAAACCAAGCGCTTTACTTGGAACCCCTTCATGGCAAACGAGCCAAAGATGGACAGAGGAAACGTTACAAGGGCACCCTCAAAGCCTCCCTGATAAAGTGCAACATCCCCACCGACACCTGGGAGTCCCTGGCTAAAGACCGCCCTAAGTGGAGGAAGTGCATCCGGGAGGGCGCTGAGTGCCTCGAGTCTCACCACCAAGTGCATGCAGAAAACAAGCGCAGGCAGCAGAAGGAATGTGTGGCAAACCTGTCCCACCCTCCCTTACCCTCAACGACTGTCCCACCTGTGGCAGGGACTGTGGCTCTCGTATTGGAATGTTCAGCCACCTAAGGACTCATTCTAAAAGTGGAAGCAAGTCTTCCTCGATTCCGAAGGACTGCCTATGATGATGATGATGACACTGTTTGTGGCCGAAATTGTCCCTGTTACCGCCAATGCTACAGAGTGGCATGGCCGCCGATTTTTCGTCAAATGGCCGCCATTTTGAAAATTGCCCTCCTGCGGTATCCTGGTGGTGACTCGCTCTCCCCACTTCTGCCCCACTGCTGACGATCCATCCTAAGTGCGTTATCAGAGCGAGCACCACCTATGTTCCCCACCGAAAGCAAAATTCCGCCGAGAAAATGTTGCTGCCAAGAGCTTTTTGTGTCAGTGATTGCAGTGTGTTCAAAATGGCGGTGCGGCCACCATTAAAGAAGAGGGCGCACTGCCGCGGCCGCCATCTTACTTATTTTTGTCGGCAGACTGCCAGGTTGGCCGAATATTATGGCCCCAGGTTCAGCTGGGCCACCAACAGGCAGCCTGGCACCCCATCCCGCTGGCCCGGCCAAAACCCTCGCAGCAGCTCTCCCCTTTAAGTGAAGGGGAGAGGCATGGTGACCCGCCAACGTGATTATTTCATCAGCGTTATGCTGATGACTGACAGCGGTGGACACTCTGCCTGCTCCCAACTTCCGTCCCTCTAGAGTGCGAACTTCCGCTCTCCCCTGCACTTCCACCCCTATTATAATCGACTTCCAGGCTGCGCGGTAAAAAAAAGCCAATGAGCTGAATTTTGCACAAGAGGCCAACACATCCACCGCACTGGTGAAAACAGCTCAAACACGGTAAGTGCGCCACGTTTCCGACAGGGGACAATTTCGTCCCCATGTGTTTAATCTTCGATGGGAGGTAAAACAAAAAAGATAAACCTGACCAAATGTAACTCCAGGACATCAAACATCAGGAAAAGGTTCGAATCTTAGTTTTTGTCAAGTATTTGATTATTTAGGTCAATATTAACCCTATAATCAATTAGCTTGTTTTTAATCAGCAATTTCTCCTTTTAAAGGAAATAATCAGCATTTTGTTAGCTCTTTTAAATAGGGGTCCAGTACAAGGGTGTTCTCCCGGGTGTTTGGTTAATTTTTATCCTTCAACCAACAACTAAAAACAGATTACCTGGTCATTATCACATTGCTGTTTGTGGGACATTGTGTGAAAAGTGGCTGCTGCATTTCCTACATTATCAGAGGCAGTCCCTCGAAATCAAGGAAGACTTGCTTCCACTCCAAAAATGAGTTCTCAGGTGAGTCCAATATGGGAATTACAGTCTCTGTCGCAGGTGGGACAGACAGTCATTGGAGGAAAGGGTGGGTGGGGAGTCTGCTTTCCCGCACGCTCCTTCCGCTGCCTGCGCTTGTTTTCTACATGCTCTCGGCGACGAGACTCGAGGAGCTCAGCGCCCTCCCGGATGCACTTCCTCCACTTAGGGCGATCTTTGGCCAGGGACTCCCAGGTGTCGGTGGGGATGTTGCACTTTATCAAGGAGGTTTCAAGAGTGTCCTTGAAACATTTCCTCTGCCCAACTGGGGCTCGCTTGCCGTGTAGGAGATCAGAGTAGAACGCTTGTTTTGGGAGTCTTGTGTCGGGCACGCAAACATTGTGGCCGACCCAACGGAGCTGGTCAAGTGGTCAGTGCTTCGATGCTGGGGATGTTGGCCTGATCGAGAACATTGACGTTGGTGCATCTGTCCTCCCAGGGGATTTGCAAGATCTTGTGGAGGCATCGCTGGTCGTATTTCTCCAGCGATTTGAGGTGTCTACTGTATATGGTCCACGTCTCTGAGCCATACAGGAGGGCAGGTGTCACTACCGCCCTGTAGACCATAAGCTTGGTGCCAGATTTGAGGGCCTGATCTTCGAACACTCTCTTCCTCAGGCGGCCAAAGGCTGCGCTGGCGCACTGGAGGCAGTGTTGAACCTCGTCATCAATATCTGCCCTTGCTGATAATAGGCTCCCGAGGTATGGAAAGTGGTCCACATTGTCCAGGGCCGCGCCATGGATCTTGATGACCGGGTGGTGTGTGTTGGGGTCAAGTTGGTGGAAGACCTTTGTCTTACGGATGTTTAGTGTAAGGCTAATGCTTTTGTATGTCTCAGTGAAGATGTTGACGATAACTTGGAGTTCAGCCTCTGAATGTGCGCAGACGCAAGCGTCGTCCGCGTACTGTAGTTCGCCAACAGAGAATGGGAGTCTTGGATCTGGCCTGGAGGCGACGAAGGTTGATCAGGTTCCCACTGGTTCTATAGTTTAGTTCCACTCCAGCGGGGAGCTTGTTGAGTGTGAGGTGGAACATTGCAGTGAGGAAGATCGAGAAGAGAGTTGGCGCGATGACACAGCCCTGCTTGACCCCGATCCGGACGTTGATTGGGTCTGTGATGGATCCATTGGTCAGGATCACAGTTTGTATGTCATCGTGGAGCAGGAGGAGTATGGCGACAAACTTTTGGGGGCAGCCAAAATGGAGGAAGACGCTCCTTAGTCCCTCGCAGTTAACAGTGTCAAAAAAGGCTTTTGTGAGGTCAAAGAAGGCCATGTACAAAGGCTGGTGCTGTTCCCTGCATTTCTCTTGCAGTTATCGTGCCGTAAAGATCACGTCTGTTGTACCCCATAGTGGACTGTGACTCCGGGAGGAGCTCCTCAGCGACATGGAGAAGACGGTTGAGGAAGATTCTAGCAATGACTTTCCCAGTGGCTGACAACAGGGAGATTCCTCTGTAGTTGCTGCAGTCGGACTTGTCCCCTTTTTTAAAGATGGTCACGATTACAGCATCTCTGGCATTACTAAATTATAACAGTGCCTACACTTGAAAAGTACTTCATAGGCTGTAGAGTGCTTTGGGAGGTCTTGAAGTCGTGAAATGCTGTGTAAAATACAAGTCTTTCTTTCCTACGCCCATTTCTCTGTGGAAGAAAAAGAAATGTCGCAATCCCTGACCAAGGATGAAGTTTGGTAATGTTTTCCACGTGTTCTCTACATCTGCAGTAATATAGAAGTTACAACACGTTGTAACACGTTGTGACTGATAGCGGTGAACACTCTGCCCGCTCCCAACTTCCGCACCTCTCGTGTGTGAACTTCTGCTCTCCGCTGTACTTCCGCCCCATTATGATCGACTACTCAGAAAACAAAGTCAAAGAGTGGAATTTTGCGCAAGAGGCCAACACATCCACTTTGCCGGTGCTTGAGTTGGTAACACTTTAATGTGCCTAGCCCATTAAAATCAATGGGTAAAACTATAAAAAATAAAATCTTGCTCCAGAGTTGGCGCTGTTGCAGTATCTCTTTAAAAAAAAAAGGCCGTCTGTTATTCATACTTGCTTCAGAGGTGGCGATGTAACAATGTCCAGCCTTTTACAACAATCCCAGTTCAAAGATAAAGGAGGTGAATGGGCTACTCCAGCTCCCATTTCTTATGTTCAGAAGGTCTGTGGTTTCTGAGAATCATCTGCTGAAATTATGGTGCACAATGAGGAGAACTGGCAATGGAATTTAATAATGAGAATATCTAGCATGCATTTTCTGTCCTTCGTACTTCTTAATTACCCGTCTGTCAAATTTCAGCAAATGGCAGACTTGCTAAATAGTTACTTGGTAAAGATATATCTTCACAGTAATGGATGAAGATAAAGTACCAGAATTATGAGAAAAAGTAAAACTAAATCAAGGGGTGGAATTTACTAGATTTAATACGTTAGAAAATGATAATGGAGAAAGTAATGAGACTAAAGATAGACAAATCTCCAGAATCTGATGGTTTCCACCTGGGTACTAAAATGTGAATAAATTGTAGATGCTTTAGTCATGATCTTCCAAAACTTTTAATTCAGAAATTTTCCCCTTGGATTGGAAAATTGACAATGTCACTCCACTATTGAGGCAGGGTAAGAGAGATAAACTAGGAACTTATAGACCTTTAGACTACGGCTGGTGTGGGGAACCTACTGAGCATTTGGACAAACGTGAACTTATCAGAGAGAGCCAGCATGGATTTTTAACAGCTAAATCATGTCTAATAAATGGGGTTGAATTTTTTGAGGAGGTAACTAACGTGGTAGATAAGGGAGTGCCTATGATGTTATTTATATGGTCTTCCAGAAGGCATTCAGTAAGATTCCACATAAGAGACGGCTAACAAAAATGAAAGCACATGCAATTCGAGGCAACCTATTGACAGGGGCAGGAAATTGGTTAGGAGACAGAGTAGGAATAATGGGTATGTACTACATGTGGCAGGTTGTGACTAGTGATGTCCGCCAGGAATCTGTACTGGGACCTCAGATTTTCACTATATTTATAAATGACTTCGATAAAGAATAGGAAGAGTGATATATTCAAGTTAGGTGGTACAGTAAATAGTGTAGTTGGGAGCGGAAAGTTGCAAAAGGACATTGATAGAGTGAGTGAGTGGGCAAAACTTTGGCAGATGGAGTTCAATATGGGGAAATGTGAGGTCATCCACTTTGGATCTAAGAAATATAAATCAGAGTATTTTCTAAATGGCCAGAAACTAAGAACTGTAGAGGAGCTGAGAGATTTAAAAGATAAAGACTTGCATTTATATAGTGCCATTTATGACCTCAGGACAAACTAAAGTGCTTTACAGCCAATGAAGTATTGTTGAAGTGTAGTCACTGTTGTAATGTAGGGGTCCAAGTACAGAAATCACTGAACACTAGTGGACAGATTAAAAAAAAACTATAAAGGCTAATAGAATATTGGTCTTTATTTCAAGGGGACTGTAATTCAAAGGGATGAAAGTTACATTACAGTTATATAACGTTCTGGTTAGATCCAATTTAGAGTACTGCATTCAGTTCTGGGCACCACACCTCAGGAAGGATATATCAGCCTTGGAGGGGGTGCAGTGCAGATTTACCAAAATTATACCGAGGCTAAAAGGGTTAAATTATGAGGACAGGTTGCATAAACTAGGTTTGTATTCTCTTGCGCATAGAAGATTAAGAGGTGTAATTGAGGTGTTTAAGATGATGAAAGGATTTGATTAAAAAAAAGACTTGGGTTTATATAGCACTTTTCACGACCACTGGATGTCTCAAAGCGCTTTACAGACAATGAAGTACTTTTGGAGTGTAGTCACTGTTGTAATGTGGGAAAGGGTGGAGATAAACTATTTCCTCTAAGTGAGGAAGACCAGCACAAAGGGACATAACTTTAAAAGTTGTGTTCGGCCATTCAGGGGTGAGGATAGAGAGCACTTCTTCACATAAAGGGTAGTGGCAGTCTGAAACTCTTCCCCAAAAAGCTGTTGAGCCTAGGCTAATTGAAAATTTCACAACTAAGATTGATAGATTTTTTGTTGGGCAAGGGTACGAAGGATTACGGAACCAATGGGGATGGATGAAGTTAAGTTGCAAATCAGCCATGATCTAACTGAATGGTGGAACAGGCTCGAGGGGCTGGAAATTTTAAAATCAAATTTCTACGCCACTTTTAAAAAGATATAAAGAAATTAAGACAGTCACTTGGAATAAAAAACAGAAATTGCTGGAAATATTCAGCAGGTCAGGTAGCATCTGTGGAGAGAGCAACAGAATTAGGGGCTGAAATTGGCCTCCGCCCTAAATGGGGCGCACATTTCGAAATAAATTATTATTCTATGCCCCAATTCATGGCCTCTTTAACTTTTTTAATTTGTCTGTGCGGTGTTTGGGGCGGCTGAGGGGCAGAAGTGGGTCGGGAGCAGGACAGAAGGCGGGCAGTGTCATCAGCGCCGCGCTGAGTATGCCAGTGCAACTCTAATGGCGTAGCAATGTCCCTGCCCTTCAGTTAAAGGGGGAGGGCTGCTGCGAGCTCAGCCCAGCCGAACCTGTGGCCGCCATTGTCGAACAGACTTCAGAGTCGGTCGACAGTTAAAATAAAATGGTGGCCGTGGCGAAGCGCCCTCCCCTTTAAGGGCGGATGCGCTGCCCAGCCCCTGGCAGCCAGGAAAAGTTGTCAGGGGCACTGAGCGGCGGTCGCTCCCACGAGGCAATTTACCTCGCGTGACAGAAAGGGGTCATACCGGGCGGTAAGGGGTGGGAACACGGGCGGAGCGGAAACCTGAGGGCAATTTCTGATGGGTCGCTCCATCGGCGGTAATGGACCTGAAGGAGGAAGGCAATTTCGTTCCTTTAGTGTTTCAGGTCGATGACCTCTCGTCAGAACAGTCGTTTGGCACATAGAGCTAAACTCTCCAGCTAGTACAATTACGTTTGCACTCTACAAAATCCCCGCACCGCGCTGCACTGCCCTCTTCATGCTAAACTGATCTACATATCTTGGTGACTGGCCTGCCTTTTGAAAACTTTGCAAAGTCTCAATTTCGACAACGCTGTGCGGTGGTTTGTCCCTCGGCAGCGACTATACGGAGGTGGGTTTGCTGCACTGTTGCGGCAGGGCTAGGGCCGGGGCCCGGGACTCGCGCCATGGACACGCGCGGCAAGGTGAGCGCGCGGCTTTTGTCTGTCCCTGGGAAGCAGCGTGAGCCCGGATCGCCGGCAGCGGCAGCGGCAGAGAGGCAGAGGCTGGCTCCCCTGCTGCCCGCTGTGGTCAGAGACCGCTCCGGAGTGTTCGTCTCATTGACATTGCGCCCGGGATGATTTAACCTAACGCTGCAAAGACTCAGATCGAGAAGGCGCAAAGCACCGATTGTTTCTCCAGACGCCAAAAAGTAGTTTGGGACAGAGGAACAGAAGTGGGGCATTCAGACCCTCGAACCTGTTCCCCAAATCACTTAGATCAGGCTGATCTGTTGGATTATTGTATCTGCAGTGAAGGCTGTTACATCATCATCATAGGCAGTCCCTCGAAATCAAGGAAGACTTGCTTCCACTCCAAAAGTGAGTTGTCAGGTGGCTGTACAGTCCAATACCGGAATTACAGTCTCTGTCACAGGTGGGACAGACAGTGGTTGAAGGAAAGGGTGGGTAGGGAGTCTGGTTTGCCGCACGCTCCTTCCGCTGCCTGCGCTTGTCCTCCGCATGCTCTCGGCGACGAGAGTCGAGGTACTCAGCGCCCTCCCGGATGCACTTCCTCCACTTTGGGCGGTCTTGGGCCAGGGATTCCCAGGTGTCAGTGGGGATGTTGCACTTTATCAAGGAGGCTTTGCAAGTGTCCTTGAAACGTTTCCTCTGCCCACCTAGGGCTCGCCTGCCATATAGGAGTTCCGAATAGAGCGTTTGCTTTGGGAGTCTCATGTCGAGCATGCGGACGATGTGGCAGAGTGACAATTATTTGTTTTACTTTAAAAATGTAGCCTGTTGTAATGCTTGCCACTCTTAAAACCAAATAGCTCCATTCACTTAAAAAGTTTTGCAGTTTATTTCACTCTTTGACCATCTTGTTCAATATGTATTTCTTTCGATGCTGTTAGACTACACATTCTGGTTTGATAATTATTCCCACCAAAATAGGCCTGAATTATATTACCAGCTCAAGTCTGCCGTCTAGTCAGACAATATATACAAGCCATGCTCCTCAGTTTACATTTAATGTTAATAAATTGTCCCTTTACTAGTATTAAGCAGTTTAACAAGTTCCCAGGTTATATAGAAGACTGCCCAGGAACAATTTCATAAAACAAAAATTTACAGCACGGAAGGGAGGCCATTTTGGCTCATCGTGTCTGTGCCGGCCAACAAAGAACTATCCAGCCTAATCCCACTTTTCAGCTCTTGGACCATAGCCTTGTAGGTTGCAGCACTTCAAGTGCATATCCAAGTACTTTTAAATGTGGGGCCCAACATTGCCCAAGCTATTTTTTCGGCATACTAACCTGAAGCACGCCGACTTTGCGCGCTGGAAAGGGCGCCAGAAAAAAGGGGCCCCAGCCTGGCCGCTCTTCGGAGTCCCCGGAGTTGTGACGTGGCGTGGAGACTGAAGCGGGGGGGGCCGGAGCAACAGGCCAGCGCGCAAAGCACTGCCGGCATCTGCGCGCATGCTCAGTGAGGGCTGCGCGCATGCTCCTGCCCTCCCAGCGCGTCCTGTGGGCTGTGAGCAGGAGCCGATGCTCGCAGCCCCTATCCCCGGCCGAACAGACGCCTGATCTCGCCACACCCTATCCCCGGCCGAGTGGACTCCCGCACCGGCTGGCCAACCCGCTGAGTTCCCGGGCAGGGAGAACTTCGCTTTTATTTTTTATTTAGTGGCTGTGCTTGTGTGGCCGTGCTTGAGACTTTTGATTGGGGGAGGGGGAGGAGGAGGAGGAGGAGAGTTTTGCGGCGGGGGCTGGGGGGAGGAGGAGAGTTTTTGGGTGGGGGGGAGAAAAAGACTGTATTGGGGGAGGGGGGGAGGAGGAGAGTTTTGTGGGGGGGGGGAGAAAGAGTGTTTTTGGGGGGGAGAAAAAGTGTCTCTCTGGCCACCCCTCTGTGGCATCAGCTCGCATTTCTCATTTTTATTACTATTTTAATTGTTTGAGCTTTTCCTTGCAATGTTTGGTGCTTGGTTGTTGAGATTCTCTCCAGTTCCTTTCCCTCCCCTATCCCTACCCTAATGTCTGCCGAATGTGCGCTGCTTTTTCTTCACTGCCCGCAAGGTTTTTCAGAACTGGCCACATACGCTGACCTAAGTCGATTTGGAGTAGGTTTTTGCTGGCCAAAGTGGTATAAAAGGCCAAAACTGGTATAAGTGTCTGGGAACACCCCCTTGTGGAAAAAAAACTGACCTAAAAAAAAAATCGTACCTAACTGACTTACTCTGGAGCAAATTTTGGGGGGGAAATGGCATTTTTTAACTTATGCCAGAAAAAAAACTTACTCCAAAAAAAATGATGCAAGTCATGGCCAGGATTGGTGAGGGTTTCTGCCACTACCACCCTTTCAGTCAGTGAGTCCCTGATCCCTACTATCTTCTGGATGAAAAAAATTCCCCTCGAATCCCCTCAACTTCCTTATAATTACTTTAAATCCATGCCCCCTGGTTATTGACCCCTCTGCTAAAGGAAATAGGTCCTTCCTATCCACTCTATCTAGGCCCCTCATAATTTTATATACCTCAATAAGGTCTCCCCTCAGCCTCCTTTGTTCCAAAGAAAACAACCCCAGCCTATCCAATCTTTCCTCATAGCTAAAATTCTCCAATCCAGGCAACATTGTGTTAAATCTCCGGTGTATCATGTCTTGTGCAATCACATCTTTCCTGTAATGTGGTGACCAAAACTGCACGCAATACTCTAGCTGTGGCCTAACTAGTGTTTTATTCAGTTCAAGCATAACCTTCCTGCTCTTGTATTCTGTGCCTCGGCTAATAAAGGCAAGTATTCCATATGTTTTCTTAACCACCTTATCTACCTGGACTGCTATCTTCAGGGATCTGTGGACATGCATTCCAATGTGCCTTTGTTCCTCTGCACTTCTCTGTGTCCTACCATTTATTGTGTGTTCCCTTGTCTTGTTAGCCCTCCCCCAAATACATTAGAAACATAGAAAATAGGTGCAGGAGTAGGCCATTCGGCCTTTCGAGCCTGCACCACCATCAATAAGATCATGGCTAATCATTCACCTTACTTCACATTTCTCCAGATTGAATTCCATTTGCCACTGTTCTGCCTACCTGACCAGTTCATTGATATCTTCCTGCAGTCTACAGCTTCGTTCTTCATTATCAACCACACAGCCAATTTTTGTATAATCTGCAAACGTCATAATCAGACCCCCTATATTCATCTAAATCATTGATATATACCACAAAGAGCAAGGGACCTAGTACTGAGTCCTGCGTAACCCCACGGGAAACAGCCTTCCAGTCACAAAAACACCCATTAACCATTACCCTTTGCATCCTGCCTCTGAGATAATTTTGGATCTAACTTGCCACTTTGCCCTGGATCCCATGGGCTTTTTCTTTCATGACCAGTCTGTCATGTGGGACCTTATCAAAAGCCTTGCTAAAATCCATATACACTACATCATACGCACTGCCCTCTGACCCTCCTGGTTACCTACTTGAAAAATTCAATCAAGTTAGTCAGACACAACCTACCCTTAACAAATCCATACTGACTGTCCTTGATTAATCCATGTCTTTCTAAATGAAGTTCCTGTCCCTCAGAACTTTTCTCAATAATTTTCCCACCACCGAGGTTAGGCTGACTGGCCTGTAACTACTCTGTCTATCCCCTTCTCCGTTTTTAAACAACGGTACAATGTTAGCAGTCCTCCAGACCTCCGGCACCACACCTGTAGCTAGAGAGGATTGGAAAATGATGGTCAGAGCCTCTGCTATTTACAACTTTGGTTATCTTAACAACCTGGGATACATTTCATCCGGGCCTGGGGATTTATCCACTTTCAAAGCTGCTAAACACCTTAATACTTCCTCTCTCTCAACATTTATTTCATCTAATATTTCACACTCCTCCCTGGTTGCAATGTCTGCATCGCCCCTCTCTTGTGAAAACAGATGCAAAGTATTCATTAAGAACCATACCCACAACAACAACAATTTTTATTTATATAAGCGTCTTTAACGTAGTAAAACGCCCCAAGGTGCTTCACAGGAGTATTATGAGACAAATAAATTTGACATTGAGCCATATAAGAAATTAAGGCAGATGGATCAAAAGCTTAGTTAGAAGTAGGTTTAAAAGAGCATCCTAAATGAGGAAAGAGAGGCAGAGAGGTTTAAGCAGGGAATTCCAGAGCTTAGGGCCTAGGCTACAGAAGGCAAGGCCACCGATGGTTGAGTGATTGTAATCATGGATGCTCAAGAGAGCAGACTTAGAGTAGCGCAGATATCTCGGGGGAGTGGGGGCTGGTTGTGGGGCTGGAAGAGATTACAATGATAGGGAGGGGGCGAGGCCATGGAGGGATTTGAAAATAAGAATGAGAATTTTGAAATTGAGGCGTTGCTTAACCGGGAGATAATGTAGGTCAGCAAGCACAGGGGTGATGAGTGAACGGGACTTGGTGCAAGTTAGGACACAGGCAGCAGAGTTTTGGATCACTTCTAGCTTACGTAGGGTAGAATGTGGGAGGTCAGCCAGGAGTGAATTGAAATAGTCAAGTCTAGAGGTAATATGGACATGATGAGTGCGGAAAGGTCATGAGGGATCGGGGAAGGAAGGGAAGTGGTAGAGGCAGCTGAACAGATGGTCTCAATCTGAGAGACAAAGAATTCCATGAGCTCCTCATACTTGTCGGAGGTGAGGGTGGAGGAGACGGATAGCAGTGGAGAATAAAAGCCAGGGTTTATCTTTGCATTCACAATTATACTGGAATAGTGGGCAACTTTGGCAGACGAGAGCAGGACCTGATAATGCTTTATGTGGTCCAGCCATATCTGTTCAAGTCTGTCCCTTGGATTAAAGGAACGAAGATGAGGGCCATACCAGGGGGAACGGCCAGGGTGAGAGAGAGTAATTGTTTTAATAGAGACTAGGGGATCAAAGGTGGTGGTGAGGGTGTGGTTGAGCAGATCGGTAGCTGTAGAAATGTTGTGGTGATTGGAGGACCAAAGGCTGGGCAGTTGGGATTTTGTAAGTGCAGTTGTAAGAGAGTTGGGAGAGTTTTTTCCAAGTGCGGACACAGAGGAAGTTGGTGGGTGGGGAATGTGGGTAGAGAGCGATACGTAGAAGTGGTTAAAGATGGCCTTATCTGCGATTGACACGATGGGAGTAGCGAGGCCCCGAGAGATGGCAAGGTCGAGGGGCTGGCCTGAATATGGGTTGGGGATTTTACATGGAGAGAGAGATTAAGGGAGGACAGGAGGCGAGTGAACTCAGGAGAGAGAGCATGATGAATTGAGATGGAGGTTGGAATCACCGAGGATCATAAGTCGCTTGGTGCAGAGGCTGAGGGAGGAAAGCAGTGACGATATCTCGGTTATAACATTTTTATGGTACTTGGGTGGCCGATAGTGAATGAGAATTTTAAATGAGGTGAAAGGGGTGGAGAGTGCTGGAGGGTTAGGAGGACAGACCAAGGTGTGATTTGCTGATGAGAGCTACCACAGCAGTCTGAGCTGGGCAAGTGGTGGAAGGTATAGCCAGGCGGGGAGGCTTCATTTAAGAGTAAGGTGTCATCGCCCCTCGACCAGGTTTCCATCAGGGCCATGATGTTGATGCCAACATTCACAATAAGCTCATGGATGGGAAGGGGGACAGACCAGCTGCAGCACCAGCTGCAAGTGTGAAGCTGAAGTCTTGCACCTTTTTACAGTGTTCAATATGTCTGACTTTACTCCAGAGTTTTATACTAGTTGCCTGGATTTGACACTAACTGTGTACTATAACTAGTTTTTATGATGCTGACAGACCTGTTATTAGGTTAGATGCTTTTGTCAATTGATAGTGATAAGAAATTGTAGGCCAAATATTAATACTTTACTGGAATATATCTGTCTCTTCATATCTTTTTGCTTTGGAAGGTATTACAGCTTTTCAAGGCTTTACATAGAACAAGAAAACAGGTGTTTAGAGGTGATAATCAAGCTCTAGAAGGTAAGCTGAATTAACTGTGATAAGAATACTATTGGTCGAACTGGTGTGGATATAGTTCTTTAAAGTAAATACATTGATACGCAATAATCACTTGATGTAAGCATGTTCCTGTCTAAAACTATATTCACATCTGAAAGTAAAAAGGAAAGGTATTATAAAATTACTGCAGTTGTGATGCCTACCAAACTTGCACATTCTCTTGTGTCTAGCAATGCAATTGTGAGCTATATATTACAGTAAGTATATTTTATGGCTAACAGATAAGAACATAAGAAATAGGCACAGGAAAAGGCTATTCGGCCCGTCGAGCCTGCTCCATCATTCAATGAGGACATATGAGGAGAGACTGGATCAACTGGGCCTGTATTCACTGGAGTTTAGAAGGATGAGAGGGGATCTCATAGAAACATATAAGATTCTGACGGGACTGGACAGGTTATGCGGGAGGAATGTTCCCGATGTTGGGGAAGTCCAGAACCAGGGTACACAGGGCCCAAGTTTCGGGCCTCGCCTAAAATGGCGCAGCCTGGACCTGGACGCCCGTTTTTCGCGCCAGAAAGTGCGCCTAAAAAGTACTTACCTATTCTCCGGCTCCCTGCAGGTCCTCTGGAGCTGGGCGCGACGCAGCACGAGCTGTAGGGGGCAGAGCCAGGTCCTTGCGCTGAAAACAGTGCCGGGACCTCTGCACATGCGCGCTACAGTGGGCGCGCAAGTGCAGTAGCTCCAGGCGCCCAAAACTGTGGGAGGTGCCGAAGCACGCAGCCCCTAGCCCTGGCCGAATGGCCCCACTGGGGCTGCGTGAATAAGGCACCTCCCACCCGACCCGACACCTCCCCGTGTCCCCCCCGGCGACCCGACCTCCACTCCCCCCCCCCCC